>NC_133647.1:183290615-184490615 GCF_009905375.1 Apium graveolens
TTGGAAAAAGAAAACAGTCAGTGGGAAAGGGGAATCATGGTCTAGACCGCAACAGACACAAGAAACAGTGGACTGTTCAAGTACAAATACCATTAATCCTAATCACAGGACCTATTAATCTTCCACTTCAACATATTCGAGTACGAACTGAGACTGTTATCAAATTTTAATTCAAAGATAAGCCAAGTAAAGGATTAGACTTAGAAATCAGAACTTAGACCTATACCAGAACTTAACAGTCATCAGAACATAATTTCTTAACTCGAAAAAGGAATGCCTATCTAGTAAGTACTCATACAGTTCTGAGTTATGGACGTCAGAACTTAATCATCAGAACGTGTAACTTAGAACTTGTCCTCAGAATTTGTGGCAATAATGACACAATGACTGTTTATCCTAAATAACATAGACCACCACAGAAAATTTTCATCATTCAGATGGAGTGATTAGTGTGTGCATTAAGCTAAAAAATAGACAAAGAGTAAAGTCCTGATTCACTTCAGTACATCTTAGAAATAAGGCATAACTAAAATTTTGCTAAAGATCTGTCATTGTCCTGAAACCTACTGATGAATGAGTTCATGCTAGAGTCCATCTCAACTGTTTTGTGCTAATTTTATGCATCTTTTGCAATTCTGTTTTACAGTGGCTTCTCAGTGTAAGTGAGTCACGACTGTTTATCAGAATTTATGCTATTTTCAGAGTATTTCTCCAGTAATCATAGAGTGTGAAAAGTCACCAAGAAAATATTTTGCTTTTCTGATGCATATTTACTTAATACCAGCAATGCACTTGGGTCGTCCCTTCCACATTTTTACTCTAGATCTCAAAGGAGTACCTGATTTTAATCTTTGATCTTTTTGCTTTTTTTTTATAAGAGAGGTTTATCAGCACTTAGTACATTCAGCAGTTTTACTAGTATCAGAACTTAACAGATGAGTAGCATTATTCTAATTTGTGACTTAGTAATAAGATATACAAAGTAAACTTAACTAAGCTCAGTTATCAGAATTTGCTAGTGTCATAAGATTTCCACTGAAATAATTACTTCTTCCATGGAATCATTTTGTTTATTGAAGACTACTAGGTCAGTATCTAGCACAGTTATCCTCATAGGATTGAATAGGTACTAGAACAAATATATCACTTATCATAGTTTAGAAATATATATCAGACAACAGTCAGTACTTAAAGACATTTATCAATTAAGCACAGAATATACAATGAGATTAATTCTGTAAATACTGAACATAAAGTCTGATAACACAGAACAAGTCTAAGCAGATTTAGAGAAAGAACCTGAAACCATTCCAAGTTCATTTACCAATCTTGTAAAAGTAGCTTCACATAATGGTTTTGTGAAGATATCTGCCAACTGTTGATCTGTGGGAACAAAATGCAATTCCACTGTACCTTCATCCACATGTTCCCTGATGAAATGGTACCTGATGCTGATGTGCTTTGTCATTGAATGTTGAACTGGATTACCTGTCATAGCAATAGCACTTTGATTATCACAGTAAATAGGGATTTTGAAATATGTTAACCCATAATCCAGTAACTGATTCTTCATCCAAAGAATCTGTGCACAACAACTTCCTGCAGCAATATACTCTGCTTCTGCAGTTGATGTGGAAATTGACTTTTGTTTCTTGCTGTACCAAGAAACCAATCTGCCTCCAAGAAATTGGCAGCTTCCACTTGTGCTTTTCCTGTCAATTTTGCAACCTGCAAAATCTGCATATGAGTAACCTATTAGTTTAAAATCTGATTCTCTAGGATACCATAATCCCAGAGCAGCTGTTCCTTTAGGATACTTAAAGATTCTTTTTACAGCTGTTAAGTGAGGTTCTCTTGGATCTGCTTGAAATCTTGCACAAAGACAGGTAACATACATGATATCAGGTCTACTAGCAGTTAGATAGAGTAGAGAGCCAATCATACCTCTGTAGTCAGTAATATCTACTGATTTACCGGTATCCTTATCCAGTTTTATTGCAGTGGCCATTGGAGTGGATGCACTTGAACAATCTTGCATTCCAAATTTCTTTAGCAAGTTTCTGGTGTACTTGGTTTGACAAATAAAAGTGCCTTCCTCATTCTGCTTGACTTGAAGGCCCAGAAAATAGCTAAGTTCCCCCATCATACTCATCTGATATCTTGACTGCATAAGTTTGGCAAACTTCTTGCAAAGTTTGTCATTTGTAGATCCAAAAATGATATCATCAACATAAATCTGGACCAGAAGTAAGTCCTTTCCATGGTTGAGGTAGAACAGTATTTTTTCTATTGTCCCTCTGTGGAATCCACTTTCCAGAAGAAACTGAGCTAAAGTCTCATACCATGCTCTAGGAGCTTGCTTAAGTCGATAAAGTGCTTTGTCAAGTCTGTAGACATAGTCTGGATGTTTGGTATCTACAAAACCTGGAGGTTGTTCAACATATACCTCTTCCTCCAATTCTCCATTGAGAAAAGTACTTTTCACATCCATTTGAAAGACAGTAAACTTTTTGTGAGCAGCATAAGCCAAAAATATCCTTATGGCTTCTAACCTAGCAACTGGTGCAAATGTTTCATCATAATCAATTCCCTCCTGTTGAGAATATCCTTTTGCAACCAGCCTTGCCTTATTCCTTGTAATTATGTCATCACTGTCAGTTTTGTTTTTGAATACCCACTTTGTACCAACAACAGATCTATTCTTTGGTCTTGGTACTAGGGTCCAGACTTTGTTTCTTTCAAATTCATTCAACTCTTCCTGCATTGCTTGCACCCAATCAGCATCTTGAAGAGCTTCTTCCACTTTCTTTGGCTCAGTCTGAGAGAGAAAAGAATTGTAAAGACACTCATTTGAAGTACCTGTTCTAGTTCTGACACCTGTATCATGATTTCCAATTATCAAATCAGGTGTATGTGATTTTGTCCACTTCCTTGCAGATGGAAGGTTTTCTCTAGAACTGGATGCTCCCCCATGATCCATGCTATCTTCATTTTCATTTTCTGATGCTCCCCCTGAAACTATGCTCTCTGAGTTGGATTCTTCAGTATTTAGATTTTCAGCACTATCAGAACTTGGCTTATCAGAACTTGACGAATCAGAACTTGAAGAGCCAGATGCATGTTCGGATGTTTCTTGAGATGTGGTAGGATCTTGAGTATGCTCCCCCTGCATAGGTGCATCTTCCTTTAACGTAGTCACCACAGTTTTAATAACATCAGAGTTTGCAGTATCAGGACTTAGACTGTCAGGATTTTCAGTATCAGAATATGAGTCTTCATTTTCAAATCTCAGCTGATCATGGTCAATGAAATCTTTAAGACCAGTGATCTTCTTATCATCAAAAGAGACATTGATAGATTCCATGACCACTTTTGATCTCAAATTATAGACTCTGAAGGCTTTTGTGGAAAGTGGATATCCAACAAAGATTCCTTCATCAGCTTTTAGATCAAACTTTGATAGCTGTTCAGGATGAGTCTTGAGAACAAAACACTTGCATCCAAATACATGAAAATATTTCAGATTTGGCTTCTTTTTCTTCACCATCTCATATGGTGTTTTTCCATGTTTGTTAATGAGTGTTGCATTTTGAGTAAAACAAGCAGTCTACACAGCTTCAGCCCAGAAATAGGTTGGAAGCTTTGCATCTTCAAGCATTGTACGTGCAGCTTCAACGAGAGTTCTATTCTTCCTTTCAATAACTCCATTTTGCTGTGGAGTTCCAGGAGCAGAAAATTCCTGCTTTATTCCATGGCTTTTGCAGAACTCTTCCATTATCAAATTCTTGAACTCAGTGCCATTATCACTCCTTAAAATTTTCACAGAATCTTTGACCATTTTATCCAGCTGTTTGACATGATCAATCAAGATAGATATAGTTTCACTTTTTGTGTGCAAGAAATACACCCATGTGTATCTGGTGAACTCATCCACTATGACCAACGCATACTTCTTCTTTGCAATAGACATGACATTTACTGGACCAAATAGATCAACATGTATAAGATGATAAGGCTCAAGAATTGATGAATCAGTCTTGCTCTTGAATGAAGATTTTCTTTGTTTGGCTTTCTGACATGAATTACAAAGACCATCAGGAGCAAATACTGTGTTTGGCAATCCTCTCACAAGATCTTTCTTGACCAGTTCATTTATATTGTTGAAATTTAAATGAGAGAGTTTCTTATGCCAATTCCAGCTTTCTTCAATTGATGCTCTATTTAACAGACAGATTGCAGAGCCATCGGTACTTGTTGAAAGCTTAGCTTCATAAATGTTACCACGTCTGTATCCTTTCAGAACAACTTTGCCTTTAGATTTACTGACAATTTCACAGTGTTCTTCAAAGAAATCAACATGATAACCTCTGTCGCAGATTTGACTTATACTCAGTAGGTTGTGTTTAAGTCCTGAGACCAGAGCTACTTGTTTAATTATGACATTTCCAAGATTGATATTGCCATATCCCAATGTTTTTCCAATGTTGCCATCTCCATAAGAAATACTTGGGTCAGCTTTCTCCACAAAGTCTGATAGCAGGGCCTTATTTCCAGTCATATGTCCTGAACATCCACTGTCCAGAACTAGAATATTTTTCCTGTTGCCCTGCAATCACAAAGACCACTAATTATTAGTTTTAAGGACCCAGACTTGCTTGGATCCTTTGGCCTTATTAAGTTTGTTAACATTTGCAGCGGATTTAGCATCAGAGTTTATGTTAACATTTTTCTAGGTGATTTTACCTTGTTTGCATTCTTGATATCTTTCAGCTTATGCTTAAGCTGCTTCTTTGTCATTAAGCCTATGTTTACTTCAGCTGTCTTTTCCTGTTTTAGTTTGTCAGAAGTTAATTCCTCTTTAACTTCTGATTTCTCATTATCAGACTTTACAGTTACAAACTTAACAGGTTTTAACTTTGGCTTTTGCTTAACAACAGGCTTAATTTCTTCAGTTCCTTTATCATTCTTATTCTCTCCATAACCTAAGCCCTCTTTCCAATTTTCACTACTTAGCAAATTTTGAGTTGTTCTGCCAGAGTTAGTCCAAGTCCTGATTATCTCTCTTTCCTTTTCTAACTCAGTTTTTAGAGATTCATTCATATTTAGCACTTCATCCCTAACATAAAAAGCATCATCTCTATCCTTCTGAGTTTGATGGAATATAACTAACTCTTTTTCTAAGAAATCATTTCTTTTCTTAAAAGCAAGATTTTCAGAAGTTAATCTTTCACATGTTAAGGTTTGATCTCTATAACTAATAAACATGGTTTTAAGATATCTTCTCAACTCATTAATATCATCAGTATGAAAAGCATAAGTAGTCTGAGGTACCTTTGTTTCAGCAGCTTCAGAACTGCTCTCAGCACTTTCTTTATCAGCATTTGCCATCAATGCATAGTTCTCCTCACTTTCAGAGTCTGAAGTATCTGTCCAGCTTTTCTGCTTTGTGACAAGAGCCTTGCCTCTGTCACCCTTTACCTTCTTGCAGTCAGGAGATATGTGGCCTTTCTCACCACAGTTATAGCATTTAACATTGGTGTAATCTCCTATGTCAGACTTTCCTCCTCTGCCTTCAGATCTTCTAAAATTCTTCTTATCAGAACTTATGCTTTTCCTGGAAAACTTCTTTCCCTTCCTGAACTTCCTGTATGCAATCTTGGTGATTCATTTTACCATAAGAGCACACAGCTTCATCATCTCCTCATCAGCATCAGTCTCAGGCAAGCTTTCAGAATCTGAGTCATCATCACTCTCAGAACTTGATGACTCAGTATCAGACTTTATGAAAAGAGCTTTACCCTTGTCTTTCTTTGAGGAAGCTGCTTTGGGGAAATCTTCTTCAGCCTTAAGAGCAACTGTCCTTGACTTTCCTCCTTTCCTCTTGCTTCTTTGTTCCATCTCCAGCTCATGAGTCTTGAGCATTCCATAGATTTCGTCAAGAGTTGTTTCATCAAGATTATAGTTGTCTCTTATTATCGTTGCCTTCAAATCCCAGCATTCAGGAAGAGCTAACAGGAACTTAAGGTTTGAATCTTCAAGATCATACTCTTTATCAACCAATGACAAATCATTCAAAAGTTTGACAAATCTATCATATAAATCATTCAATGACTCATTAGTCTTTGAGTCAAAGTGTTCATACTCTTGAGTGAGTATTGTCTTCCTGTTCTTCTTAATTGTGTCAGTTCCCTGACACCTTGTTTCCAGAGCATCCCATATCTCCTTAGCAGTCTTGCAGTTGATTACCCTGTTTGACATTACATTATCAATGGCACTATGCAGTAAGTGTCGTACCTTAGCATCCTTAGCAATTGATGCTATGTCCTCAGCAGTATAATCACTCTTCTCCTTTGGTACGGTCATTGCTGCTTCACCTGCAACTGCAACAGCGAGTTTGGTTGGTTTGTGAGGACCTTCCTTGATTCTATCCAGGTATTCTGGATCTGTTGCTTCCAGGAACATGGTCATCCTTACCTTCCATATGGGATATTCAGATGGTCTCAGTATGGGGACTCTGATGCTCTCATACCGACTCTGAATTTGTGTCTTTGGTGGTTCCTCAGTTGTGGTAGGCTTAGTTGGAGTTTCTGTGTCCGACATGATTGTGTTTGGATCTTTAACTGTATGTAAGTTAACAGATAGGCTCTGATACCAATTGTTAGGTCACACACACACTGTAGAGGGGGTGAATACAGTGTATAGTACACTCAAATCGAACTTTAAGATCTTAAGTAACAGAAAACAAACTTTATTGAAACAATAAACTCTGTTACAGTATGGAACTGTTACCTCTCAGTGATGAACAAATATCACGAGAGCTGCTAGGGTTACAATGAATAATCTTTTCTAATAATGATAACACTTATAGTGTAAACCCTATGTCTGTGTTTATATACTACACAGTTACAAGATAATCGCTAATTGATATGGAATATAATTCTGCTTCCTAAAATATATCAATCAGATATCTTTTCTTCCAAGTATTCCATTCTTCACGGAATTCCTTCTTCATGCATATCTCTTCTTATGTTTATCTCGATCTTCTTTCCTTTAATCAGCTACTGTCCTTATCTGATTGTCCTTCAGCACTTAAGTTCTGATATCTATCTTCTGATGATTATCTCCTGATAATATAAGTACTGATATCCTTAAGTCCTGACTTCCAGTATAAGTACTGATCAACAGTTAAGTACTGATTTATCCTATTCACGTAAGATCTGAAAGCTAAACATAAAACATATTAGCCATGATATTATCAAATATATCTAACAGCGTATACTTGCGTGTGTTATTAGCGCGTGTTTTCGCCCTAACAGTTTGTCCGAGGCTTCAGGGAACGTACATTCCATGATGAATTTGGCCAAAGCCTGGGCTTTTATGGTCGTCCTTGGAACAAACTTGATGTTGAATTGGCTTAGCTCTATCGCCCAATTCACCAGCCTCCCGGATGCATCTGGCTTGTGAATGATTTTTCGGAGTGGCTGATCAGTAATCACCTTGATCTCCCGGTCTTGGAAATATTGCCTTAGCTTCCTGCTTGAGTGTACAAGAGCTAAGGCAAATTTTTCTAAGTATGGGTACCGGGTTTCAGCGTCCTTGAGAACCTGGCTTACATAGTAAACTGGGCTCTGTGTCCCACTTTCTTCCCGTATGAGAGCCGAAGAGACCGCTCTTGACCCGGCTGTAATATAGAGATATAGAGGTTCTCCGGGCTTGGCTTTTGAAAGTATAGGCGGGTTCATCAGGTGTTGCTTGACTTCTTCGAAGGCCGTGTCGCAGTCCAGAGTCCATTCGATTAGCTTTTTATACTGGGCTCCTTTGAGTAACTCAACGAAAGGCAGACATCTTTTCGCTAGTTTTGGGATGAACCTGCGAAGGGCTGCCAAGCATCCTGCCAACTTTTGAATGTCTTTCTGAGTCCGGGGAATCGCCATTTATATGATAGCTTTAATTTTCTCCGTATTGGTTTTGATTCCCCGTTCGCTAACCAAGAAACCAAGAAACTTCCCAGATGAGACTCTGAAAGCGCATTTCTCATGATTTAGCTTTATGTTGTACTTTCTCAAGTTGTCGAAGCATTCCTTGAGGTCTTTGATGTGATCCGGGACTGTGATTGATTTGGATATCATGTCGTCGACATAGGACTTCATGTTCCTGCATAGTTGGCTCTTGAAAATGGTGTTCATCATTTTTTCATATGTGGATCTGGCATTGATTAGGCCAAATGGCATCATGAGAAAGGCGTATACAGCCCGATATGTGGTGAATGTCGTCTTTGCAATGTCTTCTGGATTTATTTTGAATTGGTTCTATCCGGAGAAAGGCTTGACTCCCTGGGGGTGGACTCTAGTTTCCTGGTAAAGGGGGTTGTTGCCGCTCCAACTTCCATGTCTCCTTCAACCTTCCTTTTGAGATCACGGAAAGCCCGGGCCAATTTCTCTTGTTTGGATTCTTTTTCAGGCTCCGAATCCAAGGAAACATGGATTCAGTGAGACTTCTTTTTCAACATTGCCTCTTCATCCTGGATTCTCTTCCAATGATTTCTTTAGCTTTGGCTTCTTCTTCTTTCCGAATCCTTTCCCGGAGCGCAGCTCTTTTAATTTCGTCTCGGGCATCCTCTAGAGGTCTTTTCAGGTTCTTTGCGATTCGATCCAGGACTGAACCCCGCGATTCTCCAAAACGGAATTTGTTCTTTGCAGCTTGTATTTGTTCCGGGGTCATGTTTCCGCTTGGGTTGGCTGGAGTTTCGGCATACTTGTGGGCAGCTTTCTCAATGGTTAGTCTTTGGTCTCCTACTTGGAGGGGTTGAAAGGGAGTCCAGGTTATGGGGAGCCCTTCATCCACATCTTCCATCTCTTCATCCCTGGGTTGGGGTGGAGGTGGTAGAACAGATGTGGAAACAGCTGTCTTGCCCAAATAACACAGGCCCAACAACAAGAGCCTATGGCCCAATAAGAAGAGCCCATGGTCTGTTTAGCAATATTGCAAGTTTACAATAATATTCTCACAAACTCAAGTATTAATACGGATATTTTAAATCTGAAATATGCTGCAATCAACTACTAAGAGCTTCAAAACTATTATAATGTTATGACTAGAGTAGCTAAACAAGATCTATTAACGGTATTTAAAGTAAACACGCTTATGGGAAAAAGTAGATCTGAGAAAGCCAGAATGGGACTCTTACTGTAGTTTAGCGTCCTGATCTAGTGAGCGGAGTAAGGGCGGTGAAAATGAACACCACCAGGTCGGAGGTTCGACCCCTTCTTCTAGCGCCAATGATAATCCCAGATCACGCCGGGGTCCTCTCCTTGTTCTACACGGACTCAAACTCCATTTGGACGGAAATAACGGCGGCGTGCGGTGTAGCTGTAAGGTGGGCACCTGCAAAACAGAACCGGAGGGGGTGACGTCCCCGCGACACCTCTGGTGTGAGAATGAGAAAGGGTTTTGGAGGAGAAAGGGGTAAAATAGGAATTACACGGGTGTAGCTGGTGTGTGTATGTATGTGTATATATTAAAGATGAAGTAACCCCAAATACACTTTTTGTTCAGCCTTTTATAGGCTCCCGTTAGGGTTTAGGGGTTTGTACCTTTGATCTGGACTGTAGGAGTGTTCTGGACTATAGGACGCGTGGACGTCCCTGATGAGTTAGTGTACTTCCGGATCTGGACCGTTGGAAGGTTCTGGATCCGGGCTACATGGACGGTAGTGATATTGCCACGTGTCCTGGGGTTTTTCAGGGTTATTGCTAAACAGACCCTAAGCTCTTCTTATTGGGTCATAGGCTCTTGTTGCTGGGCATGTGTTATTATGGGTTATCATTATGAAAAATGAACAATTTAAATGTATAATAAAAGCTAGCAAAATAATAACTAAACTCCAGAAAATAGTCTTTAAAGAGATAATAATCAAGTTTTTGAAGGCAACTCATACAATATACAAATTGGAATAAGTGTATTAAATTAATAATTTTTGGTACTTTTCATGATCAGATATCAACTTACAACACTACAATAGTTCATGATCAGATATCAACTTACAACACCACAACAGAGATGGGTTTTTTCGACCGACTGATACCGACAAAATTAATTTGAGAAAAAATAACCGACTTTCTAACGGTCGAAATAATAGAGTAAACACCGACATTAGTGAAAATTTAGTCGATATTTAATCTTTAATTACCAATTACTGTGATAGCAGTCAATATTATTTGACTAACTGTTGACATGACATCATGTCAGCCTGAGCATACCAAGTCGATCGCTTATTATACTGACCAACTATATCGACCGTCTACTGATCATAATAATAATAAAATGAATGAACGGCAGTTATAATACCTTATCGGAGTATGTGTACTAAATTTAGGTGTCTAACCATGTGTGAGTAGTCCCTTATCATGTGGAACTGACATATTAGAAGTTGGGTCTCGCTACGTCAGATGTGCTCAGTTTTCTGGACCAGTCAGAGTAAACTTTGAAAAAAGTAAATAACGACGAGGAACAATATGACCATACTCGAATCGATCGTTGTTTACGAATACCGACCAACATGGGCTTTATACTGACCGGCCATCTCTTATAGTGTAAGTTACACAAAAATTCTCAAGATTATTAATTATGTTAACAACAATTAAATAAAATTTATAAAAGTTATTTGTAAGATAAGATTATGTATGTGGCAGAAGTTAAGTATATGAAGGCGTAGGGTCACTTAACGCTGGGTTCAGGCTCCTTGACCTTTGCAGAGGACAGAGGAGGAATATTAATAAGCAGGGTAGCCTCACCGGCACCTGAAACCCACCTGAAAAAGTCTGATGGTAAATATGTGGGCTCCGTTCATCGTGCTAACTGCTAAACTTCATCCATATATTAATTACTGAATTTATCTATGTCTGTGTGTAATGCGCAATTTTTCCTTGCATACGCATAAAGAGATGAATGATTTTGTGTATATTATGTAATTAATTTTAATTATTAAATTCTGCATGTCGCAAATTAAGTTTACTAATTAGCTAGCTAGCTAGCTAGCTATATAAAATAAATTAAGAGGATGGCTAATAGTTTGTTTAGCTTGAGTGACAGATCATAATCATAAATATAGTTAGATTGTGAGACTTGTCCATTATTTGGGGGATGTCAATTATTCAGGGAAAGGAACATACAATACACTACAAACACAACTAACTCGACCTTATAGACATATATGCACCAAGTTCTACATATATGCACCAAGTTCTAGTACAAGATGTCTATGGAAAAAACCAACAAGTTCATCCATAAATCTCACAAACCCTAGTTAAAAGATTAGCAAATACTCTCTCAAACCCTAGTTGATAGATAACCCGGAAGTGTATCAAAATCGATGTTATTCAAACTAATCTCATTTATATATCCACGCACACATACTGCGCCACACATTTTAATTATCAATCAAAACTTGAGTCTAAGGAACACTTAAAATTTAACATGTAGGAATATATGCAAAGCCTAATATAAGTGGATATCAATTTATAGGAAACCCAATAAACGAAAGACATCAAACCATACATTTCTATGATTTAGGAGAGTTCTTGCTAGCTTAGCTAGCTAGTTGTATCATGCCGGATCCGATCCACTTGTCTCTTGAGACTCCGAAATTTGCCTAAACGAATTCACTGCAGCAAGCATGCCCAAATGTCCATCAGGCATTGCCGCACCACCACCACCACCACCATTGCCCAAACCCAATTGCTGACTTGGCAACAAAGCCATAGGAGAATGAAGATTCATAAAATGTAGGCCACTATTTGTAACTGATGATGAATTCCCATCTCTGTACAAATTAGTACTATTATTAGAATTCATTGCGTTTTGAAATGTCCACATAGGGTCCATCCCACCATTCATTAGTTGAGTACTAGGGTTTGGATTTGTGACCATAAAAAAAGTCGCCGACGGAGTTTGACCTTGACTAGACGCCGGAATTGAACCCGAACTTGATTGCAACATATAATTTCCCGACCCCATTTGGTTTTCTAGCGACAAATCTTCGTCGTCCGATCTTCTTTTTCTTCCGATTGTGCCCTCTTCATTTTCCAAACACGTGTCACGTAATTCTTGCTTAGCATTAAACATAGAATTCAAATTCATATAATTACTAGCAAAATTAAATGGTTGAAGTGCCGAATAACTATTATTTTCCGACGACAATCCATAAATCCGACGTTGCGATTCCTCAATACTTCGTTCCCAATCACTCCGAATTCTCGAAGAATTAGCTAAACTCGAATGCAAATAACTAGACCTTAATGATGGAGCTGACATGGTAGAACCTGAGCTTCTAAGTGATATATTGAGGGAAGTAAAATTAGCAGGAATAGTTCCTGTCCCCGTGGCAGCGATAACCGATGGCTCCGCCTGTTGAAGTAGCCACTCAATGGTTTCGCCATCCGATTTGTGCCCTAATTCTTTCGTGAGCTGAAAAACCCTAGCAGCACATGTAGCCGGCATGCGGATGCGGCGGCCACGGCCTTCAACTTTAGTGTGTCTATCTTTAGTTGATGCTCTTTTTGGTGGTGGCTTTTTGGTAATTTCCGATGTCATCACCGGGCTTAACTTCGTATCATTGCCGGAGAATGGGAAACCGGAGCTTGAACAAGCTTCTTCATCTCTTTTTTCCATTAATTGTAATGGAACAAAATTTGGTCTTCGCATATTATTTTCTCCCTCCATTACTAAAAAGATATCAAACACTATTTGTGCAAGTGATGTAGCTAAATTACATGTATATGTAAATGATGACCCCTACTTGTGGAGCTAGGTATTGTTAAGTAGTGTGTGTTTGTGTGTGTTGAGAGATATAGTTGAAGATAGAAAAAAAGAGAGAGGAGAAGGTGGGGAGGCAATCTTTAAGCAACAAACATAATGAGTGGGAATTATAAGGGGGCAAAGCATGAAAGTAGTTTCTTTTTGAAAAATTATTACTTTTCCAAGGGGTTTTCCTTATAATTCCCTCTTTCTGTTTTTTAGTTCTTAGTTTCTCTCTTTCATTAAAGCAGAGTGGGAAAAATTATCTTGATCAAATTAATATATTTTTTAAATAAAGTAATTGACTAAATAAAAAATTTGAGCATCAGTTTACTTTTGTGCAAACCTAGAAGAAACCTTGAAATTTTGACATCTCAATATATATTTGTAGGTGACAAAATATTGAAATTATCAAAGTACGTAGCTCTATTTCAGTCTTTATTTAAGTCTATATATGAAGATCTAGGTTTGTCTTGACAGAGACAGATTGTGTGTTGTATACACAATTACACAAACGGACTGATTTTTCGAAAATTGTCTGTACATGTATCACCGAAAGTCAGTTAAAAATATATGACTAATTCGATAAATTATCAAAAAATTATTTAATTAAATAATATTTTATAAATTATAAATTAGTGACTCAATTTATTAATTCCGATTTATGTAACTATAATTATTTAAAAATTTTACCATAATAAATTAAATTCAAATTTGTTGTTTAATTGCGGTTGGCTGCAGTCACTTGGGTCAGAAGTCACGTGTGGTACTATAGATATAATCATGAAACCGTTAAAATGCAGAATTACAGTGACAGTGAAAAAAGAGGATATTTATAATTACAGATGTCTAAGTCAAAAAGATAAATACTCCTTTGCTTGTTCGTAAAAAAGAAAATATGATTCGGTGGTTCCCATATCGTTTTTTGCAATCATTACTCTCCTTTGCTTTACACTTCTTAAATCAAATTATGATGGGGTTTGTTTGCTAGCTTTATTGTTTTCTTATTATTATATTCCTTTTTTTTTTCTTTTTTGGCTAAATTTTGATGATGTATATTAATGTTGATCGATTAGGGCATGCTTAATCATTCTTGTACACCTATCCAATGATAATCATTAGGCAATTTTTAATTAACAGTTAATTGCAGCAGTTGATAATTACTACAAAACTTTTGAATTCTTTAACATGAATGTGTTAACTAACTTTTTTAAAAGTTGATTAGTTAACTAAAAAGGAGCCAAACCAATTTTAATTTAACCATGAGCATGGATGATCGTTTATATTTCATAGTTTGGAATAATAATCAACCTTGATTCTCATCATGACTTATAATTGATTGATTTTGTATACATAATTCTAAGTAGACGTAAATGAATCCGAAGAACGAGACCATTATTTTCTAATCGAATACACAATACACGCCTCTAATTGAACTCATAATCGAGGAGGTATAAGAGTTCAAATATTGCAGTAACACTTCATTGATAAATAATACCGATATTTACTTATAAGAATACAGAATCTGAGGAACAAAACCTTTTTTACTTGTCAAGGAGTTCAAAGTTTTTTATTGATCTTTCTCAAGATCAACCCATAAATTAAACAAATTTTCTAGATCAACTTTAAAAGATAAGTTTGAACTTCAGTCTTTTTAAGTCATTTTATACTTATTTTAAATTATAATTATTTTTCAGTTAAACACACTCATACACATATTTCGTTTGGTCAGTTTAAAAAATCGAAAAATATATAATTACGTCAAATGGAATTAGATCACACACACTATTTTTTATGTTAAAGAAATACTTAAGTTTAAGAGGTTGCTCGAATATATTTATAAGTTCCAGTTAAATTTGTAATAATTTCAAGTATCAAAAGTTGAGAACATCAAATCAGCGAGGAGTGAAGGCAATAAAATTTTGTATAAAGTGAAAATAAGATGGAAGACTTTATATAAAAATAATGGATGCACGCAGAAACAGTCCGATAACGTTTAACTTTCACTTCACATCGACATAGTTAGGCCAGAAATAGTGTAACATGTTGCATGTACAAAAAACAGGACACTTCTACCTGCATTATTGACACACCACAATAATTCACACCTTGTTGTTACGTGCCATATACTGCAAGTAACAACTCTCTAGCCACTTCAATCGTAGGATTTGAATATGACTCCCATATGTAAGTAGATGGTAATTGCTTGATTAGATGAAATTAACAGTAGATTTGTGAATGTTGATTAGATCGATTATGCAATTAGAAGAGTTTGGAGGAGAAGTACTACTTTAGTGCTGTCGGATCCTAGGTTTCATATCTAATAAAAATTGTACTTTTCACCATGGATAAGCTAACGAATAGAGCCTACTAGCCTACTAGCTAGGTTGCCTATAGCTAGTAGATCTGCTGCAAACTGTCTCATTTTTGCACACCACACGTACCTGCAACCTCTACGTTACAGACTTGTACATTAAATTATTAATAGTATTTTGTATGTGTCACTTTTTCGTTTTGATTTTTACTTTTACTCTTTGAAAAGTGTTTTATACAACTACGCAAAAATGAGTGTATGACTACCTAGGGCAAAACAACAGTGCGCTGTTGCGCTTTCACTATGACTCTATATGCACCTTGCCGCCTCGACATCATCATTTTTATCGTTTTGCAGAAGGTACTGTATATACTATTGATGCATACTCCCTCACTTCCATCGATTTTTATACGTTACTTTTCGGCAAGTTTTTCAATACTCATTTAAAACATAATTTCTTAAAATTTTAAAATAAAAAATTTTGGAATAAAAGTTTCATGTTTAAACTTTTATTCAAAAAAAAAATTTTTGAAAAAAAATTACAGAACTATATTTTACAGAGGTCTCGAAATACGTGTAAATAGTAAACGTATGGAAATCAACGGGACGGAGGGAGTATCAATTTTAGTACTGCACATTGTTAATGGTTTTCTTTAATTGCACTATTTCTTGTTTAATTTTTGGATTTTTCTGATATTTATTCGTGGGGACATGATAAAAGTTTGTGTAATATTGATGGAGAGAGATCATTAAAATGATTGACCTTGTATGCACAAAAATATCTATTAATAAAAATTTTACAACTCGTCAAACATATTTTTTTAGCATGTGCCCTCATCAATCACATTTTTTTAACACTTGCTCATAGACACAAACCGTTAATTTTATGAGTTCAGAAGAATTAATTAAAAAGACGCCCGCAAGGGTTGACTCAGTTGGTTAAAGAGAGGAAAACTAACCTCTTGGTCACAGGTTCGAATCCCACGGGAGGAGAATTTATGATTATGACTCCTGAGCCAGAGTCTGTCGCTTAAATGCGGTTTATCTTGGTTCACGTGGTTTGCAGGCTATTACGTGAACCCGTAGGGTTTACCCAGTACGCACCCGAAGGGTAGCAGCTGCGGGTTACCTACGATAAAAAAAAAGACTTAGTTTGATTAAGTTAATAGAATAGTGATTTTTGAAAACTCCGACAATCATTTTGTTAATATTAAGAAGAGGATATGCGGGGGTAGATAAATTTGTGGCTTTCACATTTTATCATCTTAGTTAGTGGTATATATTATAACTTGGAAGTCGATGAGTTTCTGGTCTGGTGAACGAAAACTGAAATTATGTACATGTCGATTTTCTTTTAAATGCTCTTGTAACACGTTAACATGACCGGATCCAGATTCATCTTAGGGGACCAAATATGTTTTGAAAAAACGGTATTTCTAATTAGCACATAATAAACACTAATTTTCATGAGTTTGGTACATTTTTATTGGTGGAGTTGTTGTAAATGTAGGGATCCATCAATATCTATGATTAGAAAACCAATCAAAATGTACCAAACTCATGGAAGTTAGTGCTTATTGTGTGCACATTAGAAAAACCGTTGAAAAAAATACCCTTATGACTTTTAACTAATTAATAACGCGGGTTAAGCACGGATATGAGATTGAAAATAATATTAATTTATTATTTACATAAAACTAAATCTCATAATATTTCGTGTGAAACATAGATTAAAATAAATAAATGTTGTTAAATTATATAGTTAAAACAAATCGGAATAAGTATAATTATAAAATTTCACCATATAGTTTTTTTTACTAATATGACTTATAAATCTAGTTATAATTCTAGTTATTCACCTAATTATTTTAGGTGTTATATTAATATAACATGTTAACTTTTACAAATACGGTTATTTAAAGAAAGAGTCGATGCTTGGATGAACACTAACAAATAAAAATTAATATAAAAACAAAGTGTACAAGGAGTAGAAGTCAATTCTTGTTAGTTAAGATTGAATTATATAATATTTTAAAAATAGTTATATAATTTTTCTAATGAGTACCAAGATTTGATAATTTTGTATTATAATAAAATATGATTTCACTTATTAGTATAGATAGTTGATAACACGTGCGAAACAGATTAAAATATCGAATTAGTATTTGTAGTGTGAAACACGGATCAAAATTAATATATTAATATGAAATACTAAATCGGTACTTGTAAAGAATAATAAAGTAGTTAAAAAGAATCGAATCAGATATGAAATTTTCCATAATAATTCTAGTTTTGTATTGTTTTACTTATTATAGAAATCTAACATATTAGTTTTATTTTTGTGAAATGAATTGTATAAGTATCTTATTAATGAAATGTTTGTTATTTTAGATAATTTAATATTAATTAATACTGTTTGATAATTATCTTGTAATTTAGTTTTTTCAATATAATTTATTTAATATTACTTAATTATTGATAAAATATTTTTAAATTAAAAGTAAATAGAAGATTGGATGAACACTAACTAATAGAAAATAAAGTTTGGAGAAAATATAAGTCAATTGTGATAGGTGAGTACCAAAATTTAATACTTTTGTACTTGTATACTTTTGTGCTGCAATAAACATGATTTTGCTTATTCATAAATAGTAGATTTTAATTATCATATATGGATGAAATATTTTTTTATGTTAGATCATTTAATATTAATTAATTATTTATAACAATTTTTTTTAAAAATAAAATTAAATAGACACTTGGATAAACATAACTAATAAAAACAAAGTTTAGATAGAATAAAAGTTAATTTGCGTTAAATAAGTACTAAACTTTGGTGTTTTGGTAATTCGGTATTTTTATATACCAATAAAACATGATTTCGCTCAATAAAGAGTATAGTTTTGAAATAATATCCTTGTGATGCGGCACTTTCATATATTAAAAAAAATAATAAATAAAGAATAACAAATTTTATTTTAGGAGTTCTCGCCTAGATTCGCCCCTTTGCATCACAATGATAGTCTCTCTGTCCCAATATACGTTTCCTCTTTTGACTTTCGGTACTGTTCAAGGTAAGCATTGATTACTAATTTACGTCTAACCTATAATATCAAACATAATCATGAGTGATCTCGTTGGATTCGTATTTATCAGTACTTTACAGTGAAATTTTTATATTTAATACTAATACGAATTTAAAGATATTAACGATCAAAAGTGTACATTGACAAACGTGTCCAACACAAAGAAGAAACATTTTTAGGAACAGAGGGAGTAACTAGGAACTCCAAAGCGCTTGACCTTAAATTTTCAATTAAACAAAATCAAAGGTAGCTCATTGCCTCTATATTATGATTACGTACATACACACAGAAATAAAAAAAATCTGTCACTTAATCTATCTATATCATGTCAAGACTCGAGAGTAATGAATTATGTAATTTTCAGGCAATTCTATCATAATACAGGTACGTATCAATGTATCATTGAGTAGCACAAGATATAGAAATGGAGGTGTGGACCAATAGCACACAGTAGTGTACAAATTCAACTGTCGACGATCACGTGACACGTTCCATGAAATGCAAGCGAAAATTATCAGCCACAGCGTACGTTTGTTGGGGGGTGATCACGTGCCGTGACAACTATGCCGGTGATGAAGACGGCTTAACCACTAATTTTAGGCACTAGCTATAGTACTTGTATATTGTCAATCATGCATACAGCTTTGTCGGAATGTTGGTGGTTGTTCATCTACATATTTAATTTAATTTATTATTTTTTTTATTTTGTATTTTTTAATTATTTGACACACTTGACATATTGCAAATTGCAATCGATTCGAAAGCTACGTTTCACAATAATCAACCATCTGCACTACTTTTTGTTATGAACTGAGACATACCAATTTTGATATTTTTCCCTTAATCAAGTATTTAGGGTTTACCTGACAAAAAAAAATATTTAGGGTTCCATCTCTTAGTTGGTAGATGAAATTATAGGTTTCTTCGGAGTCCTGACCAAGTCATTTTGTTATGCACAATTATGTTATGCGGACAGCGGTCTGACCCTAACGGTCTGACCCTAACGCTATGTCCCCGGATTTCAGAAAGAAAATGGTTATTTTTTTGTTTCTTACAATCTTCCCAAAAGTGGGAAAAAATATTTGGAAATATATTTAAAGAGAATTTCTTTATTAATTTTTAACCTTCCTTTTTTTTTTCTCTCCAAAAACATCTTTATGAAATAAGTGATGGAAATATATTCTTGATTTTTCTTTTCTTTTCGCTCCAAAAATGTTTATGGAACACCGTGTAGAGGAAATGCAACTTTTTAGTTGTTACAAACTTTTTTTGTCTTTTTGCTAGTCAAATTGATCAATTTTTTATTGAAGATTAAATTCTATTTTTATATTATTAAAAAATTAAAATTCATATATTAAAATAGATTAAATATTATTTCCAATGCGGTAATTTTTTTTACTTGATTCAATTATTAGATGTTAATAAGTTTTAATTAAACTTTTATTAAGTTGGGCGCACAAAATTAAATATAACAATTACAAAGAGACAAAGAAAGTAGTTATAAACCTGATCTAGGCAGTTTTATATCATTAAAGATTAACTTCACCTTTTTACCATTTATTTACCCTGTGCTCCCAAAGTTACTTGCTAATCCAGAATCTTTGTTTTGTAATTTGATAAATTTTCGAAAAATTAATAAAAATCAGAATGTTAGGGTGACCACACACACTTGAGACACGCAAATACTGCATATGTATATATATATATAGGATCTATCATTACGATTGTTCATGAACCGAACTGTCGTGAACAAGCTCGAATTCGACTCGTTAAGAGCTCGTTCGGCTCGACTCGTTAATGAACTCGAACTCGAGTTCGAACAAACAAATGTGTTCGTTAAGCAAAACGAGCTCGAGTCGAGTTTTGGGTTGTTCGGCTCGAGCTCGGCTCGGCTCGGCTCAAGTTCGCTCGTTAAAATTCCAAAAAATTGTAATATATCCTAAATATTTTTATATAGGTGTGATTTTTTTATAAAAAAACAGAATTCACTGTATTTATTTTCATATTCCAACGATTATTTTGCATATCATATGCGCTATATTTTGACATGATTTAGAAATTTTTATTTTTAGTTTCTAAATTTAAAATCCGGCTTCATAATTATATTTTAGTTAAGAGTTTTAAAAAAAATATTTTTCATCGATTCAACTGTATGAATGTCATAAAGTATATACTTTCACAATATAACTAAAGTTTCAAATCAAAACAATTTTATTTGATTTTCTATTTTAACGGTCAATTATTAGTTTGACTAGTAACCCTAACTACTGTTTATTCCTGATTTGTTATTTCGATTTTTAAAAATACTTTATATCGATCCAACCGTATAGATGTCATTAAATATATATTTTATTGATATAATCAAAATTTCAGATTAAAATAATTTTATTTGGTTTGCTATTTTAACAAATAAACATTAATTTGACTAGTATTAGTAACTAGTGTTTAGTCCTGTATTGGTGTCTCGACTTATTTAAAATTATTTCTAATTGATCCAAACTTATGGATGTAAAAGTAAATATATTTTAATGATATAATGAAAGTTTCAAATCAAAATAATTTTATTTGGTTTGTTATTTTAAGAGTCAAGTATTAGTTTGACTATTACCGATAACTAGTGTTTAGTCCTGATTTGTTATTTCGATTATTTTAAAAATACTTTATATCGATCCAACCGTAAAAATGTTATAAAATATAACCAAAATTTAAGATCAAAATAATTTTATTTGGTTTGCTATTTCAACAGTCAAACATCACTTTGACTAGTACCAGTAACTAGTGTTTAATCCTGTATTGGTGTCTCGACTTATTTAAAATTATTTCTAATTGATCCAACCGTATGGATGTCAAAATAAATATATTTTAATGATCTAACCTAAGTTTCAAATAAAAATAATTTATTTGGTTTGTTATTTTAACAGTCAAATATTAATTTGACTATTACCGCTAACTAGTGTTTAGTCATGAATTGGTGTTTCGAGTTTTTTAAAAATATTTTCCATCGATCCAACCGTATAAATGTTAAGATATATATATATATATATATATATTAGTGTTATAACCAAAATTTTAACAAATATTTGATAAATTATTTTCACAGTCAAATAGCGGTTGACCTGATTTTATTTCTGGCTCAGCTCGTTTATGTTGGCGAACAAGCTCGTGTTCGGCTAGTTAGTTAACAAGCTCGAGATCGAACACGATTTTTGTTCGATAAGAAAGCTCGGCCCGACTCGGTTTATCAGAAAAAAAATTAAAACTCGGCTCTGTTCGATCAAAGCTCGGCTCGGCTCGGTTTATCAGGAAAAAAAATTAAAACTCGACTATGTTCGATCAAAACTTGGCTCGGCTCGGTTCGTGAACAGTCGTGCCTATCATGAATCACTTCGTTAGTCGTTAGATAAGTAGTAGATTTAATATTAGTATGTTTTTTGAAAGTTTCTACTTTGAAGACGAATAGCCATTATTGCGTGGACAAAATAACATGCACTATGTAATCGTAATGTGCCAACTGACGGGGATGTGAAGCTCTCTAGCTCTCCATCTATCACTTTCATGCACTCACTCTGTATCATCATCAATTATATGTAGATATAGTAATTATATAATTAACCAGCTCATGTATGGAATTTTTTCATTCTCTTTCCCCACTGGCAGAGTTGGTGGGTGAGCTGACATTGCCACTTCACATTCAGCACTTGGAATCTTTCTTGATTTTGCTCCCTTCATTAGAAGCATAATCTCATTAACTAATCGGGTTTTCTAATGTGTGTTTAAGAACACATAATAAGCACTAACTCACATGAGTTTGGTGCATTTTGATTGGTCCTCTAATCATAAATATTGATGGACTCCCCTGCATTTACAACAACTCCATCAATAAAAATACATCAAACTAATGGGAGTTAGGCACACATTAGAAAGACCGTTAACTAATTGTATACTAAACACTCTTTGCCAAAACATTCCAAGTATAAATTCAATATTAGGTTCATAAATTATACTCTTATAGTTATAAAGTTGCGATAGGGGCTCTATATATAAGTAGGATCCACTACCTTTGTGCCCCGTTTTTAGGGGCGGATTCATAACTTATTTTCTAATTATTTTTCGGAGGGACGTCGTTAAATTTTGATAAATATCTTTATATTTTTTTAATTTTACGTGAACACTTATGTGTTAGTGTATTTAAATTTTTAATAATAAAAAGATGTGAAATTTGAGTTTTGGTTAGGTTACGTGTTAGTCAATATTTTTTATTACATCATTTTTATTTTTTGTTTCGACGATAATTTTAAACCATTCTAGTCTCACTTTCTTTTCTAGATCTGAATGTATTTATAAAAGTCTGCATTATCTTAAAAAAAAATTAAACTTTCGATCGATCTCCCTCCCACGCAAGAAAAATGAGGGAGATGACATCGCATTAAGAAAGACATCAGATACATTTATTTTAGAAGAATTCATAAAATCTTAATAAATTTACAATTCTAAACTTAATTCCACGAAGTAATTAGGAATATATATTTCAAACGTGTTATGTATTAATAGATGACTCTTAGCCTTTCATATGATTATCTTAATTACTAGCAACCTTTGACTCTCCATTTTCCTTGTAACATCCATTCTACTAGCCTATATAAGGCTTGCTTGTACTTTGTTTATAATATAGAATAACAAGATGATCTATTTCATTATTATCTAGTTTTCTCTCAATCTCTCTTATATATATTATATATAACACGTTATCAGTACGATTTGCTTATAAAATAAGGAGATCAATTTTACTTAAGTGTTGAAAGGAGATCATCAAAGTGTAAATAGGTGTTGGAAATTCAAGAAGAAAAAGATTCTACGTTATTTCAGTTTGTCCACCAGGTAAGTACGCTATTTTTAGTTTACTTTGCTTCGGTTGCAATTGGATGATCTTTATGTGCTTGTTATGTGTATGATTCTTGTATATTTTGTATCTGATTCTTTATTCATCGGAATTTATTGAGTTTATACTCATTGTAAAGGCTTTTTGATTATCTACAATCCTTGTTCTTTGCGTTTTTCCAAAATCTGCTTATAAGTATGTCAAAATCTGCATTTTGTGTAATCTGATTGTATGATTCAGGATGATATGCAGTGACTTCTAAAATTTATATTAAATTGAATATTAGTTCAAATATTATAAGCCATACCATTCTGAAAATATCTTTTCGATATATACCTTTTGTCATTACATTTCATTACCATATAATGCGATTTCGATGTCTTAAATATCAAAATACTATCATAATTAGGAGCTGGTTCTGATTCAACAGTCCACAAATATCTGTTTTCTGAATTCGTTACTTGTTCATTTTCAACGAGCCTTACCATTATGGAAAGGTCCCGGAATTTTCTACATTTTTCGTGTTTTAAATTTTTTCAGATAAAATCATTCTCATAGAGTAAATTGGTATTCTTTGAAACTGATCAGATTTGACTTTATCATAATTAGCCATTTTATACAGTAGATTGCATTTAATGTACCATTAGATTGAATTCAATGCACCATCATCTTGTTATATTATCACGCGTTTTTAACTATTAATGCATATGTGTTTTCCTTGCATATTTTTAAATATTGACCAAATGTGCTTATTATAAAAGTGTTAACGAAGCATGCACACGAAAGAGAACCAATTTGAGATACAGCACAAATTCATGGGCATGATATAAATTCATGGCCATGAATTGTTTCTGATTTTTTTTATTATGTTTATTATACATGTGAAAAATAAAATTTTGGTGAACTTCTAAATTAAGATATATCATTAACTTGATATTAATGTGTATTATCCTTTCGTTTTAGTAATCAAAATGTCGAATCTTACAAAACTTGAATTCAACGCACTTCATGTCACCAAAAAAAATAATTTGATATGGATTCTTGATGTTGAAATCCATCGTAGTGCAATTGTCCTTGGTGACACTATAAAAGAGGGAAATAAAACCTTCGAACAAGATAAGGCAAAAGCCATGATATTTCTTCGCCACCACCTTGATGAAGGATTGAAAACTGAATATTTGACTATTAAAGATCCATCAACACTTTGGAAGGATCTCAAAGAAAGATATGACCACAAAAAAATGGTGATACTTCCTAAAACTCGCTATGATTGGCTACACTTGCGATTGCAAGATTATAAAAGTATGAGCGACTATAACTCTGCCATGTTTAAGATTACATCTCAATTGAAATTATGTGCCGAGAATATCACCGATAAAGATATGTTGGAAAAAAAACATATTCCACTTTCCATGTAAATAATATGCTCTTGCAGAAATAATATCGTGAACGTGGATTCACAAAAAAAATTCTGAGCTGATTTCTGTTTTGCTTCTTGCTGAACAAAATAATGAACTTTTGCTGAAAAATTATCAAGCACGTCCAACTGGCTCAACATCATTCACTGAAGTGAATGCGGTGACTAATAATGAATATAGACATAATAAAACAGTTGGACGTGGACGTGCCCGTGGTCATGATTTTGTGCATGGTAGAGGCCGTAATCAACAAAATTCCCACAACTTTAAAAGAAAGCCTTACTACTAGAAACAGATAATAAATGAGGAAAAATCCGAGGGAAGTACAATGGCTAAAATGGGTGAAAGTACTTGTAGTCGATATGGAATGAAAGGTCACTGGAGAAGTACATGTCATACCTCCAAGCACTTTGCTGACCTATATCAAGCATTTTTAAAGAATGTTGAAACTAATTTCACCGAACAGAATGATCCTTTGGGGATTTCCCATCTTGAAGCACATCTTGGAAGTGATGATCAAGTTGATCCTTCGGCCTTTACTCACATGGAAGTTGTTGATTTCTTTGAAGATGTTGATGTGAATATGCCTAAATTTGGTGGTGATGAGCCTAAGAATAACTAAACAAGGCCTTACATTGACTTTTGAACTATGATAATCATCCTTATCAGTTTCTTATATAATTTTCTTTTCGATAATGAAGTAATTGAGATGTTCTACCTCTACTTTTAATTTTATTTTTTTCGTGAAGAAATATGGCCAACAGCCTCTCATCATGTGTTATAAAAATAAGAAATCTTTTTGTTTGGCGAATAGTGCCACAACACATACAATTTTGAAAAATAAAGCATATTTTTCGCATCTAACATTAGTCAAAACTAATGTAAATACAATATCGGGTGCATCAGATATAATTGAAGGCTCCGGAAGAGCAAGTATTGTGCTACCCAATGGTACATGTTTATTGATTAAAAATGCAATATTTTCCACCCGATCGAAAAGAAATCTTTTGAGCTTTAAAGATATATACCACAATGGCTATCATATTGAGACGACAAATGAACGTGATAATGAATATTTATGTATCACGACTATAGTCTCAGGGAGGAAACATGTGATAGAAAAACTCCCATCATATAATTCTGGATTATATTATACTTTCATAAATCCAGTTGAATCACACATGACTATTAATATAAGATCTGTTGACCCGACAAATTTTACTATATGGCATGATCGTTTAGGCCAACCAGGTTCAACAATGATGCGAAGAATTATTGAAAATTCAAATGGATATCCACTCAAAAATAAAATTGTTCCATTGTCCAAAGATTTTTCATATGTTGCTTGTATGTAAGAAAAATTGATAACAAAACCATCTCCTGTGAAAGTTGGCATTGAATGTCCAACATTTTTGGAGCGAATTCAAGGAGATATATATGGATCAATTACCCCATCTGGTGGCCCATTTCAGTACTTTGTGGTACTCATTCATGCATCAACAAGATGGTTACACGTTAGTTTATTGTCCACTCGTAATGTGGTTTTTTCATGACTCCTTGCTCAAATAATCCGATTACGAGCACAATTTCCTGATTATAATATAAAGAAAATAAGATTGGACAGGGTAGGAGAATTTACTTCCCAATCTTTTAAATATTATTGTATGTCTATTGGGATTGAAGTGCAGCATTCCGTTGCCCACACACACACTCAAAATGGTCTTGCTGAGTCTTTCATTAAAAGGCTACAACTAATTGCGAGACTATTACTTATGAGAACAAATTTACCAACTACCTCTTGGGGACATGCAATATCACATGCGGCTTCTTTAGTTCGGTTAAGACCGACTTCTTATCATAAATATTCCCCAATGCAACTGGTAAATGGTCAAGAACCAAATATCTCTCACTTGAAATTTTTTGGGTGTGCAGTTTATGTTCCAATATCCCCTCCCCAACAAACAAAAATGGGACCCCAAAGAAGATTAGGGGTATATATTGGATTTGATTCTCCCTGGATTATAAAATATTTGGAGCCCAAGATTGGAGATTCATTCACAGCAAGATTTTCCGATTGTCAATTGATGAGATAGTTTTTCCTGCATTAGGGGGAGATAAGACAATATTTGAAAAAGAAAAGCAAGAAATTTTGTGGAATGCAGTATCTCTGTCTCATTATGATCCTCGAACTAATCAATGCGAACTTGTAGTTCAAAAGATTATCCACCTACAAGAAGTTGCAAATAGATTGCCTGATGCATTTACTGATGTCAAGAATGTGACAAAGTCACATATAACAGTTGTTAATGTTCCTTATAAAATTATACTTCCCGAAGAAGATAATAAAATCATGCTAGCAACTGAGTCTAAAGCACGCCAGAAGCGTGGTAGACCTATTGGATCCAAGGATAAAACTCCAAGAAAAACAAGGAAACTTGATAAGAAAGTTGGAATATCAAATTACATCATAAATTTGATCACTGAAGAGACGTCTTCCAAGGATGATAAAACACCTGAAATTGTTGATAATGAAGAGATCTCGATAAATTATGTCATTTCAGGAAAGAGATGGAATAGATAAGAAATTGTCATGGATGATATATTTGCATATGCAGCTGCACTTGACATTTCTGAGGAAATCGAGGATCATGAACCTAGATCGATCTATGAATGTAAAAGAAGAAATTATTGGCCAAAGTGGAAAGAAGCTATTGAAGCAGAATTGAAATCACTTGAAAAATGCCAAGTTTTTGGACCTATTGTCCAAACAACTGCATGTGTAAAACCCGTTAGATATAGATGAGTATTTGTGCGTAAAAAAATGAGAAAAATGAAATTGTGAGAAACAAGGCACGCCTTGTTGCTCAAGGCTTCTCACAAAGGCTGGGAATCGATTACGAAGAAACTTATTCCCCGATAATGGATGCAACAACATTCAGATTTTTGATAAGTTTATCAATTCTAGAAGGGCTCTGAATGAATTTAATGGATGTTGTGACTGCCTACTTGTATGGGTCACTCGATAGTGACATTTACATGAAGATCCCTGATGGATTAAAAATGCCTGAAGCATATAGTTCAAGACCCCGAGAGATTTACTCAATTAAATTATAAAGATCATTATACGGATTGAAAAAATCGGGTCATATGTGGTACAATCGTCTCAATGAATATCTTTTGAAAGATGGATATACTAATAATGTAATATGTCCATGTGTTTTTATTAAAAGGACAAAATTGGGGTTTACTATCATTGCAGTATATGTTGATGATTTAAACATCATTGGAACTCCAGATGAACTCCCTGAGACGATTGGATATTTGAAAAGAGAGTTTGAAATGAAGGATTTGGATAAAACAAAACTCTGCCTTGGTTTTCAAGTTGAACATTTATCTAAGGAATCTTTGTCCACCAGTCTTTATATATTGAAAAGATTCTTAAACGGTTTATTATGAATAAGACATATCTTGTGTGTACACCCATGATTGTACGATCATTAGAAAAGAATAAGGATCCATTCCGCCCAAGAGAAAAGGGAGAAGAAATTCTCGATCCTGAAGTTCTGTATCTAAGTAAAATAAAACATGTTTTATTATACATGTTTTGACATAATAATAAATTAAGAGCGTGTTAATCTTGAAGTTTCAAAATGATAATTTTATTCAATCTCCACTAACCTATTCTATAAAGTTCTAACTAATTTTGCAGGCGGAAAGTGATAGGGAATCAAAAATTGAATAAATTAAATGGAGATTTTCTTTTGCTATGAATTTAATTGGTGCAGACAATTTTTAACGAGGCAGCATCACGTGCAAGAAATGATGATTAAAGGAATCCAACATATTTCTTTACAAAGGCATTTCCTACCACTCCATTCGAGAAATTAGTACACATAATCGGGATGTGCAGACTTTGAGATCTATGTTGATATTTATAGTCATGTCAAAATGAGGGGGAGATATAATACGCTCATTATTACACGTGCTTAACACATGTACTCTTTTTCCTTCACTAGGGTTTTTCCCACAGGATTTTTCCTAGTAAGGTTTTAACGAGGCATGATGTTTTTATGAGTAATCTAAGGGGGAGTGTTATGTATTAATAGATGACTCTTAGCCTTTCATATAGTTATCTTAATTACTAGCAACCTTTGGCTCTCCATTTTCCTTATAACATCCATTCTACTAGCTTATATAAGACTTGCTTATACTTTGTTTATGATATAAAATAACAAGATGATCTATTTGATTATTATCTAGTTCTCTCTCAATCTCTCTTATATATATTATATATAACAAAACGCCAATTATAACAGTAGTTTTGAACAACAATCTTTTTTTGCTTCAAAATAAAGTCAAGCCGTTTCACCAATCATGCATATAACTTAGAAAATAGTGCTATTATTATGTCACGCGAGGTGTCTCACATAATGTCGAATACCAAAGCTCACCATCACCATATACTATAGTCATGACTCATGTGCCATAAGTCCTTTCTGGATTTTGCTACACAAAAGCAAAGCACGAACCTAAAGTTGGATCAGATGTGACTCGTGCCAACTAGCCCAATACTCCATATTTGTACTCCCCGTAAGCGTAGTTATAGAAATCGACCGATTTTTCAAAAATTATATATAAATTATATACGAATCGAATAAAAATATTGGTCTGATTTCACCGATAACTCGATAAATTGACAAATCATCCAATTTTTTAGAAATCTCTCAATAAATTATAAATCGATATTTTCCGAAATCTATAAACATATGTATAAATAACAGTTGTATATGCAAATAGTTTATCAATTTTGACCCGTAATGAAGCCTAATATGTTAAGAATGTAATATTATTCTTGTATACACAATATTGATTTGAAAGTTGTTAACTGCTGATCTTACATTCGTCTAAAAGGATTTTTAGTTGCCGTGATATCTAAATCTATATAGGATAAGTGTCAATTATGCTGCAATTAATGTATACATATTAAAATGAAAAACTATTGGTGTCCATAGTGTAAGTTATGTTCCGTCATCTTCACAGTTTATTTTTCTATTTTGGCGACGCTTGGATGTCAATTTGTTGTTACTCTCGTTTTCAACAAAAGTCGTCTAGATAGCTTATAATGCGGAAAATGTACATATATTATGTAATTAAATTATTTAAAGTAATATCAATCGTCAAGGGTATACTTAATTGTTTGACATCGACTTGGACGATATAACCGGAACAAAATGGTTGATCTTAATTCAACAATTCATACCTTTCAAAATAATAATAAAAATTCAACAATTCATAAAGATGCATTTTTATTCAAGAAATTGACTATAATTATACCAAGAATAAACCACTAAAATAAGTAGTTCAATAGCACTGCCGACAATGGTTTGATATATAACATAAGGGACGAAGTGAATGGATGTCCTTGCTATGGATATTTTTCCCATCAAAGGGGAGTAATCTGTCCTATTTAAATTCTATTCATTATTTTTTAGCATATTTTTTAATATTCTTGTATAATAAAATTTTATAATATATTTTTTTAATTTTTTAATATTATAAAATTATATTTTGTAGAAGTCTCGAAATACGTACAAATAACAAACGCATACAACTAACGGGACGGAGAGAGTATAGTTTTTCAAGACTTAAGGCACTGTAGCTGAATTTCAGTTTGACTATCAGCCCATTTTTTTCTGACAGAATTTTGACAAGCAGATGTGCAGAACTATTTAAAGTCCTGGAAGACAGTCACAGATAATACCCACTGCATAATCTTTGACATGGTTGTCTGATAGCCTAATTTTTACGATCCAAATACCCACTGGCCACTGCATTAAAATTCAAGTGGTCTGGTACTGCAAGAAAGTTGTGAGCAGCAGCTTAATACAAAACACATACTATACTATGCATTAAGAACTAAGCTCTAATAAAATTAAAAAGGGAATCTGAACTGGGCAATGATATTCTTGCTGGGTGTCCACATCAAAGTTCTTTGCTGCTGACAGCCTTTTTGTTTTCAGGACCGCTGAATCTGGCATCAAACTGTTAATTTATTACAATTAGAATTACTTTCTGTATATTATTCATATCACAATATATGTGAATTCATGTTTGACATAAGTTCAAAGAAATATAAAACTAGAAGAATGTTGTACATTAAGGTAGCCAGAGTAAAACCAAAACAATTGGCAAAATCCACATTTTTAACGAGACATGGCATGACACTTATTTGAGTAAACACAAGTAGCTGATGGAACATATAAAAATTAAAAAAAGCAAAATATATAATGGGAAATATTTCCTCTCACTCCAGACCTCTTATTCCCTGTTCACCGTTCGCTCTCTACCTCTACTCGTTATTCATAATTAAAAATGTTAGGTGATCTTTAATCAAGAACGTGGAACATATCTTGTTAAAAAGAAGACATGAAGCAGATAAAGGTGCTCCAAGAAAACAAGTGAATTGATAAAATCCGGGGCTCTCTTTTTGGCTAAGTTAAGGACTTGTTGATTTAGATGACCCTTGATTTTGAGATATTAAAGGTCGTTACGAGGAGTGAGGGACATGGAGGAGGTGCCAAGGAAATCTAAAGATCGATGGATAAAATAAGATCAGTTAGGAGTAGCAAATGTGGTACGTTTAGGAGACCGCCAGTATATGGATAGGATATGGTATTAATGAAAACCCGTGCATCGCACTGGATTTATGCTAGTAACGATAATCACAAAGCAACTGTAAGTTATCTTGTATGTCGAAATTGGGGAGCTCTAGTATCTCTCCCTCTCTCTCTCTATTCTCGATCTCTCCCTCTATCTTCTTATTCTCTGTATTATTTAACCCAAGGAGTTGGGCCTTTAGCTTCCCCAGGCCCAAATATATCAGCCCACTCCGTTCTTTTTCTTTTTACGATTTTTACTTTTGTTCAACCATCATTTTTATTTCAAACCTTAGTTTAACGTAAAAATATATAGTTAACCGTTTTTATACAACTAGACTATACCCGATGTACGGCTTTTTAAATTTTACCTTTTAAATTTTTTAATTTTTTTTAATATTTCTAAATTTATATGTATATATTTATCTTTATTTTTGACATTATTACATTTCATATTTATTTGTCATAGTTTGTAATATTGTTACAATATATATACATGTATATTGAATTACGGTTATATATAGTACAATAAATAGTATAATATATAATCATGTTTATCTACTTTTCTATCATTATATCATATTTTAGTTTTTGATTTACTGTAGAACAATGCAATCTTTTTTATATTTATGATGATTGGTAAAATTTCTAAGCATATTCTATTTAAGATTGTATTATGACTTTGTTTCACAATTGGTATTTGAATAATATAAAAATGATGTAATCATTTTTTATTTATGACTGTTTTAAAAATATATTAATTCTAATAAGATATAATCCAAAACCTTATATTTTTAATTAGATCAAATCAACGGTTGATATTATCTTTGCGGTACAGAACCAAAATTTTAAATAAAAAGCTCCTTACGCTTATTATATATAAAGGATATAATTTATTTATTAAGGAGTTTATTATGTTACAATTTACGAATGCATATTTTAATTTCAACTACTTTTATTTTATTAAAAAAGTATCTCATTCTGTTTTATCGCCGCTAAACTATCTATAATAATTTTAAAGTGTTATTTTTTGGTTTCTTTCTTTTATTTCATGAAATCTTAACAATGCAATTCTTCTTAAATTATAAGAAAGAATATCCAAAATATACCACTTTTCAGATTCAAGTGCTAAAAATGCTTGTATGCGTGAGATTTCCCCCTAAATACCTACGAATTACGCATTTTTAGTATGCATATTTGGTGTTTTTAAAATTTGTAAAGAACACGATGTTTTTTTTAATTTAGTAAGAATACGCATCTTTATAATGCACATTCGCTAAAAATAAAAAAAGAGACATGCATATTCAACATACGATATTATATTACGACCGACAACTAACTTTTGCCTATATTATATAATATTAGAGTAAAGTGCACTTTGTGTATGTGCATTATGTGTGTTGGGCCATTTTAGATACTATATTTTAAAAACTAACATTTTGTGTATATGAATTTTAAATGTTTTTGTAGTTAGTGTACGTCATTTAAATAACATTAACTCCGTTAATTTTGCAGGGGCAGTTTTGTCTTTTACATATGTCATCCCTGGCTATGCACCCAAAAGTATTAGCTTAATTCGTTTGACAGTTGTGATGATTAATGAAATTCTATCTTCCGGCTTTTACGACTCCTTAATTCCAAAAAACTTACTCGCCTATTCAGACCCAAACAATATTCCCATCTCGTTTCATCACATTCACGTATTCAAACCCCACTCTCCTCCGACTCGCCATTCTTAATTCGCCTCTCACTCATATCACCATCGATTTTCCTCAACTTGAGTCATGTTTGTACCAACTCACTACAAATTTGACTAGACATTCTCAACTCAATACGGCCATTTCCAGCTCCTCCTCAATTCCCCCAATTTCCCCCTTATTCTCATAGGTAAGTGCCCATTTCTAAAAACTTGTTAAACTTATTTATTCAACCCGAATGCGAAATGGGTCATACCCATTTTGTGAATCGAAGGATTTGATTAGTAGTGTTGTTGTTGAGGTTTGTGTTGTTCGTTTGGTTGGTGAAATGTTGGTTGAAGATGTTGAATTGGGTCTGAGTGATGAAGGAGCCCACATAATCGATTTGGTAGTAGATGTGGCAGAAGTCAAGCAACTTAGTAGAGAAGACAAATCAAGGACCACGCCCAGTATGGTACAAGGGGTGGTATAGTATTTTCCATATTCAGTTTGTTAGAGAATGTAGTAGAGACAATGCTATAAGCTAGCAGTACTGTGATGTTTGTTTTTCAATCAATGAATGCATATCTTTTTGTGCAAGTCTAGCTGTTTGCTTTCTCTCATTCTTTCTTGTATGCAATATGCTATTCATGAACTCTTCATGATATCAGAGCTGTGTTGCCAGTGTTAGAGTATAGAGAAAGCTTGCTTAGTGACTTTGCAAGATTCATTCAGATTCCTTCGGGGTTTTTTTTATAGTCGAGTGAGTGTGGTTCTTGTTATATTTCATTCAGATCTGTTTCTGTGAGTTTCTTCTTCTCTGGTATCAAATCATGGCTACTGGAAGTCGATTCTCATTCGCTGATATGCAAAACCCCCTGTTCTTTCACCCATCTGATGGTCCTACCTCTATTTGCGTTCCAAAACTTCAAGGAGCCTCGAATTACAGGGCTTGGCACAGATCTATGGAGATACAACTAGCATCAAAGAGGAAACTGGGTTTCGTGGATGGTTCTGTGAAGAAAAGTGCGATTGATGCAACTGAAGCAGCCCAATGGGAGACGTGCAACAATATGATAATCTCTTGGCTTCATAGTAATATAACTGATGCTGTTAAACGATCTGTTTTGTTTATAAATCTTGCAAGTGAAGTGTGGAAACAGCTTGAGAAAAGATTTATGTTGACAAATGGGTCAAGAAAATATAAGCTCAACAAATATCTCTTTAGCCTGAAACAAAATGAGCTGAGTGTGGCTGATTACTATACTTCTATGAGTAGTTTGTGGAAAAAAATTGAGTCTATGAAGGTATTGCCCACTGTTAGCACTGTAAATGAAGAGATTACAGCTCTCTTGAAGGCAATAGAGACTATAAAAGAAGAGGTTCGTTTGTTTCAGTTCTTAAATGATTTCAACGAAGTGTATGGTGCTCAAAGAATCGAACTCTTGATGTTGTCTCCCTTGCCTACTGTGGAGGTGGCCTGTGCTGCTTTCCAGCAAGAAGAGTCACAGAGAGAGGCTTTAAATGTGAGTGCTGAGACTGAGGTTGCTGCAATGTACAGTTTGGGATATGTAGAAAAGAGGACTGGAACTCCGTGCACAGCTTGTGGTGTGAAGGGACATCTATCCTCAAAGTGTTGGACAATTCACGGATACCCGAAGTGGCACTACAAACACAATAGAAACAACTCAAAGGCCAATGGAAGTGGAAAAAAATGGAGTGGAGATAAAATAAAGATGGTCAATGCTGCTCAATCAAGTGGAGGTGAACAGGGTGTTGTATTCTCACTGCAACAACTGCAGCAGTTCTTGGCCATGATGCCTGGAACAGTGAGCTAGGAAGATGAGAGTCCATTCTCTGGTATGATAAATGGTAGAACATGGGGAGCACAAATGAGGAGCTGGATTATCGATTCAGGTGCGTCTGACCACATGACTGCATCTCTTGTGAACTTTGTAAATATTGAAAAGCCCCAGAAAATTTCTCCATCAAACTACCAACTGGAAGTACCACAACAATCACTCATATTGGGGATTTTCAGTTGAAAAGTGGACTCAAAATGTTGAATGTACTGTACGTTCCAAACTTCAACCATAACCTGCTCTCTATTCACAAGCTGGCGAAAGATAATGAGTGTGATATAACTTTTCTGCCTGAAGCATGTATGGTGATTGATTCAAAGACCAGAAGGGTAAGAGCTGTGGGTAATGTGCACAAGGGCCTGTACTACCTGATGAATAAAGATGGGGATCAACATGGAAAGAATGTGCAATGCCACCTTGCTGATAATCAACAATCTCATCAAGATGTCAACTGTGAGAAGATGGATGAATTCAGTGTGTGGCATCACAGGCTTGGGCACACACCTGGAGCAAAACTGAAGCTTATTCCAAAATTGGGTCAGCAATGGAAGGATCAAGACTTGGTGTGTGTGACTTGCCCGATGGCAAAGCTGACCAAACTTCCATTCAATCTCAGTGATTCTAGAGCTTTTTCTAAGTTTGAACTGGTGCACGTAAACACTTGGGGGCCTTACAAGGTGTGCACTCGAGGGAAATACAGGTATTTCTTGACTCTCGTTGATATTTATTCTCGAGTTACTTGGGTCTATTTGCTGCAAGCTAAATCTGAATTCTTAGTCACCTTGATTGCATTTTATAATTATGTTAAAATGCAATTTAATGTGGGAATCAAGCACATTATATCGGACAATGCTCCGGAGTTCTCTGATAAATCTTGCAGGGAATTCTATGCTAAATTCGGCATAAAACACCAAACCTCGTGTGCTTATCATCCACAATAAAATGCCCGTGTGGAGCGTAAATATCGACAAATTCTCGAAGCTGCTAGAGCTCTAAAGTTTCAGGCTGGTGTTCCCATCTCTTACTAGGGAGATTGCGTCCTCACTACTGTGTATATCATCAATCGAATTCCCACAATAGCCCTGGAAAATAAGGTCCCATATGAAGTGCTGTTTGAAAAACCTGTGGACTACAGCAACATGAAGATATTTGGATGCTTGGCATTCTCAGCAAACCCTGTGCACAAACTTGACAAATTTCAACCTCGAGGCATCCCTTGTGTAATCCTGGGATCTCCTCCAACCCAAAAGGGGTATCGATTGTTGAATCCGGTCTCCAAAGAAACACTGTGTCTAGAGATGTAATATTCAATGAGAAGGTGTTTCCCTATAACACAAATCAGTCAATCCCTTACATGCCACCTCTGCCATCTCTTGAAAATTCACCTCGACCCAAGGTGTTCGATGACTTCTTGTACACTGAGGGACAACGCCAATAACAACAAATAATTGAAGAAGCAAGAATGGAGGATGAAGGAAATGGTGAAGAATCAACTGAAAATTCTGAAGTTGAGAAAGAGAATAACACAAACGAAGAAGTGATTGACATACGGAGATCCACTAGACCAAGACATAGACCTACTTGGATGGGAGACTATGTAACTAATGCCATATCAGCTTCTGTTGCAAGTCAGCCAGTCGAACCTGAATTTTGTTACTTCGTGTCAGTATTGACTAATAATCAAGATCTAGTGTCATTCAATCGAGCTGTGCAATCTGATCACTGGGTAAAAGCAATGAATGCCGAGCTTGACGCACTTGAAGAAAATAAGACATGGGATATTGTTGATTTGCCTCATGGAAAACATGCCATTGGATGCAAGTGGCTGTATAAGATGAAATACAATCCTGATGGAATAATAGAACCCTACAAGTCTCGTCTAGTCATTCTTGGATGTCATCATATTCAGGGCATCGACTTCACAGAAATTTTCGCTCCTGTTGCGAAACTAACGATTGTACGAGCCCTTCTTGCTGTTGCAGCTATGCAAAAGTGGCATGTATATCAAATGGACGTTAGCAACGCGTTCCTTAATGGTGATTTGAATGAGGTGGTGTATATGAAAATGCCACCTGGGTATCTTGGCATGGGTAGTCATATCACTGCAGATTCTCGTAGTGACGGTGCACAGGTAAATCCAATGAAAGTGTGTCGATTGAAAAAGGCCCTCTATGGGCTTCGACAGGCACCACGGCAGTGGTTTGTAAAGCTGACATTCACCTTGAAGATGATGGATTATATCCAATCTAAAGCTGACTACAGCTTGTTCTAATATACTAGGGAGAAGCACATCACTGTTGTGCTCGTGTATGTCAACGATATCCTTATCTCTGGGGACTCCGCAGCCGATATTGAAGGTCTAAAAGCTCTTCTCTCTCAAAACTTTCATATGAGGGATATGGGCTCTCCACGTTACTTCTTGGGATTGAAAATAGATCGTTTTCAATCTGGGTTCTTTTTCTCACAACGGAAATACAAAACTGACTTGCTGAAAGAATTTGGTATGTAAATGTGACACCTTTGAAACTCCCCATGGATGCCCACCTGAAGCTGACCCCACATAAGGGTGAACCTCTAGTTGATCCTACCTCGTGTCAATAACTTGTAGGCAAATTGATCTATCTAACTATAACTCGACCAGACATAGCCTTTGCAGTCCATATCCTTACTTAGTTTATGCAACAGCCCACCTGTGTTCATATGCAAGCTGCTAAGCACGTCTTAAGATATCTTGCAGGCAATCCAAGTCAAGGAGTGCTACTTGCCTCTTCCTCAGCTGCTCAACTTATGGCTTACCGCGATAGTGATTGGGTGAGCTGCCCAACCACTTGAAAGTCGACTAGTGGCTCCTGTGTTCTCCTGGGTAGCTCACCAATCTCGTGGAAAATCAAGAAGCAGTCCCTTGTAGCTCATTCCACTGCAGAATCCGAATATCGAGCCATGGCACTGACTACTTGTGAGATAACTTGAATGCCATCTTTTTTGAAAGACATGGGCATTAGCAAGCTTCCACTAACGCTCCTCAACTGTGATAACAAAGCAGCTCTCTCCATTGCTACAAATCCAGTCTTGCACGAACAAACGAAACATATAGAAATCGACTGCCACTATATTCGTGATAAGATTGCTACAGGGGAGATAGTCACCAAACATGTTCCTAGCTATGCCCAAGTCGCTGATATATTCACAAAACCGTTGTCAGTCAAGCAGCACTATAGCCTTCTAAACAAGCTGGGAGTCACCTCTCCGCTTGAGGGGGAGTAATGAAGGAGCCCACATAATCAATCTGGCAGTAGATGTGGCAGAAGTCAAGCAACTTGGTAGAGAAGACAAATCCAGGACCACGTCCAGTATGGTACAAGGGGTAATATAATATTGTTCATATTCAGTTTGTTAGAGAATGTAGTAGAGATAATGCTATAAGCTGGCAGTACTGTGATGTTTGTTTTTCAATCAATGAATGCATATCTTTTTGTGCAAGTCTAGCTGTTTGCTCTCTCTCATTCTTTCTTATGTGCAATCTGCTATTTCATAAACTCTTCACTGAGGGTAGAGAGTTTATGAGGAGATTGAGGTTTAAGAGAATGCCTAATTTGGTACAGACCCAAGTTCGGATTAGCAACTATAGCAACCTTATGCAATTTTACATTCTAAAACTGTAGCATGTAGACATCTGAGTTTTCCCCGGACACTGGGCGGAACACTTGAACTTCATACTGCACATTTTTTTGGATATAAACCAGGATAGTTGAAGTGCTGATAATTATTAAACTTTTACATTTGAATTCAAAATTTTATTGTTTCAAATAGTTAATGCCTACTGTACAATTATTAAGCAAGTAGCTAATGAATTATAATGATTGTTGATGGATTATATGAGCAACATATTGCTCCTCTTGTTATTGTTTACAATATGATCCTTTTGTATAATTGTGATCCATTGAAGATGTCTTGTGATATCGTGAGCATGAGAAGACAATCCGAGAGACCATTGAAGATGTTAGATTTGAAGCCACTATGATAAATCCACACTAGTATGTCGAATCCTTATCAAGGAATGACTTGCAGCATTTGCTCCACTACTGCTAAATCGGCTTTGCAGGCTATACTTGACGTGGTTAAAGCCCAAGTCGCATTAACAACTGAAGAAGCTCAAGTTCAATATGCCTAATATGATTTTTCTGATGAAAAACATTGTGTTCGGGTGTTGATGGCGGGGCTTTACTTGGGTTTTTGAGCAAGCATTTAAAATTTGATGTTGTGCATGGAAAATGACCAAACTGTCCCCTGCAAAACTAACGAAATTAATACTATTTGACGGAAGTACACTAATTATAAAAATATTTAAAGTTCATGTACACTTTACAAAGTGTTAGTTTATAAAGTATAGTATCTTAAGTGATTTGACACACATAGTGTACAAACACAAAATGCACTTTATTTATTATATTATTGTGCAATTGTAACATTGACGTTGATGTCATTGACCGCTAGCGATTAATTTAAAATTTTGGTGAACTTCTATTTATCAATGTTTACCTCTGCTAATTCATAGTTTTTGCTGATTAAATTATTTAAAATTTTAAATTTTATTCAATAATAAGATCTTTTTAGTATTAATATTTAGCTAATGATATTTAGTTATAATATTTCAATTACATCTAGTTACTTGAATTACATGTAGAATGATAATTTAATTTCACAAAATTGTGTTACCAAGTTGAGTATTATTTTTTGATTGATTTTGTAGCTAGGTACATATACATACGATAGCATTTTGAATAAGTTCATATTTATTTAGTAAAATGATTTTACATATGGTAAAAATAAATATTATATATTTAGCAATAAGCTATATATTTTCTTCCAACAAAATAGATTTTGATCCTATGATAAAAAAATACATTTTAGGTGGTACTTGGCATATGCTATATTAATATATTTACTCCATTTTGTATTTTTCCATGTATTTTGTACTGTTATTTTTCCAAAAAACAATATTATTTATAGACTTCCCTAAATATTTGGTAAAACCAATTTTTTGAATTCAGATTTGATTTCTGATAATTATTTTTTTGTTAAATATTAACATGTATATGATGCGCATTCGCTAAATTAGTGATTTTATTTAAATCAAAATAAATTATTTTATAAAATTACCAATTTTAAATACGAAAATCACGAGTTTCACTTTATCATTTTAAGAAATTCTCGTTTGAGCAAAAATATTTGAAATTAAGTATCTAGCTTTCTCATCTCATCAATTACGATTAACCGGCAGATAATCATGTAAGCTTGTTTGGAAGTTGGAAGAGTTAAGATGCATGTTAATAGAATTTTTCTTCAAATTTACAATTTAAATACAAATTTACGTCATGATAGAACGCTATGAACATTTGCCTCTTGGCTATATCTCTGCATCGTTCTCTATTGGCCTAAGCCATGAAACTATTATAGTTTCACTCTCCTCTGAAAGTGATATGACTCTGCATCCCAAGGCTTCTTCCTCTTGTACTTCTGATGGAAGGCAAAAAACTTTGAGGGGGACTCATAATTGCCTAGCATTCACATTGCTCAAGTCTGCACAATAGACATGCAGGTAGACTCGCCCAATTTACCAAGTAAAAAAGACTGAAATGATTGGATCATATAAAACCATATCTTGTACTCTTGTACAGGTAAACTAATATTAGGTTTAATAACTCATTATATAGTAACAGGTGCCAATAAGATCTGAAAAGATTTTTAGTTATCAAAAACCAGTATTTTACAGCATCACTTAGCAGGAAATGAGATCTTCAATATGCACTAATCGCCGATCAGCAACGAACTTCTTTTCCTAATACCGACATGACTCCGAATATGTAATTTCTTTTCATTATCATTAACAAATTCTTCCACCATTGCTACCAACCCATTCACATTTAATTTGGTTCTACGTTGCGGGGGACATAAATAAGAAACCCCATGTGTAATTTTAATAATATACTGAGAGAAAACAAGTCAATCAGCAGGACTTAAATTCTGGAAGAAGGATAAATAAGGCTTGAACTCATCAGAATCTTTTGTGATCAACATGGGACCATTTGAAGGCACTAGTTCTGGATCAATAAGAGGTGAGATAAACCCAATCAACCAGTTCAGGAGATCGATTGCAAGACCACAACTAATAACGTTGCACCCTTTCTCATAATAATAAAAGCTACAAAACAATACATAAAGAAATGCTAAAATTGCAGTTACAAACTGTCTACACTACTTGGCTGTCTGCATATATAGCCTATTATGAATGACCAGATCCTTTTACCATTAGTTAAAGGACCAAAAAAAACACCAGGAAACACAAACATCTACATTCGCGAATCGTGATAAAATAATTTGGCAGCAATGTAAAACCAGAAATTTGATGTTTTTAACTTGCTTCAATAGTGAAACAAGCAGAACAATGAGTCAATAACTTCCAGCAGAACAATTGCTAAATTCAGCAAGTAATAGAGTAAAAAAACTAGTGGGTATAATCCATAAAACCAACAACAACAACAACAACAATTATTTAAAATTAATCACGAACATCAGAGTTCTTGCCGCTGCCAACCCCTTGAACATACATTAGAAAGGGGAGTTAAAAGATAGTGATATAACAAATATTTACCATCAAATGCATGATACAGGTCTAAGAATACAATAGATATATTACAACAGTTTAAAACAATATTCCCAAAATTGAACACTGAATCACACATGTCAACGCGAAGCCATAAATATGCAGAATTTTAGCACTATTAGACTGCAATTTTAGAAGGAAACCATTTATGCTCACTTAAATAAAATAATTAATAACTGAATATGGACATAAAGATATTTGGATTTGCAAACTAAATGAATGAAACTCCAATAAGGTACAAAGATGTGCAATATTGACAAAATCAATCTAATGCACTTGTAAATTTTTTCCTAGATCCTACCACCACCAACACAAAACTCGTATGCAAACTCAATTCATCGAGTCTCGACTAATCAACTTGAATACCTCAAAACTTACTTTTCTGTTAAAAACCTAACAATGTTTGACCATCAATAAGAATTAGACAATATACTGTCTATTTCCATTAGGCAAAACAAAACAAGGAAACACGAACAAGCTTCAGTTAAGTTAGAAAAAAATCTATAACAATAGGTAAGATAATACATTGCAAAATTCAGAAAGAGAATTGCCCTAGAAAAATACATACACTAAACCCCCACGCAGAACAAGGTTCCATTTGTTTTCTAAATTTCTCAATTTGAAATATAATCCCCCGTCTATAACTTATACACACAGTAACAAGCTCCCATGATCAGTCCTCCACTCCTCGCTGTTTTATTTTCATCCTCCACCCCTTGATATTAAAACATCCAAATTTCACATATCACATAAACACAAAAAACCCCAAACGATAACACATCCAGTTTTCATATATTTTTTACACAATATTGTAATATATAATAGATGATGTCAAAGATTACTGAAACTGACAATGTCATTAGCAATCAGTTAAGCTTGGGACCAACCCTAAGTAAGTTGTATTGTTATCTAAATTTGTATTCTGTACTTGTAACACTTAAAGTCTGTAAAAATGCAAAGGAGCAGACTGGAGTCTTTTTCCTAAAACAGTATCAAGCCTAAGGATTCTATCTGGAAGAAGATCAAGAAGGCCTTGGAAGAATTTTGAAGAAGCTTGGAGTTGAATAAATCTGTTTGGAGAAAAATGTTCTAAGTCAAGATCTCTACAAGTCACAGATTTAATATTATAGAGAAGTCATTCGAGAACTCCAGAATGACTTATTAAGAAGTCATTCAAACTCCAGAGAGTACTGACGGATAAGCAACATCTACTCGACGGATGAGCTATATATCCACTCGGATGAATAACATCTACTCGACGGATGAGCAATATCTACTCGACGAATGAGAAACATCTACTCGACGGATGAGCAATATCTACTCAACGGATAAGCAATATCCACCAGGAGTAAAGAAGTCAGGAAAACTACTCGAGAACTCAAAAAGATATCGACAAGTCATTCCTTCACTAGAGAGCTCAGAGTTATCGACATGTCTATATCCATTCGAGAACTCAGAGATATCTACAAGTCAAGTGAAATTATGAAGACTAGAGATCTCGATGAGCTGAAGACCTCTACAAGCCAAACTCATTATTGAGTACTAGAGATCTCGATAAGCCGTAATACTTATCGAGATATCAAGTGTTCAAATGAATCAAACTGAAGATCTCGAAGTACAGTCTCAAAGTACAGAATTGCAGATCAGTTTAATATCCAAGATACACAATCCAACAGCTGGATTGACAAGTCTACAAAAAGCAGCTTGAAGAGCGTTCAAGATCAATGACAAAGATTAACTGACAGAGGAAGATTAAAGTAAACACGGGATGCCAAAGATATGATAAGCCAGAAATAGAAGATTTGTTTTTCTATAAATAGAAATGACAAGTGACAGTTTAGAAAAGCTAATAGCATATTTATTATCCACTGTGTAAACCAGTAGTTAACTGAGCTATAAAGTTAACACTGGTCCTCTAGTTAGATGTAACAATTTAGATCAAAAATTCTTGTAACACTCTCGAGAAGAAGCTGAGCTCTTTAACTTAGAAGAGCTTAGAAATTTTATAGCAAAACAACTTAATTTTTAATACAAAAATTAAGTTAGTTTTGAAGATCTGTGTTCTTTATTTTATGCATATTTAATTTCTGCATGAACACTTTTCTATATAAGATTTAATTTACTTTGTTCAACCATTATCTTTCAAAAAAAGCCTAAAATCAGAAAACACATTCACCCCCCTCTGTGTGTGATTCATTATCTAACAAGTGGTATCAGAGCAAAATCTGAAAGAAAATAGATTCAAGATCTTGGAAGAATGAATACACAGAAAATCAGTAACATCAAAATTCCCACCTTTGACAAAGCTAACTACACTCTTTGGAAAAAGAAAATGATGTTGTTTATCAAGATGGCCAATCCACTCTACACTCAGATCCTCAAGAATGGACCTTTCATTCCTGTGGTAAAGGTTGATGAATCTACAGATGGAGACATTGTCATACCAGCTCATTATGCTCCAAAAGATCCTGCTGAGTATACTGATCCTGAAAAGGAGAAGGTTTCCCTGGATAGCAGTTTACAATTGATATTGATTGAGTCACTTGACAATGTGATGCACAACAACATTGTTAACTATGACAATGCTAAGAAAATATGGGAGAAGATTGAAATACTCTGTGAAGGAACTGAGGAAGTTAGATCTAATCGAAGAAGGATACTGATTTCACAGTATGAGGGTTTCATGGCTAAGCCCAAGGAAAGCATTACTAAAGTGGTTGAAAGATTTAATAAGCTGATAAATGACTTGCAGCTTCATGACAAGTACTATGAAGCTGAAGAAGTGAATCTAAAGTTCTTTCTTACTCTTCCTGATCATTTGGAACTGAAAATCTCAGCAATCAGGGAAGGGAGAGACTTGAGCAGGATAACTCTGGAAGTTCTATATGGAATTCTCAAAACCTATGAACTAGAGATGATTCAAAGGCAATCGCTGAGATCTGGTCAAGGACATGTTGTGGATGGCTCAAGTGCTCTAATTGTTAATGAAAGCCAAACATCCAATGATGAACCAAGATCTCATATCTCAGTTGCCTCAACAAGTGAGCAGAGAACAATTGATTCACAGGAGCAAGTCATACTAGAATTGGAAAAGGATGAGTTCTACACTCTTGAAGAACTGGATGAGCTAGATCAGTCAATGGCCTATCTGGCTAGAAAATTCTCTAATATTAGAGTAAGGAAGCCAAGATACTTCAAAAGTAAAAGACAGTTTTTTAACAAAGACAACAGGTGAAAAGAGAAAGGGAAGTACAATTCTGATAGCAAAAGTGGTTACAAGACTGGATTTGTTGACAGATCTAATATAAGGTGCTTTAACTGTGATGAACTAGGCCACTTTGCTAAGGAATGCAGGAAAACCAATAAGGCAAAGAAAGATAAGGCTTATGTTGAACTGGAAGCAAAGTGTGAAGCTCTTCTGAAGAAACAGCAAGCAAATCTTATATTGCAGAAGGTAAAAGTTAGGATGATTCTGAAATTAATGAAGATGAAGAACTTGGAAACTATGCACTCATGGCCTTGGAGCAAGGAGAATCATCCTCATCTAAATCACATGTACCAACTCCTACCTCCACTGATTTAAATGTGAATCAATATAAGGAAATTGTTGAAAAGATGAGCATAAAAATGTTTCACATTCATACAAGCATGGTTGCTGCTAATGAAGAAGTTAGCAGGTTAACAAAGTTAAATGACAAGCTTGAAAGTGAAAAACAAGAAGCTGAATTGTTGATAGTGGAGCTTGAAGCCTTGAAATAAGAAAATGGCTATCTGAAAAATAAGCTCAAGCGTACAAATTGAAGGGTTTTTAGCACATAAACGCAACGAAAACGTAAATTTAAATCTTAAAAAAAAAACCGAAACCCTCTGCAGGATCCATGCGAAAAATAATATTTAATTCATAATTCAATATGTTTACCTTAAGAAGCTTTACGTTAATGGAAAGATGGAGGTCTTTAATGGCGATCCAAAAATGATGAACAGAGATCCTTAGCAGCTGCTCCTCAAGTGTGAAGCACTCCACCGGTATCCACCAAGAAAACGATGTAATGAAGGAGGAGGAGATGGAGAGAATAAGGGTTTTGTAAATCTTTTTGGTTGAGGCAAAAATAGGGTCTATAATAGTATATTTATAGGCAAAATTTTCAGCTGAAAATTTTCTCATAAAATATTATTATTATTAACCCTTTATTATTCTCACTAATAATTAAAACACCTTTTAATTATTAATTCTTTTTCTAAACACTATAGAAATAATTCTCTCACTTGATTTAATTTCCAAAAATTAAATTCTTAATTAATAATATTAAGAATTTTTTCTTAATTAATTTATAATCAATTAAATCTCATTTAATTAATTATTAAATTTGCCAATTAATTATTTATTTCATAAATAAATAAATATCAGCCATTATTAATTAATTTCTCCACCATTAAATCATTCTCTTTAATGGTGTGACCCTGTAGGTTCAATATTAAGCCGGTAGTAGAAATAAATAATAATAAAACTATTTTATCATTATTTATATAAATTCTCTAATTCATTAAATATGATTAATTAATTAATCATATTTATTCTACATCGTGAGGGATACTTCTCAGCATATCGCGACTATCCGGATAATACGAATTCACTGCTTAGAATACCAAGAACCTATTCAGTGAGTAGTTACCGTACAATTAATTCCTTCTACCCTACAATGTCACGATTAAATACAAGGCATGGAACTTGTGTCAAGCCTATCTTATTTAATCACTTGCTTTCCCATTCACTATGCTTAGTTCTATTTAATGTAAATTAGAAACTCCTTTCTAATTTCATTCACTCTGGCCAGAGATTCCTGAACTAACATAAGTGCATCAGCATTGAACATTCTCTTCCTACACTGGAAGGGGTAGATCCTTTATTGATCATACACTATCTTCGTGTACAAATTCCTATACCCAGTAGAGCCCTTATAATTGTCCCTTGAGACTAAGAACTAAACCAAAGCATAGTTTAGTTTACACAAGATGACTATGATGACCTCAAGTCTAAGGATACTTGTACAACTATCACTATGTGAACAACTACTGACACGTGAGTGAACTTCATCAGTTGTTCAGCTGTATGAGTCATGTTCAGTGAACTTATTCTATAATAAGCACCTACATACTAGCTATAGTGTCACCACACAAATTCTATGAGAACATACATTCTTCATAATGAAGCAAGCATAGTATGTACCGATCTTTGCGGATTATTAATTATCAGTTAGTAATCCTACGACCATGAACTATTTAAGTTTAGAGTTATCATCTTTTAGGTCTCATTATTATGATCTCAGCACAATCCATAAAAGGCTTTACTCTAAACTGTGGTATATCTTATTTAAATATTTAAATAGATAGAGCCCGCAATAAAAACAAAACAAGTCTTTTATTAATATCAATGAAATCAAAACAGATTACATAAAAGTTATTCCTAAATCCTCATACATGATTGGACTTAGGACATATCTCTTTCACAAATGAGATTGAATCCGTGCTAAGAGAAAAACTGGAGAAAAGTGAAGTAAAGTTGAAATCCTTCAAGAATGCATCTGAATTGGTTGGTTAGTACCATGAGAAAAATAAGCTATGTGCAAACATTGCCATCGGTCTTGATTATAATACCTTAAACAACAAGAAGAAAAACACTGGTGACAGAGGAAAAGCAATAAAGATTGAAAACGTTCTAGCAATGCTGAGGAATGTTGGGTCACCAGTATTTAAGATGTGTGAGGTAAAATTCAGTAAAGAAGAATTGATTATCAAGCAAGAAATTGCAGATGAGGATAATAAAAAGAAGAATGCAGATTCAATTCAATCTTCCAAGGCTGAAGAAAATCTTATGAATAATCAAAGTACCAAGACTCTTGTCAAAGAAACCAAGATTGAAGATGCAAGACAGAAGAAGAAAAATAGAAGTGGAAGAATGGGGAAAAACAAAAGCAATAATCTGAACTATGTTGTAGATATTCCTGGCAAGAAGTGTGGAATATGTAGTTCTATAAATCATCTAACTCATCTTTGTAAAAAGAGTGTTAGTAAGCCAACTGAAGGAATTTACAAATACAATGAAGCAGATTTAGATGATCCCTACTCATTCTGTGATAAGTTTGATTGCATCCTTTGCAACTTGAAAGTGATGAAGAGTTGCCACAAACTGAGAGTAGACCTTAAAGAAACAAAAATTGAGTCTACATCAGAAAGGGAAAATGCACAACAATCATTGAACTCTGTTTTTATCTGAAACAAATCACTCTACTTCTACTAAATCAGTTAACAAGAAGAAAGTATCCAACACTGCTTGGGTTACTAAAAATAACTGAATCTCATTGTGTGCAGGGCAAAGTGAAGAAAGTCATATGGATCATTGACAGTTGATGTTCCAGACATATGACAGGTGATAAGGCCCTGCTATCACAGTTTGAGGAGAAAGCTGGCCCATTGGTGACCTTTGGAGACAACAACAAAGGATTCACAATGGTATATGGCAAGATTGTTTCTGAAAATGTTGTCATTGATGATGTAGCACTAGTATCTGGTCTTGAGGTGAATCTTCTCAGTGTTAGCCAATTTGCAGACAAAGGCTTTGAAGTTTTATTCAACAAAGAAGAATGCACCTTTATCAGCAAGAAAACTAGTGAAATTGCTCTGAAAGGAGCAAGGAAAGGAAGCTTGTTTGTTGCAGCCTTGGACTCAACAAATAAGGATGGTATTTGCTGCTTCTACACCAAGGCATCAGAAGAACAAAGCAAGCTATGGCATAAGAAGCTGTCTCACTTGAATTTCAAGGCAATTAACAACTTAGTCAAAAAGGAGTTAGTGAGAGATATGCCCAAGCCGGAGTTTGCTCAAGTTGAAGTCTGTGAAGCTTGTCAGAAAGGAAAAATGAAAAGATCTAGTCACAAGTCAAAAACTGTGAATTCTATTAGTGCACCCTTGCAACTAATTCACATGGACTTGTTTGGACCAGTAAATGTCTTATCTATTTCAAGGAATAGATATGCACTTGTGATGGTGGATGATTTCTCAAGATACACATGGGTAGAGTTCATGAACTCTAAAGATGAAACTCCACATATCATAACTGAGTACATTAAGAAGATAGAAAAACAGGCTGAGGATTATAGTTGTGTGAAAAGACTGAGAAGTGACAATGGAACAGAATTCAAAAATGCTACATTAAGTGGATTCTGCAAAGGCAAAGGCATTGTTCAAGAGTTCTCAGCTGCCAGGACACCTCAACAAAATGGAGTAGTTGAGAGAAAGAACAAAACATTGGTTGAAGCTGCTAGAATAATGCTGCAAGATGCCAAGTTGCCAACAAGTTTATGAGAAGAGGCTGTTAACACTGCATATTATACACAGAACATATATCTCATTAACAAGACACATGACAAGTCACCTACTCAATCATGTCCAAGAGAAAGCCTACTGTAAAGCATCTTCATGTGTTTGGAAGCAAGTGTTATATTTTGAAAGACAATTCTGAATATGTGGGAAAATTTGACTCAAAGGTCTTTGAAGCAATTTTTCTAGGATATTCACTGGGAAGAACAACCTACAAAGTCTATGTGATTGATCAAAAGAAGATCATGGAAATCACATATATGACCTTTGATGATGACAAGTGTCCAGGCTTGGAATGCCTTGATGATAATGAAGCTAAAGCCCTTGTATTTGAAAACCTCAACATTGATAGTGATTCTGATGAAGAAGATGAAGGTAATGAACAATAAATGATGAATGAAGAGTCTATCGAACAGGAAAATCATGAGAATGAAAGCTCATCTCAAACACCTGAAGTTGATGACACAAACTCAGGGGGAAAAAGAGAATAAGGATCTACCAGTCACACCAATAATGAAGAAAATGATGAAGGCACAAGCCAACACACTCACACAAGAAAGTGGGATAGAAGTCACTCCAGAGAAGAAATTTTTGGTGATCCTACTGCTAGTGTGAGGACTAGAAGTGCAACTGCTAATGAGTGCCTACATGCATGCTTTCTGTCCCAAGTAGAGCCTAAGAAGATTGATGAAGCTCTATTGGATCCAGACTGGATATCTGCCATGCAGGGAGAGCTGAATCAGTTTGAAAGAAGCAAAATTTGGAAGTTAGTTCCTGCACCAAAGAACATAAGTATTATTGGAACAAAATGGGTGTTCAGGAATAAAATGGATGAAAATGATATAGTTACCAGAAACAAAGCAAGGTTGGTTGCTAAAGGATACTCACAAGAAGAAGAAATTGATTATGATGAAACTTTTACTCCTGTTGCAAGACTTGAAGCTATAAGAATCTTTCTAGCATTTGCTGCATACTCAAATTTCAAAGTGTATCAAATGGATGTCAAAAGTGCCTTTCTGAATGGTGAGTTAGAAGAAGAAGTTTATGTGCAACAGCCTCCTGGCTTTGAGGATCCAAAATTTCCTAACTTTGTGTATAAGTTACTCAAGGCTCTATATGGACTAAAGCAGGCGCCTAGAGCTTGGTATGAGACACTGTCAGATTTCTTACTGAAGCATGGTTTTACTAGAGGAACCATGGACAAGACTCTATTCTACAAGAAACATAGTGAATATATGATCCTAGTTCACATCTATGTGGATGATATCATCTTTGGTTCTACTAATAAGAAGTTATGCCAAAAATATTCCAAGCTTATGCAGAGTGAATATGAAATGAGTATGATGGGGAAACTAAGTTACTTCCTTGGACTTCAAGTCATCCAAAGAAGTGATGGTATCTTCATCAACCAAACTAAATATGTCAAGGATCTTTTGAAAAAGTTTGGAATGGTTGATTGTTCACCTGCATCTACACCTATGTCTACTGCAACAAAGTTGGATGAGGATAAAAAGGGCAAGAGTATAGATATCTCAAGCTACAGAGGGATGATTGGATCATTGCTTTACTTAACAGCAAGTAGACCATATATCATGTTTGCAACATGTCTATGTGCAAGATTTCAAGCCAATCCAAAAGAATCACATTTGATGGCTGTAAAGAGGATTTTCAGATATTTGAAGGGAACTCCAAACTTGGGATTATGGCATCCTATGGGAACTGGTTTTGAAGCTGTTGGATACACAGATGCAGATTTTGCTGGATGCATGGTTGACAGAAAGAGTACCAGTGGAAGCTGTCAATTTCTTGGACAAAGACTTGTATCTTGCTACAATAAGAAATAATAATCTGTATCAACTTCTACAGCTGAAGCTGAATACATAGCTGCAGGGAGTTGTTGTGCTTAAGTACTTTGGATTAGAAATCAGCTAATGAATTATGGCCTAGTGTTACACAAAATTCCTATCATATGTGACAATACTAGTGCTATATCTATAGTAGCTAATCCGGTAAATCATTCTAGGACAAAGCACATTGATGTGAGGTATCATTTCATTAGAGAACATGCTACTAATGGTACCATTGAGCTCATTTTTGTACCAACAGAAAAACAACTAGCTGATATTTTTACTAAACCTTTGGATGAAGCAACTTTCACTAGACTTGTAAGTGAAATTAGAATGCTCAATTCTTCATCCTAAGGTAAGAACTCAGCTAATGTTGTGCTGAAGATTAGTCTCCAGTAAATCAAAATTAATTTGATTAAATTGGAAATTAACTGAAATATGAATTATAAATATTTCAGAAATCCCTGTATATTTGTCTTTAAAATTCATTTAACTTGGAATTTTTCAAATTCTGAGTAAACTGCTTAGGTGTTGATTTACATCCTTAAAATGTAAAATTAACTCAAGGCAGAATTACAATAACCAAAAGTATCTAGCAAACTGAGTTCTCGATAAGTATAAATTGACTTCTAGACAAGTCATTTTAGGACTTCTCGAGTGAGTCCTCGATAAGTCAACTCACTGACTTCGCGATAGGTTTAAAATGATTATCGACAAGTCCTTGCAGAGTTCTCTAATGATGTTCATTCACAGAGTTCTCTACAAGTACAATTCTTGACTTATCAATAACTCAGAATTGAAATAATTTAAACTGATAAATTATTTTGGAAAATTACTTTTGGAAAATTTATTCTAATTTTATTTTGAATTTATTCAAGTAAAAGTTAGAATTAATTCAGTCCACTTTTTATACAAACTAGGCATTTATTTGACATTTCGACAAGTCAAGGTTGAGTTCTCTATAAGAGTAATTTAAAATGACTTCTCGACATGTACTTCATTTCTTTAAATGACTTCTCGATAAACAACTCCAAATGTTTATTTTTGAGTTCTCGACAAGTCGTCTACTTTCACTATAAATACCCAGACTTATCGATTAATTTGAACTTGGAATTTTTCAAAATTCTAAGTAAACTGAATATTTATTACTTCATATCCTCAGTATATGAACTTAATAAATAATAGATCAAAAGAAGTAAAAAGTATGAAAAACTGAACAAATTTAATTCATAAATTCTGTTTAGAAAAATAATTTTGACATACTTGTCTCTAATTTCTCAGACTTATTGACACATTTACATGATTATATGATTTATTGTTTACGTGGAAATGGATTAATCCAATGTTAGTAGACTAGTACATCATTTGTGCTGTTTTGAGTATGCTGATAATGGTTAATTTATTTGACTGAATGCTGATAGGAGGAGTTACTTTTTGTGGAGGGAGTACGTGCTTATTTGCATGGGGAATAGTCACTCTCTAAAGTAACTAATATTTTTGAGTACTTGCATGGGGAATAGTAACTAGTCATTTCTAACTGTCAAATATGCGTATGTGTTTATTATTCGTATTATCCGGGTAATTCAAGAGTCTATTGGTTTTTATCTTTACTCCCTCTCTAAATTAAAAATGCCTCCCTCTTTAACATTCATCAACACTCTCTTTCTAATAAACCTTTTAGCCTCAAAACTCACTTATTGTTCTTTTTGCTCCAATGGTTGCCCCCGTTTTTCACACACTCAACCACGGTGTTTATCTTCCAGCTCGGAACTTGACTGACGATAAGGTCTATTATGACCCTTTTGGACTTCAAATCCGCATCAAAGGGATCGTATGCAGCCCTTTTGATCTTCCATGAGAGATCTTTGATGAACTCTCATGGGATGATCAACTTGATATTCTTTTCTTCGAGATGGAAGTCTCTCTCGAGCAGGAAAGATGAGCCAGGGTGGCTGAGCACAACGACTTGCTGCTCTGGAGCTGCAGGAGAGAATCATTTCTCTTGCAAACTCCATGTCCAGGGTTTACGAGCACAGAGCAAGGAGATTGGAGGCAGAGAAGAAGGAGTCGAAACTAGAGTAGCTAGGATTAGGATTTACTTGTTAAATTTTTATCTTGATGTACTCAGTTTCTATTATTAATGAAAATCTTAATTCTTCTCTATGTATTCTTTTGTTTGTGTATTGATTGCTATGTGCTTATATCTATATTGAATTTTGTCTTCTCTGCAATAATGCTTGCAACTAATATATCTTATAATGTATTTGTCTAATAAAACTCCAGAAAGATACATTTATTCAATGCATTACAGGTCTAATACAAGACATCAACAGGGAATTCAATTAATAAATTCACAGGTATTAGTGCTAAAACTGCAGCTAAAACATCTCAAAACCAAACTGCAGTTTACCTAGGCACAAGAACACAAACACAAACTCAAACACAATCCCACTCAGATAACTCTCAAAAGGAACCTGTTTTACAAAAGGACAAAATCCTCAAAAATGTTCTTCAGTTGTTCTGTTGTTTGTGAAAAAGGAACTGGTATCATAAACATGGAAACTTATCAGCTTTTCATGAATATCACTAATGCACCTTCATGTGCAAAACAGCTTTAACAGACTGATAGGTTTGAGGGTAGTACTCCTGAGGGGGAGCTATCTAAATCCTCTCCAATTCAATTGGAGGTTCCTCAAGAAGGAACAACTCCCTTCATAACTCTAGCAGAGGCTGCCCTAACAGTCAAAGCTAGAAGAACAATTTCCTATGATAATGTCATAAGAAAGGCAATCTTAGCACATTCAAGTGCCAGTGTGTTGCAAGACACACAAGGGTTTGAGGCTGGTGCACATGGAAGTAACCCAGTCAAATCCTCTCCAATTTAATTGGAGGTTCCCACCACAAGTGGAGAATAACACACTGTCATAACCACAGAAAAATTTGTGAGTCAAACTGTAACCCCGGTCATAGATGCTTATGCACTCCTCTGGTGAAATGAGTATGATTAGCCCTATATGGTATTCCCCTAATCATATGATCACAGATTAACTCTTCTCAGCCACCTCTTATTTCTGTAGGACAAATAACAATTGAGTCTTTCATGTGAGGATGAGAGAAAAGATTGAGCGAAAAATAGAAAATAAGATATGCAGGATCCTTTCTGGAAAAAGGAGAGGTAGAATGAGTGTCTGGATTTAGCAATCCTTGTGAGGTAACTCTGACTCTTAAAAGTCATGAGACTAGTGCAGTGAGAAGTAGTGAGACTACTTCTTTAAAAGAACAGAGAGCTTAGGTTTTTCCTATTCTAATCTACCTGGTAAACTCATCACTTCAAACTTCGCTAAAACTTAAAGCCGGTGATAGTGTTCTTCATGAGCATTGATAAAAGTTTGAACAATGTGCATATAGCTGGATCTTTCCTCCTGAAGATAATGTCAAATAGGGGGAGAATAATATCTAAATGCCAGAACAGCTAATGGATGTTGCCATAATATTCTTTTCTTGATATGGAGAAAAGGAAATATTCTTTTCTTGATAAGGGGAGAAGGAAGAATAAATATAAATGCAACTCACAAAAGAAGATCAAATTGGGTTCTTGGGTTCTGCATTTAGATAAAGTTTTGACATCATCAACCAGAACTTGTGCATAATTTCATAATGAACAAGTTGGGGGAGATTGTAATATATAATATATGATGTCAAAGAGTACTGAAGCTGACAATGTCATTAGCAATCAGTTAAGCTTGGGGCCAACCCTAAGTAAGTTGTATTGTTATCTAAATTTGTATTATGTACTTGTAACACTTAAAGTCTGTAAAAATGCAAAGGAGCAGACTGGAGTCTTTTTACTAAAACAGTATCAAGCCTAAGGATTCTATCTGAAAGAAGATCAAGAAGATCATGCCTCAGAAGAATTTTGAAGAAGCTTGGAGTTGAATAAATCTGTTTGGAAAAAAATGTTCTAAGTCAAGATCTCTACAAGTCACAAATTTAATGTTATAGAGAAGTCATTCAAGAACTCCAGAATGACTTATCGAGAAGTCATTCAAACTCCAGAGAGTACCGACGGATAAGCAACATCTACTCGACGGATGAGCTATATATCCACTCGATGGATGAATAACATCTACTCGACGGATGAGCAATATCTACTCGACGGATGAGCAACATCGACTCGACGGATGAGCAATATCTACTCAACGGATAAGCAATATCCACCGGGAGTAGAGAAGTCAGGAAAGCTACTTGAGAACTCAAAAAGATATCGACAAGTCATTCCTTCACTAGAGAACTCAGAGTTATCGACATATCTATATTCATTCGAGAACTCAGAGATATCTACAAGTCAAGTGAAATTATGAAGACTAGAGATCTCGATGAGCTGAAGACCTCTACAAGCCAAACTCATTATTGAGTACTAGAGATCTCGATAAGCCGTAATACTTATCGAGATATCAAGTGTTCAAATGAATCAAACTGAAGATCTCGAAGTACAGTCTCAAAGTACAGAATTGCAGATCAGTTTAATATCCAAGATAAACAATCAACAAACAATCCAACAGCTGGATTGACAAGTCTACAAAAAGTAGCTTGAAGAGTGTGCAAGATCAATGGCAAAGATTAACTGACAGAGGAAGATTAAGGTAAACACAGAATGCTAAAGATATGCTAAGCCAGAAATGGAAGATTTGCTTTTCTATAAATAGAAATGACAAGTGACAGTTTAGAAAAGCTAATAGCATGTTTATTATCCACTGTGTAAATCAACAGTTAACTGAGCTATAAAGTTAACACTGGTCCTCTAGTTAGATGTAACAATTTAGATCAAAAATTCTTGTAACACTCTCGAGAAGAAGCTGAGCTCTTTAAGTTAGAAGAGCTTAGAAATTTTGTAGCAAAGCAACTTAATTTTTAATACAAAAATTAAGTGATTTTTGAAGATCTGTGTTCTTTATTTTATGCATGTGTAATTTCTGCATGAACACTTTACTATACAAGATTTAATTTACTTTGTTCAACCATTATCTTTCAAGAAAAGCCTAAAATCAGAATACACATTCACCCCCTCTGTGTGTGATTCATTACCTAACAGACATGTTTCTAGACCTTGAAAGGACATCTTTGATTAATTATTTATTTTGGTATTTGCATAATTTAACATAAAATTTAAAACACGTATATCCTCTCTAAATAGGCATGAATTTAATTGACATAATCAAAAGTGAAAATTCATATCTAGCAAAATATTTCAAAAAATATTTTTCAAAGTTTATTTATATTCTTTAATATAAATATAAGAGATATTCCAATTTGCTGAAAATCAAAATATACTTTTAATGTAATATACTCCAAAGCAATGAGATCATAAAAGAACTATCGAAAATATGATCTTTATTAGGCTCTCTTGAAATATTAATAAGGTAACAAGTTTGAAAAAGGAATATCAGAACTTAGATATTCTTTAGAAGGCTCGTGCTAAATTTATTTCAAAAATAGATTTTTTTAAAAGGGATAAAATATATATCTTTCACTGCATAAATATTTATAAATCTAAATATATATTTTTACAATATTAGAAATTAATATTTGTTAAAGGAATATTAATATCTCATTTTATCCCCACCTCATATTTTTCCAAGTCATTTTCTCTCGTATCTCAAATATATTATTTATCGGAGAAAATACTTTTAAATACTTAAAAATATTTTCCACACTCTAAAATATTTTATATTTAAGAAAATATATTCTAAGTATTTATTCTAGCCCAAACTAAGCCAACAAAGTCTCTCTAATTTTATAAAAGATTGTTCATATTTTATTTGGAACTGAACCCTAATTTAATCATTTTAAATCCAAATAAAATACTTCCACTTATTAGAAAATATTGAAACTTAATATTTGTCACTTAAATGGTATTTTCTATGCATGGTTAAAGTTTCGTAATTTTTGAGAAATTTTGTCCGGGGTGTGATTTTTCTGGGTGTTGACCAAGACTTTGACCGAGCGTTTGACCAAATTACCTTTGACTAAAATTGACCAAAACTTGCAGATCATCATTTTATGATATTTAGGTAATTATCATATTTTTGGTTGTATTTATTAAAGGGTTTTTAAAATTGTTATATTTAATGGTGTAATTACTTAATTAATTAAGTAATTAATGATTAATTGAAAAAGGTAATAACCATTATTATATAATTAATAGTTGGTGGGATTTTTCTTGTTTGTCCTATATGCAAGTTGCAAACTAACACCTTATCCTCCATATCATCAATCCACACCACTCTCTTCATCCACCATTCATTTTAACTAAATCTCAACCACTCTCTTCACCTAATCTCTTCTATAAATAAACACCCACCCCCCACCATTTTTAACACAAGCTAAGAGGTAATTTATTGCTGGATATTTTCAAGAAGTATTCTCTCTACACACTCTCTAATATCCAAACCTAAATACTTCATCTCAAAAACCTTCTCACTTACAAATATATATCATATATTCAAGATTTTTTTTTATCTTCAAGCTTAGTTCCACCAACCAAGCTCCATCAACCCAAGCAAAGCTCATTTTATACCACTTTCTTGCCTCCCGAAGGGCTGCCCAAGTTCGACCATCAAGCCAAAATCCGGCCGAACCTCCGACGAATTTTTTCCCGATGAACTTTTTCGTTCATCTCTTAAAAGTGGTAAACCTCTTAGCTTCCATCCGAGTCTTATCCGACCACTCTTAATATTCATATAAGAAGCTTAGTAACACCTTCTCTTCATCTCTATAAGCTCTTATATTGAATAACTTAAAGAAAAACAAATCCGTACAAGGATTTTCTACAAATTATACACTTTTAAGCACGAAGTGATAATTTCATACAACGCTTGGTTTATATTCCTAACTAGCACCTTTAGTGTTTCGTGGGAATTAAATTCCAAATCTAGCATTTTATTCTTTAAACTTAAACGCACTTATTTTGTCCACATATTGATATATTCGTTATAATTGTTTAATAAGACTTAAGCGACTTCCCTTACTAACACCTTTAGTGTTCCGTGGGAAAAACTTAAGTCTTATATTATATATATCTATATATACATATTTATTATATTTAGTTAAAATATTTGAGTGAATTCCTTACCAGCACCTCTAGTGTTTCGTGGGAAGATCTTAAAACTTTTAAGTAAATATAAGTACATATATAATCGTATAAGAATTAAGTGACTTCCCTTACTAGCATCTTCAGTGTTTCGTGGGAAAAATTTAAAGCTTATATTGTATTATATATATATACACATATAAACTGTGCTAATATAATTTAAACTCTGCTCTTATATTGTTTTGATATATTGTGTTTAAATTACGCACCTTTTATTCTCTCGGCCAAATATTTTATAAGTGCATATAGTTAAAAAAATAAGTGTAACGTTCTCGATTTATAAAAGTCTATACACGAGTATATTAAAACGAGAAATTATTTTATCAAAGATCCGAAAGCTATAACGCTTCACCAAGGACTTGATATATTTATTACTTTGGAAATAAGATATATTATTCAAAATGAAGTAATACCAAGTATACTCTAACATTCACTTAATCTAAAGAAAAGTATACATTAATATTCTTTTTAGAATATTTGTTCGTCATCCGGTCTAGTTAAGTATATTACTAGTCCAAACTTTTTTTATCTATAACGGGTATTGTTTCGTAGATATTGTCTTCTTCGTTTTGCAGTGATGTGAAGTATAGTAAGGTGATTCTCGTTCCAAGACCCAAGTCCTAGACGTACTAACGGGGAGTTAGTAGTCTTTGCATCGTGAGGAAGAGGAAAGACCCAAGACCAATTACTGAGATCCAAGACCGGAAAAAGCTTAGAAGGAAAAAGACTACACCACGGGTTCTACATCAACTTTAAAGAAATAACAGGGTGTTATTGTCTAAGATAGGTTGTGTAGGTTTGCACATTTATTTTGAAGTGGTAACCCATAGTTACGCACCAAGATAAATATTTGTGGGATTGTAAAGGCTTCTCCGCCTACGTAAGGAGCAAGGTGATTTCAGGGGAAAAACTCGGGTCCTGGAGAGGAGCTCGGGGACTGGACGTAGGGGTGAGCGAATCTATTAGAGGTTGCGCCATCGCGAACCAGGATAAATCTCTCGTGTGGTATTTTCTTCCTTGTCTTTTATTTCCGCATATATGATCTGCATCGGTAAAATATTTAAAACGGGATAAATATTTTTAAAACGCCATAATAATTTTTAAATTGGTAATTAAGCTATTCAACCCCCCTTCTAGCTTAAAATAGCCCTTTTACGGGACCTAACAATTGGTATCAGAGCAGTGCTTTTTAACGTATTTATTAAGTGATTCGTAGATTTACAGGCACAACAAAAAGTGATCCGAAATGGCGTATCTAAATACCATCGGCTGTGGTGAAGGTCTATCTAGCTCTCGCCATCCTCTATTTGACGGCACCAACTTTGCAACATGGAAAACGAGGTTTCACATCTATGCTAGATCTTAAGGAATCAGAGTTTGGATGACCATAGAAGACATAGTCATTATTCCTACCAAAACGGTTGATGACATCATCATCAAAAAGAAGGTTAGTGAATATAACACAATAGAGGAAGAAAGAATGAATATAGCTGCTAAGGCAGAAATGGTACTCACAAGTGCACTTGCTGAAAAAGAATATAAAAGAGTAAATAATTGCAAGTCAGCACAAGAAATGTGGGATAAATTAGTGGTTACCTACGAAGGAACCACGGCTATAAAAGATTCTCGAATGGACAGTTTGATCCAAGAATACAATAACTTTAAACTCCAAGAAGGAGAAAATATCATCGACATGGAAACTATATTCACTCGCATTGTCGATGAACTATCTCAACTCGGAAAGAGTTATACACAAATTGAAAAAAACCGAAGAGTTCTTAAATCATTACCTCCAAGTTGGAAGGTTAAAGTAACCACAATTAAAGAGATGTACAATCTCAATGATTACAAAATAGATAATCTATTTGGAAATCTTCATGCATACGAAGAAGATAATTTGCAAGAAAAAATCATTCCAAAAGTGAAAGACAAAAAGAAAAACATGGATTTAAAATCTATACTAATAGATGAAGAAGAAAACAATGATGAATTAAATGAAGAAATCCAAAATCTCGATGAAAGCGAAATTGCTTTACCTACGAGACAACTACGTCGTGTGCTTCAAAGCAAAGCTTAAAGATATGGAAACGGCTTCCTTATATTAAATAATCAACAAAGAGTTTTTAACTCTAATGGAAGGCCAAATTACTCTCAAAATTACACTCCTAACTGTAAGAGTAATTTTCCGTCAACGAGCTATAATAAAGGCAAAGGTATGCAAAATACTAATGTATATAATAATAACATTCCTACATACACTCCTCTCAAACAAAAAGAATAAAATATGGAGGAAATACAAGAGGTGTGTTACGAATGTAAACAACCCGGTCACTTTAAACGAGAATGTCTAAAACTTATAAAAGGACGATCTCTCGTGGCCGAGAACGGGTGGGATTTAAGTGAAGATGAAGAAGCTCCGGAAGCTAGTGAAGAAATTGTGAATCTATGCTTAATGGCTATCGGGGATGCATCTACTTCAAAAGAAATCTCCACTTCAAATCAAGAGGTAACCCTTTCTTCAAACTTCATTCAATTACATGAATCTAATTTGAATCTTGTAGATATAAATAATCATGATTTAATTGAACTTGTGATAGACATTAACAACAAGTATAAAGATCTTGACAAAAGACATCATCTATTATGGTCCGATAAAATGAAACTTGAGGAAATACATTATAATCAAAGTAAAGAGTTTACTCGGATGATGGACTCAAAATTCCAATATGAAGATGAAATTTCATCTCTAAATAATCAAATCCACTTACTAAAAATTGAGAATAATACTCACAAGGAAAATATTCTCAAATTAAAAGTGGAAAATGTATCATTAATTTTCCAATCTGAAGAAATGGAAAGTAAAAAGTTACAAATAAATGAAAATATTTGTAAACTTTATGTTAAATTATTGAACTTAAAAATATAAATTGAGTCAGCCACTCAAGAAAGTTCAACAACTAAATCTCAAATATACAATCTTGAAAAAGAGAAAGAGATACAACAAACCAATGAGCTTAAAGAAAAAGATTTAGAATTAGAAGCTCAACGGTTAAAATAAGAAAATTTCAAGCTCATATCTCAAGTTAAGGATCAAGAAATATTTCTTAACAACAATATTGATGCCTTAAACAAAGAAAAAGAAAATCTTGAAATTGGTATTCAAAGATTTACAAAAGACAATGAGATATTAAATAAAATGGTACATTCTAAAAATTCCTTTAACTATGAAGGTTTAGGATATGATAAGAATATCCAACCAAAGAAAGTTGTTCAATACTATGAACAAACTAAAAGTGATGCTCCTAAATCACCTACATTTATATGTTCTTTTTGCAATAGACACGGACATACCGTTTCATATTGTAAATTTAAAAATGGTGAGTTTAAAGGAAAGCATATATGGGTTCGAAAAGGATATAAGTCATCCAAAAATGTTAAAGAGTATGTATTCCATACTAAGGTAGCTAATAACAATCAACATGGAAATTCTAAAAATTATGCCAGTACAAGAAGATCAAAATTAAATACCACATATCCACGGGGAACTCTTTATAATATTAGGAATGATGTATCTAGAAATCTCTATGTGAATAACAATGCTTATCCAATGCCTAGAATTTCCATGCAAATTCAAATGTTATTTATGATGTACTAACCCCAGGACCCTCAAGACAAAAGGGTACCTATGTATTTAATTGATCTATTTGTAGGTTTGCCTTAATGCTAAGCAAGACTTGTGATACCTTGATAGTGGATATTCGAGACATATGACCGGTAATAAGTCATTCTTGAACAATATTAAAAAGGTCACTGCTGGAAGTGTCACGTTCGGAGATAGCAGTAAAGGTATCATTATTGGCATCATTGACATCGGGAACGAGCACTTTAAGATATCCGACGTACAACTAGTCACGGGACTAAAGTACAACCTTCTCTCGATAAGTCAACTTTGCGATAATGGAAATAAGGTAATTTTCTATCCTACTCATTGTTCTATTCTTAACAAAGATGGAAAATTAGTCCTTACGTGTCCCCGAGACAAAAATGTTTATACATGTGACATGAGTAAGCATGTTAATATATGCCTAATCACTACTATAGATGACCCTTGGTTGTGGCATCGAAGATTAGGACACGCAAACATGAAGTTGATTAAAAATATATCAACTAAAGAACATGTACGAGGAATACCAAAATTAAATTATAACAAGGATCACATATGTGAAGCTTGTGAAATTGGCAAACAAATACGAGCCTCTCACAAAGCAAAATTTATGGTATCTACCTCACGAGCTCTCGAGCTTTTACACATGGATCTTATCGGTCCAGTCCTTGTACAAAGTCTCGGCGGATGTTCATATACTTTGGTAGTTGTTGATGACTATTCACGATTTACGTGGACAGAATTCCTCAAAGCCAAAAGTGATGCTTTTGAATCTTTTTCTTCTTTATGCAAAAGAATTCAAAACCAACAAAATAATACCATAGTCTATATAAGAACTGATCATGGTAAAGAATTTGAAAATTCAAACTTTACAAGTTTTTGTGAAACTAATGGTATCACTCATAACTTTTCTGCTCCTTATACTCCTCAATCTAACGGAGTAGTTGAAAGGAAGAACAGAACATTACAAGAAATGACAAATACAATGATAAATGAATATCATCGTCCTAAATATTTTTGGGCCAAGGCAATGTCTACTGCATGCCATATACTAAATAGAGTCTTATTAAGACCAATAATTCAAAAGACTATATATGAGCTTTATTTTGGTAAAACTCCTAAAGTTAATTACTTTAGAGTATTTGGTAGTAAATGCTTTATATTAAACTCCAAAGATTACCTTACAAAATTTGATCCAAAATCAAATGAAGGTATATTCCTTGGATATTCAACAAATAGCAAAGATTATAGAGTATTTAATTTAAATTCTCTAGTGGTGGAAGAATCAATGAACATAGCTTTTGATGAATCAAAACCATCACCTAAATATAAAGATCTTCTAGATAAAAAAGATGCCACACAAGACAATATTGAGAATATTATTCGACAATTCAAAAATGTGGATTTTGGCTCATCATCCCCAACAAATCCACTAGAATTGTTAGAAACAGATATTGAACTACCTAAAGATGTTCCAAACATTAGAAGTCATCCTTTGGACAATGTTCTAAGAGACTTAAGTAAAGGAGTTCAAATGCGGTCACAAGTTCAAAACGATGTGAATTACCTTAGGTTTCCATCACAAATAGAACCTAAGACCGGTAAAGAAGCTTTGTTAGATGAAGATTGGATCTCTACAATGTAAGAAGAATTAACCCAATTCTCTCGTAGCAAAGTTTAGTAACTTGTTCCAAAACCCAAAGGTACTTCCATAACTGGAACTTAATGGGTATTTAGAAATAAGTTACATGAAAATGGAACTGTTGTTCGAAATAAAGCTAGACTGGTTGCACAAGGCTATACTCAAATGGAAGGTATATACTTTGATGAAACATATGCACAGGTAGCACGAATTGAGTCAATTCGAATGCTATTAGCTTTTGCATGTCATAAAGATTTTAAAGTGTATCAAATGAATGTAAAATCTGCATTCTTAAATGAGATTCTTGAAGAAAAAGTATATGTTAAACAATCTCCCGGTTTTGAAGATGCAACACATCCAGAATATGTATACAAATTATACAAAGCTCTATACGGATTAAAACAAGCCCCAAGAGCCTGGTATGAAAGGTTGAGCAAATTCCTGTTAGAAAAAAACTTTAAAATGGGAACTGCCGATAAAACCTCATTCACAAGACAAGAAATAAATGATATCTTGCTTGTACAAATATACGTAGATGACATCATATTTGGTTCAACAAATGATGTACTATGTAAAGAATTCTCTGACTATATGGGCAAAGAATTTGAGATGAGTATGATGGGTGAATTAAATTTCTTTTTGGGATTGCAAATAAGACAATTTGACGAGGGCATTCATATTTCACAATCAAAATATTATAATGAAATGATAAAGAAATTTGAAATGGAAAATTGCAAACCAATTTCCACACCTATGTCAACATCTGACAAACTAATGGATGATCCTAAAGGAATTCCCGTTGACACTAAGAAATATCGAGGCATGATTGGTAGCTTGCTATATATTACCGCAAGTTGACCCGATATTCAATATAGTGTTTGTAAGTGTGCTAGATTTCAAGTAGCACCAAAGGAATCTCATTTATCCGCAATAAAAAGGATATTGAGATATCTTAAAGGTACCGGTAATATTGGTCTTTGGTATCCAAAAAGAGTACCATTTGACTTAATATGTTTTTCTAATTCAGCCTATGCTGGACATTTAGTCGACATAAAAAGTACGAGTGGTACGTGTCAGTTTATGGGTGGATGTTTAGTTTCGTGGTTTTCAAAGAAATAAAATTTTGTATCTATATCCACTAATGAAGCTGAATATATAGCCGCCGCTAAATGTTGTGCACAAATATTGTGAATGAAGCAAACATTGGCAGACTATAACACGAAATTTGATGTAATCTCCATATTATGTGATAACACGAGTGCTATTGATTTAAATAAAAATCCCGTGCGGCACTTCAGATTTAAACACATAGATGTGAGATATCACTTTTCACGTGATCATGTCAACAAAGGCGATATAAAAATGACTCACATTGAAACTGAGTACAACATCGCGGACATCACAAAACCATTAAATTCCGAAAAATTCACTAAACTCCGTTTGAATTTAGGAATGTTGGAATATTCAAAATGAAATATATGTTCTCTAAATATATGATTTATATCTTGTGTAAATATTTATAATTTTTTTTAATAAAAATCTTTTCTACTATCTGTTAATTCTCTCAATAATTCAGATTTATCAATATTATTTGTTGATCGGATTTTGAGAAATTAAATTGATTAAGTGCATTGAAAAGGGATTTATTTTAAAATAAATTAAATATTATTACGCATAAAAAGTATCAAAATTATTTAATTTCTATTAAATATCTATATATATAGTTAAAAATATTTTTAAAAATTACATTCTTAAAAACAAAAATTATTTTCTATTTTTTCAATCCAACCCAACTATATGACCCGATCTTTTTAAAAACAAATACTAGCATCCCAATTCATTGAGGGTTTTATATCAAATTGCCCACCGAACTCGTTAAAATGTATCAAGTAGCTACTCAATCTCCATAGCGACACATTTAAACCACTAAAATACTAGTATATATCATTTCGTTAGATTTTTTAAATTTTTTAATAGAAGTGTTGTGTTTTCCGTGTATTTATTTGATTATTATGGTTTATCAGCAAACTTGAGTGCCTCTCTCTCATCTGTATATCTGTTTAATTGGTCCTAAAATAATCGTTATCTTCACGAGTAAAATAAAAGCTGGGTGGTCTGCAATTACAGTTTTAATTTGAGTAAAATTTAATAGAGAGATGAAAAGAATATGTCCTTTTATTTAGGACTCTCGTTGTTTATCTCAATTTCACGTGTCTGGCAGTTTAACAAAAATATACGACTACAAATTTTTATAGTTAACATTTTCCGTTAAAAATTTTTAAAAAATCTAACGGAGTGATATATACTAGTATTTTAGTGGTTTAAATGAGTCGCCGTGGAGATTGAGTAGCTACTTCATATATTTTAAAGAGTTCGGTGGGCAACTTGATATAAAACCCAATTCATTGATCATTTAGGACCAGTGGCCGTTAAAAAATAAAATTATATTTTGTATGTGTAAATCACACGACTGCCCCCAACTCTACTGGTCTCGTCGTTCTTCTTTTCTACGATCATTGTAGCAGTATTCCTACTAAAATGAGTCATTTTTCATCGTTTACATCGATTTGTCAATAAATTGGTGGAAAAAAAACATAGCTGGGTTGGTCAAATCAATATGAACTCGATGTTCCTAACTCAATAATCTTCTCAATAGATTATTGTAGCTAGTCGAATTCAACAGTTATATGGCATTATATGTATATATACACTCTTGTATCTTAACTTGTTAAATTCCCTAAAAAAATTGAAACCCTAATTTGCCTATTCGAGTTGTTTTGCAGGTTTGATAAAGAAATAAAGGAAAATTGGTTCCATTACGGTTCAGAGATGCATATTTCAAACCTAAAAAAAAAGGAATTTAAAGGCCAAGAAAACTCAACTCGGAGAGCTAACTCGTGTGGTTTGTCGAGTCAACTCAGTAACTTAAAACGAGTTCACTAACTCACTTACTCGGGGTCAGACGAGGTAAGTCAGGTGAGTTCCCATGAGATTGGTTAACGCCATGGGCCAAGGTAAGTTCTTTCTTTAATTTTACAGACCATATGAGTACATTTGTGAATCAGTGTGAATGTTTGAATTAGGTTATTGCATGTCATACTTATCTGATAAATGTAAGTGACTCATTGTTTTTGTTTTATGAGAGAAATCTTAGTAAAGCCAAAGTGAATGTGTGGTTGATCGAAGTTAAAAGATTTGTTTGAATATCTAATCTAATTACTCGAATTTATGTGTTGAAATGATGTGCTGACTGCTGACTATATATTTAACCTGGTAAGATCTCTTAGTCTCTTATAGAGTATTGAGTTATATCCAAAAAGAGTAATGCTAGAGGCACAAAAGAAAGTTACAAAAAATTGTCACAAAATGACATGACATGGGTGATGTGACACAATGAAAAAATTCAATTGGTCCCATTAATGTAACTGCAGGGGGGTCTATTTATATTTAGCCAACCAACATGTAACATGTGGCATTTGTAACTATTTTAGTAACCCATTTTGTACCTCTAGCATTTTCCATCCAAAAATTGAGTACCCTGATTGTGTATATCTCACACAGTAAATTATGTCTTCAGGTAGCTATATTATTGATTGGACTGCTTTTTGCATATGCATTTCACTCACACACACAAGTCCCCACAATAGAATATTAGGTCAATACATTGCATTAAAATATGTATATCTTTTGATATGATATCAAATTTGCTGAATTGTTGTGTAATGACTGTGCCTGGAGCTCAGAATGATATTAATGTTCTAGGTCAGTCTCCTGTATTTGATAAAGTCATCGCAGGAAATAGCCTAACGGTGGTGTTTCACGTCAATGGAAAATGATACAACAATGCTTATTATCTTGCAGATGGAATTTACCCGAGATATTCAACATTTGTAAAAACTATATCAAATCCTGCCACTCAATCAAAAAAATTATTTGCTAAGAAACAAGAGGCATATCGCAAAGATGTGGAGAGGTGTTTTGGTATCTTGCAATCTCGATGGGCTATTCTTCGTCATGGTGCACGGATGCATAAGAGTTCCACACTTAAAAGTATCATTATGACTTGCATCATATTGCATAACATGATAGTTGAGGATGAATTTGTGGAAGAAGATTTTGTTGAGCCGGTTGAAGAAGATTTAATGAATCCATTAGCATCACAGGTCTATGATGGGCCAATAGATAGTAATGGAGTTCGAATTCCTTTTGCACCAGTATAAAGAAATGGAGGAAATCAACAAGCATTTTGGGATCGTATCGAGAACTTGGAATCAGCTTATATTCATACAATGCTTCAAAATGATTTGGTGGAGCATAACTGGGCAATGGAAGCTAATCAGTAGTTGTCAATTTATTATCTCTTGAAATGTATGACTTGACAATTTATAATAAATTAATTTTATTGAATTCAAAAGTAGTAAACATGGTTAAAATGAGAAAACATGGAACATAATTAAATTAAAAACATAATAGCTAAATTTAATCATAAAAATCATCATCAAAGCGAGGAACATAAGCACTGCCAGTAGTAGTCTCATTCACTTTTTCTATGATCACAGCCTTCTTTCTTTTAAACCATTTTTTTTTGTATTAGGGGTCATTTGGCTAGTATCCATTGTCATGATCTTTGTTTGCTCCCTTAATTCTTCAATAGCCTCGTGTTTTTCCAATCTTGCTTCTTTCTGTTCCTCTAGTAAATCAAGTCTTGCCTGTCTTGCTTCTTTTCGTTTCTCAAGTTCTAACATCTCCCTCGACATTTGAAGGGTTTCCTCATCTCTTTTGATGTTGGCCTCCACTAGTTATTTTTGTGACATTGCATACTATTGAAAATAGCCATAGACATCTCTTCTTTTTAGGTCATACGTTGCTTTCCTTTCTTTTTTGCATGTTTGGACGCCTTTACTCCCATCGGTCTAACTGGACTGGAAGGACTTTATGTTTCTCGATTAGACTCTAGAGTTGTAAAACCTTCTTCATCAATGCAATCATCACTATTCAAATTGATTGGTGATTCCATTTGTGTGGGAAAATTTCGTTGAAATGGAGGAGAAGTAGTGGGAACGTCCACAAATTGAGGATGTGTTGCAACTGCTTCATAACATTCCAATTTGTCAAATGTCTTATTCATTTCCTTGAAATATAATCCTTGAGCCTGAGTTATCTGAAAAAATAAAAAAAATTGGATGCTAAGTTATCACAAATATAAAAACGTATTGATATATATATATATATATATATATATACCTCATCTACCAAATTGGTTCCGCTTGCACTATATCTACTAGCTTGATTTTTTGCACATTGCCATTTTTTTAGTGCTCTCTTCAATGGTGCCCAATGCGAGTCTAGAGCAATTTTTGAACGAGGTTCGGCATGAGGATTCTATGGAGTGCCACACCAATTTTTTGCATAATTCTCGTGAATTCGCCCCCATAAATTATTCTTGTTTGAATAGCGACCGGTGATCGGATCAACAGATTGTCGAGCCCACGAAATACATAATTGTAATTCTTCAGAAGTAAGCCAATTAGTACCCATTATATATTTAAATATATAATAATATTGAAGGAAAATAAAAATGAAAAGATAGAAATACGGGTGTTGTAAAATTTGCTACAAGTAATTAAACAGAAGAAGCAATATATATACACAAATATCAGACCGTTAAATAAATAGCCCTTGCAAGAAAAAGAAGGAGACATGTAGTGTAAACAAGTGAATGCAGGTGGGACCCAGCAATTGATGGCCATTGCAACGGCCATTAAAAATTGATGCTGAGTGCTGAATTAATGGAGTGTTGATAATTGATGGCCTCGATTTTGACGCGCTGCATATACAAATTAGTGTGCTCCATTGATTCTTCTGCTGAATCACTGATTTGCTGTCCACGCTGCATATGCTCTAAGGATCACAAAGTTGAAAATTGAGTGCACTAAAATACAAGTTGATGGAAAATTAACCCTTGGATACTTAAAAACATTATTCTACTGTATTTAAATATGCTGCAACTCATTTAATGAATCAGACCAGCATTTCTGACCTTCTTTGAGCCTTACTCTACTTTTGCAAAAAAAAAACTCCTTTTGTAAGAGTCAGCTGCTTGTTCCCCCATAACCCTCCAAAAATGACCTAAGCATTTTGTATTGAACAATTTTCATGGAGTACATGGTTGAATTCCTTGTCTACAAACTCACTCTTTAGAGTTAATATTTTGAATAAGATAAGAATAAAAGAATATGGTGTGTGTATGCAGTATGTATGTATGTAAGTATGTATATATGTATGCCTATTGCACATTCTTGGTCAACACAACCACACATTTAAGATAACTACTGTACTCACACCAACTTTACATCACTACACTCAAGTAGTTAAATATTCATACTTATTCAGAATTGCTCTTATTTGCACAATACACTTCTGCATGTATAAAAATTGTACACTAATCAGTTTTTCTTCTAACATAGATTTAAACCACTTTATGATAATCAAGTGTGCTTATCATATCTACTCATGGACTGTTTCTGACCTAGGGACATTCAATATGAAATGTGTACTTATTAATCTAATGCTGAAAAGAATTATACCTGGATGCTTATACTCTATTTTATGAAGTACTAAGCATAAGGGTAGTTTATTTTGTTATCATACATTCTATGATAAATGCAAGTCACTGAAGTTTCATGCCAATCTGTCTATTATGCATCCATGTGAAATAAGAACAGACACTATTTATGCATACAAATGAAAAAAAATGTTAAGATATAAGGTCTATTCTCACGCTTTTTTTTGCTCTTTATAATGCTGAAAGCCATAAGAAATACAACATCATAACTATTAGTGTGGCTCTTGTACTTGAAATTGATTATTCTTAAGATTTACTAAATGGAATAATATTTTTAGATTGCTTGATTCTTTAATATGCATATAGGAACATTTGCAAATGATCTATGATCTCACCGAATACACATCATATGCTTCCTGACCTATCAAATTTATATGAATTAATTAGGTGATACGAGCTTAGGTTGATTTGAATACTATGTGTATAATAAACTTTTACTGCAATACACTCAAGTACATGTATTTCACTGTGACTTAAATGTTATCTGACTTCCTCTAAATGACTGCATTGAGTGGTATGAACTGTGTTTAGAATACTTGGCAATTGGCACTTACGATGAGTATTAGTAAACATTTATGTACATTAGAACCTTAGTTAAGGATAAATGGCCTGTCACCAAGTCAGAACACAATCTTTTGCAAAGAATGTCATATATGTTCGGGATTTGTATTATCCCTCTACTGCTTTGCATGTCATTTTAGAAGAACCAGTATACACACTTGTCCTCAATTATGTTCCAACCTGATATCACTTGAACCCGACCAGTTGACCACACCTCAAGTCACATGCGTATGTATTTAAACTGTGAAATAGGTACTAGTTTCTTGAACGGAACTGTTCTTAGTTGTAACTTATGCTGCAACGCTGGTAATTTTAAATAAAAATGGATATTGCAGCTAATTGTTCTCTGGTCATTCTGCAGACCTCGATTTGTTTTTTGATGTTGCTGAATCTGTTAAGCAGTAATCTACTTTGCTTAACTGTGTATTATGTATAGATGCCTCATTTTGGCCTAGTCTGCTGTGTGTCGATATAGTGTCTTTTGCTGATAGTTTTATTTTTAATGCTTTGATGGTATTCCTGAACACACACACTGTGCACTTCAATATGGGCAAGGTTATCAGAATTATCAGTTAGGATATTAAAAATATGAATGTTAAAATTGTATGCATTAATTTGGAATTGTTTTATCTGATTTCTGAGTCTGATTGATCCTACCATGCTTAAACTGATAAACACAAGAAACCATGCTTTAAATAAAAACTAATCAGCAGTAATTTGAAATTTAAGAACCATACATTTATCTTTTAGCAAATTTTAATTAAATTACCTGATAATTTTGGTTCACTAGCTACTGCTGAGATTCACATACTAATGTTGGATTTACAGAAGAATTATAGTTGCCCTTATAATTTACACTGATAAGTTGATAGACGTAAGTGCAGCAAGTGTTAGTAAACTATAATAAAATTATATTTCCAATGCTTGTAAAATCTATGTTTGTCTACTTGCATATTTAAATATGAAACAGGGATGTACTCTCAAATGGAGCTGTCCTAAGGTAGCAACTATACTGTATTGAATGTATGAGATTGGGAATCTTGTGGCTATGGTTCTGGTGCAAAACTGGTTTGATCCACACTCTCTCATGTTTAATTAGATTATTCCATGAATAAATAGCCAATCATGCTTTACTGATGGTATCTAAATTTATATATGTACTAGAAAGTTTGCCAACTAGATTGTATTAGCTTTTCTTGATGCACGTAGCTGACCATTTTGATAAAGTTTATAAAGACTATGAGGTCATTTCTAAATGAGATATAAATTCATAGAAATGCTATGTGCCATGCTAATTCTGCCAAATTCCGTGAACAATAAACTTTGGTTGATACTACTCTTAATGATTACAATGTGTGCCAAAATTGGTTCATAATGATATATCCTAAAGTTGAAGCATGTATCAAAATAAGAACTTGCCCTGCTGAATTAATCACCAGCATGCTTTAGGTTCACAAAAGTCAAATGCAAATAACTGTTTCATACACTATGTTAATTATCATTAAAATTGAAAGAGCATATGTGAATTAAAATCTCTGCTACATGTATGAATATTACCATTATTAAAATTGATAGGGCTCCAAATGGTCAAGTATGGATAGTTTCTAAAGGTATTCTAGTTCTAAATGAAATTCTGTCTGAATGCTATCACATTGTTATATATTATAATGTGATGTTTTAAATGAAGCGGAAGATCATGCTTTTAGAATGACAAAAGGTGTTCTTTAAAAAAAATGGTAAAAGGAGGTTCCTTTGAATTTTTTTTACTAACTTCATTTTGTGCAAAAGAATATCTAGTCACTTTATTTACTCAATCCTTTGTTTACGTGATAATAGGTAAAAGTGGGTTAACTAAATATTTCACGTGAACACCTCCAGTCAAGCTGGTTACATACAAATGCTATTTAAAAAAAAATATCACCTAAATGGTAAATCAAATCATTTGTTGGACTTATAAAAATTGATCAAAGATGATAAAATTAATGCTCTGAGTGTTTTAAAAAAGAAAAATAAACTAATGAGCATAGGTATTATCGATTAAAAGGGGAACATGGAATTTTTTTAGAAGTGAAGAAGAAATTTATTTATTTTAAAAAATAAATTGATAAATTATGGAATGTATAAAATAAAAAGAAGGGAAAATTGACATCACACCAAATTTATTATTTCACCACATCTTTATTAAGGGGAAGAAAAAATTTTAAGGGGAAAGAAGAAATTCTTAAGAAAATTCTTTTTACGCAAAAATTCTATTAAAGGAAAGATCTTTTAAGGGGAAGAAGAAAAAAAATCATATAGTGATTTTTTAAAATCAAATCTATCACTTCACATTTTCACACACGATTATCATCAACAAACAAAACCAATCAATCAATAGTTTGGAGTTGGAGTTATTCACAAAACAAGAGCCTCATTCTCGTTTGCGCGCGCGTGAACCAACCCAACAAACAAGGAAAGGACGCCTCTCGGGGCATCTGAGAATGATTCTGAAATTAATAAGCCTTCATATATTATTTATGGATCACTATCAGAATTAAAAAACAACCAAAAATTTACTTTGGAGGGAGATCTTTCATATCTTTCGAGATCCACCCTACAATATGGAGTAAAAAAGCCAAAATAAGTGATTTTAGCCCTTATAAAAAAATAAAACGGATTCTTGAACCCCCTTCACGCTCATGTCACGTCGAGGTACTGCAGAAGAAAAAACTGCAAAATCCGATCCAATTTATCGTAATCGATTAGTTAACATGTTGGTTAACCGTATTCTGAAACACGGAAAAAAATCATTGGCTTATCAAATTATCTATCGAGCTGTGAAAAAGATTCAACAAAAGGGTTATAATACATTAAGGGGAAGTCATTTATATACTCTTTTGACTATTTTTTTTTGATATTTTTTAAATAAAAGGCGAAGAAGAAATTCGACCCCAATTTGAAAATTTTAAAATATTCTTGCTAAATATGACATAAATTCTACATCAAAATTTATTCATCTAATAAGTTGTTCAAGTATTGCAGGAATTAAATTAAAGGGATATACAACAATACTTTCACCTGTTATATATTTATGTGAAAAATATTTTTCAAAATACATGCATACATTTAGGGGAAACACACACTTTGAAAATTTTAAATTTTATGTTTTATTTGGAAAATACCAAAAAGGGGAAGATTGAAAGGACATCTTCGATTAATTATTTATTTTGGTATTTGCATAATTTAACATAAAATTTAAAACACATATATCTTCTCCAAATATGCATGAATTTAATTGACATAATCAAAAGTGAAAATCTATATCTAGCAAAATATTTCAAAAAATGTTTTTCAAAATTTATTTATATTCTTTAATATAAATATAAGAGATATTCCAATTTATTAAAAATCAAAATATATTTTTATTGGAATATACTCCAAAACAATGAGATCGTAAAAGAACTATCGGAAATATGATCTTTTTTAGGCTTTCTTGCAATATTAATAAGATAACAAGTTTGAAAAAGAAATACCAGAACTTAGATATTCTTTAGAAGGCTCGTGCCAAATTTATTTCAAAAACAGATATTTTTGAAAGGGATAAAATATATATCTTTCACTCCATAAATATTTATAAATCCAAAAATATATTTTTACACTTTTAGAAATTAATATTTGTTAAAGGAATATTAATATCTCATTTTATCCCCCTCATATTCTTCCAAGTCATTTTTTCTCGTATCTCAAATATATTATTTATCGGAGAAAATACTTTTAAATACTTAAAAATATTTTCCACACTCTAAAATATTTTATATTTAAGAAAATATATTCTAAGTATTTATTCTAGCCCAAACTAAGCCAACAAAGTCTCTCTGATTTTATGAAAGATTGTTCATATTTTATTTGGAACTGAACCCTAATTTAATCATTTTAAATCCAAATAAAATACTTCCACTTGTTAGAAAATCTTGAAACTTAATATTTGTCACTTAAATGGTATTTTCTATGCATGGTTAAAGTTTCGTAATTTTTGAGAAATTTTGTCCGGGGTGTGATTTTTCTGGGTGTTGACCAAGACTTTGACCGAGCGTTTCACCAAACAACCTTTGACTAAGATTGACCAAAACTTGCATATCATCATTTTATGATATTTAGGTAATTATCATATTTTTGGTTGTATTTATTAAAGGGTTTTTAAAATTGTTATATTTAATGGTGCTAATTACTTAATTAATTAAGTAATTAATGATTAATTGAAAAAGGTAATAACCATTATTATATAATTAATAGTTGCTGGGATTTTTCTTGTTTGTCCTATATGCAAGTTGCAAACTAACACCTTATCCTCCATGTCATCAATCCACACCACTCTCTTCATCCACCATTCATTTTAACTAAATCTCAACCACTCCCTTCACCTAATCCCTTCTATAAATAAACACCCACCCCCACCATTTTTAACACAAGCTAAAAGCTAATTAATTGCTGGGAATTTTCAAGAAGTATTCTTTCTACACACTCTCTAATATCCAAACCCAAATACTTCATCTCAAAAACCTTCTCTCTTACAAATATATATCATATATTCAAGGTTTTTGATCTTCAAGCTTAGTTCCACCAACCAAGCTCCATCAACCCAAGCAAAACTCATCCATACCACTTTCTTGCCTCCCGAAGGGCTGCCCAAGTTCGACCATCAAGCCAAAATCCGGCCGAACCTCCGACGAATTTTTTCCCAGCGAACTTTTCCGGCGAACTTTTTCGATCATCTCTTAAAAGTGGTAAATCTCTTAACTTTCATCCGAGTCTTAACCAACCACTCTTAATATTCATATATTAAGCTTAGTAACACCTTCTCTTCATCTCTATAAGCTCTTATATTGAATAACTTAAAGAAAAACAAATCCGTACAAGGATTGTTTTCTACAAATTATACACTTCTAAGCACGAAGTGATAATTTCATACAACGCTTGGTTTATATTCCTAACTAGCACCTTTAGTGTTTCGTGGGAATTAAATTACAAATCTAGCATTTTATTCTTTAAACTTAAACGCACTTATTTTGGCCATATATTGATATATTCGTTATAATTATTTAACAAGACTTAAACGACTTCCCTTACTAACACCTTTAGTGTTCCGTGAGAAAAAACTTAAGGCTTATATTATATATATATATCTATATATACATATTTATTATATTTAGTTAAAAGATTTGAGTGAATTCCCTTACCAACACCTCTAGTGTTTCGTGGGAAGATTTTAAAGCTTTTAAGTAAATATAAGTACATATATAATCGTATAAGAATTAAGTGACTTCTCTTACTAGCATCTTCAGTGTTTCGTGTTAAAAATTTAAAGCTTATATTGTATTATATATATACACATATAAACTGTACTAATATAATTTAAACTCCGCTCTTATATTATTTTGATATATTTTGTTTAAATTACGCACCTTTTATTCTCTCGGCCAAATATTTTATAAGTGCATATAGTTAAAGAATAAGTGTAACGTTCTCGATTTAATAGTCTACACACGACTATATTAAAACGAGAAATTATTTTATCAAAGATCCGAAAGTTATAACGCTTCACCAAGGACTTGATATATTTATTACTTTGGAAATAAGATATATCATTCAAAACGAAGTAATACCAAGTATACTGTAACATTCACTTAATCTAAAGAAAAGTATACATTAATATTCTTTTTAGAATATTTGTTCGTCATCCGGTCTAGTTAAGTATATTACTAGTCCAAACTCTTTTTATCTATAATGGGCATTGTTTCGTAGATATTGTCATCTTCGTTTTGCAGTGAGGTGAAGTATAGTGATGTGATTCTCGTTCTAAGACCCAAGTCCTAGGCGTACTAACGGGGAGTTAGTAGTCTTTGCACCGTGAGGAAGAGGAAAGATCCAAGACCAACTACTGAGATCCAAGACCGGCAAAAGCTTAGAAGGACAAAGACTACACCACGGTATCTACATCAACTTTGAAGAAATAATAGGGTGTTATTGTCTAAGATAGGTTGTGTAGGTTTGCACATTTATTTTAAGGTGGTAACCCAGAGTTCCGCCTACGTAAGGAGCAAGGTTATTTTAAGGGAAAAACTCGGGTCCTTGAGAGGAGCTCGGGGACTGGACGTAGGGGTGAGTGAATCTATTAGAGGTTGCGTCATCGCGAACCAGGATAAATCTCTCGTGTGGTATTTTCTTCCTTGTCTTTTATTTTCGCATATATAATCTGCATCGGTAAAATATTTAAAACAGGATAAATATTTTTAAAACGCCATAATAATTTTTAAATTGGTAATTAAACTATTCAACCCCCTTCTAGCTTAAAATAGCCTTTTTACGGGACCTAACGGACCTGTTCCACAAAAATGTATGATATTGATGAAATCAATCGAATGCACTTGCAACAAATATTTACCATCAAATGCATGAAACTCATCTAAGAATACAACAAATGTCAATGCGAAAACATATACATGCAGAAAATTATAGAATATTATCCTCAAACTGCATAAGTAGTACCCACACACACACTTAATTTTCACCAAAATTTGTACCATGATTATGCAAAGAAAGGACTAAAATGAATTTCTAAAACCCTAATTTCACAAAAACAGAATAAAACCTGATTTCAAAATCAACCAAACAAAGAAATTACCTGAGCACTTTTCTTGATTTTGCCTATTGTCCATGTGAAGACCTCATAACAAATGCAGGTCAATGCACAAACAACAAAGCCTTTTTCGAGCTTACTCTAGAATGGATCCTGGATAAAAACAAAAAATGAAACCAACAAAAACAAGAAAAATAACAAAGTAAAATATACCTATGGTTTAGCCAAACAGACGAAGGGGGTGTCTTTTGTTTCGGAAGCAGTACGAACACCTTCCCTAAGCTTGAACATGAAGATTCTTCTGTGGGTGTTCACCAACTGATGAGCTTTTTTTAAGTTTTCTTTTTTTCCTTGCGCCTTTTATTTGTTTGTTCAATTTTGTTTTGGGGTGGGCTTTTTGTTTAATTGGGCTTGTCTAATAGGGGTTCTATGAACCTCCTCTTGCTTTTTCTCACTTTATCATTATTCAACTTCTTTTATCTTTTCTAAAAATTAGCGATATAACCCGTGCTTCGCACACGGAAAAAATTAATTTAATATGGGACATAATTTTATATCACGTATGTAATTAATATGTTTAAATATAACAAAAAAATACATAAAAGTTGTGTCATTGAATTCAGATTATATAGTTTTTACAATTTGTAACCCGAATGTAATTAGAAACAGAGTCGTGTTGTTTGACATACTATTATCTGTACAGTTACATTGATGACTAAGTCATGCTTTTGAACCCGTAACCCAGTTGTAATTACTATATAAACATAAACAAAGTCAGTATCATTCAACATACTATTATATATATAATTATATTGATGCTTGTCATTGAACTCGTTACATAATTTAATTTTATGTAAAAATCAAATAAAAATTATATTAAATCATTTTTATTTTGTTATCGATTATAATTAAATCGAGCTTTAACTAAACTATTATAATTATATAAGATTATATATGTCAATGATAATTAATATTGTATGTGTTTCGACATGGACAAAATTATTTTGATACATGACATTTCCTTATATATAATTAATATATTTTTAATTATATATATATATATATATATATATATATATATATAACGAAGAGTACTGTCAAGACATGTACTAATTACAATCTGTAAAAGAGTTATAATTACCTTAAGGAGAGAGTCGTGCAGTTGAATTTAGATTATAAGTTAAAATTATAAAAGTAAGTAAAGAATTGCAAGTGATTTTGTTTATTAGCAATTTGAGATGATAACGTTTATTATTATTTATTTATATTTCTTTATTATGAATTTCCTTCTCAATTCTTTTACAAAACCAATAAATTTTTATATTCTAAATTCAAGATATCCACTACTTTCATCAGTTACACACTTATTTTATACCTAAAAATTAGATTATAATCATGTTTCCACTATTTAATTCATTTTTTTCTCTTTTCTACATCTTATATTTTATCTTAAATACTGATGACACTAAAAAAAGTAATAAATTGGGGGAGAAAAAAATATATATTATAATTATGGTTGAGATATTATGTAGAAAAAATGAAGAAAGTTAAATAAGATTTTATTATATTATGCATATAAACCAATTTTTATTTTTAAATAATATGTTACGATAGCTACTCGACGTCGTTTTACACCACAAATTGTATATTTTGTACAAAAAAATTATAAAAAAATTATTATTTTTCATTGAAGATCCAAAAGTACATGTTATTTTAGCTTTGAAATTTAAAATAAAAACTATAAGTTCAATGTTATAAATAAATTATATCAAATATAAACTCTTCATTTCTTGGTCATTTTGCAATTATACAAATCAATTTAGTCAAATAATATAACTTTATAATATTTTTTATTGAAAATTTTATATCAGAACGATATATAGGTGCTTAAAATTTTATATTATACACTAAAAATTTATAATAGTTACTCGGCGTCGCCTCACGAGACACCTCGACTCGTTTATACTTAAAAAAATGAAATATGTTTTGATAAAAAATATAATGTTGATTAAAATGTATAATTTTTTACTTTTCCTTCAATAACAGATTCCCACAAATACTCATCATTACTTTAATAATTCCTTGGTCAAAATTCAAATTAAATGTTATAAATTTCAATTTCATATTAAGTAATGTATTACATTTAATTTTAGAAAATAAAATCAACTTTAATGTATGCATGTAAAAATCAACATATTTTTAAAATTGAAACATAGTAAAAAAATTAGTTAAAATATATTGTTGAGTAAATAAATTAATATTTTTAATTAAAATTAAGCTTAAATTTTAAATTATATCTTATAACTGTTACTCGTTATCGCCTTACGACAACGACACCTTGACTTAGATACCTTTAAAAAAATAAAATAATTTTTGATAAATAATAAATTTTTTATTAACATGATTTTTTTAGTAACAGACTACGAATACTCATCAGAATTTTAATATGAAATTATTTGATGAAAACTTGAATTAAATGTTGTCGAATTTTTTTAACTTAATTAGTTTATTACATTTAATTTTAAAAAACAAAATCAACTTTATTGAATGCATATAAAACACGACCGTATTTTAAAATTGAAACTATTGTAAAAAGTTTAGTTTATTACATTTATAGATGACTTATTTTAAAATAATATATATTTTTATTTATTTTAATTATTTGAGTAATTTTATAAAATAATCAATATGCATAAAAAGTAATAACTTGATTTGGTTACACAAAAAAAGAGAAACATGTAATAGGTTAAATAATTTAATAATAATTAAAATCAAACCCACCTATTATTCATTTAAGAATATATATATATATATATATATATAGGGTTACCTTAATAGAAATCATTTTAGAATAGAAACTAGAAACCGGATATTTTTTTTTAAAAAATTATTTCGAAACATAACACATATGGTATGCAAATCGATCGCTGAGAGATGGAGAAAAATACAGTGAAGTCGGATTTTAAAAAAAACTTATCGTTTGACGGGAAAAATCAAATTAAAAACAGAGGGGGAAATCTGAGATTGGGTGGGGAGGGTATAGATTAGTTGGGTGTTGTGATTTTAGGAGGATCATTAGATTAGATTGATCTAATGGCTTAAAATTAGTTTCTACTAATCTAATGGCTTAAAATTAGTTTCTAGTTTCTATTTTAATTTTGGTTTGTATTTGATCATCTCCCTATATATATATCTATATATATTTTCAATTACCAGAATTTGTTATAAAGACTATTTTCTTAGTTGTTACTGTATGGAGTTTCTTTTACTTTTCTTCTAATAAAAAAATGATAAATATAAATAAGAAATTTCTACTATTAATTTTTAGGCATCAATATTTAACCAAAACTTGAAATAGATAGTGTTGTAAACACAATGAAAAACTGAACAAATGAATGAGATTAACTCGATGTTTATTGCTGGAAAAACTAATAATGTGAAGGTTCACCTTACAGGCTTAATAACTGAAAGAAAGATTACAAATATAAGTGCATATTGCACGACTACTTACTCTCCTAAAAACCAGCAGCACAAACAACTCTATCATAACTGGACTCCTACTAATTCTCCATTACTGATGACTAAATCAACTTCCTACAAATACTTGTCACACTAGTTGACTTATTCAAGACAAAACAAATAAACTGACTATATGTTTAGATTAATTCCCAACATACTCCCCTTTAATCTAAACATCTTGCAGGTTCCTGACTCCCAGCAACTTTCGCATATTCTTAAACTTTATTGTATGCAACGCCTTCGTTAGAATATCTGCCTTTTACTCAATGCTTTTCACATGCTTGACAACGATAGTTCCCTGCTCAACACACTCGCGTATGAAGTGATAACAGATATCTATGTGCTTACTGTGACCATGAAAAATAGGGTTCTTGGTGAGATCAATAGCTGACTTATTATCAATGTATAAAGTTACTGGTCCCGCCTTCACTTTAGAGATGTAGCTTAAAACTTTCTGCAGCCATATTCCTTGACATGCTGCTGCCGTAGCAGTCATGAATTCTGCCTCACATGAGGACAACGCGACACAACGTTATTTTTGTGACACCCAAGTGATTAAGATTTCATCCAAATAGAATGCCATGCCTCCTGTGGACCTCATGTCATCTATGTTACCTGCAAGATCACTATCCGAATATCCAACCAACAAATAATCTCCCTGTCCCTTCTTATAAATCAGTCCATAATTTAACGTGCCCTTTATATACCTTAGTATACGCTTTACTGCATTCAAATGTAATGTAGTGGGCTTCTCCATGAAGCGACTAACCACCCCAACCGAGTAAGAAATATCCAGCCGAGTGTGAACTAAATACCTCAGCCTACGATCATGCTCTTGAATGTTATGGGGTTCACCAATTTCCCATTTTCATCCTTGTGCAATTGCACTTTTGGCTCCATTGGATATTTTACTGAATTGCAATCTGTCATGCCAGCCCTTTCAAGCAATTTTCTCGCGTACACTGTTTGTTTGAGCTCGATACAATCACTTCTCTGATCAACTTCTATACCAATGTAGTAGGTCAGATGCCCTAGGTTACTCATCTCAAATTGTCTACCCATTTGCTGTTTGAATTTCTTAATATTTGCAATTGATATGCCAGTAAAAAGCAGGTCATCTACATAGACACCAATCACTAGTGCTTCGTTTCCATCTCTTCTAATATATACAGCATATTCAAATGGACATTTAACAAATCCAAGTTCATTTAAACACTTACTTAAACGGGCGTACCAGGCACGAGGAGCTTGGCGAAGACCATAAAGGGCCTTGAATAGCCTGTAGACATTGTGTTCTTCTCCCTCCTTTTCAAATCCCTTCGGTTGAGTCACGTACAACTCCTCCAATAGCTCGCCATTCAAAAATACAGATTTTACATCTAGTTGATGAACCTCCCACCTGTTCTTTGCTGCCATGGCCAAAAGCAAACGCAGTGTTTCCGTTCTTGTGACAGGTGCGAATACTTCTTCGTAATCCACCCCGTATTTCTGAATGTATCCCTTCGCCACAAGCTTAGCCTTGTACTTAACCACCTTCCCTTCTGTGTCCCTTTTCAGTTTGTATACCTATTTTAGATCTATTGCTTTATGGCCAGCTGGTAACTCTGTTAACTGTCATGTGTTATTGTTCTCAATTGACTCAATTTCAATCTGCATCGCCTTCTTCCACGCCTGTTCTTTTGTTGCTTGCTCATAATTCATAGGTTCATCGATTTCTGAAAACAAAAGTTCACTCTCTACTTCTTCTATTTCAGCGTAGATATCACTCACCAGTCTGAAATGCTTGGGTTCGCTGCTAGTATCACTCAAGTCACTTATTTCTTCTGAGTTACTTCCGCTGCTGCTATCACCAGAAAGATTGAAACTGTTGTTTGAGCCAATATGTGCACTAACTGTGTCATTCTCTTCTTCACCTCATGTGCTTTCATCTCCGATCTCCCCTTGAACATTCAATTGACTTCCAATAAAGGTGAATGTGGATGTAATTTGCACACTCTCTGCTTGGTTTTCACTCCATACCCAACTGTTGTTTTCATCAAAGTACACATCACGACTCACCCGAACCTTACATTCTACTGGATCATAAACACAAAATCCTTTGGTATCTGGTTCTTTACCAAGATAAATTAAAGGCTTGCTCCTGTCATCAAGCTTGCTGACAAGTACCGCAGGAACCTTTATATAACCTATACAACCAAAAACTTTTAAATGTTCGAGATGAGGTTTTTTGTCATACCAGGTTTCATATGGCGTCATCTTGGATAGTGCACGTATGGGGAGTTTATTTAACACATACACAGCATGTCAAATTGACTCTCCCCAAAACACAGGTGGTACATTCCTTTCTTTTAATATGCTTCGTGCCATAGCTACCACGATTCTGTTTCGCCTCTCCACAATTCCATTCTGCCAAGGTGAGTATGGTGTAGTGTAGTGCCTTTGAATGCCTACAATTTCACAAAAATTCACGAACTCTTTTGAGCAAAACTCGACACCCCGATCAGTTCTGAACATTTTGATCTCTTGTCCCGACTGTTTTTCCGCCAAAGGTTTGAATTTCTTGAACACATTCAGCGCCTCATCCTTTGTCTTGATCATGAACACCCACATCATACGGCTGAAATCATCTACAAGGAGCATAAAATACTTATTTCCTGCTGGTGTCACAGGTGCGATAGGCCCACATAAATCTCCTTGCACCAATTCCAGTTTTTCCTTGGCCACAAAATTCAATTTTTAAGGGAAAGGTTTCCGTGCTTGCTTTGACAGTAAACACCCTTTGCATGCTTCCTTTGGCACACTTAGTGTTGGCAATCCATAGGCCATGTCATTGTTCTCCATCATCTTCATGGCTTGAAAATTTACATGACCCAACCTTGAATGCCATAGCCATGTGACTTCATCACCTCTTATCGACAGGCACGCTGCGTCCCAATATGCTACAACCAGTTTATACAGACGATTTGCGGATCTTTTCACTTTAATCAGCAACTTCCCATTTTTTCAAAAACCCACAAAAACTCTCCCTCGAGAATCACTTTGTTTCCTGCTTCTGAAAATTGTCCTAAGCTGATTATGTTATTACGTAAGGTAGGGATAAAGTATACCTCCCTTAATATTCGTTCTTCACCAATTTTGCATCTCAAAATTATCGTGCGCTTTCCTTCAATACAAACAGCAGAACCATCCCCAAATCTAACTTATCCTTTCACTGTTTCGTCCAAGCTCTTGAACTTAGATCGGATGCCAGTCATATGATTGTTGGCTCCATTATCCAAATACCAAGTACTCACATCTCCTTGTTCACTCGATGGTACCACTTTCTCCTCATTCAGTAGCACCATATTCCGTTCTTCATCTCTGCACTCGACTATCAATAATGCAGGCTCCTCATCATCTACCTGATTCAGGTTTGCCTCAAATTCTTGTTCTTTTCCCTTTCCTCGTTTCGGTTTACGACATTCGATAGCAAAATGCCCATAGGCACCACAATTGAAGCACTTGAGCTTGCTTCTATCACGAATTTCTCGAAATACAGGCTTCCCTTGATTGTCACTTGTGCCAGAGTTCCCTTCCTTGCCAGCCTTCTTCAACCATTCTTCCCTGGTTAGCAGTAATTTTCCCTCAGAATTCTCTCTTTTCCTCCACTCTTCTTCTGTCAATAACAACTTGCCATCATTGTTTTCAACAGGAACTCGTGTTCTTTCTTCATGAGCCTTGAGAGAGCCTATTACTTCCTCAACTGACATCATTGTTAAATCTCCAAATTGTTCTATGGCAGATACAATTTGCAAAAACCTAGTAGGGACAGCTCTTAGCATCTTTTTTACCACATACGATTCTTCTACATTCTCACCCAAAGCTTGAATATTAGTAATCAAGCTGTTTAGTCTCTTATAAAACTCATCAAGTGACTCCGTCTCCTTCATGTTCAGTATCTCAAACTCTCCTCTCAGTGTTTGCACCCTAGCCTGCTTCACCCTATCAGCCCCCAAACTACTAGTTTTTATCGCCTCCCAGGCATCCTTAGCGCTTGTTTTCTCTGCCACTGACAGCAACACATCTTCTGGGATGCTTTGATAAATCGCAGCAAATGCCAGTTTGTCAGTTCTGTCCTCTATCTTCGCCTTCGGATCCTTAGGCTCAATTGCATCCCATACACCGTGGGCTTGCATAAAGACTTTCAGTTTCAAGGACCATGCTGCATAATTGGTTTTGGTTAGCATAGGATAACTCAGGCCTACAGAATTCTCTTTGGTTTTGTTTGGTTCCATGTTTTGTTTTGTTGGTTTGGGCATACACTTTGGCATTCGCCAGGTTTAAGCTCTAATACCAGATTGTTGCAAACATAATGAAAAACTGAACAAATGAATGAGATTAACTTGATGTTTATTGTTGGAAAAACTAATAATGTGAAGGTTCACCTTACAGGCTTAATAACTGAAAGAAAATTACAAATATAAGTGCATATTGCACGACTACTTACTCTCCTAAAAACCAGTAGCACAAACAACTCTATCATAACTGGACTCCTACTAATTCTCCATTACTGATGACTAAATCAACTTCCTACAAATACTTGTCACACTAGTTGACTTATTCAAGACAAAACAAATAAACTGACTATATGTTTAGATTAATTCCCAACAGATATCTACTACCAGAAAAATAGTAAAGAAACTATGCTACATATAAAACACACTACCAATTTGATACATAGGCTTCGATATATTGAAGAGAAGTGAGCTCATCAACTTTCACTGAATTATTAGCCAATATCATCCCATGGTGGATCACCAGCAAAAAGGAAATCTTCAGTTTACATACATAATTCTTAAGTTTTTGAAATTATACTCAAGAATATATTCAATATTACCGATCATATTTATTAAAAACATACATAACTAAATTCAAAAAACAAATATCCTGTGGCAAAAAATACGTCAACCAAACTATTTCTACAAAATCAACATATTAGTGAATCAAGTAATGCCACTAACTTTATTTTGCGTAAATAAAATTAACTTTATTGCATGCATATAAAATAAAATTAACTTTATTACGTGAGCCCGTAGGGTTTACCTAGTGCGCACCCGAAGGGTAGCGGCTGCGGGTTACCTACTAAAAAAAACTTTATTGCATGCATATAAAACACCTTTGTAATTTAAAATTTGAAATTTTAATACAAAAATTAGTTTAAAATATAATTATAAATAATAAATTATATTCTTTTTAAGGAAAATCAAATTTATTTTTAAATTATACTACTCTAAGGAGTCACCTCGAGGAGAACCTCAACATAGCTACAACTACTACTTTAGTTCATAGCTTCAACTATGCCTTAGTTCATAACTATAACTACTGCAAACTCCAACTCAACATGACAGACTAAGTTAGAGTCCCTTAGCCTTCCGAAAAACTTCCTGCGTAGATTTTAGGAGATCAGCTGCTACCTTCACATCACCCACCACCATTTCCTCCAAATAAACTACTACTTTATTATGCTTCTCATACCCATCAAGGTCACCTTCCATCACCTTGATCGCCTGCTCTGCAAAAATAAATCGTAAGAACTAAACTTAAATTTAGTATAGACCTAAAATTAACCTTTGTCCTTCTGATCCTTGGTGCATAGAAATAGAGACCTTGATGAGAAATGTAGCAGCTTTTAGGATTTCGTATGCCAGAGCTAATGTCGAACCACAACGGAAAAGTTAGAGGACGAATTCTTTCCCTAGTTTGCCCATAAATCACCTTATATAATCTAAAAACAATTGTTTCGATCTGTATGTGTCATAGTAGGTGATATTTTCTATAAACAATCTATGTATATAATAGTTCCTACTGCCCCTTTTGAATAGTAACTTCAACCCCTTTTTAGCATTGTACCCACAAAGTTATAAAAAATTACTGAAGTTGCCACTGATTAGTTTTTTTAATTCATAATTACATATATATTGGATGAGAAGAAAGCTTATGTTGAAAGCTTCTTAAGCTTCTCTTGGAAGGTAAGAATATGTCCTACACACTTTTGAATTTGAATTTCAAATTCAAATTAGTTTGTTTAGGTTGATTAGTGACTGTTAAGGAGAAAACACGCGCTAAAATTCACGCAAGTATACGCGTTCGCAAGCAGTATAAGATATAAATCAGATTCATTCCCACAGAGACTGGTTTAGGTTAAGTTCAATTTATGCACCTATACAACAATGTATGGTTATCGCTCAATGCTAAGACAAATAACAAATTGGATTTTTATTAAACTAAGAGATTATACTAAATAACATTAACTAAGAGATTTGAGGTTGAATTACTATATATGACAAACATGGGTTTCTAACTTCATTACTACTTCATTCAATAGCCTTTTTGTTCTTAACCTTAGCATGTAATGGTGATGACACTAATCAGATAACACGAAACTAGTAAACGCCAACCTGCGTTGTATGAATACCCTACTACCAAGCATCCACAAAAGAGATAGAAGTTGAATATACACCAATTATACTTAGTCCTTATATGTCTATAAGAATTAAAAACATAACGGTTTAATGCGCAAGTTATCTATCATGATTACATAGGGCGAGTAAGATGGTTAAAATTACCTACGAATCATGCATAACAAATACATGAACCTATGCTAGCATGGAAAGTTCTAAACATCTATATTCACCGTTGCTTCATTAGAGATTAACACGCTATATTATATGTTAGCTACGCACATAAGATGAATAAGCACAACCAATTCTAGGATATCATACAATCACCACACACCAAGATATCGAAATAAATTAATTATTGAAATCCATAAGTAAATCCGCTAGAATCCCATGATAACGATTAGTTCATAATCGAACTCATCGTCACCATAGGTTCCAATGAAAGCATGGTATAAACAAGGTCTTAATAAACTGAATAATAATTAAAGTACGAATAAACGAGATCTAGGTTCAACAAGAATGAAAACGAGCATCGAAAGTTACAACTAATTCAAAGAATCACAAGTTGAAAACAAGATCTTCTTTTTCGGAGTTGTTTTGTGCTTCTAGGTCTTCTCCTTGGTATCCCAATCTTCCCGGATGATGAAAACCCTTTTTTAAGTATATATAAGACCTTATTGGACCTGGACCCTTAAAATCGTCAAATTCCACTCAGAAAAGGCTTAGGCGGCCGCGTGTCAGCAGGCGGTCGCGTGAACTTCTGACGCGGCCGCGTGCAGCCTTTCTGGAAAATTCTGATGAATCTTATTTTGGCCATAACTTGAGTTCTACTCGTCAGAATTAGGCGATTCAACTGCCCACGCGAAGCTAACGAGATTCTCTACAACTTATCAGTGGCTTTGGCTTTCAAATCTGATCACTTTTCATCATATTTCCTTTAAAAGCTCCTTTCTTCATTTAACTGATACCTGAAATGCAAAACACAAAAACACATCAAAATACCAACAACTTGAGTCCAAAACACCAATTTAAGCTTATAATGTTCCAAGTGGATATAAAATTCACTTATCACACCCTCAAACTTGAATCGATGCTTGTCCTCAAGCATAAACAGACTCAAAACTACAAAATTAACTTAATGCATGAATGCAACTACGTGAATGCAACGAAATAATAATGCAATCGATCCCCTCGGAATAACCATAACCTAATGAATAAGCCAACGCCTCTAAGAATGCAATGACTTAAAACAGAGTTCGAATAAATCCCACAAACCAGAAACGTGCATGTGTGGAATGCTAAACAGATATCTCTCGATACTAGATCAATAACCATAACTTATCTACCATCAAAACAATCACAAGTTTATAAACAGAATAGACAATAAACACATTATGACTCACAACACCCCCTTTCTACTAGAGTTATACAAGGATTCACACTATTATTGAACACATAACAAAGATGCTTATTTGACCGTGCAATGAATGATGTCCCAAAAGACTTATGTAATAATACCTATGTAGCGAGCGTTAGGTTAGCGGATCCCAAACTATAAAAGCCTTAGGTCACTAGGCACAAAGTCCCCTAGAACTTAATAACTCGAGTATTAAAGAGCTCACTCTTGATCAATTATGCATAAACACATACTTTTTTTCATTTTTTTTTCTTTTTTTTTCTTTTTTTTTCAATAATTTCTGAATGAGTGTGTTTCGCTCCATCTCATTCAACCCTACACTACTCATAAAACTATGAGCCGGCTACTAGCCATTTGACGCCTAGCCTTACAACAACTAGCAATGAAATCCAAGTTTTTCTCCAGAGTAAAAAAATCAGTGTTTTTTACGTCATTACGAGAATATCACAAATTCTAAATACAACCAAGTGATTAAATTTCAACAACAAACAAGTATGATCATGATCTAGATCAAAAGCAACCCTATAAGACTTTGTGAAAATATTTGTTTCTAGCATGCAAATCAATTCATTAGGACTTAAACATCCCTCTATCCGTCATCACCACACTCAAATCAACATCAACTTATCAAATATCATAGTTCATCTTAAGGGATCATGCTAAATATGCAAGCAAATGCAACTATATAAAATCACATAAAAACAAACAAATATGTCCTAAATGAACAATCATGCAAAAATATGAATGAACTACAACTAAACATGCAATATGAATCTATATGAATCTATATGGACACACACACTACTAATCCTTACAGTATCATCCCCAAACTTAAAATTTTCAATGTCCACATTGAAGGTAATAATAAGGATTTCAGGCATACCTAGTCGTCGAAAGATCACCCTCCTCGGGTGGAGGATCAGTGGCCAATCAACCTCGACACCAGTGGCTCGGAAAATAGTGCCCAAAGCCTGTGTCAAATCTGCAGCAAAACGACGGTGAATGTCGTGCATGACTTCAATAAGCCGAATCAACCTTCTATACTGCGCATCACCAATACCAAACATATCAACTGTTTGTGATGCATGAGAGGAACCATCTGTAAGCACGATAGGAACCATCCGGTCACCCTTTAGCTCATCATAGATATATTCCAACCCCTTGTCCGACGGTGCACCTAAGAATGCATAACTCAAGTGATCTGGCAGTGGGTTGAGCTCAGGTGTGGGAGCTTCTTCAATCGACGGTTCGAGACGCTCCTGGGAAATTTTCAGCTCTGCTAACCCAAGAGAATCGAATGGAATATCCAACTTCCTCTTCCACGGAGGTGCATTCAAAACCTGTATTTGCTCTGCTCCTTCTTCATTTTCTATAACTGATTCCCCTATTAAGGCTCTCCCTAAGGTATCTGATTTTGGCAATTTCTCAAGTTCCGAATTTACTACAAAGTCGACCCACTCTACTCTAAAGCACTCCTCTTTAGCTGTGGGTAACTTTATTTCCTTTAACACATTAAAAGTGACCTTCTGATCGTAAACCTTCATCAAAAGCTCTCCTTTTTGCACATCGATCATAGTTCGGCCTGTAGCCAAGAATGGTCTTCCCAAGATAATGGGAATCTTCTTATCTTCCTCGAAATCAAGAATTACAAAGTTAGCACGGAAGATGATTTTATCCACCTTGACCAAGACATCCTCCACTATACCTCGTGGATAAGCGATTGAACGGTCATCTAGTTGTAATGACATGTATGTTGGTTTCAGATCAGGCAAACTAAGCTTCTTGAATATAGATAAGGGCATCAGATTGATGCTAGCTCCTAAATCACATAAACACTTGTCGAAAGACAAGTTTCCAATGGTGCAAGGAATAGTGAAGCTTCCAGGATCTTTAAGTTTCGGAGGCAACTTCTGTTGCAGCACAACACTGCATTCCTACGTAAGAGCAACGGTCTCTAAGTCATCGAGCTTCACTTTCCGAGAGAGAATACCTTTCATAAACCATGCATAGCTAGACATCTGTTCAAGAGCTTCAGCGAAAGGTATGTTGATATGAAGTTTCTTGAACACCTCCGAAAACTTCTCAAACTTCTTATCCAGCTTTTTCTTTTGCATCCTCTTAGGAAAAGGAGGTGGAGGATAGATCTATTTCTCCCCTATATTACCCTCAGGAGGAGTGTTTTCCACAGTCGTCTTCCTTGGTTCCACCTCTGTTTCCTTCTGCACTTTTTCTTCAGCCACGACTGCATTTTCTGAAACTTGAGATTTCTCAGGCTCTTCGTCTTGCTGAATTTGGGGGCTTGCGACCTTTCCAGACCTCATGGTGATGGCGTTCACCTGTTCTTCGACTTCCCTCTTGCCTGCATTGGCTTCTGTAGCACTAGAAAGTGTTTCTGGTTCTCGATTCAATAAGGCATTAGCAATTTGCCCTATTTAGTTCTCCAGAGTCTTGATAGAAACAGCCTGACTTTGGCATATAAGCCGCAACTCCTTCAATTCAGATTTTTCATTCGAAGATAGACACGCACCATGAGTTTGTTGTTAAAATTGGAGTTATTGTCTTGGTGCAATTTGTTGCCGAAAACCAGGAGGGTTGAATAGCTTATTTCCAAACTGCTGGAACGACTGTTGCATCGCATTCTGATTGTTGCTCCAGCTGAAGTTAGGATGATTTCAGTTGTCAGGATGATAAGTGACAGGAATTGGTTACTGCGATCTCTGAAAGTTTCTCACAAACTGAGCCGAGTCACTAGATATAGCGCATTGCTCCGTCGCATGCGGACCTGCACATAGTTCACAAACACTGGTTATCTGATTAACACCAAAGTTAGCCAGAGAATCGATCTTCATAGATAATTCCTTTAGTTGAGCAGTGATAGCCATAGCTGTATCCACCTCAAGAACTCCTGCTACCTTGCTCTATGGCAATCTCTGGGCTGGATACTGATATTCATTAGCAGCCATCAGTTCAATTAGATCATAAGCTTCATCATAGCTCTTAGCCCATAAGGCTCCACCTGATGCTACATCGAGCATGGGTCTGGACTGTTCTCCCAACCCATTGTAGAAATAAGTGATGATCATCCAATCAGGAATTTCATGATGAGGACACTTCCTAAGCATCTCCTTGTAGCGCTCCCAAGCTTCACATAGCGATTCTCCCGTTTGCTGCGCAAATTGAGTAATAGCATTCCTGAGTGCAGCTATCTTCGCCATAGGGAAGAATTTAGTGAGAAACTTTTGAGCAAGATCTTCCCAAGTAGTAATCGAACCAGCTGGTAGAGAGTGTAACCAGCTCTTAGCCTTCTCCCTTAGAGAGAATGGGAACAATCTCGGTTTCACAGCATCTTCAGAAACACCGTTGAACTTGAAGGTGTCGCATATCTCAATGAAATCCCTAATGTGCATATTGGGATCTTCAATTGGAGAACCCCCAAACTGGATTGAATTCTGCACCCATTGAATTATGCCAGACTTGATCTCAAAGGTATTAGCTGTGATAGCTGGTCGGATAATGCTAGATTGAATGTCATTGATCTTGGGTTGAGAAAAATCCATCAAGGCTTTCGTTCGTGCTGCCGGATCTCCCATTGTAATGAGTACCTGAAACACAAACAAATAAACCGTGAAAGTAAAAGAATTCGAGTCAGTGAACTTTAACGACCACTGATGACAAGCACATAAACTAAAAATTAACACCGAGTCCCCGGCAGCGGTGCCAAAAACTTGTTAGGGCGAAAACACGCGCTAAAATTCATGCAAGTATACGAGTTCGCAAGCAGTATAAAATAAAACTGGATTCATTCCCACATAGACTGGTTTAGGTTAAGTTCAATTTATGCACCTATGCAACAATGTATTGTTATCGCTCAATGCTAAGACAAATAACAAATTGGGTTTTTATTAAACTAAGAGATTATACTAAATAACATTAACTAAGAGAATTGAGGTTGAATTACTATATATGACAAACATGGGATTCCAACTTCATTACTACTTCATTCAATAGCCTTTTTGTTCTTAACCTTAGCATGTAATGGTGATGACACTAATCAGATAACACGAAACTAGTAAACGCCAACTTTTATTGTACGAATACCCTACTACCAAGCATCAATAAAAGAGATAGAATTTGAATAGACACCAATTATGCTTAGTCCTTATATGTCTATAAGAATTGAAAACATAACGGTTTAATGCGCAAGTTATCTATCGTGATTATATAGGGCGAGTAAGATGGTTAAAATTACCTACGAATCATGCATAATAAATACATGAATCTATGCTAGCATGACAAGTTTTAAACCTCTATATTCATTGTCGCTTCAATAGAGATTAACACGCTATCTTATATGTTAGCTACGCACATAAGACGAATAAGCACAACCAATACTGGGATATCATACAATCACCATACACCAAGATATCGAAACAAATTAATTATTGAAATTCATAAGTAAATTCGCTAGAATCCCATGATAACGATTAATTCATAATCGAACTCATCGTCACCATGGGTTCCAATGAAAGCATGATATAAACAAGGTCTTAATAAACTGAATAATAATTAAAGTACGAAAAAATGAGATCTAGGTTCAACAAGAACGAAAACAAGCATCCAAAGTTACAACTAATTCAAAGAATCACAAGTTGAAAACAAGATCTTCTTTTTCAGAGTTGTTTTGTGCTTCTAGGTCTTCTCCTTGGTATCCCAATCTTCCTGGATGATGAAAACCCTTTTTTAAGTATATATAAGCCCATATTGGACCTGGACCCTTAAAATCGTCAAATTCCACTCAAAAAGGCTTTTTCAGCGAAATCAGCGAAGTCAGCCGCGCATCAGCACGCGGTCGCGTGCGGGTCGGAGGCGGCCGCGTGTCAGCAGGCGGTCGCGTGCACTTCTGACGCGGCCGCTTGCAGCCTTTCTGGAAAATTCTGATGAATCTTATTTTGGCTATAACTTGAGTTCTACTCGTCAGAATTAGGAGATTCAACTGTCCACACGAAGCAAACGAGATTCTCTACAACTTGTCAATGGCCTTGGATTCCAAATCTGATCACTTTTAATTATATTTCCTTTAAAAATTCCTTTCTTCATTTAACTGATACCTGAAATGCAATAACACAAAAACACATCAAAATACCAACAACTTAACTCTAAAACACCAATTTAAGCTTGTAATAAAGAGCTCCAAGTGGATATAAAATCCAATTATCAGTGACTTCTCCTCCTCTTTAGAATATTGACTTCACCCCCTTTAAGATTGTGTATACAAATTTCGGTTGATAATTTTATTACAGGCTGATTCATTGTCCAAGGTATGGGTGGTGAAGAAGCTGACAAGTTCTTTAACATGGAAGATTTGAATGCTGATTATGGTCGGAAGTACAGAAGAACGAAACTATTGAATAGTAACAAAGAGAATGTGGTTGTCGACTTTGCCGTTGCTGATTGTTGTGCTTTATCTTCTTCCACAGGTAAGTGGCACGACCACAGGTAAGTTAGTTGTTATTGAGTACCATCTCTTCGTATATGTGAATTTAACTAAGGCTTCTGTTTGTGTTTGTTCAGCTGCTGTGTTAATAGGATCAATGGCCAACGTTTATACTCCGCCCCCCCAAAATGAACCGATCACCTCTGTTCACCCCAACAATAGTTAGTACTGGGAGCCAAAACAAAACACATACAAGTACAGTTTCTAATTCTTACAAAATTTAAATCGCAGCTATACTTAGGCTTATGTTCTGACTACCCATTGTTGTTTCTGTAATGCATGTATGTTGACGGAATCCACGCTAAATATTGTGAGGTTGGTGGGAAAGAGGAGGAAACTGGATGACTTGCCTAGGTCAGGCCATTTTAATGAAACAGCTGTAAGTATTGTTTGTTTTCTTAATTTAATCTGTGTTTTTCTTGCAAAGCAACTGCTATTTTATGTTTATGATGCAATAATGCGTTTAGTATTTGGTTGGTAGAATGTGGTAGTCCAATTGTTACTCCCCGATCAAATAGGAGAGGAAACTACATGAATCCTCCTGAAGGTAGTCAGGACATTACTCCTTTATCAAATGTAACAAATTTAGGTAGCGCCTCATTTCCTACAAATATGGTGAGAGGTAAATATTAGATTCTACCATTATTAAGCTTTTGTCTGTCTATCCTTATGGTAACATGAATAACTAAAGAATTGTTGTTTTAATTATGAAACAGAGGAAACGCGATCAAACATTAATGATGTTTTCTTAAATGGACGTAAACCTTTGAACCGGAAAGGGAAGGAAAATTATCTTGGGTTTGGTAGAGAATTATTTATAGATGAGATTGTTATTGATGATGAGGAAGAAAGTAATGACTTTAATGAGGGTGATGATATCTATGTGACATTCCGTCTTTGTTATGTGTTATGTAATTATGATTTATCATTTAATGTTTTCTTTTAGGTCCGAATGTAGTTGCTCCTTCGCTGTGGTCTGATGATTCTGAAGGATTAGATTATGAAGCAAGTGGTTGTGAATCAAGTGGTAATAAATACAAAGATGTACTCCTAAAGAATTACCCACATTTAATTTTTTGACACTAAAATTAAAAAATGCAGATGATGCAGATTGTTTTAGTTGGTCGCATGATGGTGATGATGAAGACATTGTTGATGAGATGAATTCGGATTGTAATTTGATGCAGAGCAGACATGCACCGCGACATGTCATTCCTGAGGAGTATGCTTCTTTGGGTGGTCCTACTGCCATATGTTCGAAATGCCATGCTCGGATGTGGAAGGAAGAGAGGGTAAATAAAAATGTCTCTAAAGGATGTCCTATATTTTCTCATTGTTGCATGAAAGGTGCAGTGAGATTGCCTCCAATCCCTCCTACCCCTTAGTAGTTGCTGGATTTATATAACAACAAGAAAAGAGGTCCTGCTTTTCATAGATTGATACGACCCTACAATGCAATTTTCGCAGTTAATGTTTGTGAGGTCTGATAAAGAATGGCAAATATACCTTCAGTTTTTGATTCATTGTCATCATCATTGTCAATGATACTTATATTTAACCTCTGCGAATGCTCTGTACGCGAAATCACACAAACATCCCCTTCTTTCAAGTTCACATATTCACAGAATTTTGTCCACTCTTCGTTAAAGAGTAAATTTCCATTCTCTCATTTCAAGTTTATAATCCAACTACTTTTGTTCAGGCATAACTGAACCCAGGTCATTTGTTCATGTACATTTAAGCGGGCGATTACATCTTTGGGCAGCACCTAACCAATACAGAATTACAAATGAACTTAATAGTAAAAGTAGCAAGGGGAAATGATATTTGATTGATAAACTTGTAACCTGAGTGAAAGCATTTTGTTGAAGGTGTTCATTTACTATGTAAACTCTGTCACTTAAGCGCCTGTCACCCATTACATTATAGAAGAACCTTGCTGCCAGTTTCTCAATTTCTGCTAGACTAAAAGTTTTTTGATCACGTCCTGTACTGCACACTTTATGGTACTGAACATGCCTTAGTGGGTAATCAATCTCCACCGTATTACCATCAAATATTTGTACATGAAAACGTCCATGGTCTTTGTAATCAAGAAGGAAGGCACTATATGGTTTGATTTCATAGAAATCCATTATTTTCCCAACATTTCTTATGCATGCATTGGCACTATCCAATGAACATTGCCATGCATCACCATTTCTAAATCAGAGATACACTGTTCTGGTCAATTGATTACCCACATTTTCTACAAACTCCTCAGGCAATGGCTGATTCGGAAAAATATAAATAGATTAATTATACTAACTAAGCAAATTCGAAAAGAACTAAACTACAAGTACATGCCTTAATATAAAGATTTGTGATCACAAAGTAGGAAACAACAAACCAGCTCTCCTCTATTATATGCTTCTACAAAAATAGGACTTAAAAATTGCATTCCTTTCATTCTGAATAACACCCTCCTCCTGCGTCATAGGAAGCCGCCATGAGTACATATATGTCTAATAGTTTAATTGATCATATATATCGCAGACATGAATAAATAGTGAAATTGAAGAAAAGAACTTCTTACCTTTAACAATGTGCAATGAGCCCCTCAGAACCTAAAAAACCCCTTGCTCAGTTTGTGGAAGTTACTGGACAACCACTTTCCCTCGGCTCTCCCCTGCGTGTTCAATAACTGCAAGCACCCACTCTATTGGGTTGTATGTGGTTCAGTTCAATTTTTTTTTAATTAAAATGTAGAGGTTTTTTATAACTATAAATTATGTTATGCACTTATTTAATTTAACTAACCCATATATTCGGTCACATATTTTTCAGTCCTTTATCATATCGATTTGAAGGAGTGTAAATTTTTTTTACCGAAATATTAGATTCTAAAATTATATTATTAAAATATCGCACACCATTATAGTAAAAAAATAAAAAATTCATTATTAAATTAAAAGAAAATTAATATATATGAATTTTCATAGACTCTTGAATTGTAGCACTTAAATCACGTGCAGCTTCAACCAACCATATTATTAATTGTAATTAAAACAAATCACAATTTGTAATATATTTTTGTTAAATGAGTACTATATATTTAACTTAAACGTTAAATCTTATTATTCAAAAGTACTTCATATATATATATATATAAATTTAAAGTTTTTTTAAACAAGATTTAGGCCGGTGAAGACTGACGACCAAAATTAAGTGTGGCACTGGATGCCTAAGGGTATGTCCTACAGTGCCCAAGATTTTTCCCCTAAAAATTGCCCTCAATTAAGAGCAACATAATTATCTATTCCAACCATTTTGTCTAAATCTACGTCCAAAATCATATATCAATATTTTATTCTTTCGACTATTAATATAATGTTATTTTAATTTGTTGATACTAATTCACCTACCTATTCATATTAATTTAAAACTTGACAATATATCATATTATAATAACCTCAAACTGTAACCCGGGACAAAAAAATTATTTAACAAATTTTGAACTACTCCGAATTACTATTTTTCCCCAAAAATAGTAATTACGGACCGTTAATGGAATTTGTTAAAGTACATTTAATTTAACTAACCCATATATTCGGCCAAATATTTTTCAGTCCTTTACCATATCGTTTTGAAGGAGTGTAATTTTTTTTACCGAAATACTAAATTCTCAAATTCTATTATTAAAATATCGCACACCTTTATAGTAAAAAAAAATTCATTATTAAACTAAAAGAAAATTAATATATATGAATTTCCATAGACTCTTGAATTGTAGCACTTAAATCACTTGCATCTTCAACCAACCATATTATTAATTGAAATTAAAACAAATCACAGTTCGTAATATATTTTTGTTAAATGAATACTATATATTTAACTTAAATGTTAAATCTTATTTTTCAAAAGCACTTCATATATAAATATAAATATATATATATATATATATAAATTTAAAGTTTGTTTTTAAACAAGATTTAGGCCGGTGAAGACTGATGACCAAAATTAAGTGTGGCACTATCCATTGCCTGGGAAGGTCCTATAGTGCCCAACATTTTTTCCCTAAAAATTGCCCTCAATTAAGAGCCACATAATTATCTATTACAACCATTTTGTCGAAATCTACGTCCAAAATCATATATCAAAATTTTATTCTTTCGTCTATTAATATAATGTTATTTTAATTTATTGATATTAGTTCACCTACCTATTCATATTAATTTAAAACTTGACAATATATCATATTATAAGAAACTCAAACTGTAACCCGAGAAAAAAAAATATATTTAACATTTTTTGAATTACTCCGAATTACTATCCCCCCCCAAAAAAAAGAGTTAATGCATCTCAAAGGGCAAAATAACCTTTTTAATAATTCATTTTTTTGATATACTAACATAAATTGTTCATATCCAGTACTGTCATCAATCCCAGCTGTCTCAACTTCTGCATTTCTAATTTTGATCAGCTCTTCAATTTGAGCACTCAGATCATGTTAATCTTCAGCCAAACATATTATTAATTTGAACTCAGAAAACAATTGTGTAAAATAACTGTTTATTATTTAGATGAAAATTAAATTTGATTTATTATAAAATATAGTCATATAAATAATAGCATTCAATAAAAATTGTAAAGAATATATATTAACTGAGAAGTTAATATTTTATGATGATTACATATATCTAATAATTTATCAAATTTGGATTTTGGGCAATTGGTCCTACAACTTAATTGACTAACCCACCCCTTTTATTTTAAATACATTAAGATAATAATTAAAAAGAAATGTAACCATACAAATTGTTATGGGTGTAATTTCGACTGTCTCAACTTCTGCATTCCGAATTTTGATGAGCTCTTCAATTTTAGCAGTGAAATCATGTTAATCTTTAGCCAAACATATTATTCATTTGAATTTAGAAAATAATGTTGTTAAATAACTGTTTCCTATTTAGGTGAAAACTAAATTTGATTTATTACAAAATATGTCATATATATATAATAACATTCAATAAAAAATATAAAGAAGATATATTAACTAAGAAGTTAATATTTTTTGATGATTACATATATCTAATAAGTTATCGAATTTGGATTTTGGGCAATTGGTCCTGCAACTTACTTGACTAACCCAGCCATTTTATTTTAAATACATTAAGATAATAATTGAAAAGAAATGTAACCATACAAATTGTTGTGGGTGTAATTTCAGTTGTCTCCACTTTTGGATTTCGAATTTTGATTAGCTCATCAATTTGAGCACTTAGATCATGTTAATCTCAAGCCAAACATATTATTCATTTGAACTCGGAAAATAATTTTGTTAAATAAATGTTGAATATTTAGGTGAAACTAAATTTGATTTATTACAAAATATGTCATATATATATTAATATTAAAGAAAATGTAAAGTATATATATTACCTAAGAAGTTAATATTTTATGATGATTACATATATGTAATAAATTATCGAATTTGGATTTTGGGCAATTGGTCCCACAACTTACTTGAGTAACTCACCCCTTTCACTTTAGATACATTAAGATAATAATTAAAAAGAAATGTAACCATACAAATTGTTATGGGTGTAATATATTGTTAGCTAAAGTGACAGAACTACTACTTTTGTACTATAATATTGATCATGGATAAACTTAATTGTCTATTTTTTAATAATGATGTCAAAAGTAGGCCACTTTTTAAATATAGTGCAGTATAAAATACATGTACCTTCCTCAAATTTTATTTATTTTTATTTTCTAAATAAATTGTGTAAGTCTGCTAAATATTATAACTTCAACCACAAAAATTAATTTACAAATACAATTATATTATATCCTATGTTTTAAGTTACATTCAAATTTGAACCATTATAAAACTATAATTCAGAATCAAATTAAAAAGTAAAAGAAAATTCAGGCTAATTATGCCACAACTTAGAATTTTATTTTTAAAAAGTTATAATTTCATGTTACAATTGTTCTTGATAAACAATATTTCAAGGAACCTAAATAGAAATGAATAAGAGTACTCATTTGTTAGAGGTAATATGACCTTACTATTTCATTTCAAATAATTTTTTTTTAATTAAAACTTCCAAACTAAGTATTTATAAAATATCTGCATAGAAGTACATGTATAACAAAACATATATATACATCAGATTGAAGGTTAAAGTTCAGAGTGGAAGAACTAGGAGTTGCAGAAGTGGAGTCTAAATGTCAAACGCATTTGCCAGTACATCAGCCATCATGCCTTTGAGTGGCTCGATGCTGCACAATACTAAATGCCTACTGAGATCATGTATCTTCAGCACAAGTAGTAATTATAGTGAAGATATAGGTCATGCAGAGTACAGAACCTTGAGTATCTTTACCTACCAAGTACAATTACTTCTTACATCAGTTTGTTGGCCTTCCCCGTACTCATAGTTACATACAGATGCCTGTACAAACTCTGTTTCCATTTACAGTTTTTCAAAGTAATGTTTAGTGTCATCATAGTTAACCAAGCATTACTTTTATGGAGGTAATACACGATTAAATCACTTAGCAAAAAAAATGAAAATAAATAACAACATTCACATTAAAACCACATAAAATTAAGCATCATAAAAACCATTAAACATTGTTACATTACGTGATACGTTCATAACATCCGAATAAAACCCTATTGTTTATGAAAATATTAAAATATAGTTAAAACATAATTAAACATAAACAAACTTTAAACCAACCCAACTGCAACGCATTCAACACCATTCATTCATCTTCCCGCGGATCTCACCATGCTCAATCCTTAGAAGCCTAATCTCCTCAAGCAGAGGCTGCTGCGCCTTGAACCTTTTGTTGAACTCTTCCTGCTGCACTGTCATGTGCTCACTGAACTGCATGTGGCTCTCCCCTAGCGCCTCAACCATCCTCGAGACAGTAGCCAGGTTAACATTGAGATTGGTCATGCTCTTTTCCATATTCTCTTACCTCACAAATCTGCGGTTCTCACATCTGGCACTTTCGCACTCATCTGAACTGCTACCACTGTTAGGAAACATTAGGTTAGGCGAAATTATAGCAGTAAAATTAAAAAAACCAATCTAAGTGTAGCAATAATGTCATAGCAGGAAATGAAACGATTAGAAGGCCAAAAGTCATTTAGCACATACAAGACATGAATCATAATTGTAATAACAGGTGTAAGTAAATCTATCTGTTACAGAAACTATGATACATTAAAGTACAAAAGTGAAGGCATAAAGTTAGGACAACAAATATCGGTGTGGACATCCTAATATACAACAAAGCAAGTGAAAAGAGAACAAAGGGTGTACAAACAGGCATGTAAGTAAGAAGAAGACATGGCAACCAAATCATAAAACATGAACCAGACGCTAAATAATCATACAAATGGACTAAACGTTCAGAGAAATTGGAAAATTTACATATGTATATACATGCATAAGTGAAGAGGATGACAAAGGGTGTACAAGACAGACAAAGAAGTAAAAAAGAAGACATGGCAACCAAATCATAAAACATGAAGCAGACGCTAAATAATCATATAAATGGACTAAAGGTTCAGAGAAATGGGATTATTTACATATGTATATACATGCATAAGTAAGGAGATTCACCTGTACTTAGAAGCCGATGCCATTGCTCTGATTGCTCTGTTGATGAATGTGGCGGAAGAGAAGAATAAATTTGAGTGAGAGGAGATGATGAATAAATCGTTTTTAGTCTGATGAAGTTTACTTTAATAGAGGTTTTGGGGGAGATGAATAGTCCAGTTGTAACACATGCAATGGTCCGTCTGTTCGTTCACTAATACAAGGTATCTAACAGCCGTGACTATTCAATGAATGGTGAGATGACACACACTTTTTTTTTCTTTGCCAATTTTGATGCACACATTTTTAAAATATGTAGAAACAAACATAAGTTACAAATTCATATAATAAAGAAGAGATAATTGCAGTTTGTACCCTCTTATTTCGTTGTAAAAACAAATGTGTATCAATACTTTTCGTAATTCAGTTGCACCCCTCAAGTTCGACCTATCATTTCAATACACACCCCTCCCGTCAAATCGAGGAGCTAACGTCAAATGTTGCAGGGGTATACTGGGAATTATTTGTTATAACGGTTATATTGTGTATATAACCTCCTCCTCCTCTTCTTCTTTGCACACACAGCAACATCAAATAAACAAATGACTCCCTCAGATTCAAGTTATGGGCGATTTTTGTTATTGCAGAAAAATGGTTGTACTGCAAACAGCATGGACAAACACAAATGTCGGTCGACGATTTCTTACTTGTGCTGACCGGAGATGCCATTTTTTCCGGTGGGTAGATGCTCCCCTGTGTCCCCGCACTACCGTGATTATTCCAGGCCTTCTAAGAAGGATAAATAACCTCGAAGCTGAGCTGAAGTCCATTGAAACAACTAATCTTCAATTGGTTCAAAAATCTAATTCTCCCAATATGTCAAAGCTAGTACTAGCAGTGACTTGGCTTATGATTTTAGCCTATATTTTCTCCTTAAAAAAGAGTGATTGGAAAATAGAATATCATACCTCAGATTATAGGCTATGGAAATGTAATGGTATCTTAAGATTATGAGACCTCAAGTTATGTATGTTTATTAGTTATGATTATCTTATTTTGAGAAGTAATGTAATGTTTTGACCGGGTATTATTAGTTTTGCTTTTGTTGGATGCAATATAAAATAGAATTGGCACAAGAAATGCTAACAACAAAACATACATCAAGTAAACAATAAATTTGGCACCAACCGAGTTATTCATTATGGCACATAAAAACCAAGAACAGAGTAGAATTGTGAGTTTATAAACACCAAAAGACCCAGAAGAGAAGTAGTTGTGCCTTACATACTTGTCAAAAGATGGAGTAATTGTTCAACTACTTGCCAACAACCATTGTGCCCATACACGGCTAAAAGTAAGGCCAAACAAGATAGCCATAAATAGACAAATAGAGAAAAGGAGTGAAATATCGAAAACATAAATAAACACCAGTTAATGCATCATCTTAGTCTTTTTTTAGACATGGCCATTTGCTTCTTCAATCCTGCTTCTTGTAGCTTCTTCAAAGAGGTAAATTGTTGTCCATTCTTTGACTTCCAATTTTCAATGTCAACCCCTTCTTTTGTTGTTTGTTCTGGTGCTTTGAACTGGTTGATGATTCCACCATGACTAATTTTTGATTTTTTAGAACTTTTGTGAAAATCAGAGTCAGACTCCATTATTGGTACCTGTTTTGTTGGCTTTTTCTTTGGCAACTTGAAGTTGTCTTGAAAGTCAGAATCAGAGTTTATTTGCATGTCCATTGCTTTCTTCTTCAACTTTTCTATTACATCACCCCTCCTTTGAGCAATCTCAGCTGCTGACCTTTTCTTTGGTGGAACTTCTTGAGTTTGTTCATCAAGTTTCTATATAGACAAGTAAAGAGCAATTGAAATATAGTATTTCTCAAGTACTGATTTAATGATGTCTACAAGTCCAAATAATGACTTACTTTGGATTGGCAACCCCTTCTTGTATGACAAATCTGCTTGCAGTAGGAACATTGAATTGGTTTTCTGGCTTGTGGAATTTCTGATGTTGTGGTGTTTTCTGTAGGACCTTCTTCTTGTTCCTTCTTTTTTTGGTCAATTTTACTGAAAAATAAAAGTACATGTAAGATAGCATACATACACTATCTATAAGTGAATTTCTGTAAGAAAAAAAATCATGTACCTTATTGTTGCAGGTTCTGGTGTTATACCCCCATTCTCCACAATAAGAGCATCTAAGAGATGTTCCTACCCTCTTTAACATGGTGGGATCCCCTTCCCTTGTTTTAACCTCATCTTTCTTTGTATCTCTTTTCTTTTTGGGCCTTCCAGGCTGAGTCCTCTTTGTAGGAGGCAAGGGACGGGCAATTTGAGTTGTTTCTTCCCAATATTGTTCTCCATTCACAGGTTCAATGAAATGACTGTAAACATCCAGAAAAGTTGATCTTCTGTAGCAGTCATGAAGGTAATTCTCTGGATTCTCCTGCTTGAAGAAGATACATGCACAAGCATGGAAGCATGGAATCCCACTTAATTGCCACTTCCTACATGCACAGGTCTTCTCCTCAAGGTCCACAACAATTTCATGACCATTTGCTGACATTGTAACAAGGTATTTGGTGCCACCATTCCATATTGGACTTGCATTTGATGCCTTTAATATAGACCTAATTATATACACCAAAAATTACAAATATAAAGTGCAATCAGATGTGAAAACATAGGCCATATTTGAATAATAACTACTTACTTTTTAAGGGTTTTCATTGCATTTGGACACCATGTACCAGTTTTTTTTCCCATTTTCCTGAATCTTTTTTGAATCCTATACATGCAGCTGTTGTGGATGCCTTTGAACATTGAAATTAGTCCCATTTCCCCGTACTTGTTGATAGCCTTGTTAAATGATTCACAAAGGTATCACTTTTACAAGTGAACCTAAACCCTGACCTACTTCATTGAGAAATAGGTTTTGCTGACAACCACGATGTGCTCTAGGTGTTATCTATTAATGATAAATGCAATCATATGAGTGAATCATACCTTAGCTGATCCATAAAAAAACTGAGTTAGTAAGAGTATACCTTCTTCAAATGATCCATGTTCTTGTTAAAAAAATAGGGAGTGGTTGACCTGGCAGCTGCCCACATTAGCTTTCTAATGCCCATACCTATGCATTCATTGGCTAAGTTTTTTGACAAGTGCATAATACAAAACCTGTGCTCAGACTCTGGAAAGATGTTCTCAAGTGCATTGACCAACCCCTGTAATAAAATCAAGAAGAAATTCAATGTAAAAGCTAAAAAATAATGTCAATTATTCTTAAAAAAATAATTGAACACAGTGAAGGAACATCACCTTTTGTCTATCATAAATAAATGTAAAAGCTCCAGTATTCTCTATCCTTAAATCATTTTTTAATAATTCAAGGAACCAATCCCAACTACCATTATTTTCTGCCTCCACCTGGGCCCAAGCCAGTGGATAGATTCCATCATTAGGATCTGTTGTAACAGCAGTTAGTAGTATCCCTCCAAATAGTGTCTTCAAATGGCAGTCATCTAAGCCAATAATTGGCCTGTATCCATGCAAGAACCCTTCTTTTAAAGGACCTAGAAAGACATACATTCTTTTAAATCTTATTCCAACTACTTCAAATTCAAATGGTTCTGTCATGATATTAACAGTTGAATTTGGCATGACTTTGAGTATCTCATTGCCATAATCATAAACCATCCCAAATTATTCCTCTTGTTTTCCACTGACAACCTCCCTTGCCTTTGTCAAAGCTCTATACACCATTGAATGACTAACATTACACTTCAAATCATTTATGACTTTCAATTGAAAAGCTGCAACTGGCCATGTGGGATTCATCCTAATTTCTTCCTCATATTGACTAGCTAACCAAGTTGAAGTGACTTACTTTTGATCCCAAACCGGAGTACATGTATGCTTATCATTCAATGTTTTAATTTGAATTGTACTTGATCTCTGTTGTTGTCTTCCATAGCATTTCCACTCACAACCTTCTATACATATCCACTTAATCTTATCTAACAAGTTCTTCTTCAATCTAACACCTCTTTGATGAATTATAGCATGCTTCCTTACTGCCGCCCTGAATACTTGACCACTACTAAATAACAATCCTAACTTGAATTAGGGATCATCCATGTCTGTAAACTCGTTGAATTCTGGAAATTCAGGATCAGCTTCATCACAGGAGGAAACGACCATTCTTTCTTCATCACTATTAAACAAGCTCTCACTACTGCTACCATCATCTTCCCATTCAGGATCTGTTTCTCCATCACTATCTATAACATCTTGTTTATTGCCAACATCACATTCTTCTTCCCATGTATTGTTTTCATAATCAGACCAGTCTACCTCACTCTCCATATTATCAGTATCACCCCCCTGTAATACTCTCTCAAATGTGCTTCCTCATTAACAGCTTGGGCCTTCTTCACAACACTTCCTCCAACATCTTTCCCATTTACATTTTCATTCAAACCACATCCACCAACATCTTTATTCATACCACTTTCACCAATATTAGTAATAGGGTAAACACTATCGACAATTTTCTTACCTTTGTCAACTCCTTTAGCTGCACCTTTGTCATCTTCTTTAACTTCCTCATCATCCAACACCACAGGTGTATCCTCTGTGTTTTTGAACAATCCCTGCAAACAATCATATACATTAATCAGATAACAGTCATATATCACTACAGAGAATACGTAAAGTTGCCAAAATTGCTTACTCTTAACATTGAGTATCTCCCCCTTTTTCTTGTTCTATACGGAGGATTTGGTGGAGGTACTTTATTTTTCTTCTTTTTCGGTTGTTCTTTTTGACATGTACCATTGTCTACTTCCTCAATCATAGAAATCAACCTTTTATCTTTTTCTTCTTCCTCATATTGGGTCATTGAGAAGTCACACCAGTCACTATGTTCAGCCTGTTCCTTAGGTGTTGTATACGAAACTTGCAATTTTGTGTAGTCGCATAGCTCACTAAGCATCATGATATTCTCATCACTATCAATTGGGAATAAACCGTGTGGAAGCCCGGGACCAGGAAGCAACAACCATAAAAAAATTATTCTAATATAACCCCCAACCCAGTGAGCATGACATCATATTCAACTAAATTCATTCCCTTTGTGGAACACATGTCAAAGAAATCTACTTTACCTCCAACATAATATGTCTTAGTTTCATCAAAATCCCCCGAATGATATACTTTAATTGAAAAGTGTTCATAATCAACCGCTGTAATAGAAATATAATATAGATACACTCATCTAAAATACACGAACAAACATTTTGGGACCACATCAATAAATAATTGCAATAAAAATCGGAGACTACTAAAACATGCATGCAGAAAATAAACACAAAAACAACTTCAATACGCGGACATAAAAAATACTAAAATCACAGATCAGAAAAACTTACAATCGTAATCGGGGCATTCTTGATCGGGGCCTTTGTTAACACCATGGGGAGGGTCTGGGCCAACATCAACACCGTCTTGAACTCGTAATCGACCTCTAACCATCTCAGCTGCTATGTAACTAGATTAATTTCTCATTTTTTCTGTTCAATTTTAGGGTTTTTTAGGTGTTTAATTGAGAGGATTCATAATCTAGGGATTTAGTAAGTGAAGCGAGGGTAATGTACAGTTCTAAACCCTCCCCTTTCTTTTACAGTGGAAAGGACTAAATTGTCCCTAATATTTAACGGTAACGGACGGAGTTAACGGGCGTTCAGGATAAGGGGTGCTTACTGATATCAACTGTTGAAATAAAAGGGTGCAACCTGAATTACGAAAAGTACTGATACACATTTGTTTTTACAACAAAATAAGAGGGTACAAACTGCAATTATCTCAATAAAGAATTAAATACTTAATAGTAATTGTGATTTTAATTCAGACATTTTTAATTAAAAATAAAATACTTTCTTACTATGTCAATGTATTTGACTGATTACAAATATTACTTAATGAATTTGATTTTTTAAAATAAACATATATTACCTTATTTTCAAAGTACAATAAATGCTCTAGTAATGTCAATAAAATAGTCTGTTAAATAATTGTATTTATTTTTTTCCGTAATGTTGCACCCTTATTCAAATATAAATCTAAAAATATTGAAACCTTTATATGCAAGTATGATTAAAAAAATACGACCTGATATATTATTTAAATAATTCAACTATATAGATAATTTTAAATGAAAACATATTTAGTTAATGTGATATTTTTTTGTAGCGAACTTTTTATATAGAAAATTAATTTTAGTTCGTTATGTGTTTATTTAAAACAGAAAATAAATATTATTTGCTCACCGTAATCATATAGTTTGGTTCATGTAACGTATGTACATTGTGCTTTTTTATGTATAGTAAAAAACAATAATTTTTTGCACCTCCCTTGACGTAATCTGCTATTATATTTTGAGCTGATGCTACCTGCAATCGGTTGGAACCAAAAATCCACTACCCCGTAAATTACAATATGATATATTTACTTGCTCCAATTCAAAGTTAGAGATTGTATGTAGTTGTTGACGTTATTATGCCCCAACAAAAATTTTCAAAACATCATATTGAGAAAACCGTTGTTCAATGTATTGATTCATTTCGTAAGGAGTACGAGTACGACCTATATAAATCTACCTAATGACAATGTATTTAGGTTAAAATGACAATGTTTTATAGAATTAATTACTTACAAACTTCCTTTGTCAATATTACACAGAAGCTTAATCTGAATACCGTTCTTCACTTTACTGCCTCTTACAAGGATCAGCCAACAACTACCACATGGACATGATGTCAAATCTTACCTTTAGGTCTCCACCGACAAACAGAAACCCAATGTATTTATTCATTTTGTAAGTAGTACAGCTACGACCTATATAAATCTACCTAATGACAATGTATTTAGGTACAAATGACAATGTCTCATAGAATTAATTACTTACGTAATGCCTTATTTGGCAATTATATTATATGCTACATATAATATTACGTGGGTACGTACCTATGAAACTTAACATAAATATGAAATTGTACTTTTAGATTCCTTCATTAAATTAAGATTTCCCAGGTATGTAATTATTAAGTTTAATGAAACAGATTTAAATAGAATTATTTTTTCTAGATAATTTTTATTACGCACTAAAAAAAATTGTAATGACAAATACTACAATCATTTCTTAAATTTGAATTTTAAGATTGGTATTGTGTTCTTCAAGAAGTTAAAAATACAAAAATTCAAGAGTCTTACAATTTGCTAAACATGATTACGACACGCTTTTCTTATGTAATTTTAGGCGTTTGGATTTCAAAAACGTACAATAGAGATGCTACCGTATCGAATGCAGAGATTAGATTATCGATCACGTAATGAACTGAATCAAGCAACGTACAAAGATTATAAATTACTTTGACCTTCGGTTTAAAATCAATGAACAAAATGTGTATAGCGTAAATTAAATTTGAACTTTTTTGATATTGTGAAAAAGGATTATAGAATCTAATTTCGATCAAATAATATGTCCACTACTATAAAAACAACAACCAAAGTTATGAAATAAATAAATTGACGTATTACTATATTTGAATTAGAATATTATCAATACTCTGACTATATTATACTTATATGAGATATAGGTTATTTTGTAAATGTATTAGAATAATTTGGAATGTAGCTGTTTAGCATATTTTACTTCCATGAGGTGATAGCATATTCTTCAATTTAAGTACTCCCACTGTATCAGTTATGTGCAAGTTGGAGCATGTACGATGCCATTAAGTCCCACATGTCGAACTAGTCATCAACCAAATTACATGTCCTGTTGTTGTACACAGTTACCCAGTAACTAGAGCCATATCATAGCTTTCGGTTACATACATCTTTACTTACCATTAACAAGCTACAAAATATACATACCATTAATAAGTTAGGTGAAGACTTAGTGAACTTCCGGCTACAGTTCGCACCATATCAGGTATGAATCTTTAAATGTGGCACTTATAATCTGCATTCAATTCTCTTACTTCACTGAGCTGTGAACACATTTATTGAATGCATCTGCATGTACCTACAACTGAAGCAATAAGTTGCCTCCAAATGGATCTACACCAGTATGACAATTTAAGTGATGTGGATAGCTCAAGTTATGACTGGAAATATAGAGTAAGAGTGCTGGTGCTGTGGAAAGGAATGAACAGAGAAACACAAGAATTTTGGGGTTTTAATATGCTTCTCATCGATGATATGGTAAGTACGACATCATAATTACAACTGGGGACTACATGCCTCACTTCCACAACACCTTTTAATATAATGCTGATTCACAATATGTAGAACAATCGAATTCACGCTTTTGCAAATACAAAATATTGTGCGGCATTGACTTGCCCTTTGGTTGAAGGAGGCATTTACATAGTTGACAACTTTAAAGTGAAGGACTTTTTAGGTGACGAAACATATCACCCTGTCAGAAACAAAAAACACATTTTCTTCACCAAGGACATAAAATTAAGCAGAGCAACTGAGCCAGGATTAGTAATTGAAAAATATGCTTTTGATCTTTTCCACATGACTGAAATTGAGAAACTTGCAACAGACAATATGTTCTTAGTAGGTATGGATGCTATACTCTTTTTCAAATTAATAACAATGCCTATTAGTACTAAAATGTTTTCAATTTTAGACATGGTTGGTTACTTGAAGAATCGAAGACCGCTCATTACTTCGACTAAAAATAGTCAGGAAAAATAAAGGCTGAAATTTGATTTGGTAGATGGGAGGTTTGTCTTCTAATTCAACAATGTGTTAGTGTTTTTTGTAATTAGTTACTAGCCTACCTACTTAAGCAGCTTTTCGTTACATAGGTGTTGCGTGTCTGTCACTTTGTTTGACGAATTTGGAATTTTAATTGACAAAGCTCTGCAACAACTTGAGGAGGAAGAGCCTATTATTATTATCAGCTATGCTAGAGTGAGTTCGTATGAAGGTATGGGTAATGACACCCTCATAATGATTTGTATTACGTAATTAAGTCAAAATGCCCACTAATAATCTGCGTTACGGATATAGGCAGAGCACACCTTACGAACTATCCTGCAACAAGGATTTTTATCAATCCCGATCATGTTTGGAATATGTTGTGAACTTGATGATAAATTAAACAAAATACCTTAGTAGATTTAACTTAGTGGATTTTGTAGCACTCGACGGATGATCTAATATAGTCCAGACGGATAAACTTTATAGTCTCGACGGATGACAGATTAACATCCATCAAGTGAGTAGCTTATGTAATAATAAGAATTGTAGCACATTTTGGCAAACAACTTTGTGTAAATTCTATAGGAGTATATGAGTCATGTTGACTACTAGTGGATATGCAGAATAGGTTGATTAATTGTAAATATGAGATCTCTTGTAATTCTGTATAAGTGAAATGGAGTCAAGTGACAAATAGCTACCCGACGGATGATCAACAAAGCTACCCGACGGATGATCAACAAAGCTTCCTGACGGATGACAAACATGTACCCGACGGATGATCAAATTCAAATATCTGTTGACAGTGACAACACAGTCACATGCGTTGGGTGTTTACAAAAGGAATGTGGCAGCCTGTTAAGCAGGAATTTGAGAACAAAGAAGCATTACCATTTCCATGCAATTGTGAAGATATTCAAAGATGCTGGAATAGAGTAGTGAAGCAGCATGGAGTTAGACTAGATATGTTTTGTTTTATTATCTTGTCTTATTGTTATGTAAACTTGGTGATATATAAACCAAGTGTAGCTAGTAGAACATTCAACTAAGCAAACACATTTTAAAAGAGAGATAGAAAAAGTTGTACTTGTCAAAAAATTTCTCTGTAGCTTGTTTGTTTTACTTGTAAAGCAGCTGTGAGCCATTTTAAGCTACACAGAGTTCTCAAACTGATATATATATATATAAATATATATCTGGTGGATACATTCAAATCCGCCAGAATGTTTTAAAAGCTTGTGTTTTTATTACTTTGTGTTTTGATTTATATAATTCTATCATTCCGCACTCTGCGAATAAACCACTTATATATATTCAGTTAGAACAGTTTTTAAAATCTTGAAAAAGTTAGCCATAATTACATTCAACCCCCCTTCTGTAATTCTTGTTGTATTGTGAGGGAATAAAAATTGGTATCAGAGCAAGCTCTTGAAGTACAAAGAGTGTAAAGATCACAACAAACAGCAAGATGAACAAGAAGGATGTTGGAATCAAAATTCCATTTCTGGACAAAGATAATTATCACCACTGGAAGGTGAAAATGCACCTACATCTTCTTTCTCAAGATGAGGCCTATATGGAGTGCATAGAGAGAGGTCCTCATGTACCAATGAGAGCTGCAACTGGCAATGAACCATCTATTCCCAAACCTAGGCATGAATGTTCAGATCCAGATATTGAGCAAGTCAGGAAAGATAAGAAGACCATGAACATATTGTTCAATGGAGTTGATGGTGACATGTTTGATAACATCATTAACTTTAAAACAACCAAAGAGGTTTGGGACACAATCCAGATTATTTGTGATGGTACTGAGCAAGTAAGGGAGAACAAGATGCAGCTACTGATTCATCAATATGAGCATTTCCACTATGAAGAAAGTGAGTCTCTCACTGATATTTTTAGTAGATTTAAAAGCTACTAAATGCTCTGAAGTTGCATGGAAGAGTCTATCAAACAAAAGACTCTAACCTCAAATTCCTTAGATCTCTTCCAAAAGAGTGGAAGCCAATGACAGTCTCATTGAAAAATTCTCAGGATTAAGAGGAGTTCACCTTGGAGAGACTGTATGGAATCCTAAAAACTTATGAGCTTGAAATAAAGCAAGATGAGAGGATGGAGAAAGGAAGAAAGAAAGGAGGGTCCTTAGCACTGGTTGTTGAGTTAGAGAAGGAGAAAGAGATGAAGATAGAAGCTATTGAGTCTACATCAAAGGTCTGTGAAAGCAAGGGTAAAGGGCTGGTAGCTGAAAATGAAGATCAGTTGAGCCAAGATGACATGGATGATATTGATGAACATATGGCATTCCTATCCAGAATATTTTCTAAGCTTAAATTTTAAAAATAATTTTGGAACAGCCAAGCCAAATAGAAACATGGTAGATAAATCCAAATTCAAATGTTTCAAATGTGGCTTGGCAGGGAATTTTTCCAGTGAGTGTAGAAAGTCTGATTCTAACAAGAAGAAGTTTGAGCCTGTTGTCTATAAACAGAAATACTTTGAGTTGTTCAAACAAAAGGAAAGGGCTTTCATCACACAGGAGAATGATTGGGCTGCAGATGGATTGGATGAAGATGAAGAAACAAGCTATGTCAATCTAGCCTTAATGGCCAAATCTGATGAAACAGAAATAAGTTCTGTTAGTCCCTTAACAATATAGCAAGAATTACAGAAGGGGGGTTGAATGGAATTCTTGAACCTTTTTTTCGAAATAAAAATGTTCAACTCGATTATAGATATATTTGTTTTGATTAGCACAATGCGGAATGTAAACTTAATTGAATCAAAACACATGTAATTAAAAACAAGAGTCTTTAAAAACTTTCTGGTGGATTTAAACAATTCCACCAGAGATATATATAATATATCGAGAGGACTCTGTGTGCAGGAATGCTCACAGCTGCTTACAAATTGAACTACTGAGAATACAGGAAATGCTAATGATTCTGCTTACAAAGATTTCTCTGTTTTTGTGTTTCTCAGTTATCTCAGTTATTTTTCTATTTACTACTCTCTTGGTTTATATTATACCAAGATTACAAAGTCAAAAAGACTGAACAAATATAAAAACTATCAGTCTTAAGCTTTGCTGCTTTTCGTCCTCTATTACCCAGTTAATGGGCTTCCACAGTGTGTATGTATACATCTCGACGGCTGTGTGTCAGCTTTCACTGTTCAACTGCTGTTTGAATTCTTCATATGATCATCCGTCGACTTTCAGAACATTCGTTGATGGTTTAATTGATCATCCGTCGACTGCTATATTAAACATCCGTTGATAGTCATTTGATCATCCGTCGATGGTTTTGTTAATCATCCGTCGGTAGCTATTTTGGCACTTGACTCTATTTCACTTATGCAGAATTACAAGACATCATTTATGTACAATTAATCAACCTATTCTGCATATCTAGTTAAAGTCAACATGACTTATATGCTACTACAGATTCTATACAAAGGTGCATACATAACTGTGCTACAAACTTATTATTACATAAGCTACTCACTCGATGGATAATAAGTTAATCATCCGTCAGGACTATAATGAGTTATCTGTCGGGACTATAATTCTTATTCGTCGAGTGCTACATAATTTCACTATGTAAAATCTACTTAGATGTTTTGTTTATGAAATCATCAAGTACACAATATATGCACAACAATCTCCCCCAATTTATGTCTACTGGAATTGTAGCCATAAATTAAAAGATACTTGATGATAACAAAACATCCTGAACATACATCTTTAAAGATAAGTAAATAAACTGAAAGTGCTTCAATTAAACAAAATGTACAAGGTTTGGCTCACAGTCAATTTAAGATGCTCCTCTAGCCTGAGCAGATTTTTCTAGTTCCTTGAAGGTCTGGATCTTCTTCCAAGCTTTCTGTTATTTTCCTCAATTTGATTCTGGAGCTGCCTGTGGAACTCCAGTTCATCAGATTCTGAGAGATCTAGCTTTTCTTGCATTTCCAAGAGAGTCTCATTGCTAGAGATACTCAGTTGGTCTTCTAATCTGAAGAATCTTCTCACACCCTTGTCATCCATGAATTCCATCAGCCAGTAGGGCCTTAAATGCATTCTTCTCCCTGTATATGGGATGATTAGTGTCTTTGGGAGTGCATCTTTAGCTCTAACACTCCTCAGCTCTTCAATCTTCTTCAATACTAGTCTTCTTGCAGTTACATTGAACCCAAAGTTTTTCTTGAAAGATGAATAGACTTTAATCAGCACAACTTGGCTTTTTTGAAGAATACTGTGAAGTGGCCACTGAATCTCCCTTCCTCCTTTGTACTTGAACACCAACCTTTCAGGTAGGTTTCTGTATGCATAAATTGCCCTTACTTCATCCAGTTCATCCAGATAAAGATTTAGATCTGAAAATTCTTTGATGTCACACAAGTACAAGTAGTCTCCCCTGTTGACCTTGGGTTGAGCTTTAACTACTGACTTGGATTTGAGAGGTGACAGCTTCACTTTCTTGACTGCCCTTGACTTTGTCCTTTTTGGCTTGCTAAGGATTGGTAAGCTGAAGTCAGGAATTGGTATGTTATCCCACTCTATTGTCTCATCCTTTGGCACAATAGGTTCACCATGTATGTTCCTGTAGGGATCCACCACCCTTATGTCTTCAAATACAACAGAGGGCTTTGATGCTTGAGTTGTAGCTGGTGTGGATTCCTTAGGAAATTGATCTTCCAATTCCTTATCAACAACATCCAGTTTCCTTTTTATTCTTCTAGCCAATTCTTTCTTCCTTGGGGATTTCTTCTGTTCTTCAATTTTCTTCTTTGATTCAGCAACTTCAGATGGTTGAGAGGGAATTTGTTGAGAAGAATTTACAGCCTGTAGCTTGGCCAATATAGCAATATGTTCTTTCTTTTGTTTAGACTTCTTTGCATCTAGAGCAGCTTGCCTCTTTTCCTGCTTTAATCTGGTTTTTTCTTCTTTCTTTGCTTGAGCAAATTGTGGATGTCCAGCTACCACACAAATTTCCTTTCCATTTCTGAATATCTTAGCAATTCTCCTTTTTGAAGCTGAATCAGCTGGATCTTTATAGAAGACAATAGATCTTGACAGAAGCTTCTTTTCATCAGGCTTGGGTGTCTCATACACAGTGTCCATGGGGTTCTTCCAAGATGATTTTGGATAATTTGCCCTTGGTTTAAGAATTATTTCAGCCTTTGTAGACTTGATATAGGAAGATTGTCCTTTTTTCAGATAGTTCATGCTCATCTCATTCACACTGATTGGCTTGACATGAGAGTGATGGATGGCTGACTTAACTGGCTCCTTGACTAGTTCAAACTTTTTCTGTATCTCCTCATCAATCTTATTCCAGTTGATCAAACTCAACTTTTCTTTTTCAGCAACTTTCAAATTTGTTGCTGCTGCTTTAATTAGATCTATACAATCTGCAACTGTTGGCTTGGAGACAGTAATTGAAGGTACAATTACTTTGCTGATTTGTACTTGAAGTTTCTCCCCCTCATTTGGTCCTTTCTCCCCCTTACTTGATTCTCTCTCCCCCTTTTGGTTATCATCAAGTTGAGGAGTTAGGCCTTGTGCTTTAGCCAGTTGCATGAGAAGATTTTGCTGAGTCTGTTGATTTTGAAGAAGGATAGCCACTGAATTCTCAATAACTTGAACTCTGTCTTCCAGCTTGGCTAGCTTCTTTTCAGAATCTGATTCTCTCCTCAGTCTCAGTAATAGATCTTGCATGGTACCATAAGGCATTACTGAATCCAGCTTCTCAGAATTATAAGTTTTCAAGTCAGCTATATCTCTTTTCAGTTCATCCACACTCAGATTCTGTCTTAAGTGCTGGATCTTCATGAGATGTAGAGAGTCTAGGTGAGATTGAAGAATGGCCTTGGTACCAGCATTTGAAGTTTCCTGAAGGGCCTTTTGAATAGCCATCACTTGCTTGACCAAAGATACACCAAATTGTCCAGGTGTAGATTCCTTTGTCCATGCCCATCCAGGTAAATTTGAAACAGAACTTGGGCCTTCATATCCCCCTAAGTTCATGCTTCCATCCAAAGAATCAGAGTCATCATCATTAGAATTTACTCCAAATTCTTCAGATGGTTCACCAGCTTGAGAAGGCATCCTATTGACAGCAGCTTTATCTCTTTGAAGAGATTCTGAGGTGTGTACTAAATTCAAAGTCTGTTCTGCCTCCACATTGCCCTGAGCAACCAACAATTGATAGGCTGACACAGGATGAGTAAAAGTGTCAGCATCCACGGAAATGTTATCAATTTCAGCTTTGTAATGTTGTTGAAATTATCTTTCCTTTTCAGCATCATCCACAATCATTGACTCACTAGCAATGGCTGGATCCACCCTTATTTCTCCTGTACCTGCCTTTCTCTCATAATCTCTCTTTTGTTGCATCAGGGTCTCACCCTGGCTCCCCACCCTCACACCCTCACCTTCACCTACTAAGGTGGGACTCCTCTCACTTACTTTTGCCAATCCTGAATAAATGGATTGCCGAGATTCACTCTTTTCCTCTCCTTTTGCCTGAGAGCAACCCAGCCTCTCACTCAATGCACTCTCCTCTCTCAGTCCTAAGAGTGACTGTATTACCACTAAATCTTCTGCACTAGAAATAATTGAAGTTTGAAGTTGTGCAGAGACACTCGACGGATAAGTGATATCCATCGGGTGAGTGGTAAAGCTATCCGACGGATAACTGCTGTTAAGCTTATCTGTCGGGATACAATCACTACTCGACGGATGAGCAATATCCATCGAGAGAGTAGAAATGAATGAGGTGGGAAGAGAAACTATTGTTGACTCTGTGTTGATTGAAGTTATTTGAGGCACAGATGTCACAATAGTATCTGAAAGAATTGGCAAGTAAGCCAACAAATCATCTAAAAGATGATGCTCACTTGCACTAGATTTTGGCTTCCCCAACAGAGTTAAAGAAGGGGAATCAGGAATTGAAGTGTTTATCATATCCACTTCCAGAGAGTTTGTTGGTGAGTATGGTGTTTCAGAGGCTTCTATTATAAGAGATTTTGGCTGTGACTCCACATTTATTGGAGCCACATCAAACTGAATTTGAGAAAGTGCAGGGACTGTGTCTTTAGCACCAGTTTGCACTGTGTGTGTGCCCTGTGCATCCCTAGTGGTTTTGGATTTCTTCTTTCTTGTGTAAGTTTGGGGTGAGCTTGTGTCCCTAACCCTTTTGGCCTGTGCTCTTGGATGAGAGCTATGTTCAATAGCCACATCCTTTTGGGATGATGCAGCTAGAAGTGAGCTTTTGTCCTTTTTAAGCACTGCAGTTTGTTAGGAAACTGCAGTGTGGCTAGCTGAGATTCACTCAACTCTTCAACCTTATCCTTGGGGTTTCTTTGATGTTCACCCCTTCCCTCACCTAACAGACCCTCCTTCACACATCCCTATGATGGTTGGCTCTGTTCAAATTTGCAATGATTCTTCTCTCTTGAACCCAACAAGCTAATTTGTTGTTTGGGTTCTCAAGTACAATCTCTTGACAAAGATGGTTAGCCAATATCATGAAAAATCTAGCATAATATACATTCTTTCCCCTTTTGGCTAACTCACCTAGTTTAAAACCTAACTCATACAAGACAAGGTCACTAAAATTGTAAAATTTATCTGTAACTAGCATGTATAGCATGTTAAACATGGAAATGTTCACAGAATCAAAATTACTGATTTTTCCAGAGAAAACTTTAGTCACAACATCACACATGATACTCCATTCCTTCCTAAGACCTAATCTTCTAATATCACTTAGCTTAGTAGTAGGAAGTGCATAATGCATGGAATTAAGCATATTGATGATATCAGTGTCATTGTGTGGTGAAGTTACATTATCATCAGGAATTTTGAAACATGCTTTTATCACATCACTATTGATACATAACTCATTACCTTTGATAGTTAGAGTGATGGTTTTGTCAGTAGAGTTGTAGATTGCAGTGGTCCACATCTCTTCAACAACTTCACAGAAAATTGTGGGTGATTCAAGCATGGCATAACTTAACTTGCAGTTCTTCACGAAGTCCATCATCTTGTGATAGTCTTCTGATTGCTGAATACCCTTATTGACCAAAGCAGTGAAGTTGTTTTTCTCATAAATGAACCCAGTCTGAGACATAATCTTTACTACAGGTGTCATTGTTAGAGAATGAAAGCTTGAAGAGAAAGAGAATATTTGCTTGAGAGAGAATGAAATAAAAGCGGTTGAATTTGAGAATGATAAAAGAAAATAATTGGAATGAAATAAGCTTTGATACTATCTCAAAAACAACGGATGAAAATAATAAAGAAAAGTAAATTACCCAATAGAAATTGCCTAAAATAGCCATTTTAAAAATTAACTGTAAAAATTTCACCCATTATCCGTCGTGTAATGCTTACAAACTGTAAGTATACTCGATGGATAATGTTCAGGGAATTAACGGTTAAGATTTAGACAATTCGACGGATGAGGATAAACTGTTATCCGTCGAGTTTTAAAAGATTCCAGAAAAGTAATTGATTTTTATTTGCAAATAGTATATCGACGGATGACTCAACTCGATGGATAATGGTCATCCGTCGAGATGCAAATTTTGACTTAGCCAAAATTTCATCCATGACTAAATATCAGTTAAATTTCTGGCTACATTTCAACTTGCAAAATAACTCAGATAAATTCAAGAGTAATTAAGCATACCTAACTCACTTACCAACCTTGAAAAGGTGGATTCATCCAGTGGCTTGGTAAAGATATCTGCAAGTTGCTTCTCACTTGGAATAAAATGTAACTCTACAGTACCATTCATTACATGTTCCCTTATGAAATGGTACTTGATGTCTATATGCTTTGTCCTTGAATGTTGCACTGGATTTTCAGTGATGGCAATTGCACTTGTGTTATCACAGAAAATAGGAATCCTCTCAACTTGCAAACCATAGTCTAGCAATTGATTTTTCATCCATAAAATATGTGCACAGCAACTGCCAGCTGCAATATATTCAGCTTCAGCTGTAGAAGTAGAAACTGAATTTTGCTTTTTACTGAACCAGGACACAAGCTTGTTTCCTAGAAATTGACAAGTTCCTGTTGTGCTCTTTCTGTCAATTCTGCAACCTGCATAATCTGCATTTGAATAACCAGTTAGATCAAAACCAGAATCTCTAGGATACCAAATGCCAAGTTTTGGTGTTCCCTTGAGATATCTGAAAATTCTCTTAATAGCTATCAAGTGAGATTCTCTAGGATCAGCCTGAAATCTTGCACATAAATATATAGCAAACATTATATCCGGCCTACTAGCTGTTAAGTACAGAAGTGAGCCAACCATGCCTCTATAGCTTGAAATATCCACAGACTTTTCAGTAGTGTTTAATTCAAGCTTAGTTGCAGTGGCCATGGGAGTTTTTGCAGATGTGCAATCCATTAGATCAAACTTCAATAAAAGATCAAAAATATATTTCGTTTGACTAATGAATATTCCATCACTAACTTGCTTAACTTATAAACCAAGAAAGTAAGTTAGTTCTCCCATCATACTCATTTCATACTTACTTTGCATCAGTTTGGCAAACTTTTTACAAAGTTTCTCACCTATAGAGCCAAAAATAATATCATCTACATAAATTTGAACAAGTATGCTAGAGCCATTGACATTTCTGAAAAATAAAGTTTTATCTACAGTACCTCTTGTGAAGTGATTTTCCAAAAGGAACTTTGATAAAGTGTCATACCAGGCTCTAGGTGCTTGCTTCAGTCCATAAAGTGCTTTCAGTAGATAATAGACATACTCTGGAATATTTGGATCTTCAAAGCCAAGTGGTTGACTAACATACACTTCTTCCTCCAAATCTCCATTCAGAAAGGCACTTTTGACATCCATTTGATAGACCTTGATATTGGCATGGGCTGCATAGGCTAAGAAGATTCTGATGGCTTCAAGTCTTGCAACAGGAGCAAATGTTTCATCAAAATCTATTCCTGTTTGCTGGAAATAGCCTTTAGCAACCAATATGGCTTTGTTCCTTACTACTATGCCATTTTCATCCATCTTGTTTCTGAATACCCATTTGGTGTCTATTGGATTCTTTCCTTTAGGCTTGGGTACCAGCTTCCATACTTTATTCCTTTCAAATTGGTTTAGCTCCTCCTGCATAGCTAAAATCCAATCAGGATCTAACAAGGCTTCTTCTACCTTCTTTGGTTCTTCCTTTGACAGAAAGCTGCTGTATAGACATTCTTCTTGAGTTGCTCTCCTGGTTTGAACTCTAGAAGAAACATCACCAATGATCAGTTTAAAGGGGTGATCTTTTTTCCATTTCCTTGGTTGAGGTAGATTAGCTCTAGATGAAGAGACCTCAATGTTGTCTTGATGTGTGACTGAGTTTTGATTGCTAGAAACTCCCCCTGAATTTGAGGATCTTTGATTTGAGAAAAGGGTACTTTCTATGGGTGATCTACCTTGACTTCCTGCTCCTTTAGATAACCCGACGGATGGTGAATTTTGAGTACCGACGGATGAGGCAGGTTGTCTTCCGACGGGTAACACAGGTTGCCTTCCGACGGATGAAGCATTATGCATCTCGACGAATGTTGAGTTTTGTGCTTCATTGGTGGTAGATTTGTCTGCATTATCCTTAGACACTGTTTCTTGATCACTCTCATCATCACTTTCATCATTGACCATCTCAACATTGTCAAATTTGAGGCTCTCATGGTAATCTTCATCTTTCAGTCCTTCAATCTTTTTATCATCAAACACAACATGTATAGATTCCACAACAATGTTGGTTCTTAGATTGTAGACTCTATATGCTTTACCAACAACATATCCAACAAAAATTTCTTCATCTGCTTTAACATCAAACTTCCCATTTTGATCTGTTTAATTTCTCAGAATATAGCATTTACAGCGAAAGACATGAAGAAAGTTTAGAGTTGGCTTCTTGTTCTTGAACAATTGATAAGGAGTCATGCATCTTGCTTGATTAATCAGAGAGATGTTCTGAGTGTAGCATGCAGTGTTTACAGCTTCAGCCCAGAAATATGTTGGTAATTTTGATTCTTCAAGCATTATCCTTGCAGTTTCAATAAGTGATATGTTCTTCCTCTCCACTACTCCATTCTGTTGTGGAGTCCTTGCTGCTGAGAACTCATGTAAGATTCCATTTTCCTCACAAAATGCTCTCATGACATAGTTCTTGAACTCAGTTCCATTATCACTCCTGATTCTTCTAACTTTGAAATCAGGATGATTGTTAACTTGCCTTATGTGATTGATGATGATTTAACTAGCCTCATCTTTAGACTTTAGGAAATATGTCTAAGAGAACTTTGAAAAATCATCTAAAATTACTAGGCAAAATCTTTTCTTTGAAATTGACAATACATTGACTGGTCCAAACAGATCCATGTGAAGCAGTTTCAGAGGCTCTTCAATTGCTGAATCAAGTTTCTTCCTGAATGATGCTTTGATCTGCTTCCCTTTTTGGCAGGCATCACACAGTCCATCCTTTGTAAACTCCACTAGAGGAATGCCTCTTACTAGTTCTTTCTTTACCAGCTCATTCATGGTCTTGAAGTTTAAATGGGATAGCTTCTTGTGCCATAGCCAACTTTCATCTTGACTTGCTTTACTGAGAAGACAAGTTACAGATTCTGCTTTAGTTGAGTTGAAGTCAGCTAGGTACACATTCCCTCTTCTCACACCAGTGAGAGTGAGAACCACTTTGTTGTTTTGATTATTAGTCACAACACATACTTCTTTATTGAAGGTTACTGAGTTGCCTTTATCACAAAGCTGGCTGATACTCAACAGATTGTGTTTGAGACCATCCACTAAGGCAACCTCTTCAATGATGACATTATCCTTTGAAATCAAGCCATATCCCACAGTATAACTCTTGCTGTCATCTCCAAAAGTAATACTTGGGCCAGCTCTCTCCTTAAACTCTGTGAGCAGGGTAGAATCACCAGTCACGTGTCTTGAACATCCACTATCCAAGTACCAAAGATTCTTTCTGTTTCCCTGCACACATCAAAATCAAATCAAGTTGATTTTGGTACCCAAGTTTCCTTGGGTCCCGCCTTGTTAGCTTTCTTCTTCTGTTTCTTAGGTTTTATCTCATTTGACTTAGGAATTTCAGATTCTTCCTTAGTCAATTGGGTTGTACCTTTGAAACCACTAAATGCAACAGAATTATCATGCATGTTATGGCTAACAGGAAATGGAATGCTTGGTGAAAACATGTTATTCCAGTAAGGCATGCTAAATGACATTTGAGGCATACTGTATGCAGCATAATATGGATTAGGTGCAAATGGCATATTAGCAAACTGTGCATTCATATTCTGTGTAGGCATAGCATTAACATGCATGGGAGGCATGGCATTCATGTTAGGAAATTGAGGCTAAACAGACATGGGAGTAGCCATGGCAGATTTGTAATTAACAGACAAATGATTTACACTACCACACTTGGCACATATTTTTCTAGGAGCATATTTATCAGGTGTGTAGTTATTGTGTTTGTTAATCCCTACTTTACCATTCCTATTGTTTTTCTTTTTAGTCTCTATTTTTACCTCTATTTTCTCAAGTCTGTCACTTAACTGTTTGACAGTCATGTGACCAACATTAGCCTTTTTCCCTTTCTTAGCTTGAGTTGACTCTCCTGAAATAAAGTTCTTGGAAACAGACCCATACTTTTCATTTAGCTTGATTAATTTGGCTTTGCTAATGGGTTTGCTTACAGCCGACGGATGAGGATTTTCATCATTCGACGGATAACACTTTTTGTTATCCGACGGATAGTCCTCATCATCCATCGAGTCTACATCTGTCAACAACCCATCTACCAAAATAGGTTCTAGTTTCTCTTTATTCTTCTTCCAGGCTTCATCACAAAAAGACTCAATTCCTTGAACTTTGGTGATTTGAGCATGAACATCCCTGGATGTTTTCCATGCTTTAATCACCTCTTGTTCACGCTCGAGGTGCTTCTTCAAAATTTCTTCCTTTTTCAAGGACTCAGTTAATTCCTCCTTGGCAATCTTACACTCAATTTTTAGTTTCTCAAACTCAACAAACTGAGACTCAAGCACATTATTCCTCTCACTTAAAAACAAGTTGTTTTCTTTGATTTTAGCATTTTCTTTAGTGAGAGACTTAAGTGTAACACGCAAATGATACAATTCTGTAGACATGTCATTTATGGCATCATTACACTCAGCTTTAGATAAATGTGCAAGGTTTGTAGTGATTACCTGATTGCTTGAGGAACTTGTCTCTGTTTCATCATACTTGGCCATTAGGGCTAGATTGACATAGCTGACATCTTCATCCAAACCATCTGCTGCCCAGTCATTCTCTTGTGTAATAAAAGCCCTTTCCTTTTGTTTGAGTAGATCAAAGTATTTTTTCTTATAATCCACAGACTCAAACCTTTTCTTACTGGAATCTGACTTTCTACACTCATTTGTAAAATGCCCTGCCAAGCCACATTTGAAACATTTGAATTTTGACTTATCCACCATGTTTCTATTTGGCTTGGCTGCTCTAAAGTTCTTTTTGAACTTGAGCTTGGAAAATCTCCTTTAAAGAAATGCTAGGTGCTCATCAATGTCCTCTCCATGTCATCTTGGCTCAATGATTCTTCACTTTCTGCAGCTAGCCCCTTACCCTTATTCTCACAGACCTTTGAAGTTGATTCTACAGCTTCCATCTTCACTTCCTTCTCCTTTTCCAGATCAGCAACTAGTGCAATGGATCCTCTGTAACACCCCCAAATCCGGGGTCGGGGATCCGGGTTGTCACGAGTTCCATTTCCCTTAATAACACCCAATCTTAATAATTACTCAACTACTCTGTACTGTGACCCCACAATAAACACACACACCACACGTTATAGTCTCAGAGATGAACATCCAAAAATAACCACAAGTCATTTTATTCCAGAATTATCTGCCAATACACCTTAAAAGGTTTTCTGAATAAATTTACATTTCTTTGTCATTATTACAATTCATAATTATACATAAATCTGGTACATTAGAAGTTGAAAGTCTAGCCTATTGGTAGTTCCTACCTCAGCTACGGCGGCATCAATGCTTCTAGAAAACTGCGGAACGTCTCCTAATCGCTTGCCAATCGGGAGCTTGGTCCTGTTCATCCTTTTTATCTGTTGTTGTGTGATGAAAGAAGAAAGCAAGGGTGAGCAGCAAGCCCACCAAAATAATATGTATAATGAATAACAATATATGAGCCTTCTCATAGTATTCATGAAAGTCTTGGTCAAAAGAAATGAACCAAGTTGATATCTTAATGCGATGAAGTCGCAAAATAATCAGTATATATATATATATATATACTTTTCAAAATATTGGAAGTCCTCTTCCATGCATAATATACACAAAGTCCCAGTGTATAACTGTATAAAAAATATCGTTGCAAGGTGATCTCATATATCTAACCTTGTCTCAACGTTTTTCTGAAAAATCTTTGTCATTCATAAGACAATTATTAATTAGATATAAGTTTAAAAGATGAAGTTACCAAATACTTCACTACACTTATATCATTTCTAAAGCTACTTGAACTACCATTGTTCAAAGTATAATGAGCTTTCAACAGTTCATCACATAGATGAGACTACAAGACAAGATTTGAATAGATTAAATCTTTAAAATATTATTAAAGGAAATGAAGTTATGACATACTTCATTAAGTTCTGATATATATATATATATATATATCCACATATACATCTTCCTTTACATATTTCCTGAAAACCTCTGCCATGTAAAGTATGAACAGAATTGCAATATCCAATAAATTTGGAAAGGAAAAGAATTTTGGCATAAACCAGATATCTTGCTGATCAGGCAAAGATACCCATAAGTAACCTTTTCTACTAGTAGATGGACGAATTCCCCACTGGTCATCACCCTGGTCGTAATAGGACCTTATGCTGGACTGCCACTCAGCCACTTATGCATTTGATGGACTCCCACTGAGCCACTTACACTATCATGGATGCCCACTGAGCCCATGTTGCTTATGCCGACTCAATAGATGGACTTACTTCCCGAACGTTGGGTAAGTAATCAATTCATTTACCAAAACTGCAACCGTGTTGCGAATATAAAATACACCGCAGAGCCGGATCCCTTAGATTTTTGAGCGAGTATTCAAGTCCCCTTAAAATGGAAGATCTTGAATTTGAAAACAAGTTTTGGGATCCGCTCTACCCTTTTTAAATTCATTTTGAAGACTCGAAAACATTTTTAAGAATGTTTGGAGTAATGCTGATTTATGAAATAAATCAGTCCCAATTATGAAAGAAATATCTGAATATTATTTAAATAATATTCCCATAAAGAATAATGGAGGTAGAAGTTGGAAAACTTATACTTGAAATGAATAGTAAATAATCAAAGATATACTTATACGAAAGTAATATCTTTATTTGAATAATCAAAAATAAGTTTGATTATCGACACCTTATTCTTTAATAAAATAAAGAATATATTTCAGTAATAAGCGGAGTCATAATACCTCGAATGAATATTATAAATAATATTCATTAAATGAAATAAAGGAGTCATACATCCTCAAATGAATATTCAAATAATATTCAATAATAAAATAAAGGAGTCATAAGTCCTCGGACGAATATTTGAAATAATATTCAATAATAAAATAAAGGAGTCATAAGTTCTCGGATGAATATTTGAATAATATTCATTAAATAAAATAAAGTTATCGAATAAACCTTATTCGATTAATAGTTTTGAAAACTATAACCATATATATATATAAATATATATGTATATATATACATATATACAAAATCTACTCGGGATCCTCGACTCCCGGTTTAGAAAATATTTCCACCTTTTGGGTCCCTATACTAAGGGTATATGCAAGTTACCGCTATCATCTTGCATAGGTATTATCAACTGAATCAACGGATATATATAGCAAGAATACGAAACAGGCATGCATATATATATATATATATCATAGCAGCATGCTTCAATATATTGCAACATTTGCTAATTAACCAACATGCATATATCGCAAGATAATGCAAATACATATATACATCACAACAACAGTATAACGGGTAGAAAACTTGCCTGAGCGACTGGGGGTTACGAATGGCTCGGGACGAGTCTGGTAACCTATAAACAACAAGTAAGTTGGAATTAAACCAAAGTCACTTGTAAATCTATACTTTAACTAACTTAGACTCTAACGCTTGTTTTGCGCTTACTGATTTTCTTAAGTCACTCGAGTACCCTCGGCTCCACCATTTTTAATGATTTAACCTTTACGAGTTTTAAGGCGATTCCTTCGCGAGTGTCTTACCAACTGCCTAACACACTTACCATAAATGTTTCATACATTAATTAACCCTTTTTGGTCTTTAACCTATGTTTCAAAGTAAGGCGAGGGGAAAAGTTTCGTTCGTGAAACGCCGTTACTTGAAACGGTCATTTCTCCTAAACCGTGCATCGGAATCGAACGAACTACATATCAAAACGAAGCTCGTAACACGAGCTATCTAGACATGGCAATGGTCATAATATTGCAGGGGGTTATCGGGTCCTAATGTTATGCACAAAAACAGTCTAAAGAAAATCGGACGTTACGACGGCTATGTTTACGCGATTTCCCAATTTTAAACCATTCAAAACCAACCACAATTCAACCTCAAATCAAACACACAACCAACATCCATCCTTATCACATCATAACAGCCCCAATCAATTCAATTCCAACATTTATACTTATGCCTAAGCTTAACTTTAACTATACTTAAGTTCTTTTAATCAAAACCACAAGATTTACCACTCCAATAATACCACAAAACCAACTAATCTCTACAAACTCAACCAAACTTCAAATAATCAAGCATCATGCTTCACATATACTACATCAATCATATATATTCAATCCTAATTACTCAAAACTAAAGCTAGGGTTTGTAGTTTATACCTTCCTTGGAGAGTGGAGAATCAAGAGAATGGCTTGGAATCACCCTTAAAGTCCTTATCCAAGCTTAATCTAAACAAAACTTCAAGAACACAAATTTTAGTTCTTGAAAAACACTATTTACCATCTTCTTTCATGATTTATAGAAAAAGATTGGCTTGGAATTAGAAGCTTAAACTTATAGGAAGTATGTAACTATCCATGGGGAAGCTTAGATAATTACCTTGCTAAATAGTAAGTGGAGGAGCTTGGACTTTCATTTTTTAAGAAAAGAGGCCGAGAGCTAGCTTGGGAAGAAAGAGAGATTTTTGTGTTTTTTGCTTTGACTTGATTTTTTTTGGTTGGTTGATTTTGTTTTGTTTTGTTTTAGGTCAATTACCTAATTAACCTTGGACTTTGTGTGGTCCTCATTCAACCACACCTCCTTCCTTCCCATGTCATGCTTGTGTCATTCTCATAATGTCATCCTCCCCTCCTTGTCCTCTTCTCTTTGGTTGGGTGACATCATCCTCTCTAATCCCTTTGATTAACTTCCTAATTGTTTGCCTAATGACCGCTGATCTGTTATACGGTTCGCTTAACTTCCGTTTTCGTTTATCGTTTGAGGGATCATACCCGGGATCTTATTACTTAGGTTCCCTTAACCTTTCTCAATACATTATATTCCTTTTTATGATCCTATATTATAATCCTTTAATTTAAATCCTTTTTATCCTGCTACCTTATACTCAATTCTTTCCGTATCTATTGGATTTCCGGGAAAAATCAAAGTGTTCGGATTTGGATTCTGACGATATTTACATACACTTATATCCCATATAAAGTACTAATAAAATCTCAGAATATCCATATCAGAACCCCTACATAGTATGGCATGAAAAGTTTTCTCATTCAGCAAAAACACTATTCATAAGGGTTTCAAAATTTCCCAAAAATTGGGGTTATTACAGTCTCCCCTCCTTAAAAGGATTCCGTCCCGGAATCAGATAGAAAATGAATAGGGATACTTTCTTAGCATTACACTTTCTAACTCTCAAGTAAATTTTCCCACATTATGGTTCTTCCATCAAACTCTGAATAGTTTGATAACCCTTCTCCTAAGCACTTGTTCCTTTTTCAATCTATAACCCTTCCTGGTTGCTCCATATAGGTTACGTCTAGTTGCATGTATATGCGCTCATATGCCCCTATTTATCTGGCATCCGAATTACACTTCCTTAACATTGATACGTGAAACACGTTATGACTTGCTAAATGTTCTGGGGTAAGGCTAGCTCATACGCTAACTTCCCAATACTTCTTAATATATCCAAGGGTCCGACAAATTGTGGACTTAACTTTCCTTTCTTTCCGAATCTCATCAATCCTTTCCAAGGGTTTCCAAGGGGATACCTTTAACAACACTAGGTCCCCTACTTCCTATTCTTTGTCCTTTCATGTCAAATCAACATACTTCTTATGTCCATCTTGGGCTACTACCAGCCGTCCTCTGATTAGATCTATTATATCCTTGGTCCTTTGGACTACTGCGGGTCCGAGCATCTTGCGCTCTACAACTTCATCCTAATCATAAGGGAGATCGACATTGTCTTCCCTCAAGGATCTCATAAGGCGATATCTCAATACTGACATATGATCTATTGTCGTAAGAAAACTCAATCCGTGTTAGATGATCATTCCAAATTTCTTTCAAGTCTATTGCACAGACTCTCATTATAGCTTTTAGCATTAAAACTTTTGCTTCTCAATACCCATTCTTTTCCAGTTTGTAATCGCTACTACCTTCCGTTCCTAATATTATACGGGTTATACTTTTGCTCGCTAGCGTTCTATAACCTTTTAATAACCACGTCAACCTTAGTATCACGAATGTGTTTCCCTTCCGCATACTACCACCACTTTATTACTCCTTTTTCAGTTGCTTCTATCTTCGAAAGCTTAGTCCTTCATATAGAAGTAAAAGAATTTATTGAGAGATCACTATGATCATGAACACTTGTTATATCGCATAGTTAGTACAGAAGGTGGCCAGCCTTTTGTACTTGACAAGCAATTAAACAATAGATGGTATCCTACTAGGCTTCTATCACATAGATAGATAGTCATTCGGCAATACCTCCCCTTCTGGAAGGGTTGTTCTTCTCAGCTTACATGAAATGAAAAGAAGAGAAAAGAACGAATTGAAGAGAATTGTATCTATGAAAAAAAAATATACTGCCACAAAATATCTGGCTTGGAACCTACCTCTGAACGATAGAGGTTTGTCATAGGAGAATAAAACATATGTATTTATATCAACATCAAGTATTATCGCATCGCATTTTGCATGCTTAAATATTTTTTGCTATTCCGTCCATCATTCTATGGACCCATGCTCTTCCTCGAGCTTATACACAATCACCTTTGAAACTCCCTCGACATCGAAAATCGAATCTGGGTTTTCATTCCAGACATCACCGTTACTAAAATTCTATGCTTGCACTGCAACCTTCCTCGTATAGTAATACGACTCTCGATTGATAAGTAGAATAAATATACAATAGGTAGATACTCTACTTAATTAGTCTATCAATGATAACTTATACACTACCACGACCCGATTAGTGGTACTCAATCTCAACATCCATTCCAATACAACTCTCACGGTTGTAACCAGCTCATTACTCGCAGAATCATTGCTGCATTACTATGGTCCACTACTGACCTACTGTCGTCATTCACGTTCCATGAAATCTTAATATCTAACCATACGGAGTCCATACATGTCGTATCAATTCATTCTAAGGAGGTAACATAATCACCATTCCTGATTCATGAAGAACACTCCTGATCCTGACATACATACATGACATGAAGCAGATAAAATTGCAGAAGAGTTTCAATCAAGGCAACGATAGCAGGTTAATACCATTCTTAATCATATGCCTTCAATAGAAGACTTAACTCAAAGGTTCGTTTAGTCCTTTTTGAAATATGGTCCTGGATTATTCTCAAGATAGGATCTTCTGAGATAGATAGCCCGCTCATGGCGATTACACAAATTAAACCTTTACCAACTACTATTACGGTTGGGTATTGCACAGTCATCAGAAGGAATGTCAATCTTCTAAACCATAATACATCCTTCACAGCTTTAACCATCATCACTGTATTCCTCTCGCACGAGCGCCTATAATTATTCTCTTACATTTAAAGCGTCGGCCACCTCTTTGGCCTTTCCTGATAGTAAAATTTCCTTACAGTCAATGTCACTTTAACCACCTCCAAATAAATTTTCTACCTTATTTCAATCACAGCTTATGTGAAAATGCTTTTCTTTAATATCAGATGAGTAAATAAAATAAATATCACCATTTTTCCATAAGTTATTGCCTCAGTCTTTAGAGGCTAATCACTGTCAAGACTGACTCTCAATCATACTTAGAACATCTTTTATCTTAAGTCCTAATTGCCCTGAACAATTTCGACCATTACTGGTTCGATCCATACTTTCTCGTGGTTTAACACGTGCCCCACTTGGCAACACTATAATTACGTCATATTTCCTTTATCAACATTTCTATTCTTGAGAATTTTGAATATTACCTTTCTCCTTGTAAAACCTCTAAGGTTATCCTTCAATCGTTCCTCCTGTATTCCCTAGATACAGGGCATATCAAGATACCATTTATTAATACCAGAATCATTGTCTATATACTTCTGAAAAATTTCTCCACTGATTCTTAAAGGTTGTTATTACCTTAATCATTTCCACTTCATACTGTCAAAACTCACACTATCCCTATTAAGGGTGAAATTCCAACTTTTATGCATTCCCCGAGGATTCATTTTAAGTTACCGATGTTCTATCCTTAATTCCACCTTTAAAAGGTACCTGCATCCTTCCATGGATAAATCAAGTCATATATCCCTGATAAGGGTGTCTTATTCAATCATTCCCACCTCGATAGTCTATACCTAACTTCATAATAGCATCCTTATTCAAATTGAGGTCAATCCATATGGCCTCCAAAAGATAACAATGGTCATCCGCTTTTCTTTCCTGAATTGGTAATGATAACATGGATGTCTTGGAAGATATTGGTCATGTTCAACATGAACTTCTTCTTAATAATTCCTTATGTACTTTTGTTGTTTATCTCAACAGTCACCTCAATGTTGGGATATCTTTCATACCTGGCGTCTCCCTTTCTGGGTATCATGCCACCGGTCTTACACTTCCCATTCTTGAAGGTCACTTCCTTCATCCAATTTTCTTAATTTCTTACTTCCTTGTCTCCTTAGTCTATCCGCGTCTCATTATTTACCCTTCGAATTATCTCAAGGTTTCATTGAATTCTCCCAACTTACAGGGGATAATTATATATGTATCTCTTATGCCTTCAACCATCTATTTTAACTCATGGTGAATCACCCTCATCCTGACAATTATATACTTTTCTATGTCTATTGCTACGAGTCTTTAGGGTTTCCTCATACCCAACTCCCTTATCATACCTCAAACTCTATTGCCTTTATATTCCTTTCCACTTCAGTTTCTTTTTATTTTCCTTTCTCTTATCATTATTTCATGAACTAACACAACATAAGTATTGATTCCAAACATCCCGTCATTCTGGATTCGTGTCCTCAGAACGAATCTTGATAACTTTTACAACTTAGATTCATAATTCATCATACTCATCCACTTTTGTTCTAGCTCCAAAGCTTTTACACTATCTCCTTATCTTTGGGAATTACTTTCCCGAAAACAATTGACTGAACTTAAATCAGTTTATTCTAACCTCTGGCTCCGTGCCTTTCTTGGTCTTTCACCAGCGGGTGGTCTCTCTCTTAGGAGGGTAAGTGACAAAAACAGTCTTTTGTGGTTCGTCAATCATTTAGAATCTCAAATGATTCCTATATTTCCTTTAGCCAGGCTCTTGCCTCGATTGGGTCAGCTTGTTCCTTAGAACTCTAAGAGCTTAGCGACTTAAAGGTCATGAAAGAATTTCCTACCGCATTGTTTCCTCAAGGTGGTGGTTGGGGATAATAGTCTAAGTTCTTTTTAGACAGGTCCATGAATTGCCGTATAGGAGTACCGTCTCGGGTCTCCTTTCCTTACTCGACTTTCTGTTTCCTTAGTATGAAATGTTTCATCCTTCTCCCATACTTGGGGTTATCTTATACGTTAAAATCCTCATTTTCCACTTCATTATGTTATGGGTTCCTTCTATCTTGATGGCGTCCTCCCTGACTATCACATTCAGGGTTTGCCCTTAATCTTATTCCTTGAACTATGACTTTCATCTAAGATCTCATCTTTAAGCTCTTGAACATTTGGAACCCAAATTCTCTAGGAATACCTCATTATTCCCTTATCATTTTTCTCGGTATTAATCTCATATCTATTTGTTGGCTCTCTGCCTTCATTCATCACTTTTCCTGGCACAATATGTTCTTTTCCGATAATTCGGTCTGTATTGCAATCTCAAACAACTTTTCAGTACCGGCTCCGGTTACCTTCACTACTATTTCCAAAATCTCTTATAAACTCTCCCAAAGACATTATCATCTTGAGTCTCTCCTTTTTACTAAGGGCATCAGCCACCACATTGGCTTTCCCCGAATGATAAAGAATCTCCCAATCATTATTCTTGATTAGCTCTAACTGCCTCCTCTGGCATATGTTGAGCTCTTTCTACGTGAAAATGTACTAGAGCACTTATGGCTTGTGTAAATCTTGCACTTCTCTCCATACAAGTAGTGCCTCCAATCTTTAGGGCAAAACTATTGCCACGAGCCCAAGCTCATGGGTGGGGATATTGAACTTTATATTCCCTTAATTATCTTGACGCGTACGCGATTACCTTGATGTGCTGTATAAGAAGCACCCTAATTCCTTATGCGAAGCGTCACTTACAAATCACAAAATCTCCTTTTTTCCCTCCGGCAATGCCAACATAGGGGCCGTCACCAACCTTTGCTTCAGTTCTTGAAAGCTGTTCTCGCATTTCTCTGTCCATTCAAACTTCTCAGTCTTACGAGTAAGCCACGTTAAAGGGGGCTACTATCTTTACAAACTTGAACGAACCTCCGGTAGTGATCGACCAATCCTACCTCTGGTAGTCGACCTAACCACGGTCATCAATTCATCAGTGGTCCTTTATTCATTCTTGTCAGGATCCTCCATGGGATCCTCCTCAACAACTATCCCTTCTAGGACAACATCCTCAACCGCTACATCCTCAATATCAACATCATCCGGTCCTGCATTAGGACACTCTATCGGATCCACAATCCGATCTCCAATTAGTAATTAAACATCATCACGCTGTTGCTCCTCAACCTCAGGGTTCGGAGTCCCGCTACCATGTACGATAACGAACTACGCTACTATCACGATATTTATAGGGGTTCCCATAAGGGTTTTAACTGTCAGTACTACGTTAGGTAGTCCGACTATGAACTTGGCAAGAGTTCTTATTATCTTAGTGAACTTATTATCTTAACGTCCCTTCATCTCTGAGGTTTATAACGCTTAGCTCTGATACCATTTCTGTAACACCCCCAAATCCGGGGTCGGGGATCCGGGTTGTCACGAGTTCCATTTCCCTTAATAACACCCAATCTTAATAATTACTCGACTACTCTGTACTGTGACCCCACAATAAACACACACACCACACGTTATAGTCTCAGAGATGAACATCCAAAAATAACCACAAGTCATTTTATTCCACAATTATCTGCCAATACACCTTAAAAGGTTTTCTGAATAAATTTACATTTCTTTGCCATTATTACAATTCATAATTATACATAAATCTGGTACATTAGAAGTTGAAAGTCTAGCCTATTGGTAGTTCCTACCTCAGCTACGGCGGCATCAATGCTTCTAGAAAACTGCGGAACGTCTCCTAATCGCTTGCGAATCGGGAGCTTGGTCCTGTTCATCCTTTCTATCTGTTGTTGTGTGATGAAAGAAGAAAGCAAGGGTGAGCAGCAAGCCCACCAAAATAATATGTATAATGAATAACAATATATGAGCCTTCTCATAGTATTCATGAAAGTCTTGGTCAAAAGAAATGAACCAAGTTGATATCTTAATGCGATGAAGTCGCAAAATAATCAGTATATATATATATATATATATATACTTTTCAAAATATTGGAAGTCCTCTTCCATGCATAATATACACAAAGTCCCAGTGTATAACTGTATAAAAAATATCGTTGCAAGGTGATCTCATATATCTAACCTTGTCTCAACGTTTTTCTGAAAAATCTTTGTCATTCATAAGATAATTATTAATTAGATATAAGTTTAAAAGATGAAGTTACCAAATACTTCACTACACTTATATCATTTCTAAAGCTACTTGAACTACCATTGTTCAAAGTATAATGAGCTTTCAACAGTTCATCACATAGATGAGACTACAAGACAAGATTTGAATAGATTAAATCTTTAAAATATTATTAAAGGAAATGAAGTTATGACATACTTCATTAAGTTCTGATATATATATATATATATATATATCCTCATATACATCTTCCTTTATATATTTCCTGAAAACCTCTGACATGTAAAGTATGAACATAATTGCAATATCCAATAAATTTGGAAAGGAAAAGAATTTTGGCATAAACCAGATATCTTGCTGATCAGGCAAAGATACCCATAAGTAACCTTTTCTACTAGTAGATGGACGAATTCCCCACTGGTCATCACCCTGGTCGTAATAGGACCTTATGCTGGACTGCCACTCAGCCACTTATGCATTTGATGGACTCCCACTGAGCCACTTACACTATCATGGACGCCCACTGAGCCCATGTTGCTTATGCCGACTCAATAGATTGACTTACTTCCCGAACGTTGGGTAAGTAATCAATTCATTTACCAAAACTGCAACCGTGTTGCGAATATAAAATACACCGCAGAGCCGGATCCCTTAGATTTTTGAGCGAGTATTCAAGTCCCCTTAAAATGGAAGATCTTGAATTTGAAAACAAGTTTTGGGATCCGCTCTACCCTTTTTAAATTCATTTTGAAGACTCGAAAACATTTTTAAGAATGTTTGGAGTAATGCTGATTTATGAAATAAATCAGTCCCAATTATGAAAGAAATATCTGAATATTATTATTTAAAGAAATATTCCCATAAAGAATAATGGAGGTAGAAGTTGGAAAACTTATACTTGAAATGAATAGTAAATAATCAAAGATATACTTATACGAAAGTAATATCTTTATTTGAATAATCAAAAATAAGTTTGAATATCGACACCTTATTCTTTAATAAAATAAAGAATATATTTCAGTAATAAGCGGAGTCATAATACCTCGAATGAATATTATAAATAATATTCATTAAATAAAATAAAGGAGTCATACATCCTCAAATGAATATTCAAATAATATTCAATAATAAAATAAAGGAGTCATAAGTCCTCGGATGAATATTTGAAATAATATTCAATAATAAAATAAAGGAGTCATACATCCTCAAATGAATATTCAAATAATATTCAATAATAAAATAAAGGAGTCATAAGTCCTCGGACGAATATTTGAAATAATATTCAATAATAAAATAAAGGAGTCATAAGTCCTCGGATGAATATTTGAATAATATTCATTAAATAAAATAAAGTTATCGAATAAACCTTATTCGATTAATAGTTTTGAAAACTATAACCATATATATATAAATATATATGTATATATATACATATATACAAAATCTACTCGGGATCCTCGACTCCCGGTTTAGAAAATATTTCCACCTTTTGGGTCCCTATACTAAGGGTATATGCAAGTTACCGCTATCCTCTAGCATAGGTATTATCAACTGAATCAACAGATATATATAGCAAGAATATGAAACAGGCATGCATATATATATATATATATATCATAGCAGCATGCTTCAATATATTGCAACATTTGCTAATTAACCAACATGCATATATCGCAAGATAATGCAAATACATATATACATCACAACAACAGTATAACGGGTAGAAAACTTGCCTGAGCGACTGGGTGTTACGAATGGCTCGGGACGAGTCTGGTAACCTATAAACAACAAGTAAGTTGGAATTAAACCAAAGTCACTTGTAAATCTATACTTTAACTAACTTAGACTCTAACGCTTGTTTTGCGCTTACTGATTTTCTTAAGTCACTCGAGTACCCTCGGCTCCACCATTTTTAATGATTTAACCTTTACGAGTTTTAAGGCGATTCCTTTGCGAGTGTCTTACCAACTGCCTAACACACTTATCATAAATGTTTCATACATTAATTAACCCTTTTTGGTCTTTAACCTATGTTTCAAATAAGGCGAGGGGAAAAGTTTCGTTCGCGAAACGCCGTTACTTGAAATGGTCGTTTCTCCTAAACCGTGCATCGGAATCGAACGAACTACATATCAAAATGAAGCTCGTAACAAGAGCTATCTAGACATGGAAATGGTCATAATCTAGCAGGGGGTTCTCGGGTCCTAATGTTATGCACAAAAACAGTCTAAAGAAAATCGGACGTTACGACGGCTATGTTTAACAAACATAACAACTACATACCTGATAAATATGCTCCAAGAAAAATCTGTGTTAAGTGTGGTAGTGTTAATCATTTGTCTGTTAATTGTAAACTTGCCATGCCTACTCCTATGTCTGCACCCTCCTCTTTTCCCAACATGACTGTCATGCCTACCATGCCTATGAATGCTATGTCTGCTCAGAATATGAATGCACAGTTTGCTAATATGCCATTTGCACCTAATCCTTATTACACTGCATTTAGTATGCCTCAAATGCCATTTAGCATGCCTTACTGGAATAACATGTTTGCAAATAGCATGCCTTTTCCTCTTAATCAAAATGTGCATGACAATTCTGTTTTAATGACTGGTTTCAAAGGTCCAACTCAGATGACTAAGGATGAATCAGAAATTCCCAAGTCAAATAAGATCAAACCTAAGAAACCAAAGAAGAAAACTAACAAGGCAAGACCCAAGAAAACATGGGTAGCAAAATCAACTTGATTTGATTTTGATGTGTGCAGGGAAATAGAAAGAATCTTTAATATCTGGATAGTGGTTGCTCAAGGCACATGACTGGAATTTCTACCCTGCTCACTGAGTTCAAGGAAAGAGCTAGCCCAAGTATTACTTTTGGAGATGACAGCAAGGGTTATACTGCAGGATATGGCTTGATTTCAAAAGACAATGTCATCATTGAAGAGGTTGTCCTAGTGGATGGTCTCAAGCACAATTTGTTGAGTATCAGCCAGCTTTGTGATAAGGGCAATTCAGTAACCTTCAATTCAGAAGCCTGTGTTGTGACAAACAAAAGGAGCAACAAAGTGGTTCTCACTGGAGTGAGAAAAGAGAATGTGTACTTAGCTGATTTCAACTCATCAAATATAGAATCAGTAACTTGTCTTCTCAGTAAAGCAAGTCAAGAAGAAAGTTGGCTTTGGCATAAGAAGTTGTCCCATCTAAACTTCAAAACCATGAATGAGCTTGTCAAGAAAGAACTGGTTAGAGGTATTCCTCAAGTGGAGTTTACTAAGGATGAATTATGTGATGCCTGTCAGAAAGGAAAGCGGATCAAAGCATCATTTAGAAAGAAGCTTGATTCAACAATTGAAGAACCTTTGCAATTGCTACACATGGATTTTTTTGGACCAGTCAATGTGTTTTCCATCTCAAGGAAAAGATTTTGCCTAGTAATTGTGGATGATTTCTCAAATTTCTCTTGGACATATTTCCCAAAGTTTAAAGATGAAGCTAGTGAAATCATCATCAATCACATAAGGCAAGTCAACAATCATCCTGATTTCAAAGTAAGAAGAATCATGAGTGACAATGGAACTGAGTTCAAGAATTCCGTGATGAGATCATTTTGTCAAGAGAATGGGATTATGCATGAGTTTTCTGCAGCAAGAACTCCACAACAAAATGGAGTAGTGGAAAGAAAGAACAGATCTCTTATTGAAGCTGCAAGGACAATGCTTGAAGAATCAAAGTTACCAACATATTTTTGGGCTGAAGCTGTGAATACTGCTTGCTACACTCAGAATATCTCTTTGGTTAATCAAGCAAAGTGCATGAAACCCTACCAATTGTTTAAGAATAGGAAGCCCACTCTAAATTTCCTTCATGTTTTTGGCTGCAAATGTTATATCTTAAGGAATCAAACTGACCAACATGGGAAGTTTGATGCTAAAGCAGATGAAGGAATTTTTGTTGGATATGCCATGGGAAAGGCATATAGAGTCTACAATCTAAGAACTAACATTGTTATGGAATCAGTACATGTTGTGTTTGATGACAAAAAGATTGAGGAACTGCAAGATAGAGATTTCCATGAAAGCCTGAAGTTTAATAATGTGGAGATGGTTAGTGATGATAGTGATGATGAAAGTGATCAAGAAACAGTGACTAAGGATAATGCAGAAAAATCTACAACTAAAGAAGCACATAATTCAACATCTGTCGAGTTACAAAATGCTTCATCCTTCGGGAGAGAATCTGCCTTATCCATCGGGAGACAATCAGCTTCATCTGTCGGGACACAAAGTGCATCATCCGTCGGATCATTAAGAGAAGCTGAAAGTCAGAATAGATCACCTACAGAAAGTTCCCCTTTCTTAAATCAAAGATTAACAAACTCAGGGGGAGTTTCTCATAATCAAAACTCAGTCACACATCAAGATAACAATGAGGCCTCTTCATCTAGAGCTAATCTACCTCAACAAAGAAAATGGACTAAAGATCACCCTTTTGAGCTCATCATTGTTGATGCATCTTCTAGAGTTCAAACAAGGAGAGCAACTCAAGAAGAATGTCTATATAGAAGCTTCCTATCTAAGGAAGAACCAAAGAAGGTAGAAGAAGCTTTGTTGGATCCTGATTGGATTTTAGCTATGCAGGAGGAGCTAAACCAATTTGAAAGGAACAAGGTATGGAAGCTGGTACCCAAACCTAAAGGAAAGAATCCAATTGACACCAAGTGGGTATTCAGAAACAAGATGGATGAAAATGGCATAGTGGTCAGGAACAAAGCTAGATTGGTTGCTAAGGGCTATTGCCAACAAGAAGGAATAGATTTTGATGAAACCTTTGCTCCTGTTGCAAGACTTGAAGCCATCATAATTTTCTTATCCTATGCAGCCCATGCCAATTTCAAGGTCTATCAAATGGATGTCAAAAGTGCCTTTTTGAATGGAGATTTAGAGGAGGAAGTCTATGTCAGTTAACCTCCTGGTTTTGAAGATCCAATTTTCCAGGATATGTCTATGATCTTTTGAGCACTTTATGGACTGAAACAAGCACCTAAAGCCTGGTATGATATTTTATCAAAGTTTCTTTTGGAAAATCACTTCACAAGAGGTACTGTTGATAAAACTTTATTCTTTAGAAATGTTAATGGCTCTAGTATACTTGTTCAAATCTATGTAGATGATATTTTATTTGGCTCTACAGATGAAAAACTTTGTAAAAAGTTTGCCAAATTGATGCAAAGTAAGTATGAAATGAGCATGATGGGAGAACTAACTTACTTTCTTGGTTTACAAGTTAAGCAAGTTAGTGATGGAATATTCATTAGTCAAACTAAATATATTCATGATCTTTTAAAGAAGTTTGAACTAATGGATTGCACATCTGCAAAAACTCCCATGACCACTGCAACTAAGCTTGAATTAAACACTACTGAAAAGTCTGTGGATATTTCAAGCTATAGGGGCATGGTTGTCTCACTTCTGTACTTAACAGCTAGTAGGCCAGATATAATATTTGCTACTTGTCTTTGTGCTAGATTTCAGGATGATCCTAGAGAATCTCACTTAATAGATATTAAGAGAATTTTCAGATATCTCAAGGGAACACCAAAACTTGGCATTTGGTACCCTAGAGATTCTGGTTTTGATCTAACTGGTTATTCAGATGCAGATTATGCAGGTTGTAAAATAAACAAAAAAAGTACAACAAAAACCTGTCAATTTCTAGGGAACAAGCTTGTGTCCGGGTTCAGTAAAAAGCAAAATTTAGTTTCTACTTCTATAGCTGAAGCTGAATATATTGCTGCTGGTAGTTGTTGTGCACATATTTTGTGGATAAAAAACCAATTGTTGGACTATGGTTTTCAAGTAGATAGAATTCCCATTTTCTGTGATAACACAAGTGCAATTGCCATCACTGAAAATCCAGTACAACATTCAAAAATAAAGCGCATAGACATCAAGTACCACTTCATTAGGGAACATGTGATGAATGGTACTGTGGAACATCATTTTGTTCCAAGTGAAAAGCAGCTTGCAGATATCTTTACCAAGCCACTTGATGAATCCACCTTTTCAAGGTTGGTAAGTGAGTTAGGTATGCTTAATTATTCTTGAATTATTTCAGATACTATTGCAAGTTTTAATGCAGCCAGAAACCGTAAGTCAAAATTTTCATCCCGACGGATGCTCATTATCCATCGAGTTTGATCATCCGTTGGAATATTATTTGTTAATAAAAATCAATTACTTTTCTGGATTATTTTATAACCCGACGGATAATTGATTTATCCTCATCCGTCAAATTGTTTCAATCTTAGCCGTTAAAACTCTGAACATTATCCATCGGGTATACTTACGGTTTGTAAGTATAACACGACGGATAAGTGACATAATTTTTATAGTTTATTTATTTTTAAACGGCTATTTTGGGCTATTTTGATTGGTTACTTTACTTCACTTTATTATGTTTGACAATTTATATTTGAGATGGTATAAAAGCAGAATTCATTTTTATTCTACTCTTTTATCATTCTCAAATCAATTGCTTTAACTTCCTTTCTTCTCTAAAGTAAATATTCTCTCTGCAAATTTCTCATTCTCTAACAATGGCACCAGTAGTCAAAATCATGTCTCAATCTGGATATATCTATAAAAAGAACAACTTTGTAGCTCTTGTGAATAAGGGGATTCCTCAGTTTAGAGACTTTCACAAGATGATAGATTTTGTGAAAAGCTGTAAACTCAGTTATGCTATGCTGGAATCACCCACAATCTACTGTGAAGTTATGGAGGAGATATGGACAACTGTCGTGTAAAACTTATCTGACAAAACCATAACTTTTACACTTAAAGGTAAGCAGTTTTGCATCAATAGTGACATTGTCAAAGCATGCTTTAGAATTCCAGATAACACTGCTACTGTTCCACACACAGATACTGATATAGTTAACATGCTAAATTCTACGGGCTATGCACTTTCTACTTCTAAGTGAAATTAGGAGGCTAGGTCTTAGAAAGGAATGGAGCTATCTGTGTGATATGGTAACTAAGGTATTTTCTAGTAAAATTAGCAATTTTGATTCTGTTAACATCTCCTTGCTTAACATGCTTTATATGTTAGTTACTAATAAGTACTTTAATTTCAGTGACTTGATCATGTTTGAGTTAGGTTATAAGTTAGGAGAACTTAATAAAAGAGGTAAAAGTGTCTATTATGCTAGATTCTTTATGATGCTTGCTAACCATCGTATTGAGAATATTATTGTTGAGAACCCAACCAACAAACTGAATTATTGGGTTCAAGAAAGGAGAGTCATTGCTAATCTCAACAGGGCAAGTCACCACAAAGAGGTGCCCCTCCTTTACTTTTTAATCATGGAGGGACCTCAGTTAAGTGAGGTAAACACCATTGTCTCCACTCTTCCAACCTCACACATTTCTTTGCCTTTAAGTATAGTTATGGCATCTGTGTCATTGACCCAACAGATGCCTACCCAAGCTACCAAAACAACAATTTTAAAGTCCAACGCTAAGAAAGCCCCCTCTGGCTTCTCTCAAAAGAAACCAGTTGCAAAATCTACTAAACACAAAGAGGGGAGTGTGAAGGTGAGTGAGCAAGGTGAGGGACAGGGTGAAAATCAAAGAAACCCTAAGGATTAGGCTGGTGAGATGAGTGTACCTAAGCCTAGCCACACCACAGTTTCCCAACAAACGGTGGTTGTTAATAATGAAATAAGCTCACTTCTAGTTTCATCCTCCCAAAAGGATGTTACCATTGAAACAAGCTCCCAACCAGGAGCACAACTCAAGAGGGTTGGGGACATAAGTTCACCACAGACTTATGCTAGAAAGAAAAGATCTAAAACCCTTGGGGATGCACAGGGAACGCACACAGTGCAAACTGAAGCAATAGACTCAGTCACTGCACCATCTCAAATTCAGGTTGATGTGGCTCCAGTAAATGTGGAGTCACAGCCAAAATCTTTAGTGATAGAAGCACCTGAAACACCAAATTCACCCACACACTCATTGGATGTAGACATGATTAATACATCACTTCCAAATTTTCCATCTTTAACTCTGTTGGAGAAGCCAAAAATCCAAGCAAGTGGGCATCATCTTTTAGATGATTTGTTGGATCACTTGCCAATTCTTTCTGAGTCTATTGAGATATATGTGCCTAAATTTTCATCAATCTGAACAGAGTCTACAATAGTCTCTACTCCAAACTCATTCATTTCTTCTATCCCGGTGGATATCAATCATCCGTCGAGTAGTGATTGTATCCCGACGGATGTGCCTAACAGCAGTCATCCGTCGGCTAGCCAAACTACTACCTCGATGGATATTCCTCATCCATCGGGAGTCTCTGCACAACTTCAAATTTCTTCAATTATCATAAGTGCAGAGGACTTAGTAGTACAATCACTCTTAGGAATGAGGGAAGGGAGTGAACTGAGTGAGAGGCTGTGTTGCTCCCAGGCAAAAGGAGAAAAAATGAGTAAACCTATGCAGTCCATTTTTTCAGGACTGGAAAAAGTGAGTGAGGGGAGTCCCACCTTAGATGGTGAAGGTGAGGGTGTGAGGGTGGGAAGACAAGGGGAGCCCTTGATGCAACAAAAGAGCGATACTGAGAGAAATGCAGGTATAGGAGTGATAAGGATGGACACCATTGCTAGTGAGTCAATGAATGTCAGTGATGCAGAAAGGGAGAGACTATTTCAGCAAGAATATCAAGCTGTCATAGATTCTATCTCCCTGGATGCTGAGACATTTACTCATCCTATTACAGCTTGTCAAACTCTAGTTGTGCAGGGCAATGAGGAGGCTGAAAAGATGCTCAACTTAGTGCACACTACTCAATCTTTACAAAGAGAAAATGATGCAATCACTGCTATGCCTTCAACTACTGGCAGAGATTTTGAACTGGATGAAGACTCATTTGGGGATGCTGGTGGGGATGATGAAGAAGACAGCATGAGCATAGGGGGGGGGATTTAGATATTCCTGCCTAGATGCTAACTAAAGAATGCTCCTACTCACATCTCCAATCCATACTATTCAAGCTCATTCATGAAACCCAAACATCCATTCAAGCATCTGAAAGAGATATTCCTAAGTCCAATCATGTATGAGGATTTAGAAATAACTTTTATGTAATATGTTATGATTTCATTGATATTAATAAAAGGCTTGTTTTGTTTTTATTGCGGGCTCTATCTATTTAAATGTTTAAATAAGATATACCGCAGTTTAGAGTAAAGGTTTTTATGAATTGTGATGAGATCATAATAATGAGACCTAAAAGATGATAACTCTAAACTTAAATAGTTCCTGGTCGTAGGATTACTAACTGATAATTAATAATCCGCAAAGATCGGTACATATTATGCTTGCTTCATTATGAAGGATGTCTGTTCTCATACACATTTGTGTGGTGACACTATAGCTAGTATGTAGGTGCTTATCATAGAATAAGTTCACTGAACATGACTCACATAGCTGAACAACTGATGGAGTTCACTCACGTGTCAGCAGTTGTTCACATAGTGATAATTGTACAAGTATCCTTAGACTTGAGGTCATCATAGTCATCTTGTGTACACTGAACTATGCTTTGGTTTAGTTCTTAGTCTCAAGGGACAATTATAAGGGTTCTACTGGGTATAGGAATTTGTACACGAAGATAGTGTATGATCAATAAAGGATCTATCCCTTCCAGTGTAGGAAGAGAATGTTCAATGCTGATCCACTTATGTTAGTTCAGGAATCTCTGGCCAGAGCGAATGAAATTAGAAAGGAGTTTCTAATTTACATTAAATAGAACTAAACATAGTGGATGGGAAAGCAAGTGATTAAATAAGATAGGCTTGACACAAGTTCCATGCCTTATATTTAATCGTGATATTGCAGGGTAGAAGGAATTAATTGTACGGTAACTACTTATTGAATAGGTTCTTGGTATTCTAAGCAGTGAATTCGTATTATCCGGATATTTGCGATATGCTGAGAAGTATCCCTCACGATGTAGAATAAATATGATTAATTAATTAATCATATTTAATGAATTAGAGAATTTATATAAATAATGATAAAATAGTTTTACTATTATTTATTTCTACTACCGGCTTAATATTGAACCTACAGGGTAACACCATAAAAGAGAATGATTTAATGGTGGAGGAATTAATTAATAATGGCTGATAATTATTTATTTATGAAATAAATAATTAATTGGAAAATTTAATAATTGATTAAATGAGATTTAATTGATTATAAATTAATTAAGAAAAGGTTCTTAATATTATTAATTAAGAATTTAATTTTTGGAAATTAAATCAAGTGAGAGAATTATTTCTAAAGATTTTAGAAAAAGGATTAATAATTGAAAGGTGTTTTAATTATTAGTGAGAATAATAAAGGGTTAATAATAATAATATTTTATGGGAAAATTTTCAGCTGAAAATTTTGCCTATAAATATACTATTATAAACCCTATTTTTGCCTCAACCAAAAAAAGATTTACAAAACCATAATTCTCTCCATCTCCTCCTCCTTCATTACATCGTTTTCTTGGTGGATACCGGTGGAGTGCTTCACACTTGAGGAGCAGCTGCTAAGGATCTCCGTTCATCGTTCTTGGATCGCTATTAAAGACCTCCATCTTTTCATTAACGTAAAGCTTCTTAAGGTAAACATACTGAACTACGAATTAAATATTATTTTTTTCGCATGGATCCTGCAGAGGGTTTCGGTTTTTTTAAGATTTAAATTTACGTTTTCGTTGCGTTTATGTGCTAAAACCCTTCAATGGCATCAGAGCTACTTGCGAAAAGTTTTTAATTCGTTTATGTGTTTAACTGTTTTCGATATATGAGCATGTACGTGATTTGCCATGATTTGATGTTGATATAATATGCTTATATATGTATGGTTTTGAATATATGATATTCATGTGAGTTTTATAATCATAAGATGATTATGTAATATGTATATATACTGATATATACATGATTTATGTTTGTTCTAATTATGAGAATCATATTAGAAACGGATTCTGAATTGGCTGCGGCAGATTTGCTGAAATCTGGGTCTGGTGTCCGATTTACGCAAACGAATACCCTATTCCATAGGTAAACGAGCGTTTGAACAAAACTGATAGCTAAAGTTATCAACGACTCATCTGTAAGGCGTTTGACGTCGTTTACTGCCCGTAAACAGTGATTCTTATTTTCTATTTATGATTAGATCATGGATAATATGATATGTTAAGATCAGATTATGTGTTTCAACATGCTTTTATGTGTTGTATGAGCATGGTGGATGGTTATGGCCTTTCGACCTTAGTATAATGGTTTTGGTTTTGGTTTTAAATACGACTTGCATGTCGTCAATCTTTGTAATCATAAATCTCGAATGTAACTCGAGTTATTCTTGTAAGTTCATTAGATTTGTTTTACTTTCAATCATGTAATGTAATTGAAGACTCAAGAAGGCTATCCAATAGAGGTGATACAAAGAAGAAGACGAGGCATACAAGAAGTCTAAACAAAGAAGAAGACTTATGTAATAAGTAGTTGTATTTATTTCCATCACCATATTAGATTGACCTTGATCTTTATCATGAGCTTGATAAAGATAACATAGGATGGGGCCATAACCAAACACATTTACTTTATTGCACTTTACATTTACTTGTTTATTTAATTTTATATCTGAGATATATGCCTATGTTTACCATGCGATGATAGATTTAGGTGAACTTAAATCAATATAAGGCGTGCTCTAGAAAATCTAGAATATGAATCGTTTCTTTCCTTAACAGTAATATTATGAATACAATCATGAGATTCTTGTGTTTATGAAACACGTAATTAAATATGAATTTTTAATATTAAGAGAAAGGATGATTCTGTCAACAATATATTTCTATTTGTAAGAAAGGGTTATTAAGTGACGCCTCTTGACAATGCTCCACCCGATCTGGGAATCATCTGATTATCATTTATTGATTTGAAATATTTAATTTAAAAGGAAGAATCTCTTTATAATATGATTATGATTGTAACATAATATAATCCCTCTAAAATTAAATAATATCAAGTAGTAATTGGTCAATGACACAACGGGCTTGTATCGGTCATAGCCTTCCAACATGGTAGAAAGCGGTTCTTATTTTTAAATCATTGTCGTTTCGTGCTACAGCCGAGGGCTTTGATTTTGAAATAAGAAATACTTGTCTATTACATAGAGATGTGTACATTGAATTAGAATCTAAAGGTCGGTACGTGCTACAGCCGTGGGTCGTTGGAGACTGATTCAATTGTACGAAATGTTGGGTTAGACTTGACTTAGAATATTGAGTTTTTCGTGCCACAGCCATGACTCAATTATTCAAGAGGCTAAAGTTATATTAGGGAATAACATAAGATGTAATTGACAAGAGTTGTCTGCCTATTGAACATCACATGACGTTTCGTGCTCTGGAAATGTCATAATTAAACAAGTAGCTCTGGTCTCAGGACTTAAACACAACCTACTGAGTATAAGTCAAATCTGTGACAGAGGTTATCATGTTGATTTCTTTGAAGAACACTGTGAAGTTGTGAGTAAATCTAAAGGCAAAGTTGTTCTGAAAGGATACAGACGTGGTAACATTTATGAAGCTAAGCTTTCAACAAGTACTGATGGTTCTGCAATCTGTCTGATAAGTAGAGCATCAATTGAAGAAAGCTGGAATTGGCATAAGAAACTCTCTCATTTAAATTTCAACAATATAAATGAACTGGTCAAGAAAGATCTTGTGAGAGGATTGCCAAACACAGTATTTGCTCCTGATGGTCTTTGTGATTCATGTCAGAAAGCCAAACAAAGAAAATCTTCATTCAAGAGCAAGACTGATTCATCAATTCTTGAGCCTTATCATCTTATACATGTTGATCTATTTGATCCAGTAAATGTCATGTCTATTGCAAAGAAGAAGTATGTGTTGGTCATAGTGGATGAGTTCACCAGATACACATGGGTGTATTTCTTGCACACAAAAAGTGAAACTGCATCTATCTTGATTGATCATGTCAAACAGCTGGATAAAATGGTCAAAGATTCTGTGAAAATTTTAAGGAGTGATAATGGCACTGAGTTCAAGAATTTGAAAATGGAAGAGTTCTGCAAAAGCCATGGAATAAAGCAGGAATTTTCTGCTCCTGGTACTCCACAGCAAAATGGAGTTATTGAAAGGAAGAATAGAACTCTCATTGAAGCTGCACGTACAATGCTTGAAGAAGCAAAGCTTCCAACCTATTTCTGGGCTGAAGCTGTGCAGACTGCTTGTTTTACTCAAAATGCAACACTCATTAACAAGCATGGAAAAACACCATATGAGATGGTGAAGAAAAAGAAGCCAAATCTGAAATATTTTTATGTATTTGGATGCAAGTGTTTTGTTCTCAAGACTCATCCTGAACAGCTATCAAAGTTTGATCTAAAAGCTGATGAAGGAATCTTTGTTGGATATCCACTTTCCACAAAAGCCTTCAGAGTCTATAATTTGAGAACAAAAGTGGTCATGGAATCTATCAATGTCTCTTTTGATGACAAAAAGATCACTGGTCTTAAAGATTTCATTGACCATGATCAGCTGAGATTTGAAAATGAAGACTCATATTCTGATACTGAAAATCCTGACAGTCTAAGTCCTGATACTTCAAACTCTGATGGATTAAACTCTGATGTTATTGAAACTGTGGTGACTACGTTAAAGGAAGATGCACCTATGCAGGGGGAGCATACTCAAGATCCTACCACATCTCAAGAAACATCCGAACATGCATCTGGCTCTTCAAGTTCTGATTCGTCAAGTTCTGATAAGCCAAGTTCTGATAGTGCTGAAAATCTAAATACTGAAGAATCCAACTCAGAGAGCATAGTTTTAGGGGGAGCATCAGAAAATGAAAATGAAGATAGCATGGATCATGGGGGAGCATCCAGTTCTAGAGAAAACCTTCCATCTGCAAGGAAGTGGACAAAATCACATACACCTGATTTGATAATTGGAAATCCTGATGCAGGTGTCAGAACTAGAGCAGGTACTTCAAATGAGTGTCTTTACAATTCTTTTCTCTCTCAGACTGAGCCAAAGAAAGTGAAAGAAGCTCTTCAAGATGCTGATTGGGTGCAAGCAATGCAGGAAGAGTTGAATGAATTTGAAAGAAATAAAGTCTGGACCCTAGTACCAAGACCAAAGAATAGATCTGTTGTTGGTACAAAGTGGGTATTCAGAAACAAAACTGACAGTGATCGCATAATTACAAGGAATAAGGCAAGGCTGGTTGCAAAATGATATTATCAACAGGAGAGAATTGATTATGATGAAACATTTGCACCAGTTGCTAGGTTAGACGCCATAAGGATATTTTTGGCTTATGTTGCTCACAAAAAGTTTACTGTCTTTCAAATGGATGTGAAAAGTGCTTTTCTCAATGGAGAATTGGAGGAAGAGGTATATGTTGAACAACCTCCAGGTTTTGTAGATACCAAACATCCAGACTATGTCTACAGACTTGACAAAGCACTTTATGGACTTAAGCAAGCTCCTAGAGCATGGTATGAGACTTTAGCTCAGTTTCTTCTGGAAAGTGGATTCCATAGAGGGATAATAGACAAAACACTGTTCTACCTCAACCATGGAAAGGACTTACTTCTGGTCCAGATTTATGTTGATGATATCATTTTTGGATCTCCAAATGACAAACTTTGCAAGAAGTTTGCCAAACTTATGCAGTCAAGATATCAGATGAGTATGATGGGGGAACTTAGCTATTTCTGGGCCTTCAAGTCAAGCAGAATGAGGAAGGAACTTTTATTTGTCAAACCAAGTACACCAGAAACTTGCTAAAGAAATTTGGAATACAAGATTGTTCAAGTGCATCCACTCCAATGGCCACTGCAACAAAACTGGATAAGGATAACGGTAAATCAGTAGATATTACTGACTACAGAGGTATGATTGGCTCTCTACTCTATCTAACTGCTAGTAGACCTGATATCATGTATGCTACCTGTCTTTGTGCAAGATTTCAAGCAGATCCAAGAGAACCTCACTTAACAGCTGTAAAAAGAATCTTTAAGTATCTTAAAGGGACAGCTGCTCTGGGATTATGGTATCCTAGAGAATCAGATTTTAAACTAATAGGTTACTCAGATGCAGATTTTGCAGGTTGCAAAATTGACAGGAAAAGCACAAGTGGAAGCTGCCAATTTCTTGGAGGCAGATTGGTTTCTTGGTACAGCAAGAAACAAAAGTCAATTTCCACATCAACTGTAGAAGCAGAGTATATTGCTGCAGGAAGCTGTTGTGCACAGATTCTTTGGATGAAGAATCAGTTACTGGATTATGGGTTAACATATTTCAAAATCCCTATTTACTGTGATAATCAAAGTGATATTGCTATGACAGGTAATCCAGTTCAACATTCAATGACAAAGCACATCAGCATCAGGTACCATTTCATCAGGGAACATGTGGATGAAGGTACAGTGGAATTGCATTTTGTTCCCACAGATCAACAGTTGGCAGATATCTTCACAAAACCATTATGTGAAGCTACTTTTACAAGATTGGTAAATGAACTTGGAACGGTTTCAGGTTCTTTCTCTAAATCTGCTTAGACTTGTTCTGTGTTATCAGACTTTATGTTCAGTATTTACAGAATTAATCTCATTGTATATTCTGTGCTTAATTGATAAATGTCTTTAAGTACTGACTGTTTTCTGATATATGTTTCTAAACTATGATAAGTGATATGTTTGTTCTAGTACCTATTCAATCCTATGAGGATAACTGTGCTAGATACTGACCTAGTAGTCTTTAATAAACAAAATGATTCCATGGAAGAAGTAATTATTTCAGTGGAAATCTTATGACACTAGCAAATTCTGATAACTGAGCTTAGTTAAGTTTACTTTGTATATCTTATTACTAAGTCACAAATTAGAATAATGCTAATCATCTGTTAAGTTCTGATACTAGTAAAACTGCTGAATGTACTAAGTGCTGATAAACCTCTCTTATCAAAAGAAAAAGCAAAAAGATCAAAGATTAAAATCAGGTACTCCTTTGAGATCTAGAGTAAAAATGTGGAAGGGACGACCCAAGTGCATTGCTGGTATTAAGTAAATATGCATCAGAAAAGCAAAATATTTTCTTGGTGACTTTTCACACTCTATGATTACTGGAGAAATACTCTGAAAATAGCATAAATTCTGATAAACAGTCGTGACTCACTTACACTGAGAAGCCACTGTAAAACAGAATTGCAAAAGATGCATAAAATTAGCACAAAACAGTTGAGATGGACTCTAACATGAACTCATTCATCAGTAGGTTTCAGGACAATGACAGATCTTTAGCAAAATTTTAGTTATGCCTTATTTCTAAGATGTACTAAAGTGAATCAGACTTTACTCTTTGTCTGTTTTTAGCTTAATGCACACACTAATCACTCCATCTGAATGATGAAAATTTCTGTGGTGGTCTATGTTATTTTAGATAAACAGTCATTGTGTCATTATTGCAAAAATTCTGAGGACAAGTTCTCAGTTACACGTTTTGATGATTAAGTTCTGACGTCTATAACTCAGAACTTGTATGAGTATTTACTAAAATGGGCATTCCTTTTTCGAGTGAAGAAATTATGTTCTGATGACTGTTAAGTTCTGGTATAGGTCTAAGTTCTGATTTCTCAGTCTAATCCTTTACTTGACTTATCTGTGAATAAAATTTGGTAACAGTCTCAGTTCGAATTAGAATCTGTTGAAGTGGAAGAGTAATAGTCACTATGATTAGGATTAATGGTATTTGTACTTGAACAGTCCACTGTTTCTTGTGTCTTGTGCGGTCTAGACCATGCTTCCTCTTTCCAATGACTGTTATTCTTTTTCAAAGTCTAGGGAGACCTACCTATCAGCATTAAATATCTTTGCATCTCTTGGCATTCTCTTGCCTATATAAGCAACCACTTCACATCAGTCTTTCCATCACATTCTTCTCACACACTTATCCTCCTTCTTCTATCAAAAACACAATGGTTCGATACAACATGTTTTTGAACAACCAAACCTTCACAATGGAGCTAAGTTGTGCCGACTGGCAGCAGGAGTGGCATGTAACAGCCATTCCTGAGGAGATCTGGGATTCTGTCCCACAGGAGGTGCTAACTCACCTCCTATTCTTCTATATGGATTACCATCGCCATCTGGAGCGATTGGAGGAGGAAAGGCGGGAAGCTATCCGTCAGCAAGAGCGAATCATACGACTCGCCATCTTGTTCGTCGAAGATAGGAAGAGGAAGATGACTTAATCTCGTCTTCTTCCTGTTCTTCTTCATCATCAGCTTTGTCAGGCTTCTTAGCTAGGACTAAAGCTGTTGACGTTAGGATTAGAAGCTTAGGGAAAATCTTGTATTGATGTAATTTCCATTTCATAAATGTATTGACTTGATATATTAATGAAAATTGTTTTTACTTCAAGATTTTGTCTCTGAGTTATTTTATCTTCTGTTGATAAATCCTGATTGATATTCTGATGACCATTTAAATTTTGTTTTTATTTAAGTTCTGATTCTCTGTCAGCACTTATTCATCGAAATTATCTCGGTCATTTTTAACATGATTTATTTTCAGAATATTAATGTTGCAGTGAAAAATAATTCAATCAGTGCTAACGGTTTAAATTTTGAATTAAAACTGTTTCTCTTGATTAATGGAACGGTTTTTCCTTGAAACTCGGCTAATGGGTAAGTCATGATTACTGTTTTCTCGAGCCCAGTAACTGACCGTTATTATTGCATGTCTGCCAGGTGTCCAACGGTAACATTTTTTTTGTTCCGTGTATAAGTACAGCAGAGAGAAGATTTCTGTAATCTTTTTAATTTCTTCATCTTTTATCTCTCTTCTTACTTTTACTCTCCTTCACTTTACTTTTTCCGTTGTTTTCATACAGACATTATATCATACACTTATCAGGCATACTTAATTCTCAATTTTTTCACATGGCACCAAAGGATTTAATCATTGATGGAGCAAAGTTTGTTCCAAACAATTATGCTGCAATTCTTGATCATGCTGAAGCTCCATCTGAATTGCACTTTGTGCAAGATCTTCTTGCACATAGTGAGGTTGGGTACGCCTTAACTCAGCCTGAATTATTTTCAAGTCAACAAGTTCTGAGGTTCTGGAGGACTGGCGTTTTTGATGATGGTGGTAACCGTGGAACTCCCAGTATTATCTTCCAAGTGGGTGATTCATCTTTTGTAGTCACTCCTGGTACAGTACGCAGGGCTTTACATCTTCCAGAGGATTGTACTTTCTCAGTTTCAGAGGACTCAGCCCTTCGGGAGTTAATGGCTGAATTGGGATATGAAAAGAGTCTGACGAAACTTAGACAGTTGAAACGGGCCAATATCAGAAGAGAATGGAGTTTCTTCTTTGATTGCATCACCAAAGCCTTTGGGAACAAATGTTCAAATTTTGATGCTATCCCAATTCTGAGTCAGCACATAGGGTATGCTATTATCCATCAAACTCATTTTGATTTTGCAACTGGAATAATTGGTTTTATTGGGGATAGGATGACAGAGGATCGAGATGTTATCTATTTTGCTAGATTCTGTCAACTTATTTACACTTACTGTACTGATGAACCTCATTTAGTCAGCACTCAAACCCCACCTTTTAAGGTTGCAAAACGATACTTTAATGACCTGGTAAATGCTGATACTAAGAAGAAAATGGTTAGACCATTACAGATTCCTAAGTCTGTAAAATAGATCCTGGTAAATGCTGATCCTGATACCTATAGATCTGTTTACTCTGATGTTCAACCACCTCCAACCACCCAAAATCCATCAACCTCAGTACCTACCTCTCATTCTACTCAACCTACCCTCAGAACTTATCTCAAATCCTATCTCTCCACTTCACAGACTGCTCAACCTTCTTCTTCAGCACCTACTGTGAAGCCTACATCCTCTAAGCCAAAGAGAACAAAGACTGTTCCTCAAACACCTCAAAAGAGGAGGAGATTTACTTTGAGAGATGAATCAGATTCTGAGGAACAGATTCCTTCTTCAGAACCTGTGGTGGTTGAAGCTGAGAAAGCAACTTCTCAGAAGGATTCTGAAATTGGGGGTTCTAGGCTTCTCAAGAGGCTTAGACGTATGATAGTTCCTGAAACTCCCAAGGAATCCAAATCAACAAGGAAGTACAAGAAACAGAGGGCACAAAGGCCAGTTTCAGATGATGAGGAGGAAGCAGCTAAGGAAGGGGATCAGGAATCTCTGATCTCACAAGACAAGGAATTTGCTCCAGTCACTTCTTCTCCATCAACTCTATCTCAGGAAGCTGTATCTGACAAGGCTAACTCACCATCTGTGTCTCTTGTTGATCCAGGCACAAGTGCTGAAATTGATATTCAGAACCTGGTTGTGCCTGCAATACTTTTCTTAGAAGCTCCAACAGCAAATAATCCTTCCACAACACCTGTTACTGATGCTGTTCAAACTCCAGAGTTATCAACAACACCTTCTCTGCATCAAGATGCTGATGATCAGATTTTAGGTGAGCATCAGGCTATGGCTGTTGATCAGAACTTAGTATCAGATCAGCAATTAGAGGATGGTGAAGTCTCCATTGCTACTCACACTGTTGTCTTATCAGAAGATACTGATTCTTTAAGTTCTGATGCTGCAAATGTTGGAGATACTGGTGAAGCTGCTACAACTGTAGATACTGATGAAGCAGGTCCTTCAGGACATACTCCTCCACTGACTCTTCCTAAGTCTGAACTGGTAAAGGAGTTTGTTCTCAGGGATGCACCAGTGCCTTGGAGTGAAACTCCTGCAGGTCAAGAGTGGACTAAGGAATGGAACTCAGTTTCATGTGTTCCAAATGCTTTACATCTTGCTGAGCACTTGACTAAAGCTGATGAAATGTTAAATTCTGATGATTTTAAAACCCAGCTTAGAGTCACTGCATTGAGTACTAAACATCTACAAGGTCTTCATTCCAATACTCATGCAGAGCTACACAAGATTCAGGAGAACTTTATCAAACAGGAACAAGTTTGGAAAATTGATAAGAAAAAGTTCTTCCAACCTACCATTGACAGGATTGCTTATATTGAGAAAACTCAAGAGAAACAACAAGCTCAGATTGATCAAATTCTGACAAATCAAGCTTCTCAGCAATCGCAACTTACTGAAATCCAGACCTCAGTGGAACTACTTATCTCTCTTTTATTACCTGTTGATGCCAAAAAGGGGGAGAAGGTAATTAAGTCCAAATGCACAACCAACAAGACACTGCAAGGAAAGGATGATGGAAAAGATGACCAAGGAAACTCTGGAATGGGTAGTGGTCATAGTCAAGGTAGAAGGTTTACATCAAGACAAGCTAGTCACAGAACAAGTTCTGATACTGGGAAAAGAATAAGTTCTGCTGGTAAAAGGATAAGTTCTGATGAACTTCTAGATCTTGATGAGGAAATGTCAAGACAGTTATTTCTTCAAGAAAATCCAGGGATGGACTTGGAAAGTTTAAAGGAAGAAGAAGCCAGACTTAAATCAGAGAAAGTCACATCTAAATATGAAGCTTCTGGTAAAAAATTACTTCCAAAACCTAAAGGCATTGTGATCAAAGAAAGGACACATACTGAAGCAACTTTGGCTAGATCACAACCACAGATAGATCCAAGATCCAAGGGTAAAGAAAAGGTTGGTGAACCTATCAAGCCTTATGTACCTCCTGAGGAAGAAGAAATTACTGATGGAAAAGATGATCTTGCTCTGACTTCAAGAAAAGTTCTTAAAACAACCTCTGACATGGCTCAAGTTGTTCAGAGTCAAGAAATTGTAAGTTCTGATATTCAGAAGAAGCAAGTAACCTCTGACAGCGCTCAAGTTAACTGGATATCAGAAAATAGATCAAAGACACTCCTACCAGGATTCACTAAAGCAAAACAGACTCAATCTTTGAAGACTACTGCAAGTGGTTTTGAAGCAAGAGTAGTTACTGGAAAGGAAGCTAGAGATAAAACTGGATTGGGAAGTGCTGATGAAAGAAGAGTACACAACACTACCAATGATCCAACTTCCTTGAGTGAACCAGGTATTGGAGCAACTCCTGAGAGATTGAATCAACTGGAATCTGTACAGATGGTTTACCATACCTACTTGAAAGAATACATCATGTTGTATTTCATGACAGATGGTAGGGTTTATCATATAAGACAAAATGCCATTCCTTTGAAGTATTTTGAATAATTGGAGCATGTACTTTTCTTACTTCAAGTGGATTGCAGAATAACAGAGACTGCTGCAAACTACTTAAAAGAACAGATTCAGAGACAGAAAAGGCTTTATTCTGTTAAGTCTGACAGCATATATGTTCCAAAGTACATAGATCACAATGGTGATATTGTTGATATGAAGCCTAATATTGCACAGATCAGAACGTATCTTGGTATTAAGGGACTTGAATTCAATCTTGAGTCTGACAAAGCTTATGTCATAAGACTAGATCAGGAGTTGAGAAAAGCAAAGATTAATGATCTCAGAGGTGCAATCTTTCAAACTGGTGAAGATACTGCAGAGCTTAAAGGTGTTAAAAGGAGAATGATTGATGAACTAAGATATGCTGAGAAATGTTTGTTGAAGAACTATCTCAGAACAACTCCTGACATCAGAGAGATCAGAAAATGAAGAAGCCAAGTCGAAGATCTACAACTGCTTAAATTCTGATATTTATACAGATTGAAGTTGTTATCAGAAGTTGAAATTGGTAAAAACTTTAAGGACTGTAAGTTGTAGTTATCTAGTCTATTTCTCATGCATTTGTACTTAATGTTTTTGACATCATCAAATATCTGTTAAACTTGTATATTTTGTTAATTTACAAGTTGGGAGAGATTGTTAGATATATTTGATAATGTCATGGCTAATATGTTTTATGTTTAGCTTTCAGATCTTACGTGAACAGGATAAATCAGTATTTAACTGTTGATCAGTACTTATACTGGAAGTCAGGACTTAAGGATATCAGTACTTATATTATCAGGAGATAATCATCAGAAGATAGATATCAGAACTTAAGTGCTGAAGGACAATCAGATAAGGACAGTAGCTGATTAAAGGAAAGAAGATCGAGATAAACATAAGAAGAGATATGCATGAAGAAGGAATTCCGTGAAGAATGGAATACTTGGAAGAAAAGATATCTGATTGATATATTTTAGGAAGCAGAATTATATTCCATATCAATTAGCGATTATCTTGTAACTGTGTAGTATATAAACACAGACATAGGGTTTACACTATAAGTGTTATCATTATTAGAAAAGATTATTCATTGTAACCCTAGCAGCTCTCGTGATATTTGTTCATCACTGAGAGGTAACAGTTCCACACTGTAACAGAGTTTATTGTTTCAATAAAGTTTGTTTTCTGTTACTTAAGATCTTAAAGTTCGATTTGAGTGTACTATACACTGTATTCACCCCCTCTACAGTGTGTGTGTGACCTAACATATTCCTCTTCAGAGGGAAGTTGTGTGCGAAGTTGTGATTGACAAGGTTAATGAGGATGCTAATTGGTACCTAATAAAATGCACAAGATATCTCGTTGAAGTTCCTTTCATAGTTGAAAAATTCTAATGTCAAAATTGTAAGAGGATCATACCACATCCCAGGAGAAGGTAAAATGACAAGTAATTATTTTACAGTAGTATGAACATTAAGCAGTTTCTGCATGCATAATCAGTTTCTTTGTAATATCATTTTTCGGTTGGAAACAAAATGCTCGGATGACACTGGATCGTTGACAATAGTTTTACCTCATGCAGCCGTTGCTCAAATTACACAGAAAACAGTTGAAGATCTGTATTCTCCGGACAAAGAGGTTAACCTCCAATATTGTGCTGCATTAATTTTGTAAACTAATACATAGATTTTACTAAAACCCGTCATTTACACGTGTAGGAACTGGGAGAACAACAATTCCCGCCGTATTTGAGAATGTTTGATAAGCAGAAATACAATATGACGGTCATCATTACAGAGGAAAATGTCATGAACGGCTCAAAAGTGTACGAAGCTACTGAAATTGGTAACGAAAATGAATCTGGTGGGACCTTCACTCCGTCTTCTAACCAAACTGTTGAGATAAATGAAATGTCAGCTATGAATGTAAGAGATTAGCATGAAAAGTACAATATAGGTAAAAAAGCGTGTAATGTATGACTACCTTCTCGCATGTAGGTATCACTGAACGAAGATACATTAATGCAAGCCCTGAACACAGCCAAATCTACAAGCAAGAAGGTTTGAGCAAGGAAACTTCACGCACCAGTGCCATTTGATAAAGAAGGTCAGATTCAGAAGGAGCCTAAATCAGACAAAGTATGTAACCTGAATTTAACATTTGACAACATGTTATTATATCCCTAATTTTGTTGTCTGGCCATTAATAAACTTTTTCCAGAAAAAGAAGGCTAAGTGAAGGGAACTAGGAGAATCAGTAAGATGGGAAATTTTGTCTACGTAAAGGTAATGTTTGTAGTTATAACTATTCAGACTATATCATAATCTATTTTGTTAACAACATCAGCTGTAAATGACTGCATTTAATTATGATAAGATATGAATGAAGTAGTTGCCCATATTGCTAATGCCAAACAACAACTAATTACAGAGAAATTACCATACATTACAAATACCTTACAACGATACAATATTTGCAAAATTGTCCACCTACGGCTGCAAACTACTCCCTCCGTCCTTTTCAATTATTTATATTTTTTAGAGAGTGTCCGACATGCATTTTAAGGTGCATATAAAGTATAGTTCTGTAATTTTTTTTTACAATTTTGTTTTTCTGAATAAAAATTAAAACATTCAACTTTTATTCAAGAAAAGAAAATTGTAAAAATAAGTTACATAACTATACTTTTTATGCACCTTAAAATGCGTGTTGAACACTTCCTCAGAAATGTAAACAATTGGAAGGGACTGAGGGAGCATAAAACTAAAAGTGTGACAGAACAATTGTTGATTTTTGCCATTTCAAAAAAACAAACAAGTAAATTATAAGCACACCATAATCAAATATAAAGGAAAATAATTAAAAAAAATTCCTTCATAATTTAAATTTGTGGGTAAGTAAATGTTGTTATCAAATCAAACATAAGTGCAAATGGTGTTAGGTGATAAACATAAAACATTATGGTTCTCTGACTATAAGGTAAGTTATTCACCACAGAGAATTTTCAACCACCAAACAATTTAGCATTGTACCTAGACTGTGAAGAACATCATGTCCAAAGAAAAGTTTGACGACCTAAGTAGCCTCAAAATTGGGAAGTTTGATTGGAAAATAAGAGTAAGAGTTACAAGGTTCTGGAGAGGAACTACAAGAAAGGGTGAGATTTTCAAAAGTTTCAATATCATTCTCTTGGATGACAAGGTAAACTATGTTATGAAGCTTTAGTATTATACATTCAGCTGCAGAATTTAATGTCCACTTTCTGCAAACCACCCAGAATAGCAGAATGCACGCTTTCATCATTAGGAAAGTGCTATATCATTAGGAAGTTTTTCGTTCAGGCATACAAACCCGATGACAAGTTGTTATGCCTCGCGAATGATGTGTAGTTGGTTTTCTCAAAAGACACTCAAATTAAAGCGATTGAGGAAAGTACATGTACTATTGAAAGTAATGCTTTTGATTTCTATGATCATTGCGAGCTGATGGAGCTTACAAAATAAACAACTCACTTGGCAGGTGAAATGAATAATATAAGTTTTTAACATGTAAACCTTGAACTGAAACTAACAGGTGCAAATAATTATATCCACATATGTCATTGGAATTGTCAAATTTTATCAGCCACTCACACATTTGGTTAACAAATTCAATGATGCTCAGAAGCAAGTTAAGCTAATACTCACCGATGGAAGGTTATATTTTCCTTCTACATTTCATTTCCATATTTTTAGGTTATTTTCATCCTTATTCATCAAATATCCCGGTAATAATTCGTAGGTCCTCAATCAATGTCACTTTATGGGATACATTTGCTGAAATATTTGATGAACAAATGAAAGAAGTTCATGAAAAACCTATTATACTGATTATTGCAAGTAGCCGAGTATGATTATGGAATGGTATGATAGTAGTAACTTATTCCGTTTATTGATCATTCCAAAACCTATTTACGTATTTTGACGCTTCTCTATAAACACTATGCATGTATAAATAAACGTTTCCCTTCCAAGATCAAGTCGATCTTTCAAGTGTAGGAGGGACTCAATGTTATATCAACTACAATCATTATAGTGTGATGCAGCTAAGACAGAAGTAAGTAAAGAACTTAGATTGAAACAATCCTTACAGTAATGTCATGTATGTAACAATTTTAACATTCTCCAAATATCATTAGATTGACACAACCTGCTTTCCAACAAGAATTGTATGCAATGGACAAGCATGCAGCGGTGGAAATGCTTAATGTTGCGAGGCCTGGGAAGGAATACATCATGGTACTGCAAAGCTAAACAAGTTACAGTTTTTCTTCGTTCAATATTACAGTTTATGTACTTGCAGAGACAAATTTGTGCACACCTCATTATCACTGCTGTGGAAGAGACCGATCCATGGTACAAGATGATTTGCACACAATGCTTTGGAGAAATAGAATTTGAGCAAGATAGATGGTACTGTCTGCATTGCAATCGAATCCTGCCTTGCCCCGAAAAGAGGTAAGTGACTAATTACAAACTTCTCCCCCACATAAAATAATGTCTACATTTCACAGCAAATTAATACCTTCTTCGGCCTCTTCAATATACATAGATTCAAGGTAACTATAAAGGCATCGGATAACACGGGTTGCATCGACATCATCCTCAACGACCAACAGGTAATAGCTGTCCACCTACTGAAACATGTAACAACTAATACTTTTACCTATCATTTCATTCCTCATTCCACAGACCGCTAACTTCCTAGTCTACATTCATATGGGAGAAGATAAGTCGTTCCCTACGTAGTTGAAAGCATTGGTTAACAGGAAATACACCATCAAACTTATGATAAAGGAATTCAATGTACTACACAAGGCCAAAATATACTTGGCAACAAACAATTGCACAACCTTCATCGATCCAAACCAACATCTAACAGAGGCCACAGCTTCTATGCAGCAACAGACAGCAACGATATGGCATTACACCATAACCTTCCTTTGTCAATATTACACAGAAGCTTATTCTGAATACCGTTCTTCACTTTACTGCCTTTTACAGGGATCAACCAGCAGCTACCACCTGGACATGATGTCAAATCTTACCTTTCGGTCTTTACCGACAAAACAGAAACCCAATCCATGAACCTAGTGCAGAACAAAGAATCAAATCTTGATGATTTCCACAATCTATTTTTCCTGAATTTTGCATCCAGTACAATGTGAAACTTTATGTCCCTTGTTAGTGTTTGTGCCCTAGAGACAACACTATGATGTTTTAGTTTAAGACATTAGGATTATTAATGTTTATGTTCTATCGATTATTCTCTTTATAATTTATTAATTCTTAATTTACTGCGATATAAATGTCCTTGGAATATGATATGCAATTCTATATCTCTAAGTACGTGACTTAGAAATGAGATTATGAGAATAGTATCAATATTCCTAAAGGTCCCTAGTCGAGTATTATTATTAAGAGACAATAATAATGCATTAAGACTGGTGTGTTTGTTGACTGATGATCACATCTCATTGATCATAGGTATAGTGATACTAAAGTCAAAAACACAGGCAGATGTATATGTACATGGTGCTGGACAGATCTAATGTGAGATTCTACATGTCTGTTGTGTCATAAGTAATTCTCACAGTGATAATGATGTAATGGTCCTTAGACCTGAAGTCATTATATGTCTATATGAGAATTAATATACATTGATTCCATTAAAAGTTATCCTTGATCGGGTAATGATAAAAGTGGACATTGGGTATATTATGAATCGTATGAGAAATATGAATGATCTAGATGAAATTTAACCCTCTTATTTTAGGAGTGATATTATTAGCCTCTTGTGTGAGCTAGACTATGAAATGCGTGGCCACGCTCAAATGTTGATTTGATATGATAGTCTACTCATTAATCAAGGAAACTTGGATTAAACTATAATGAGGATGACACATTACATGCCTCTAGTTTAATCTATAATATTTGGTTAAAGGGATTATATTACATTGTACATTATTCACAAAAGTTTTAATCGATCGCCGATTCAATTATTATTACTTAGGTAGCAATGATGTATTACTAGATGCCGCTCATTGTTTACGATTTTAAATTAGATTTAAAATTCGTTTCCAACATAATAATAACCTAAGGGTCACACACTAACAATCTCCCACTTGCACTAGAGCCAATCACCCATGTATCTAATACTCATGGAACTAGTATGACCATCATACTTTTGCTGCAACAAAGCTTTAGTCAGTGGGTCTGCAAAACTATCATTACTATGCACTTTACATTTATATCTCCTTAATCATTAATCTCATTAATAAGGCGATATTGCCTAAGGACATGCCTAAACAGTCTCCATGGCTGTTTCAAAAAATATCAATATATTCGGCTTCCATAGAATCATCAATGTTCTTGCTGTGAACTATTCAAGCTAACATCAATTATATTTAGACAAAACATAAAATAGACATAAACTTGTAATCATCCTTGTTTGTCCAAAAATTAAATTCAGAAACTAATATCAGTGTAACCCTTTACAACCAGTTCCCTATCTTCTCCATACACCAAAAATTAATCTTTAGTCCTCTTTAAGTACTTAAGAATATTCTTGAAAACTATCAAGTGACCCTCACATGGATTACACTGGTATCTGATCGTCATGCTCAAAGCATACGAAACATCAGGATAAATATATATCATTGTACACATCATAGATCCAATTGCTGATGCATCTGGAACTTTCTTAAACGGCCCTTATCATCTAATAATTTAGGGGGCAATTATGTTTCGAGATCACTATCCCATGAGACATCGAAACATATCATTTCTTTGTCTCTTGCATCATAAAAAGATGTAATACTTTATTAATGTATGTACTCCAACTAGGTCGATTAATCTTTTCAATATATCTCTATAGATCTTAATCCCTAATATATAGGTAGCATCGCTTAAGTCTTTCACCGAGAAATTATTTCTCAACCAAGTCTTAACAACCTATAGAGAAGGTATGACATTCCTTATTTGTTATATGTCATCTATATATAATACTAGGAATGTCACATGGCTCCCACCAACCTTCTTGCAAACACATGGTTCATCTTCATTTTGAATAAAGCCAAACTCTTTGACCGTTTCATCAAAATGAATATTCATTCTCCTTAAGGCTTGCTTCAATCTATAAATAGATAGAAGCGACTTATAAATTATCTTAGCAAACTTTGGATCGACAAAACCCTCAGGTTGTATCATATATACATCATCTTCAAGGCTCCCATATAAGAAAATAGTTTTGACATCCATTTGCCAAATCTCATTGTCAAAGTAAGCAACTATTGCTAACAAAATCCTGATGGACTTGACCATAGTAACCGATAAAAAAAGTCTCATCATAGTCTATACCATGAATTTGTTTGAAACTTTTTGCCACTAGTCGCGTCTTATAAGTCTGACTTTACCATCCATGACAGTTTTCTTCTTGAAAACCCACTTGCACCCTATAGGTTTTACCCCTTCGAGTGGATCAACTAAAGTCAGTACTTTATTTTGATACATGGATTCCATCTCGGATTTCATGGCCTCTAGCCATCTCTTGGAGTCTGAACTGTTCATACCATCTTGGTAGGTGAGAGGCTTATCATTATCCGTAAGCATCACATCACCATCTTTAGTCAAAAGAAATTCATAATTTCTCCGGGGCTGATGGTGAATCCTACTAGATCTACGAATAACCTGTATTTCTTGGACATAATTACTTTCAATATTTTGATGTACATCCTGATCTTATTCCAACTATGGTTCAATATTATCATGTTCTCGATCTTCATCAAGATGTATTATCCTCCCACTGATTTTCTTAGAAAGTAGTTCTCCCTCAAGAAATACAGCGACCCGAGCAACAAACACTTTGTTCCCGGAAGGATTATAAAAACTATACCCTAGTCTCACTTGGGTATCCCACAAAATAGCATCTATTCAATTTTTGTCCAAGCTTATCAGAAGCTAAACATTTTACAAACACTTCACGTCCCCAAATTTTCATAAATGACATGCTTTGACATTTATCACTCTATATCTCATACAGAGTATTTTGAACCGCTTTAGTCGGAACTTGGTTAAGTGTATATACAACCATTTCTAGAGCATAACCCTAGAAACTTGTTATGCCCGCTTTCGGTCATGGGCCCTAAACAGGTCCCCATGGGTGCATTGAATTGTTGGACTCTCATGTGTGGGCTAGAATCATGGATTAATGTGACTTGGGCCAGCACATGCATGTTGGGCTCGTGACATGCGAGTTGGGCTCGTGACATGTGAGCTGGGCTCGTGACATGTGAGATGGGCTCATGACATGCGAGCTGGGCTCATGACATGCAAGCTGGGCTCACACTTGTAAGGTAGGCTCACACTTGCCATCTGGGCTCTTATACGCGTGCTGGGATTAGGCGTCGACACGCGAGGTGGGCTTAGGTGTCCACACGCGAGGTGGGCTCAGGTGACTTCACGCGAGATGGGCTTAGGTGACAGCACTCGAGCTGGGCTCGGTTGGCCACACGCGGGTTGGGCTCAGGTGCCCACACGCGGGCTGGGCCCATGAGCCCACATCTTATGAAAACAGAGGTAATATTGTATTTATTACTCGAAAAGAAAGGTGGTACGGGCCGAGGTGAGTAGGCCGGCCCGCATCGAAGTACTGTGTGTACAACAAGGAAAGTGACTCATAGATGACTGAGTTGCTCATAGATTTTGGGGCCGACACGGGTTATTCCTACAATTACGGGAAGAAATGCGGAGATGTTGTAAAGATTGGGAATCTCGCGACGTAATTAAGTGAATAAAGTATGATTTTGTGGTATAATTATTAATTATGTGATGGTTAATTTTCTTTATTGTATATTAGTATCTGGGAGTGTAGTTAGATGCTTTCCAATTTAAAGAGTCAGCTTAGGGGTTAAGCTGTGTTGTCGGGCCGCCAGATAAAACGGAACCCGTCTTGAAAAGAGATTAAAGTGTTTAAATGTGAAATATGTGTGTTTATGTGAAAAGGAATGTTTGAGTAAGTATTACGTTTTAGTGACGTAATGTGAAAGTTTGAGTAAGTATTACGTTTTAGTGACGTAATGTTTGAGTAAGTATTACGTTTAAGGAATGTGAAAAGGAATGTTTGAGTAAGTATTACGTTTTAGTGACGTGTCGGTTGGTAAAGATAATTGTGAAGCGTAATTGAAACACTGAGCATTAGGCCGTCAGGCAGAACGTGACCCGGTACGCGAAAAGAGGAATAATATTAAAAAGGGGAAATTGTAATGTCAATTATGAGATGTGATGTGTGGATATATATGTGCTTGCTTTCCTGTATGCATGATTATGTGATATGTTAATTTTTAAACGGATTTAAGAGAATTATTTGATTTAAAATAAGGATTATTGGACCTTTATGCATTTTTATAAAATTATTCGAGAATGGTCAAGGCATGAAATTTGTTTTGTTATCTTTAATATAGTCCTAGAGACTTTCTAAAAGTGATAGACGGATTTATTTCGTGATCGTTGCATTTTTAAATAATTTTATGGAATTAAAATGCTATTTTCAGCATAAACTTGTAAAATCCGTATTAAATCAACCGTTCGCTCAAAAATTATTCCGAAAATATGGATGGAAAGCTTTCGAATCCTACATTTTTAAATTGATATTTCTTCCATTTTCATCTTTTCTGAGAGAGCTATATAATATCAAATTCGTTTTTCGGAATGAGAATAATAGAAATGAGAAGTAAAAATCTATTTGTGGCATAATTACCATTTTATCCTTGCCATACCATTATAAGAAGCCACCCACCCTTCTCTTTTTCTCCCCTTCTTCCCCCACTTCTCTTCTTTATCTCTTTTTCCTCCCTCAATCCCGAGTTCTCTCTCTCTCTCTCTCGGCTCTCTCTCCATCTCTCTTCTCTCTCTTACATACAACAACAAAAACTAATCCAAATTCAAAGATCTTGTCATCTATAGCCTTCATTTTCGATATTCTACTCATACACCACTTGCATGTAAGTGTTTATGTAAGTTTCATAGTTCCATCTCCTTGGTTGTGTTCAAGAAAATGTAATTTCTTGATATATGATCATAAGAGAGTCTAAAGTGATTTTTGTGGTTTAAAATTCAAAGAGGAGACCCGTTATGGGCACTCTTAAGTTTGACCACCACCGGCCGTGATCCAAGGAGAGCCGGTGGAATTTGAGGAGTGTGATGTACTTAGTGAAATGATGTGTTCTTGTGAAAATAAAACTTGCATGTTTGATATTTGATTGATTCTTGAGTTTTGATGTTAAATAAAGTTTTATGTTTAGAAAATGGGAAATAAGGTTCATTTCTAAGTGATTTTGGTGTTTAGATGATTGAAAAGGGATGCATGTCATAAAAATCTATATGCATGTCACTAAAAGTCATTGCATGTCAATGTTCTAAGTTTCTTTTGGTCTTGAACCTTTGTTAGGTTCGAATTTCTTTAAAAAATTATGTGGAAAGAATGATTTTTGATATGTGATAGTATGAATGGTAGCATTAGAATGATTGCAAGTGATTTGATTTGGTTTTATGCTAAAGTTTGGTTCGAATTTGTAAAAATAAAAAGGAGAAGAATAGTTGTTTGCTTAAGGTGTTTAAGGTATAAGAATCAAGGAACCTTTTTTTCTTAATTAAATGATTTTACTTCGAATTTTTACTTCTTAAAACGGGATTTTTGATTTTGATTCAAGTTTACGAAAGGATTTTGATTTGAAGGTTTAAACTTGCTTCGGTTTTTCTATGAAAAAGGTTTGGAAGGATGAATTTTGGCTTGAACTAGAGATTATAAATGATCCCTATCCTTGCATGTCAATTTGTAGTGTTGCATGTGTTGTTTCTTGAGGAATTCGAATGGAATAAGTTGAATTTATAGAAATTAAGATGGATTATGTACTTAAAGTGTTACTTATGTGTTTCATGATGAATTGGAGTTAGATTTGGATGAAATAAGTATTGCATGTTAAGATGAGAGGTTGTATTTGGCAAGATTAGAGTCTAAAAGCATTATTGGACCTCTTGTTTGTGTTATGTGATAAAGCCGAATGGTTTATGGTTATAAAAGTAATTGATTTGAATCCAATATCTTACCAAGTGAATGCATGTGAGATTTCTAAGAATTATGTGGATTATTTGTTTGTTTTGGTTCAAATTAAGTGATGTAAAAAGGAGGTTTTTGAGTCATCTTGATATGAGATTATGTATTGATATGGTAACTCGAGTATAGAGTTTGAAATACAAGGATTAAATGCTATATGTTGTATTCGCATCGTAATGCATGATTCGAAGTCTATATGGTTAAAAGTATACGAGTTAGGGTATAGACATGTTGTGTAATTATAATTGAGTATATAAATACCTTTAGGGTATTGCGATTAAGGGAAATGTTAAGCGTTCTGGGAACGTCAAGTGGGAATCTAATTAAGGTTTTGGTTTTGATTGTAGATTCGGAGCGTGAGGGCATTTAGGCTAGGAAAGGGAAAAGTATACTAGGTGGCAGTAGTTCAACCTTTGTGAAACAGGAAAGCAAATTCATGCAAGTAACTCCATTTACTTGTGTAATTGGTTACAAAGAGGATATTGTTCATGCCATGTAGAGTATTGAACTGTTAAAGTAATGTACCCCTGTTATTGATTCTTGACATACCCTATCATTGATCTTGTGAACTTGTTATTGATAAGCTTATTGATCTAACCCCTTGGTAACCCCTTTTTCCTATTTTGATTACTTGTTATACCATGAACTGTTGTAAACCCTATAAGTACCTTTACGAACCCCTTGTAATGATTCTTCATTCCTTGTTTACCTTAAACTCTATTGATCCTTGAAACGGTTTTGATTTCCCTAACTTGAGTACCTTGTTATCATTTGATCAAGATCCCTAGAATTGAACTTTGCTTATCCTTGATTCATTTCCTTAACTTTAAATTCTTGAAATTGAACTTAAGAATGAGTTTCGACTTGAAAGAGTCTGAATGGTTTCATATTCTTGGTAATGATAAAATGAATTTAGTAAAACCCTTCTTTTCCAATACAAGGTTTTCCAAATGAATTCCTGATGGATTAGATTGAGACGTAAGAGACTAGTGGGACTAGTCCAGTCATATAAAGAGGCTAGCGGGGCAAGTCCACTTAAGGCTGAAATTATGCCATAGGTACCTTAAAGACCGGATGAAGGTCGGTACAGGCTGATCACCCGTATTAATATGAATTGAAAATTAAAGTAGTCCAATCAAGGGTTCCATAATTATTGAAATTTAATTCGGTGAATGATTATTTGAAAATGAAATGGTATATAATGCTTTGAAAAGAGTTAATTGTGATATTGATTAGCTTACATCTTGTGAACCCTGATTTTGATTTTGTTATCAATCGTATAATTGATTCCCAATGATGAAAATATTCTCGCTTTCCATTTGAAAGATCAATTGTGATCCTGTTAATGATTTGTGATGAATGTCGGCTTTCACCCTATCTTGAGCCTTGTTCCTTGGAAGCCCAAAGCTTTTTCTTCATACCCCTTACATAGCTCAAAAAATAGAAATTTGCCACCTAGAAATGATAAAGTAGAATGCCCTGAGATCAGTAATGTATATCGTGGATTTTGTATCGTAGAACTGCTTTATAGTTACTTGCTGAGTTTTATACTCATATGTTTTGTTTAATCTAACCATGGCAGTTAAGCAAGAGGATGGCCAGGCTTAGAAGCACTACTCGTAAGAGCGTACCTGGTGGTCCCTACCGTGTTGAGGGCTTCCGGTTGCCAGAGCAGGTAGTACAGGTTTTGAGTGAGCAAGCACTTAGCCGAAAAGTTGTAAAGATACAATGAGTTATCTGTCGGTTCCATGTCGGAATCGATTATGTAAATTTGGTTTTATTTTGGGTTGTAAATTATATTCTATGGTTGGTAGTTGTAATCTTGTCTCATACTTTATCCTATTTGATCTTGTTAGTAGCTAATCGGGGTTTATGCTTATTTAATTTCATAGATTAGAGGTGTGTGGATCCTCATTTTCTAACCCCGAGATTGAGGGCATCACAGATGCCGCGAGATTGTTGGAAGCGTGTGGAGCCGGTCGAAATTTACGTGACTAATTGGCTGATGGCCTGACTTTATCATGGGCTTGGGCTGCACGGGTTGGAGATCCCTAACCCTAGCCTACGTGACTTGTTCTCCAAGAACTACGTGGGCTTGATCCCTATAAATAGGGTATGTCGGCACTTGTATGAGACATGAGTCGACACTTGATAGAGAATAACAAACCCTATTCTTTCTTAGGGAGTCAACATACAAGCTCAACCACCACCATACATAACCTTCCTCCGCCCTTAAACACTGTCCTTACTCCTTATTCCACCCATCAACCTCCACAACACTGTTATACGAAATTCTCCCTATAACAATTGGCGCTAGAAGGAGGGGGATTTCATCTTAGGGAGAAGAGATGACCAAAGAAGGCAAACAAGCGGCGACACCAGGAAGCAGGGGAAAAAAGAAGGACCAGAACGAGGTCGAGCACACGCCCCCAGAGAATCAGGCGCCACCTCCACCAATAGCAACCGTGGATGGGCAGGCGGTCATGACGTATCTCGTAGGGCTAGCCGATCAGATGAATCAGATCAACGCTCAGATGTCAAGGGTAGAGAAAAGCTCGGTCCAGAATGCCAAGCGTAAGGCACGCCGCCTCAAGGTCTCTCAGCATAGCTGGAAGGGCAAAGGTCCTCAAAAGAGGCTGATCCACGATTTTGATGACGCGGCAATTGAGACCAAGCAGAAGAAAGAGACATCGGGTGAAAAGGAAGATATACCCCAAGGTCATGATGAGCGGGGCAGCCAGATCTCTAAGAGATCGGGGCAGAAGCCAGCTTCATCTAAGGCAAGGTCGACTAGCATGCTAGACCGTGTGGGTAAAAAGCTAAGCGAGCACGACCTTAGGCTTAAGTTAGAGAATTACAAGAAAGAGAGAGAAGAAAAAGAGCCCGTAGATCAGAGAGGCTCAAAAAGAGAGTGCGCGGCGACCCCTCCGGAATGACGTCAACACACCTCGCCTAGGAGGGAGGAGCGATGTAGGTGCGGAGACAATCATGAAGAGGAGTCGCAAGTGCGAGCCGGAGGAGGGGGATGCCGCGAGCGACCTCAGGGCTCACACCATTCGAGTAACGCGAGTGGTGACAGAGAAGGAGAAGTTGTTAGAGTAAGAGACCTGAGGAGGATCTTAGATGAGATGGAGCGAGAGAAGAGGGGGGCCCCGACCTCAGCTGCCCCCTCTCCGTTTACGGCTACTATCCGATCATCCCCTCTACCTCGGGTATTTCAGCACAACCCTGACCTTCTATTCAATGACGAAGCCAACCCGGCGGAATACCTTATACAATTTAACACTGAGATGGAAGTCTATCAGGTGTCGGAGATGACCCTCTACAGACTCTTCGCGACATCACTCAGAGGTAATGCCCAACAATGGTTCTCCAAGTTGGGGCCTGCTAGCATAAGGACATGGCGGCAATTGGAGGACCTGTTCGTCAGATAATTTCAGTCCACTTTCCACTAATCACCTCCTTTGGCCACGTTAGCCAACATCAAGCAAGGGGAGCGGGAGTCCCTGGCAGAATACTTTCGTTAGTTCAACGCAGAAGTTCTCAAGGTGAGGGGGGCCAGTGAGGAGACCATCAAGAATTTATTGATAGCAGGGTTTAAAGAACGATCGAAATTCTGGAAGAACCTCCAGGCGAGTGAGCCGAGAACCTTGGCTGAGTTCTATGAGCAAGCTGAACCCTTTAAGAGGGTAGAGATGTCGATGAGAGAGCTGAAAATTAGCGAGAACTATTGAGATAAGAGAGACCGGTCTTCGAGCCCTGATGAGAGGAGAAAGACGTATCGGCGTAGCTCAAGCCCCAAAAAATCTGCCCGAGGTAAAGAGGCAAACAAAGATTCGGGGAGGCCTTATACAAGAAAATTGCAGACACACACCCCTCTGGTAGCCTCTATTGACCACATATATGCTACCTATGCTGGGAAGGGGGTATTCAGGAAGGAAACCCCTCTCACAGACTATAACAAGAGGGACACTTCAAAGTATTAAGCATACCACGAGGCCCCGAAGCACGATACAGCTGATTACAGATAATTGAGGGATGAAATCGGGACGTTGATAAGACAAGGGAAGCTTACAGAGTGGGTCATCAAGGAAGTTCGAAAGCACGGACTGATATCATACCGTCCCTTCTCCACCCCCAGAAGACAAAGAGAGGGTACACCGGGCTGGTAGCATTCATATTATTCTAGACGTGTTTCATATTGGTGGAGGCAGCCGGAAGGTGATGGACAGGTATGCCCAGGAAGCAAAGGACAAGCCCCTCACCAACGTCAACCACCTGAGCCAGAGGCCACCGGAGCTCTTTGAAAGGTAGGCTGATGACATCGTGTTTAGGGAGAACGATGCCAAATGGGTGCATTACCTTCATACAGATGCCCTGGTCATAAAAATGAAGATTGGGACGGTTAATGTTCACCGGGCAATGGTGGATACCGGGAGCTCAGCTGACGTTTTAACTTATGATGCCTACAAGAAGCTAGGATTTTTGGGTAGAGAGCTAACCTCGACAGGGGGACACCTGTACGGGTTCAGTGGAAACTCGATCGGGGTGAAAGGGACAATTCGGCTCCCGGTGACCATAGGAGAAGAACCTTATGTGGCCACCCAGATCGCTATGTTTACAGTAGTAGATTAGCCTTGTGCCTACAACGTTATAGTGGGTAGACCCCTTATGAGGGCAATGAGGATGGTGACCTTGATCCATCACATGATGGTAAAATTCCCAACCCCCACAGGGGTAGGCTTCTTGAAGAGCTGTTAATATGAATTGAGGGTCTGCTACAACCAGTCACTTAGGGAGGCCGAATCAAAAAATGCATAAAAGGGGATGGTCCAACCGGGTGAAGACGATGTCCTCATGGAAGAGGCAGAGGGCAGGAAGAGAGTACGTCCCGAGGGATACGAGACTTGTAACCTGATTTTAATTGAGGAGTTGCCCAAAAACTATTTCGAGCACATAGGGATTCAGGTGGAACCACGCCTAGGGGCCTTGTTGATGGAAGCCTCTCAGCCTATCAAGTTGATAAAACAAGGAATATGGAAGAGGCAAGTGATGAAGAAGAGAGCCCAGAAAAAATCGCTGTAAGACTCAGGAAAAGGAAATGGGCACGCGAAGAAATGACAAAAACTATGGATTTGCCCAATGGAATCACTCGCACTGTCACTACGACCTCTGAGCACTTGATAAATCCAGCCCGAGCTCACCGCCCCGAGCTCGAGGATACGGAAGGCTTAATAATCACAGAAGTGGGAAAATCTAGTGAGGCTCGAGCAGACTTAGATCCGAGAATGCCCCCAATGATTGAGAGGGTTGGGGCAGCAGAAGACACAATCCCGATCCTAGTAGACCCAAATGATCCCTCAAAGGTACTCATAATAGGCTCTAACCTAAGTCCTGACTTAAGGGAGGATCTAGCCCGCTTCCTGAGGGGAAATTTGGATGTCTTTGCATGGTCAGACTCTGATATGATAGGGATTGACCCAAATGTCATGTGCCACCGGCTCAACTTGGACCTGAAAAAGAAGGGGGTCAGACAGAAGAGACATCCAATTAGTTGAGAGAGGGCAGAGGCCCTCAGAGAAGAAGTAGATAGACTAATGGAGGAAGGGCTCATAAGGGAAGCATTCTACCCCATGTGGCTGGCCAATCCCGTACTTGTCAAGAAGCCCAATGGAAAATGGAGGACATGTGTGGACTTCACCGACCTAAACAAAGCTTGCCCAAAGGATAGTTTTCCTCTACCCCGAATCGACCAGCTAGTTGACTCTACAGCTGGGCACGTACTACTTAGTTTTATGGATGTTTATTCGGGATATAATCAAATCCTAATGTATGGGCCCGATCAGGAGCATACCTCCTTTATCACTGATCGGGGCCTCTATTGTTATATCGGGATGCCTTTCGGGCTCCTTAATGCGGGGGCAACTTATCAAAGGCTGGTGAACAAAATGTTCAAAGATCAGTTGGGGAAGACCATGGAGGCCTATGTAGATGACATGCTTGTGAAGTCAAAGGAAGCAAAGGATCATGTCCGTCACCTATCGGATATGTTCCAGATCCTAAGGGAGTACAAGATAAAGCTCAACCCACAGAAATGCGTGTTCGGGGTCGAGTCAGGGAAATTTTTGAGATTTATTGTCAACCATAGGGGCATTGAAGCCAACCCTGCCAAGATACGAGCCCTACTCGAGATGAGATCCCCCCGATGGGTGAAAGACGTCCAAAGCTTAACGGGGCGAGTAACAGCCTTAAACCGCTTCATCTCAAAGTCCTCTGACAAATGCCAGGAGTTCTTTAAAGCGATTAAAGGAGTGGGAAAGAATTTTGAGTGGACAAAAAAGTGTGAAGAAACATTTCAGAACATAAAGAAGCATCTCAACAACCCTCCAATGTTGTCCAACCCAAGAGAAGGAGAGACTCTGGTCCTATACTTGGCCGTCTCTGACTTTACAGTGAGTGCAGTATTGGTTCGAGAGGAGGATGATATCCAGCTCCCGGTGTATTATGTGAGTAAAAGGCTGGCCGATGCGGAGACTCGATACACGAGCCTCGAGAAATTAGCATATGCTCTGATCCTGGCCTCCCGAAAGCTCAGGCCCTATTTTCAGACGCCCAGGATAGAAGTGCGAACCTCCTACCCCCTCAGGTAAGTGATACACAAACCGGAGTCTTCTGGTCGAATGCTGAAGTGGACGGTTGAGTTTGTCCAATTCGAGGTGGATTATAAGCCAAGGACCGCAATCAAAGGCCAAGCCCTGGCTGATTTTATGTTAGAATTTCCTCCATATCAAGAAGTAGAGCTGGGAGCCCTTGTTGTCATACCTAGCACAGAAGAAGTCGGGCTGGAGAACCAAAATAGTACCCCATGGTGGAGCCTATTTGTGGATGGAGCCTCTAATGGTGATGGTGCTGGAGCTGGAATTGAGTTAATCAGTCCGGAGGTGCACAAGATCAAACGCGCGACTCATCTGGCCTTTCATGCAACCAACAATGATGTTAAATATGAGGCCCTGATCAACAGTCTCAAGCTAGCTGTGGAAATGAAGGTGGAGAATTTGAATGTGTTTAGTGACTCCATGATTATGGTATATCAGATAAAGGGGGGGTATCAAGCTAAGGGGCCGAGAACGGAGCTTTACCTGAAGTGTGCGCAGAGGATAATCGCAAGGTTCAATGAGGTGAGGCTAGAACTAATCACGCGCGGGTAGAATTAATATGTGGATGAGCTAGCTAAGCTCGTCTCACGCCGCGAGGCCACTCTGCTAGGAGTCGTGCCCCTTGACATACAGAGGCAGCCTAGTGTGCCCGAGTATGAGGTGGGCAGCCTCAATGATAACCTCGGCCCCACATGGATGACACCTATCTTAGCCTACATAAAAGAAGGTTCACTCCCGGATGAAAAGAATGAGGTAAGGAGGATAAGATACAAAGCAGCCCGTTATGTGATATACGATGGGGTCTTATATAGAAGAGGGTTCAATATGCCCCTCCTCAAGTGCATAGATTGGGATAGGTGCAATTATATCCTAAGGGAAGTACATGAGGGCATTTGTGGCAATCACTTAGGGGGTAGCTCTCTAGCTCATAAAATCCTCCGTCAAGGTTACTATTGGCTAACTATGAAAAAAGATGCCTTTGAATTCTCCCGAACCTGTGATAAGTGCCAGCGATATGCCAATTATTATGACAGCCCCGTGGCTCCCCTTACATCCCTCATGAGCTCTTGGCCCTTCGCTCTGTGGGGAATTGATCTAATTGGAATACTCTCGAAGGCCAAGAGAGGTGTCAAGTATGGGGTGGTCGCGGTGGATTACTTCACTAAGTGGGCAGAGGCCGAGCCTCTAGCTACTATTATGGAAAAAAAGCTCAGGGAGTTTGTGCATATGTGTAACACCCCCAAATCCGGGGTCGGGGATCCGGGTTGTCACGAGTTCCATTTCCCTTAATAACACCCAATCTTAATAAACAATCAACTACTCTGTACTGTGACCCCACAATAAACACACACACCACAAGTTATAGTCTCAGAGATGAATATCCAAAAATAATCACAAGTCATTTTATTCCACAATTATATGCCAATACACCTTAAAAAGGTTTCTGAATAAATTTACATTTCTTTGCCATTATTACAATTCATAAATATACATAATCTGGTACATCAAAAGTTGAAAGCCTAGCCTATTGGTAGTTCTTACCTCAGCTACAGCGACATCAACGCCTATAGGAAACTGCGGAACGTTTCCTATCCGCTTGCGAATTGGGAGCTTGGTCCTGTTCATCTTGTCTATCTGATGTTGTGTAATGAAAGAAGAAAGCAAGGGTGAGCAACAAGCCCACCAAAATAATATGTATAGTGATTTACAATATATGAGCATTCTCATAGTACTCATGAAAGTCTTGGTCAAGAAGAAATGAACCAAGTTGATATCTTAACGCGACCAAGTCGCAAAATATTCAGTATATATGTATATATACTTTTCAAAATCTTGGAAGTCCTCTTCCATGCATAATATACACAGAGTTCCAGTTTATAACTGTATAAAAATATCGTTGCAAGGTGATCTCATATATCTAACCTTGTCTCAACATTTTTCTAAAAATCTTTGTCATGCATAAGATAATCATTTACTAGATATAAGTTTAAAAGATGAAGTTACAAGATACTCCAATATACTTATATCCGAATACTACTTGAACTACCACCATTCAAGTTATAATCAGTTTCAAAGTTCATCACCCAGATGAGACTATAAGACTTGAATAGATTCAATCTTTGAAATATCATTATAAATAATGAAGTTACGAGATACTTCATTAAGTCCTGATATATATATCCATATATATATATATATATATATCTCATACATTTCCAGAAAATCTCTGTCATGTAAAGTATGAACAAAGTTGTAATATCCAATGAATTTGGAAAGAAAAGAATTTTGGCATAAACCTGATATCTTGCTGATCAGGCAAAGATACCCATTAAGTAACCTTTTCTACTAGTAGATGGATGAATCCCCCACCGGTCATCACCCTGGCCACATAAGGACCTTGTGCTGGACCGCCACCCGGCCTCTTACGCGTTGATGGACTGGCACTCAGCCACTTACACTTTGATAGACCGTACCCCGGCATGTCGCTTATGCCGACTCAATTAGATGGGTTTACTTCCCGAACGTTGGGTAAGTAATCAATTCATTTGTTTTTCTCAAAACAGCAACCACGTTGCGAATGTAAAATGCACCACAGAGCTGGATCCCCCAGGTTTTGAGCGAGTATTTAAATCCCCTTTGAAAGAAAGATCTTAAATATAAAAAATGAGTTTTGGGGTCCACTCTAAATTTAAAAATCATTTTGAAGACTCGAAAACATTTTTAAGAATGTTTGGAGTACTGCTGATTTATTAAAATAAATCAGTCCCGATATATTAGAAAATATCTGAATATTATTATTTAAATAATATTCTCATAAAGATAATCCTTATAAAAATAATCGAAGTAGAAGTTTTAAAACTTATACTTGAAATGGATATTAAATAACCAAAGATATACTTATATGAAAGTACTATCTTTATTTGAATAATCGAAAATAAGTTTGATTATTGACACCTTATTCTTTAATAAAATAAAGAATATATTTCAGTAATAAGCGGAGTCATAATACCTCGAATGAATATTATAAATAATATTCATTAAATAAAATAAAGGAGTCATACATCCTCAAATGAATATTCAATTAATAATCAATAAATATAATAAACAGAGTCATAAGTCCTCGAATGAATATTCAAATAATATTCATTAAATAATATAAAGTTATCGAATAAACCTTCTTCGATTAATAGTTTTTAAAACTATAACCATATATATATAAATATATATATATAATCTACTCGGGATCCTCGACTCCCGGTTTTAGAAAATGTTTTCACCTTTGGGTCCCTATACTAAGGGTATATGCAAATTACCGCTATTCTCTAGCATAGGTATTATCAACTGAACCAACAGATATATATGGCAAGAATACGAAACAGGCATGAATATGTACCATATCACATGCTACAATATATCGCAAGAATTTGCTAATAACAAATATGCATTTATCGCAAGATCATGCATATATACATATACATCACAACAACAGTTATAACGGGTAGAAAACTTGCCTGAGCGACTGGGGGTTACGAATGGCTCGGGACGAGTCTGGTAACCTATAAGCAACAAGTAAGTTGGAATTAAACCAAAGTCACTTGTAAATCTATACTCTAACCAACTCAGACTCTAACGCTCGTTTTGCGCTTACTGATTCTCTTAAGTCACTCGAGTACCCTCGGCTCTACCATTTTTAATAATTTAACCATTACGAGTTTTAAGGCGATTCCTCTGCGAGTGTCTTACCAACTGCCTATTACACCTTACATAATTGTTTCATACTCCAATTAGTCCTTTAAGGTCTTTAACCAAGGTTTCAAAGTAAGGCGAGGGGTAATGGTTCGGTCGCGAAACGCCGTTACTTAAAACGGTCGTTTCTCCTAAACCGTACATCGGAATCAAACGAACTACATATCAAAACGAAGCTCGTAACATGAACTTTTTAAACATGGCAATGGTAAAAATCTAGCAGTGAGTTCAATGGTTCTGATCTTAAGAACAAAAACAGTCTACGGTAAATCGGGCATTACGACGGCTATGTTTACGCGATTACCCAATTATAAACCACTCCAAATCATCTCACAATCAACCCACAATCACAACCCAATCAAAACTCCATCCATACTTTATCATAACAGCCCCAACAACTCAACATTAACAATTTATACTATTCTTTATCATGAATTTAAACTACACTTAAGTTCATTAATCAACAACCAAGATTTACAACTCCAAAAACATCCCAAAACCAACTAATCTCTATATACACAACCATCAAGCCTCTCATGAACTAGAATACTCATATTATGCTCTTAACATTCAATAACAAAGCTTGGTTAAGAGATTATACCTTCCTTGAAGCTTCTTAACACAACACAAGAGCTTCGAATGCCTAAAGAACCTTGATCCTTGCTTGTATAACCTTAAACTTTCATAAAAATTCAAGAAAACTAAAGTTATTTCTTGAAGGTTACTATTCACCATCTTCTTCCTTGATTTATTGGAAGAGATTGTGAAGGAATTAGGAGCTTAAACTTATAGGATATCCATATCTATGTACAAGGAACCTTAGATAATTAACTTGTGATTTAACAATGCGTGGAACTTGATTTTTGGAAATTTCTTCTTTGAAAAAGAAGAAAAGCCGAGAGCAAGCTTGGAAGAAAGAGAGATTTTTGTTTTTGCTTTGATTTGATTCTTTGGTTGGTTGTTTTTGATTTGTTTTTGGGTAATTACCTTTCTAACCTTGACTTTGTGTGGTTATAAACCAACCACATCTCCTTCCTCCCTATGTCATGCTTATGTCATCATGTGATGTCATCCTCCCCTCTTTGTCCTCTTCTCATTGGTTGGATGACATCATCCCCTCTAATCTCTTTGATTAACTTCCTAATTGTTTGCCTAATGACCGCTGATCTGTTATACGGTTCGCTTAACTTTCGTTTTCGTTTATCGTTTGAGGGATCATACCCGGGATCTTATTACTTAGGTTCCCTTAACCTTTCTCAATATATTGTATTCCTTTTATGATCCTCTCTTATAATCCTTTAATTTAAATCCTTTTTATCCTGTTACCTTATACTTAATTCTTTCCGTATCTAGTGGATTTCCGGTAAAAATCAAAGTGTTCGGAATTGGATTCTGACGATCTTTACATACACTTATATACCACATAGAGTGCTAATAATATCCCAGAAGATCAATAACAGAACCCCTACATAGTGTGGCATGAAAAGTTTTCTCATTAATTAAAAACACTATTCATAAGGATTTCAAAAATTTTCCAAATATTGGGGTTATTACAGTCTCCCCTCCTTAAAAGGATTCCGTCCCGGAATCAGATAGAAAATGAATAGGGATACTCTCTTAGCATTACACTTTCTAACTCTCAAGTAAATTTTCCCACATTGTGGTCCTACCACCAAACTCCGCCTAGTTTGATAACCCTTCTCCTAAGCACTTGTTCCTTTTCACTCTATAACCCTTCCTGGTTGCTCCATATAGGTTACGTCTGGTTGCATGTCTATGCGCTCATATGCCCCTATTTATCTGGCATCCGAATTACACTTCCTTAACATTGATATATGGAACACGTTATGACTTGCTACATGTTCGGGGGTAGGGCTAGCTCATATGCTAACTTCCCAAAACGTCTTAATATATCCAAGGGTCCAACAAATTATAGACTTAGCTTTCCTTTCTTTCCGAACCTCATCAATCCTTTCCAAGGGATACCTATAACATTACTAGGTCCCCTATTTCATACTCTTTGTCCTTTTGAGTCAAATCAGCATACCTCTTATGTCCATCTTGGGTTACTACCAGCCGTTCTCTGATTAGATCTATTATATCCCTAGTCCTTTGGACTACTGCGGTCCGAGCATCTTGCGCTCTACAACTTCATCCTAACATAAGGGAGATCGACATTGTCTTCCCTCAAGGATCTCATAAGGCGATACCTCAATACTGACATATGATCTATTGTCGTAAGAAAACTCAATCCGTGTTAAGTGATCATTCCAATTTCTTTCAAGTCTATTGCACAGACCCTCATCGTAGCTTCTAGAATTATAGCTTTTGCTTCTCAATACCCACTCTTTTCCAGTTCGTAATCGCTATTATCTTCCGTTTCTAATATTATACTGGTTACACCTTTGCTCGTTAGCATTTTATAACCTTTTAATACACGCGTCAACCTTAGTATCACGAATGTGTCTCCATTCCGAATACCACCATAACTTTACTACTCCTTTTTCAGCTGTTTCTATTTCCCAAAGTTTGATCAATCATATAGAAGTAAAGGAATTTGTTGAAAGATCACTATGATCATGAACACTTGTTATATCGCATAGTTAGTACAGAAGGTGGCCAGCCTTTAGTACTTGACAAGCAATTAAACAATAGATGGTATCCTACTAGGCTTCTATCACACAGATAGATAGTCATTCGGCAATACCTCCCCTTCTGGAAGGGTTGTTCTTCTCAGTTTATATGAAATGAAAAGAAGAGAAAAGAACGAACTGAAGAGAATTGTATATACGTAAAAAATTTTATTGCCATTAAATATCTGGCTTGGAACCTACCTCTGAATTATAGAGGTTTGTCATAGGAGAACAAATCATATACGTATATATATCAACATCAAGTATTATCGCATCACATTTCACATGCTTAAATATTTTTACTATTCTGTCCATCATTCTATGGACCCATGCTCTTCCTCGAGCTTATACACAATCACCTTTGAAACTCCCTCGACATTGAAAATCGAATCTGGGATCTCATTCTAGACATCATCGTTACTAGAATTCTATGCTTGCATCACAACCTTCCTCATATAGTCATACGACCCTCTATTGATAAGGAGGAATAAATATTCAATAGGTAAATAATCTACTTAATTAGTCTATTCAATGATAACTTATACATCACCATGACCCGATTAGTGGTACTTAATCTCAACATCCATTCCAATACAACTCTCATGGTTGTAACCAGCTCATTACTCGCAGAATCATTGCTGCATTACTATTGTCCACCACTGACCTACTGTCGTCATTCACTTTCCATGAAATCTTAATATCTAACCATACGGAGTCCATACATGTCGTATAGAATACTTCTAAGGAGTTAACATAACCCCCATTCATAATTCATGAAGAACACTCCAGATCCTGACGTACTTTCATGACATGAAGCAGATAAAATTGCAGAAGAGTTTCAATCAAAGCAACGATAGCAGGTTAATACCATTCTTAATCATATGCCTTTAATAGAAGACTTAACTCAAAGGTTCGTTTAGTCCTTTTTGAAACATGGTCCTGGATTATTCTCAAGATAGTACCTTCTGAGATAGATAGCCCGCTCATGGTGATTACACAAATTAAACCTTTACCAAACTACTATTACGGTTGGGTATTGCACAGTCATCAGAAGGAATGTCAATCTTCCAAACCATAATACAACCTTCATAGCTTTAACCATCATCACTGTATTCCTTTGGCACAAGCGCCTATAATTATCCTCTTACCTTTAAAGTGTCGGCCACCTCTTTGGCCTTTCCTGATAGTAAAATTTCCTTACAGTCAATGTCATTTTAACCACCTCCAAATAAATTTTATACCTCATTTCAATCACAGCTTATGTGAAGATGTTTTCCTTAAAATCTGATGAGTAAAAAAAAAAATATCACCATTTTTCCATAAGTTATTGCCTCAGTCTTTAGAGGTTAATCACTGTCACGACTGACTCTCAATTATACTTAGAACATCTTTTGTCTTAGGCTCTAATTGCCCTGAACAATTTCGACCTTTACTGGTTCGATCCATACTTTCTCGTGGTTTAACACGTGCCCCACTTGGCATCATTATAATTACGTCATATTCCCTTTATCAACATTTCTATTCTTGAGAATTTTTGAATATTACCTTTCTCCTTGTAAAACCTTTAAGGTTATCCTTCAATCGTTCCTCCTGTATTCCCTAGATACAGGGCATATCAAAATACCATGTACTAATACTAAAACCAATGTCTATATACTTCTGAAAAATTTCTCCACTGATTCTTAAAGGTTGTTGTTACCTTAACCCTTTCCAAATCATACTGTCAAAACTCATACTGTCCCTATTAAGGGTGAAATGCCAACCTTTATGCATTCCCCTATGATTCATTTTAAGTTACCGATGTTCTATCCTTAATTCCACCTTTAAAAAGGTACATGCATCCTTCCATGGATAATCAAGTCATATATCCCTGATAAGGGTGTCTTATTCAATCATTCCCACCTCGGTAGTATATGCCTAGTTTCACAATAACATTTGTATTCAAAATGAGGTCAATCAATATGGCCTCCAAAAGATAACAACGGTTATCCGCTTTTCTTACCTAATTTGGTAATGATAACAAGGATGTTCTGGAAGATATTGGTCGTGTTCAACGTGAACTTCTTCTTAATAATTCCTTATTTACTTTTGTTGTTTATCCCAACAGTCATCTCAATGTTGGGATAACTCTCATACCTGGCGTCTCCCTTTTTGGGTATCGAGCCACCGGTCTTACATTTCACATTCTTGAAGGTCACTTCCTTCATCCAATTTTCCTACTTTCTTACTTTCTTGTCTCCTCGGTTTATCCGCGTCTCATTATTTATCCTTCGAACTATCTCAAGGTTTCCTCGAATCCTCCCAACTTACAGGAGATAAAATATATGTATCTCTTATGCCTTCAACCATCAATTTCAACTCATGGTGAATCACCCTCATCCTGACGATTACATACTTTTCTATTTCTATTGGTACGAGTCTTTAGGGTTTCCTCATACCCAACTCCCTTATCATTCCTCAAACTCCATTGCCTTTATATTCCTTTCCACTTCAGTTTCTTTTTATTCTCCTTTTTCTTATCATTATTTCATGAACCAACACAACATAAGCATTGATTTCAAACATCTCGTCATTCTGGATTCGTGTCCCCAAAACGAATCTTGACAACTTTTACCACTTAGATTCATAATTCATCATACGCATCCGCTTTTGTTCTGGCTCTAAATCTGTTACACTACCTCCATAACCTTGGGATTTACTTTCTCGAAAACAATTGACTAAACTTAAATCAATTTATTATAATCTCTTGCTCCGTGCCTTCCTTGGTCTTTCACCAGCGGGTGGTCTCTCTCTTAGGAGGGTACGTGACAAAAATAGTCTTTTGTGGTTCATCAATCATTTAGAATCTCAAATGATTCCTATATTTCCTTTAGCCAGGCTCTTGCCTCGACTGGGTCAGCTTGTTCCTTGGAACTCTGAGAGCTTAGCAACTTAAAGGTCTTGAAAGAATTTCTCACCGCATTGTTTCCTCAGGGTGGTGGTTGGGGATAATAGTCTAAGTTCTGTCTAGAAAGGTCCATAAATTATCATATAGGAGTACCGTCTCGGTTCTCCTTTCCTTACTCGACTTCTATTTCCTTAGTCTGAACGTTTCCTCCTCCTCCCCGTAATCGGGGTCATCCTTCATGTTTTAAATCCTCATTTTCCACTTCATTATGTTATGGGTTCTTTCTATCTTGATGGCGACCTCCCTGACTATCACATTCAGGGTTAGCTCTAAATCTTATTCCTCAAACTAGCTTTCATCTAAGATCTCATCTTTAAGCTCTTGAACATTTGGAACCCAAATTCTGTAGGAATACCTCATTATTCCCTTATCATCTTTCTCAATATTAATCTTTTATCTAATTGTTGGCTCTTTACCTTCGTTCATCACTTTTTCTGGCACAATCTGTTCTTTTCCAATAATTTGAACTGTATTGCAATCTCAAACAGCTTTTCGGTACCGGCTCCGGTTACCTTCACTTCTATTTCCATTTTCTCAAAATCTCTTATAAACTCTCCAAAAGACATTATCATCTTGAGTCTCTCCTTTTTACTATGGGCATCAGCCACCATATTGGCTTTCCCCGAATGATAAAGAATCTCCCAATCATAATTCTTGATTAGCTCTAACCGCCTCCTCTGGCGTATGTTGAGCTCTTTCTACGTGAAAATGTACTAGAGCACTTATGGCTTAGGTAATTCTCGCACTTCTCTCCATACAAGTAGTGCCTCCAATCTTTAGGGTAAAACTATTGCCACGAGCCTAAGCTCTTGGGCGGGGATATCGAATTTTATATTCTCTTAATTGTCTTGACACGGACGCGATTATCTTGCTGTGCTGTATAAGAAGCACCCAAATTCCTTATGCGAAGCGTCACTACAAATCACAAAATCTCCTTTTTCCATCCGGCAACGCCAACATAGGGGCCATCACCAATCTTTGCTTCAGTTCTTGAAAGCTGTTCTCGCATTTCTCTGTCCATTCAAACTTCTTAGTCTTACGAGTAAGCCGCGTTAAAGGGGCTACTATCTTTACAAACTTGAACGAATCTCCGGTAGTGACCAGCCAATCCTACATCTGGTAATTCCCCGAACCATGGTCATCAATTCCTCAGTGGTCCTTTATTTATTCTTGTCAGGACCCTCCACGGGATTCTTCTCAGCAACAATCCCTTCTAGGACAACATCCTCAACCGCTACATCCTCAATATGAACATCATCCGGTCCCTCATTAGGGTGTTCCATTGGATCCACAATATGATCTCCAATAACTAATAAAACATCATCGCGTTGTTGCTCCTCAACCTCAGGGTTCGGAGTCCCGCTACCATATACGATAACGAACTACGCTTATATCACGATATTTATAAGGGTTCCCCTAAGGGTTTTAACTGTCAGTACTACATTAGGTAGTCCGACTATGAACTTGGCAAGAGTTCATATTATCTTAGTGAACTTATTATCTTAACGTCACATCATCTCTGAGGTTTATAACGCTTAGCTCTGATACCACTTCTGTAACACCCCCAAATTCGGGGTCGGGGATCCGAGTTGTCACGAGTTCCATTTCCCTTAATAACACCCAATCTTAATAAACAATCAACTACTCTGTACTGTGACCCCACAATAAACACACACACCACAAGTTATAGTCTCAGAGATGAATATCCAAAAATAATCACAAGTCGTTTTATTCCACAATTATATGCCAATACACCTTAAAAAGGTTTCTGAATAAATTTACATTTCTTTGCCATTATTACAATTCATAAATATACATAATCTGGTACATCAAAAGTTGAAAGCCTAGCCTATTGGTAGTTCCTACCTCAGCTACAGCGACATCAACGCCTATAGGAAACTGCGGAACGTTTCCTATCCGCTCGCGAATTGGGAGCTTGGTCCTGTTCATCTTGTCTATCTGATGTTGTGTGATGAAAGAAGAAAGCAAGGGTGAGCAACAAGCCCACCAAAATAATATGTATAGTGATTTACAATATATGAGCATTCTCATAGTACTCATGAAAGTCTTGGTCAAGAATAAATGAACCAAGTTGATATCTTAACGCGACCAAGTCACAAAATATTCAGTATATATGTATATATACTTTTCAAAATCTTGGAAGTCCTCTTCCATGCATAATATACACAGAGTTCCAGTTTATAACTGTATAAAAATATCGTTGCAAGGTGATCTCATATATCTAACCTTGTCTCAACGTTTTTCTAAAAATCTTTGTCATGCATAAGATAATCATTTACTAGATATAAGTTTAAAAGATGAAGTTACAAGATACTCCAATATACTTATATCTGAATACTACTTGAACTACCACCGTTCAAGTTATAATCAGTTTCAAAGTTCATCACCCAGATGAGACTATAAGACTTGAATAGATTCAATCTTTGAAATATCATTATAAATAATGAAGTTACGAGATACTTCATTAAGTCCTGATATATATATCCATATATATATATATATATATATATATCTCATACATTTCCAGAAAATCTCTGTCATGTAAAGTATGAACAGATTTGTAATATCCAATGAATTTGGAAAGAAAAGAATTTTGGCATAAACCTGATATCTTGCTGATCAGGCAAAGATACCCATTAAGTAACCTTTTCTACTAGTAGATGGATGAATCCCCCACCGGTCATCACCCTGGCCACATAAGGACCTTGTGCTGGACCGCCACCTGGCCTCTTACGCGTTGATGGACTGCCACCCAGCCACTTACACTTTGATAGACCGTACCCCGACCTGTCGCTTATGCCGACTCAATTAGATGGGTTTACTTCCCGAACGTTGGGTAAGTAATCAATTCATTTGTTTTCTCAAAACAGCAACCACGTTGCGAATGTAAAATGTACCACAGAGCTGGATCCCCCAGGTTTTGAGCGAGTATTTAAATCCCCTTTGAAAGGAAGATCTTAAATATAAAAAATGAGTTTTTGGGTCCACTCTAAATTTAAAAATCATTTTGAAGACTCGAAAACATTTTTAAGAATGTTTGGAGTACTGCTGATTTATTAAAATAAATCAGTCCCGATATATTAGAAAATATCTGAATATTATTATTTAAATAATATTCTCATAATGATAATCCTTATAAAAATAATCGAAGTAGAAGTTTTAAAACTTATACTTGAAATGGATATTAAATAACCAAAGATATAATTATATGAAAGTACTATCTTTATTTGAATAATCAAAAATAAGTTTGATTATTGACAACTTATTCTTTAATAAAATAAAGAATATATTTCAGTAATAAGCGGAGTCATAATACCTCGAATGAATATTATAAATAATATTCATTAAATAAAATAAAGGAGTCATACATCCTCAAATGAATATTCAATTAATAATCAATAAATATAATAAACAGAGTCATAAGTCCTCGAATGAATATTCAAATAATATTCATTAAATAATATAAAGTTATCGAATAAACCTTATTCGATTAATAGTTTTTAAAACTATAACCATATATATTTAAATATATATATATATAAAATCTACTCGGGATCCTCGACTCCCGGTTTTAGAAAATGTTTTCACCTTTGGGTCCTATACTAAGGGTATATGCAAATTACCGCTATTCTCTAGCATAGGTATTATCAACTGAACCAACAGATATATATGGCAAGAATACGAAACAGGCATGCATATGTACCATATCACATGCTACAATATATCGCAAGAATTTGCTAATAACAAATATGCATTTATCGCAAGATCATGCATATATACATATACATCACAACAACAGTTATAACGGGTAGAAAACTTGCCTGAGCGACTGGGGGTTACGAATGGCTCGGGACGAGTCTGGTAACCTATAAGCAACAAGTAAGTTGGAATTAAACCAAAGTCACTTGTAAATCTATACTCTAACCAACTCAGACTCTAACGCTCGTTTTGCGCTTACTGATTCTCTTAAGTCACTTGAGTACCCTCGGCTCCACCATTTTTAATAATTTAACCATTACGAGTTTTAAGGCGATTCCTCTGCGAGTGTCTTACCAACTGCCTATTACACCTTAAATAATTGTTTCATACTCCAATTAGTCCTTTAAGGTCTTTAACCAAGGTTTCAAAGTAAGGCGAGGGGTAATGGTTCAGTCGCGAAACGCCGTTACTTAAAACGGTCGTTTCTCCTAAACCGTACATCGGAATCAAACGAACTACATATCAAAACGAAGCTCGTAACATGAACTTTCTAAACATGGCAATGGTCAAAATTTAGCAGTGAGTTCAAGGGTTCTGATCTTAAGAACAAAAACAGTCTACGGTAAATCGGGCATTACGACGGCTATGTTTACGCGATTACCCAATTTTAAACCACTCCAAATCATCTCACAATCAACCCACAATCACAACCCAATCAAAACTCCATCCATACTTTATCATAACAGCCCCAACAACTCAACATTAACAATTTATACTATTCTTTATCATGAATTTAAACTACACTTAAGTTCATTAATCAACAACCAAGATTTACAACTCCAAAAACATCCAAAAACCAACTAATCTCTACATACACAACCATCAAGCCTCTCATGAACTAGAATACTCATATTATGCTCTTAACATTCAATAACAAAGCTTGGTTAAGAGATTATACCTTCCTTGAAGCTTCTTAACACAACACAAGAGCTTTGAATGCCTAAAGAACCTTGATCCTTGCTTGTATAACCTTAAACTTTCATAAAAATTCAAGAAAACTAAAGTTATTTCTTGAAGGTTACTATTCACCATCTTCTTCCGTGATTTATTGGAAGAGATTGTGAAGGAATTAGGAGCTTAAACTTATAGGATATCCATATCTATGTACAAGGAACTTTAGATAATTACCTTGTGATTTAACAATGCTTGGAACTTGATTTTTGGAAATTTCTTCTTTGAAAAAAAAGAAAAGCCGAGAGCAAGCTTGGAAGAAAGAGAGATTTTTGTGTTTTTGCTTTGATTTGATTCTTTGGTTGGTTGTTTTTGATTTGTTTTTTGGTAATTACCTTTCTAACCTTGACTTTGTGTGGTTATAAACCAACCACATCTCCTTCCTCCCTATGTCATACTTATGTCATCATGTGATGTCATCCTCCCCTCTTTGTCCTCTTCTCATTGGTTGGATGACATCATCCCCTCTAATCTCTTTGATTAACTTCCTAATTGTTTGCCTAATGACCGCTGATCTATTATATGGTTCGCTTAACTTTCGTTTTCGTTTATCGTTTGAGGGATCATACCCGGGATCTTATTACTTAGGTTCCCTTAATTTTTCTCAATATATTGTATTCCTTTTATGATCCTCTCTTATAATCCTTTAATTTAAATCCTTTTTATCCTGTTACCTTATACTTAATTCTTTCCGTATCTAGTGGATTTCCAGGAAAAATCAAAGTGTTCGGAATTGGATTCTGACGATCTTTACATACACTTATATACCACATAGAGTACTAATAATATCCCAGAAGATCAATAACAGAACCCCTACATAGTGTGGCATGAAAAGTTTTCTCATTCATCAAAAACACTATTCATAAGGGTTTCAAAAATTTTCCAAATATTGGGGTTATTACAACATGGCTATTGTGTGCCGCTATGGAATCCCTTACAAGTTGATATCTGACAACTGGAAATAGTTTGATAGCAAGGAAATGCGAGAATTTTGTGTGCAGCTGGGGATTCAAAAGAGCTTCAGTGCAGTTTGCCACACCCAAAGTAACGGGCAGATGGAGGCTGTTAATAAAATCATTAAGCACACCTTGAAGGCAAAGCTTGAAGAGAAGAAAGGGACATGGCCAGGGGAGCTCGCCCAGGTCCTATGGTCTTACAAGACGACTCCCCGAACTACAACTGGAGAGACCCCTTTCTTTTTAGTATATGGGTGTGAAGCTATGGTGCCCGTTGAGGTAGGGGCAGGTTCTTTTCGGAGGGACGACTATGACTCTGAGGCAAATGAGGTCAACCATCGGCTCTATTTGGACATGACCGAAGAAAATCGGAAAGATGCTCAGATCAGGATAGCAGCATATCAGCAGAGAACAGCTAGGCATTACAACAATAAGGTTCGAGCTCGGACTTTCAAGGTGGAAGATTTGGTTCTACGTCGGGTCATACCAAACACCAAGGTGGTGAGCCACGGAGTCTTTGGGGCAAATTGGGAAGGCCCCTACAAGATAAAATCAGTGCTTTGGGAGGGAACCTACCACCTCAATGATATACAGGACAAGTTGATCCCGAGAGCCTGAAACACGAAACACCTCCGCAAGTATTATCAGTAACATTATTCTTCTCAGACTTAGTATTATCTTAAAATATTCCTAAGTCTCGGGGGTAGTGCCATATAGGTGCCTCCCTGAGACCACAAGCATGTACTCTTTTCACTTTCCATTATCTATGAATAAATGATTGATATCTAGTTGTTCCCTTGATATTTTATCTCCTGTTAATAGATTCAAAATACCCAACAAGGGAGCCCATCCTTGGGAGCCCATGCGAGGAAAAAAACTATTTTATTAACATGTTAAAATCACAAGTTAAGCCGGGCCCCGGCCCGCTTCACAACAAATCTATTGAACGAGCTGGGTCCCGGCCCTCTTGGCAAAGTAATGAGAACAAAGCGGATTGAAGAAGAAGATAAAAATATGAAAATAGTGAGAGGCGCCCAAAAACCCCTTAACTAACTTAAAAGTTAGAGACGACCGCGATGCGAGCCCATATTCGTGGGCTCGCAGGCTGATAGATGCGGGCCAAGGAGCCCAGCCCTCTAACATAGCCAGGGTCACATGATACGAGGAGAAGATACATGAACAAGATGCGAGCTCCTAGGCCCGGCCCACTAATGCGGGCATACCTACAACACTTGTGAATTAGTAATGAGGTGAGCCCTAACTACTTAAATTATCATTGATTTTTACTTAATTGAACATGAATGTGAGCTGACGAGCTCGGCTCACTGTGAAGGTGTAATACCCGCCATAGGCAGCCATGGCTATAATAGCTTTTGGTTAGTAGGGGCGTGGTAAGTTTACATAAAACAAAATAAAACCAACTATCACAAAAGATAAAAGCGGACACAAAGGACTTTGAATTTTTTATACAAACAAGAGATAAATAGGTTGTGCCCCAAGGCAGAATATTTCCAATACAAATACGAGGCGAGAAGGGTGCCCACTTACCCAGTCAAAAGTCTAGTTCTAAAATAAAATTATGCTAAGGCTTATCAGCCTCTTCCTCCCTACGGACTTCATCATCAGTGACCCGGGCCCGCTCGGCTGCGAGCCAGGCCTCCTCAGCAATCTGGGCATCCCTTTCCATCTCCAGCTTCAGCTTCTCAGCGTGTCGAGATCTCTCAGCTTCATGTCTTTACTTTGACTTGTCGATAACTTAGAGTTCTCTAGTGAATTTTAACTTATCGATATCTCTGAGTTCTCTAGTGGAATTTGACTTATCGATAACTCAGAGTTCTCTAATGAATGTTGACTTGTCGATAACTCTGAGTTCTCTAGTGAAGAAACGGCTTGTCGATATCTCCAATCTTCATGTCTTTAATTGGCTTGTTGATATCTTTCTGAGTTCTCTAGTAGCTTTTCTGACTTCTCGATAAGTCATTTGGAGTTCTCGAGTGATTTCTCTATAACACTAAATTTGTGACTTGTAGAGATCTTGACTTAGAGTATTTTTATCCAAACAGATTTATTCAACTCCAAGCTTCTTCAAAATTCTTCTGAGGCATGATCTTCTTAATCTTCTTCCAGATAGAATCCTTAGGCTTGATATTGTTTAAATAAAAAGACTCCAGTATGCTCTTTTATATTTTTACAGACTTTAAATGTTACAAGTACAAATGTAAACTAAGATAACAATACAACTTACTTAGGGTTGTCAATTTGACTTAGTCTTGTTAAGGTACATGCATGTCTTACACAACAGACTTGAATGGTATCCCAGACATCCTTAACAGTTTTGCAGTTTATGATGTTGTCAAACATGTCACCATCAACACCATTAAACAGAATATTCATGGCCTTCTTACCCTTGTGGACTTGCTCAATATCTGGATCAGAACATTCTGCTCTAGTATTTGGGATGGATGGCTCATTTCCTGTGGCAACTCTCATAGGGATATGTGGACCTTTCTCAATACAGTCCACATATCCTTCATCTGGAGATAGGAGATGTTGGTGCATCTTCAATTTCCAATGGTGATAGTTGTCTTTGTCCAGAAAAGGAAATTTTACTCCAACATCATTTCTGCTCATCTTGTTAGTTGTTGTGATCTTCAAACTCTTTGTTCTTTAAGAGCTTGCTCGGATACCAATTGTTATTCCCTAACAATCTAACAAAGAATTAATGTTAGTCCCTTAACAATATAACAAGAATTACAGAAGGGGGGTTGAATGGAATTCTTGAAACTTTTTCTTGAATAAAAATTGTTCTAACTCAATTATATATATCAGTGTGAATTGATTAGTTGAATGCGGAATAATCACTTGAAATGAATCAAAACACGTGTAATTAAAAACAGGAGTCTTTAAAAACTTTCTGGTGGATTTGAATGATTCCACCAGAGATATATGATGTATATCGAAAGAACTCTGTGTGCAAAAAAGCTTACAGCTGCTTACAAATGAACAACTAAGAATACAGAGAAATACTGAGAATTCAGCTTATAAAATATTTCTCTGTTGGTTGCTTGGTTTCTTAGTTTTTTTTGTTGTTGTTCTATTTGCTGCTTCTTGGTTTATATATCACCAAGATTACAAAGCAATAAGACAAGATAATAAAACAAAACTATCGAGTCTATTATAATGCTACTTCATTACTCTATTCCAGCATCTTTGAATATCTTCATAATAGCATGGAAATGGCAATGCTTCTTTATTCTTGAAAACCTAGTTAAATAGGCTACCACATTCCATTTGCATACACTCGACGCATGTGACTGTGTTGTCACTGTCAACAGATATTTGAATTCTTTATCCGTCGGGTTCATGATCATCCGTCGAGTTAATGATCATCCGTCGAGTTAATGATCATCCGTCGAGTTGTTGATCATCAGTCGAATTCATTATTGTTTATCCATCGGGTAGCAATCATGCACTAGACTTCATTTCATCTATGCAGAATTACAAGACATCATCTATGTACAATTAATCAACTTATTCTGCATATCTAGTTAAAGTCGACATGACTTAAGTACTATTACAGATTCTAAACAATGTGTATGCAAAAACGTGCTACAGACTTATTGTTACATAAGCTACTCACTCGATGGATAATAAATCATCATCCGTCGGGGCTATATTGAGTCATCCATCGGGACTATAATCCTTATCCGTCGAGTGCTACAAATTCACTAAGTAAAATCTACCAAGGTGTTTTGTTGATGAAATCATCAAGTTCGCAACATATACACAACAATCTCCCCCAATTTATGTCTACTGAAATTGTAGCCATAAATTAAGAGAGACTTGATGATAACAAAACACCCTAAAAATACAACTTTAAAATAAGGTAGATAATACTGTAAAGTGCTTCAATTAACAAAATATACAAAGTTTAGCTCACAGTCATTTTCAAGGTGCTCCTCTAGCCTGAGCAGATTTATCTAGTTCCTTGAAGGTCTGGATATCTTTCCAAGCTTTCTGTTGTTTTCTTCTATCTGATTCTGGATCTGTCTGTGGAATTCCAGTTCATCAGATTCTGAGAGATTTAACTTTTCTTGCATCTCCAAGAGAGTCTCATTTCTAGAGATGCTCAATTGGTCTTCTAATCTGAAAAATCTTCTCACTCCTTTGTCATCCATGAACTCCATCAGCCTGTAGGGCCTTAGATGCACTTTTCTCCCTGTGTAAGGGATAATTAGAGTTTTTGGGAGTGCATCTTTAGCTCTAACACTCCTTAGTTCCTCAATCTTCTTTAGAACCAATCTTCTTGCAGTAACATTGAACCCAAAGTTCTTCTTGAAAGATGAATAAACCTTAATCAGTACAACTTGGCTTTCTTGAAAGATCCTGTGAAGTGGCCACTGAATCTCTATAACACCCCCAAATCCGGGGTCGGGGATCCGGGTTGTCACAAGTTCCATTTCCCTTAATAACACCCAATATTAATAAACAATCAACTACTCCGTACTGTGACCCCACAATAAACACACACACCACAAGTTATAGTCTCAGAGATGAATATCCAAAAATAACACGAGTCATTTTATTCCAAAATTATATGTCATTACACCTTAAAAGGGTTTCTGAATAAATTTACATATTTTTGCCATTATTACAATTCATAAAGATACATAAGTGTGGTACATCAAAAGTTGAAAGCCTGGCCTATTGGTAGTTCCTACCTCAGCTACAACGACATCAACGACTATAGGAAACTGCAGAACGTTTCCTATCCGCTCGCGAATTGGGAGTTTGGTCCTGTTCATCTTGTCTATCTGATGTTGTGTGATGAAAGAAGAAAGCAAGGGTGAACAACAAGCCCACCGAAATAGTATGTATAATAATTTACAATATATGAGCATTCTCATAGTACTCAAGAAAGTCCTGGTTAAATAAAAATAAACCAAGTTGATATCTTAACGCGACCAAGTCGTAAAATATTCAGTATATACATACATATATACTTTTCACAATCTTTGAAATCCTCTGACATGTATAATATACACAGAGTTCCAGTTTATAACTGTATAAAAATATCGTTGCAAGGTGATCTCATATATCTAACCTTGTCTCAACATTTTTCTGAAAATCTTTGACATGCATAAGATAATCATTTACTAGATATAAGTTCAAAAGATGAAGTTACAAGATACTCCAATATACTTATATCTTTTTCGAATACTACTTGAACTAACATCGTTCAAGTTATTTCAAAAGTTCATCACACTGATGAGACTACAAGATAAGACTTGAATAGATTCAATCTTTGAAATATCATTTGAAAGAAATGAAGTTACGAGATACTTCATTAAGTCCCGATATATATATATATATATATACACCTATATATATATACATTTCATACACTCCTTGAAAACCTCTGTTATGAAAATTATAAACAGAGTTGCAATATCCAATGAATTATGGAAAGGAGAAAACCTTGGCATAAACCTGATATCTTCCTGATCAGGCAAAGATACCAATAAGTAACCTTTTCTACTAGTAGATGGACGAATTCCCCACTGGTCATCACCCTGGCCGCAATAGGACCTTATACTGGACTGCCACTCAGCCACTTACGCACTTGATGGACTCCCACTGAGCCACTTACACTTTCATGGACGCCCACTGAGCCCATGTTGCTTGTGCCGACTCAAATAGATGAACTTACTTCCCGAACGATGGGCAAGTAATCAAGATTTTTTTCTCAAAACAGCAACCTCGTTGCGAATGTAAAATATACCACTGAGCCGGATCCCTCAGGTTTTGAGCGAGTATTTAAATCCCCTTCAAAAGAAAGATCTTAAATATTAAAATGAGTTTTGGGATCCGCTCTAACTTTTAAAAATCATTTTGAAGACTCGAAAACATTTTTAAGAATGTTTGGAGTAATACTGATTTAATGAAATAAATCAGTCCCGATATATTAGAAAATATCTGAATATTATTATTTAAATAATATTCCCATAAAAGATAATCTTTATAAAAATAATTGAAGTAGAAGTTTTAAGACTCATACTTGAAATGAATAATAAATAACCAAAGATATACTTATATGAAAGTACGATCTTTATTTGAATAATCGAAAATAAGTTTGATTATCGAAACATTACTCTTTAATAAAATAAAGAATAATATTTAATAAAAGGAGCGGAGTCATAAGCCCTCGAATGAATATTCAAAATAATATTCATTAAATAAAGTAAGCGGAGTCATAAGTCCTCGAATGAATATTCAAAATAATATTTATTAAATAAAATAAAGCTATCGAATAAACCTTATTCGATTAATAGTTTTGAAAACTATATCAATATATATATATTTATGTTATACTCGAGAACATCGACTCCCGATTTAGAAAATGTTCACCTTTGGGTCCCCTATACTAAGGGTATACGCAACTACTGCTTATCTCTAGCATAGGTATTATGCAACTTATAAGCATTTGAATCAACAATTACATATCAAGATTACGAAACAGGCATGCATATATACCATATCAGCATGCCCCAATATATCGCAATATTTGCTAATAACAATCATGCACTTATCACAAGATAATGCATATGCATATATACATCACAACAACAGTTGAACGGGTAGAAAACTTGCCTGAGTGCTCCAGGGTAGACTTAAGCTTAGAGTGGGTCCGGTAATCTATGAACAACAACATAAGCCGGAATTAACCCACGGTCACTTAAGAAACTAGACTTTAACCAATTGAACCCTAATGTTCGCTTATGGTTACTTCTACGCTTAACGAATCACATAAGTCGTTCGAGTACCCTTGGCTCCACCATTTTTAATAAATTAACCATTAAGAATTTTAAGGCGATTCTTTCGCGAATACTCTACCAACTGCCTATCCACTTTACATAATTGTTTCATACTCCAATTAGTCATTTAAGGGCTTTAACCAAGGTTTCAAAGTAAGGCGAGGTGTAATGGTGCGTTCGCGAAATGCCGTTACTTAAAACGGTCGTTTCTCCTAAACCGTACATCGGATTCAAGCGAACCACATATCAAAACGAAGCTCGTAACATGAACTATCTAAAAATGGCAAAGGTTAGAATCTTTCAGTGAGTTCACGGGTCCTAAAGTTAAGAACAGAACATTTAAGGAAAATCGGGCATTATGACGTTTATGTTTACGCGATTTCCAATTTAATTAACACTCTAAATTATCATCAATTCACTCACAACCACCAATACAACAATATTCAACCATCATACTAAAAACTCAGTCCCCAACTCCAAGTTTTACAAATTTATCCAACCAATCAAAGACCCAATATTCAAAACCAATACAAATCCACCAAAACTACTTATAATCAAAGATCAAGCCTTAATACTAACAATGCTTCAATAAAACTTAATGGAATCATAAAATCAAAGCTAGGGTTTGAAGTTGATACCTTCCTTGGTAGGTGTTAAGTTGCTAGGAAGCCTTAGGGAGCCTTAATCTAACCTCCTACAAGCTTGATCTTTCCAAAGAAATCAAGAACACAAAGTTAGGTTTTGAAGTTTCTAAAAGTCAGATTGAAAGAACTGTCAAAACGAGGGTCTTACCTTGCTTATTTTGACGAGACTTGTGAACAAGAGTTGTAGGACATCTCAATACCTTTCCAACGAGCTATAGAACATACTATTTGAGTGAGTATTGAAGGATATATGATAGTTTGAAGTTACTGCTCTGGTTTTGGCCGAGAGCTTTTGTTCTTGGAAAGCAAAAGTCAACTTCTAATTTGTGTTTTGTGATTTGTTTTGATTTGGCTTGGTTGCTACATTTTGTTTGTTAATTAAATTGTTACCATGGTAAAAATTGTGTGGCTCACAATCAACCAACCAATCCTTCCCGCTTTGTCATGCTCATGTCATCTGCTTATATCATCTTGTTACACTTGTCTTCCTCTTGTTGGTGTGATGACATCATTGTCCATTAACCTCTTTGATTAACCCATAATTACTTGGCTAATGACCGCTGATCTGTTATACGGTTCGCTTAACTTTCGTTCTCGTTTATCGTTTGAGGGATCATACCCGGGATCTTATTACTTGGGTTCCCCTAAACCTTTCTTAATATTTTATATTCCTTTTATGATCCTCTCTTATAATCCTTGAATTAAATCCTTTTAATCATGTTACCTTATACTCAATTCTTTCGGTATCTGGTGGATTTTCGGGAAAAATCCAAGTGTTCGAATTTGGATTCTGACAATCTTTACATACACTTATTTACTTTATGGAATACTAATACGATCTTAGAATTTCCATAACAGTACTCCTATATAGCGTGGTCTGATAATTTTCCTTAATCAACATCATCAGCAAAAGTTACTATTCATCCGTGTTTCAAAAATTCCAAAAATTGGGGTTATTACAGTCTCCCCTTCTTAAAAGGATTCCGTCCCAGAATCGGATAGAAAATGAATAGGGATGCTCTCTTAGCATTGCACTTTCTAACTCTCAAGTAAATTTTCCTACATTGTGGTTCTACCATCAAAGTCTGACTAGTTTGATAACCCTTCTCCTAAGCACTTGTTCCTTTTCAATCTATAACCCTTCCTAGTTGCTCCATATAGGTTACGTCTGGTTGCATGTCTATACGCTCATATGCCCCTATTTTCTGGCATCCGAATTACACTTCCTTAACATTGATATGTGGAACACGTTATGAACTTGCTACAGGTTCGGGGGTAGGGCTAGCTCATATGCTAACTTCCCAATACGTCTTAATATCTCCAAGGGTCCAACACTTCGTGGGCTTTGCTTTCCTTTCTTTCCGAACCACATTCATCTTTTCCAAGGGAATACCTATAACATCACTAGGTCCCCTACTTCCTATTCCTTGTCCTTTCGTGTCAATTCAACATACTTCTCATGTCCATCTTGGGCTACTACCAGCCGTCTTCTGATTAGATCTATTATATCTCTGGTCCTTTGGACCACTGCTGGTCCGAGCCTCTTGCGCTCTGCAACTTCATCCTAACATAAGGGAAATCGACATTGTCTTCCCTCAAGGATCTCATAAGGAGACATCTCGATAATGACATGTGATCTATTGTCGTAAGAAAACTCAATCCGCGTTAAGTGATCATTCCAAATTCTTTCAAGTCTATTGCACAGACTCTCATCATAGCTTCTAGCATTATAGCTTTTGCTTCTCAATACTCCTTCTTTTCTGGTTCGTAAGCGTTACTATCTTCCGTACAGAATACTATTCTAGATATACCTTTACTCGCTAGAGTTTTATAATCTTTTAATAAATGCATCAACCTTAGTATCACGAATGCGTTTCCATTCTGAATACCACCATACTTGGTACCACTTCATCTCTAGCTGCCTCCATCTTCGAAAGCTTGGTCCTTCGTGTAGAAGTAAAAGAATTTATTGAGAGATCACTATGATCATGAACACTTGTTCTATTGCATAGTTAGTACAGAAGGTGGCCAGCCTTTAGTACTTAACAAGCAATTAAACAACATGTGGTATCCTACTAGGCTTCTATCACACAGATAGATAGTCATTCGGCAATACCTCCCCTTCTGGAAGGGTTGTTCTTCTCAGCTTATACAAAATGAAAAGAAAAGCACGAATTGAAGAGAATTGTATATAAAAAAAATACTGCCACAAAAGATCTGGCTTGGAATCTACTTCTAAACTATAGAGGTTTGTCACAAGAGAACAAAACATATATATGTATATATCTCAACATCAAGTATTATAGCATCGCAATTCACATGCATGAATATTTACTATTCCGTCCATCGTTCTATGAACCCATGCTCTTGCTCGAGCTTATAAAAAATCACCGTTAAAACTCCCTAGACAGCGAAAATCGAATCTGGGATTTCATTCTAGACCTCCTCGTTACTAGAATTTTATGCTTGCACCGCAACCTTCCTCGTATAGTAATACGACTCTCTATTGATAAGAAGAAATAAATATTCAATAGGTAGATAATCGACTTAATTAGTCTATCACTGATAACTTATACATCACCACGACCCGATTAGTGGTACTTAATCTCAACATCCATTACCATACAACTCTCGCGGTTGTAATCGGCTCATTATTCAAAGAATCGTTGATGCATTACTATAGTCCACCACGGACCTACGATAGTCATTCGTTTTCCTTGGAATCTCAATAGCTAACCATACGGAGTCCATACCTGTCATATCGAATTCTTCTAAGGAGGTAACATGATCACCGCTCATGATTCATGAAGAATACTCCTGAACTTGACACACATATGACATGAAGCAGATAAAATTTCAGAAGAGTTTCAATGAAAGCAACGATAGCAGGTTAATACCATTATTAACCATATGTCTTTATTAGTAGACATGAAGCTCAAAGGTTCATTTAGTCCTCTCGTAACATGGTCCTGGCTTATCTCAAGATAGGACCTTCTAAAATAGATAGCCCGCTCACAGTGCTAACATGAATTAAATATTTACCAAACTACTATTACGGTTGAGTATCGTACAATCATCAGAAGAAATGTCAATCTTTCAAACTATAATACAACCTTCACGGCTTTAACCATCATCACTGTATTCCTCTGGCACGTGTGCTTATAATTGTCCTCTTACACTTAAAGTGTCGGCCACCTCTTTGACCTTTCCTGATAGTAAAAATTTCTTACAATCAATGTCATTTTTTAACCACCTCCAAATAAATTTTCTACCTCATTTAACTCACTGCTTATGTGAAAATGCTTTTCTTAAGTCCTGGTGAGAAGAAAAAAAATCACCATTTTTTTCCATAAGTCATTGCCTTAGTCTTTAGATGTGAACATTGCCACGACTGACTCTCGATCATACTTAGGACATCTCTTATCTTGGGTCCTTCTTGTTTTCACCAATCTCGACCCTCATTGGGTCGATCTATACTTTCTTATGGTTCAACACGTGCCCCACCTGGCATTATTATAATTACGTCATATTTCCTTTATCAAAATTTCTATTCTTGAGAACTTTGAATATTACCTTTTCTCCTTGTAAGACCTCTAAGGTTATCCTTGAATTGTTCCTCCTGTATTCCCTAGATACAGGGCATATCAAAATACCATTTACTAATACTAGAACCATTGTCTATATACTTTTGAAAAATTTCTCCACTGATCCTTAAAGATTGTTGTTACCTTAATCCTTTCCAATTCATACTGTCAAAACTCATACTATCCCTATTAAGGGTAAAATGCCAACCTTTCCTAGGATTCATTTTAAGTTACCGAGGTTCTATCCTTAATTCCACCTTTAAAAAGGTACATGCATCCTTCCATGGATAAATCAAGTCATATATCCTTGATAGATTATCTTATTTAATCATTCCCATCTCGATAGTCTATACCAAATTTCACAATAGCATCCTTATTCAAAATAAGGTCAATCAATATGGCCTCCCAAAGATAACAACGGTTATCCGCTTTTCTTGCCTGATTTAGTAATGATAACAGGGATGTTCTAGAAGATATTGGCCGTGTTCAACGTGAACTTCTTCTTAATAAATCCTTATTTACTTTTGTTGTTTATCTCAACAGTCATCTCAATGTTGGGATATCTTTCATACCTGGCGTCTCCCTTTCTGGGTATCATGCCCCCAGTCTTACACTTCACTTTCTTGAAGGTCACTTCCTTCATCCAATTTGCCTAATTTCTTACTTTCTTGTCTCCTCAGTCTATCCACGTCTCCTTGTTTATCCTTCGGACTATCTCAAGGTTTCCTCGAATCCTCCCAACTTAAAAGGGATAAAATATATGTATCTTTCATGCCTTCATCCATCAGCTTTAACTCATGGTGAATCACTCTCATCCTGAAGATTACATACTTTTCTATTTCTATTGCTACGAGTCTTTAGGGTTTCCTCATATCTAACTCCCTTATCATTCCTCCAACTCTATTACCTTTATATTCCTTTCCACTTCAGTTTCTTTTTATCTACCTCTCTCTTGCAATCATTTCACGAACCCACTAATCATTGACTTCAAACATCACGTCGTTCTGGGATTCTAGTCCTCAGAACAAAACTTGACAACTTTTACAATCTTAGATTCATAATTTATCATACTCGTCCGCCTTTGTTTCGGCTCTAAAGCTTCTACACTATTTCCATAACCTTGGGAAGTACTTTCCCGAAACAATTGACTGAACTTTAATCGGTTTATTATAACCTCTGGCTCCGTGCCTTTCTTGGTCTTTCACCAGCGGGTGGCCTCTCTCTTAGGAGGGTAAGTGACAAAAATAGTCTTTTGCGCTTCATCAATCATTTAGAATATAAAATCATTTCTCTATTTCCTTTAGCCAGGCTCTTACCTCGGCTAGGTCAGCTTATTCCTTGGAACTCTGAGAGCTTAGCGACTTAAAGGTCCTGAAAGAATTTCTCACCACATTGTTTTCTCAAGGTGGTGGTTGGGAATAAAAGTATAAGTTTTGTTTAGACAGGTCCATGAATTGCCCAATAGGAGTACCATCCTGGTTCTCCCTATCTTGTTCGACTTCTGTTTTCTCAGTATGAAACGTTTCAACCTTCACCCATAATCGGGGTTATCTTATACGTTAAAAACCTTGTTTTCCACTCTATTATGTTATGGGTTCTTTCTTTCTTGATGGCAACCTCCCTGACTATCACATTCAGGGTTTGCCCTAAATCTTATTCCTCAAACTATGGCTCTCATCTAAGTTCTCATCCTGTTATGGATTAAAAACTAATATATATGATTGTTGTATTTAGTACTAAGGAACGTGAGCTTCAAGGCTCGATTTTGACTGCTCTTGTGTTTCGTGACTCAATTTGCCTTAACAAGATGCCTACGTACCTTGCTGATTGCCAAGGATCAAGTCAAAAAACGTAGTTCTGATTTGTGAGGTGAGGCCCCTTATATAGATGTTGGGAGTCCTTGAATTGGACTTGGTATAGGAGACCTGGTGGGCAAGTCTCATATTTAGAATGGACTTTGGAGTCCTAGATAGTAGGAAACTGATTCCTTATCCTTTTAGGTCCCTTGAGGCTAATCTGCAAGGATTTATATCCTTATCGGGACTTTTGTCAATAGCTGATTTTTCCCTTATTAATTAATTACGAAATTAATTAATGTACAGGGTTTTTGGGCCTTCGTTGCTCCATCTGGCCTGATCTGGTCCATCAGGCCTGATCAACATGCTAACTTTTCTGGTCTGAACATCATACATCTTCTTATTGGGCCTTGCATCCCAAACTGTAATATTTAATTATGTAATCAAGATTTATTTATTCCTATCATTTACCCCCCAACTTTTGGGAAACCGTATAAGATTTCGTGAAAGTTAAGTTCATTTATTCCCTTACAGGGTATCGTTTTGCGTAAACTGTGGAGCGACCTACACGTTTACAACGATTTGCTTCTATTCCTCTTATTCAGGAATTATCTTAATTTTCAGGAATTTTTCCTTGACTCCGGGATTTTTTCCCTAATTTTCTGGATTTTTCCCTTAATTTCTGGGATGTATCCTTATTTTTCTGGATTTTCCCTTAATTTCTGGGATTTCTGTGATTTTTCAGATTTCTAGCCCTTTTTCGACCAGGATCCTAGTCGAAACTTCGACCTGGATCCTATTCGAGATATGGGTCAGCCCTGCAATCCTGGTCGAAGGAGTTCGACTAGGATCCACGACCTGGAATTCGACCAGGATTCTAGTCGAACTTTCGACTTGGATCTAGGTCGAAAACTTACCCTTTTTTCGATTCCTGGTCTTGAGTTTATCGATTAGGATTTCGACCAGGATCCTAGTCGACATTTCGACCTGAATCCTGTTTGAAAATTCTCTGTTTCTCATGCTTCCTGGTCGAAGGATTTCGACTAGGATCTACGACCTGGTTTTCGACCAGGATCCTAGTCGATTTTCGACCTGGATTTAAGTCTAGGTTTTTTAAACCCCATTCTTGAAAAATGCTTGGTTCATTCGACCTCATTCCTGGTCGAAGTTTCGACCTCAATCCAGTTCTGTGATACCCGTTATTTTCGGGTGTCTGCTCGAAAGATTTTGGGCAGGATTTACGACGTGGAATTCGACCTGAATTATGGTCTTTTTTACCCGTTATTTTCGGGTGTCTGCTCAAAAGATTTTGGGCAGGATTTACGACCTGGAATTCGACCTGAATTCTGGTCTTTTTTACCCGTTATTTTCGGGTGTCTGCTCGAAAGATTTCGGGCAGGATTCACGACCTGGAATTCGTCCTGAATTCTGGTCTTCCACTAGCCTTCTTCATTGGGCCTAACATCTTTTAGGGCTACAATTTAGGGTATTATATTTTCCAAATCCTAATTGGATTTGGGCCTAGCCTTCTTTATTGGGCTTTATTAAATCTTACTGGGCCTCTTTATTGGGCCTTATTAAATCTTACTGGGCCTCTTTAGAATCCTCTAGAATTCCTTGGAATATTCTGGAATATTCCTTTTTCTGGGCTTTTTTCTTTGGGCCTCTATCCTTAATGGGCTTTTGTCCCTTCAACTTCCCTTTTCCTCTTATATAAAGGAGTGAGGAGAGGCTACTACTCCTCACTTTCTCATTTCTAAGTTCTTCTTCTTTCTCCTCCTGCCAAGATTCTTAGAGCAATAACAGCAAGTCGGAGTAGCAAAGCCTTTTTTTAGGAGCACTTCTTCAGGTAAAATTCCTCCCTTTACTTCTTGTGTTTACTTTTACATTGTATGCACTTCTTTTGGTAAAATTCCTCCCTTTTTTCAGATGGCTGATAAGAAAATGACTCGTTTGGCCAAGATGAACGTGGCTAGAAAGTCCAATGAATTCCCTATTCGATCAAGGTACACTTCCTTGATCGACATGATCAACACCCGAGGGGATGAGTACCCGTCTGATGCGCATCTAGACACGCACGACCATATTAGTGCCTTGCGGGATCCCAAGGAGCTGGAAAAGTTGAGCAGCTATTTCAAAATTAAGGAACCTTTCAAGCTGGTTCTTGCAGGTCCGGCCGATAGGGCCTGCCAGTGGAAGAAGGACGCATTATGCGTCTATAGGGATACTCTAAGGGCAGGTATCAGACTCCCTTTTCATCCGTTCATTCCTCTTTTGCTAGCTGATGTGGGCATCAGCCCTTGCCAACTCCCCTTAATTCTTGGAGGCTCATTCTATGCTATCTGTCGCAATGTGCCAAGCACAATGTTCCCACTTCCGTTGCTGTTTTCAGAAAGATTTTCCAGTTCAAAACAGCCCTGATAAAAGTCCGGGTTGGGTTTCTCTAAACCAGCGCCCTACTATTCCCCACATTGTGAACAGGAAGTCCATCGCTGACAACAACTTGGGGTGGAAGAAAGATTTTTTGTTCGTCGTTTTGGAGGGTGGAGATTGGGGCACCCTATTTCGATCGTCTTTTGGGCTTGCCATTGATGGGAGCCCAAACGATATAACTTTGTCTGAGGAGGAGGCTATAGCTTTCAACCTCCTGACGCAAGATAATGGGACTTCCCATTCTTGGGACCTCATCAGGGAGACCGTTCTTGTAGAACGCGGCCTCTCTCCCGTCCCTAAGAAACGTGAGTTTCCTCCCTTATATCACTTTTATATTTCCTTCATTTTCTGTTTTGCCAATTACTCAACTTACTTATCTTATTTGCTGCAGTGGCTGAAAAAATTGAGGAGGCCACCAAGCCTAAAGACCTGGAGACAACCAGGATGAAGCGTGTTGGAAAGGTCTTTAAAGACCCGCGCCTTGGTGACCGCTTTCCGGAATTCCTACTCCAAGCAATGGAACCAGGCGAAGAAGTCCCCGGCCAAGTTTTGCGCACCAAGCAGAGGCCAGGGGCTATTTTCAACCTGCTTGGGGAATCCGGGGCAAGGATTCAATCGTTGGTAGCACGGCGCTTGCTAAGGAATGGTCTAAGCATTCCATCTCCCCGGTGGACTATCAAGACTTTGTCCTTCAACAGGACTTAGAGGGGAACGAGCTTTTCGGAGCCGAGGCTTTGGCGACGGTACGTCTTTTTCCTATGCCCTTAATACTTGCCCTTTTTAATTTTCTTATCTCATACTTTTACTGCTTCTCTTGTAGGCTAACGCCCACTTTCAAGGGGCGATTCACCAAGCCAAGGCTTGGAAGGTTGGCCTGGAGGACGCTAACAAGAAGTTGGAGGAGGCCAACCAGAAAATAGAGGCCCTTGAGGCTCAACTTGCCTCTTCCACTTCTGACCTGGAAACGGCCCAGCCTGAAAATGTTATCCTGAAGGCTCAGAAGGATAAAGCCTTTGACGGCTAGATGGATACCCAGGAGTTCAAGGACTTAATGGTGGAGCACGATGCCCTCCTACACCCAGTTAGCTATAAAGAAGGCTGGGATGCTGCTGTGGAGGCCATCCAAGATGAATTTCCAGAAGTCCTCGAGAAGTCCTCCTTTCCTTGCCCTGTGCGAGTTCCAGAGCTTGGGGGTGTTATTGACAAGCTCGCTGATCTGATCAAGGATGGCCCGTCAGGGAGCCAAGGCCACAAGAGGAAAGAACTCGAGTCCAGCTCTGGGGAGGAGGAGACTTCTTCCGAAGAAGATTCTGAGCCTGCTGTGAAGAAGCTCAGGGTGGAAGAGCCTCCAAGGGATGCGCCTCAGAATCCAGTGTCTCCCGCATCATCCAAAGCATCCGAAGGCAGTTCTGATGGAACCTCTACGGGGACTTCTAAGGGGACGACTGAGACGTCCGAGGAGACTTCGGATAGTGGTTCCGAAGAATCCCAGCCTTCCGAGGCCTAAGTTTTTTTTATGTATATCTTCTTTTTAGACAGTATGTGAACTTTGTTTATGTCAGAACTTGTTACCCTTCGGGGTTATTTCATATGCTGCTTTTCTTACTCACCTCTTTCTTCTTTATCTTTCCAATACTTGATACGCATTTAAACTTGAACTAATTGGCCAATGGTCAAAGCATGATTTTTTGTTAAATCCACACAAGGTATTATCACAACTTAAACATCCATAGGTTGAAATAATTTCAAACTTTTTAATATGAAGTCCGGCTTTTCAAAACCTTACATAATATGGGTTCGACCCTTAACAATAACAACTTGACAATGTAAATTCTACTGGAATATAAAATCCTACGCAAGCAAAGCTTCAAGGTGCTTTTAAACCTACTTGTCATATTGACAAGTGAGAATCATACTTCAACTATCTTACATATAGTAAACCTTCAGGTTTTGTGCATGCCAAGTTCTCGGGACTTCAAAACCATCCATAGTCTCCAGCTTGTAGGTTCCTCTACCCTGAACGCTCTTGACTTTGTATTGCCCTTCCCGATTCGGGGCAAGCTTTCCTTTCTGTCCTACACCAGAAGCTTCTATCTTTCTCAAGACTAGGTCACCTTGTTTGAAAAACCTTTCCTTAACCCTTAGGTTGTAGTAGAATGAAGCATTTTTTCTGATATTCTACTATCTTTGCATGTGCCTCATCTCGCACTTCATCGATTAGATCCAGGGCTAACCTCTGCCCTTCTTCATTTTCCTCTGCATTGAAAGCCTGAATCCTTGGAGAGGAATGTGATATCTCCACGGTAACTACTGCTTCTGCCCCATATGCCAACATGAAGGGAGTTGCTCCTGTTGTGACTCTACAGGTAGTCCTATAGGCCCATAATATGGGAAGTATCTCATCCACCCAATTATTTCTTAACTTCTCGATCCTCTTTTTTAGTCCATCCAGGATTATTCGATTTGCTACTTCTGCTTGCCCATTGGCTTGTGGGTGAGCCACAGAGGTGAACCGTAACTCAATTTCATTTTCTTCACAATACTTCTTGAATTCCTCATTGTTGAATTGTGTTCCATTGTCGGTGGCGAGGATACGGGGAATTCCATATCGGCTCATAATATTTTCCCACAGGAATTGTGCAACCTGCTTAGTTGTGATCTTGGCCAAGGGTATGGCTTCAATCCACTTGGTGAAATAATTAATGGCTACAATCAGAAACTTCCTTTGTGTTGTGGCCATGGGGAAAGGCCCCAAAATATCCACTCCCCACATAGCAAAGGGAATGGGCGAGTTGATAGAGGTCAGCATCTCGGGAGGTTGTCTAACAATAGGTGCATGCTTCTCACAGCGGTCACACTTCTTCACATATTTTTTGGCATCAGCCATCATTTCTGGCCAGTAAAAGCCTAAACGAGTTATCTTATGAGCCAAAGCCCTGCCCCCCAAGTGTTATCCACAAATACCTTCATGCACTTCTTCAAGAGCCAAGCGTGCCTCATCGAGCCTGAGACACCTTAAATAAGGAACCACGAAAGATCTTTTGTACAGAATCCCATCTATTAAAGAGTACCTTAGTGCCCGAACAGTTAACTTCCGTGCTTCAGTTGCATCGCTTGGCAACCAACCAGTTTGAATGTGAGCCTTAATGGGATCAATCCATGACGTCCCCAGGCCTATAGGAGCCAGAAGCTTAACATCTATGCTTCGTGTCTTTAAAACACGGAAGTACACACTTCCTGAACTTTCTTCTATCTCGGATGAAGCAAACTTTGATAACGCATCTGCCTTAGCATTTTCTTCCCTTGGAATGTGCTCAACATGGCATTCATTAAATTGGGTCATCACAGCCCTTAGTAGGCGGACATACTTAGCCATCGTATCATCTCTTGCCTCAAATTCTCCCTTTACCTGGGATATGATCAGCTTCGAGTCTCCACGGACCTTTAAGTTTTTGACTCTAAGTGTTCCAGCTAGGCCAAGGCCAGCTATCAGGGCTTCATATTCTGCCTCATTGTTTGTGGTTAGGAAGTCTAGCTTCATAGCATACTCAATTAAGAACCCATCAGGGCTTTGCAGAACCAATCCTGCTCCACTGGAATTTGTTTTTGATGCTCCGTCAAAATAGAGAACCCAATATTCTTTCTCCTTATCATCCTTCTCTTTGCCCCCATTATCGACTCCCTTGTCTTGTGGTATGGTATCTTCCTGCCCCCCGACTTCTTGGTTGGGTATGGTACACTCCACCACGAAGTCAGCTAGCGCCTGGGCTTTTATTGCCGTTCGCGGCTTATACTTGAGATCATATTGCCCACTTAATCAATCTCCCACTTGCCTTGGGACTGTGAATGATATTTCTCAGTGGCTAATTTGTTAGCACTTCAATCTGATGAGCCTGAAAGTAAGGACGCAGCTTTCTCAAAGCCATTACCAAGGCTAGAGCAAATTTCTCAATAGTTGAATAATTCAATTCAACACCATGCAGAATTTTGCTGACATAGTATACGGGTTTCTGGACTTTCAGTTCCTCCTTAACCAACACCGCGCTCAAGGCACTCTCTGAAACAGCCAAGTACAAGAATAAAACTTCACTCAAAACTGGCTTCGCCAACAACGGGGCCTGCGCCATATATTGCTTCAGCTCTTCGAAAGCCTTCTGGTTTTCTTCGCTCCATACAAAGTCCTTAATATTTTTTAGTGACTTAAAGAATGACAGACACTTGTCTCCTGACTTGGAGATGAATCATCCCAGCGCAGCAACCCTTCCTGTGAGCTTCTGAACATCCTTGACAGTTTTTGGTGGTTCCATGTCCAGGATTGCCTTTATTTTATCGGGGTTAGCCTCGATTCCTCTCTTTGAGACCATCAATCCCAAGAATTTTCCAGATCCTACTCCGAAAGCACACTTTGTAGGATTCAACATCATCTTGTGGTACCTCAGGACCTCAAAAGCTTCCCTCAAATGAGTTATATGATCATTCTTTACTAGACTCTTGACTAACATGTCATCATCATAGACTTCCATGATCTTACCAATAAGATCCTTAAAAATTTTATTTACCAACCTTTGATAGGTGGCTCCTGCATTCTAAAGACCAAACGCCATAACAAGATAACAATAAACACCAAAGTCAGTGATGAACGATACCTTTGGAATGTCATCCTTGTGCATCTTAATCTGATTGTATCCGCTAAATCCATCCATGAAATTCAGCATCTCATGCCCAGCAGTGGCATCAATCAAAGTATCAATCCTTGGCAACGGAAAACAGTCTTTTGGGAATGCATCATTCAAGTCGGTGAAGTCTATACACATCCTCCATTTTCCATTAGCCTTCTTCACCATTACAGGGTTTTCTAACCATTCCGGAAATTGAATCTCCTCAATGAAACCAGCCTCTAAGAGCTTTTCTACTTCCTGTTTTATAGCCTCTTGTCTTTCGGGGGCAAAATTTCTTTTCTTTTGTTTCACTGTCTTCCTGCTTGGATCCATGTTTAACTTGTGAGTAATCAGCTCCGGGTCTATGCCTGGCATATCAGCTGCTGACCATGCAAACACATCACTATTTTCTTGCAAAAAATTCACCAACTTCCCTCTAAGGGGCTCTTCTAATGTGGCTCCAATGAAAGCCATCTTTTCAGGATTCTCGGGTCTAAAGGAATCGAAACCAAGTCTTCTGCTGGCTTTCCTCTCTTCTCATCATTTTCTCGGACATTCATATCTTCAATAGGTAGAACCTGCCCCCCAGCTCCATCTGCCCTCAAAGAGGCCACATAACAGCTTCTTGCCATTTTTTGATCTCCTCTTTCTTCTCCAATCCCATCTCGAGTCGGAAATTTCATAACTGAATGATAAGAAGAAGGGACTGCCTTAAAGGCATGTATCCCTGTTCTTCCCATGATAGCGTTGTAGGTCGAACTAGCCTTCACCACCACAAAGTCCAACATCTGAGTTGCTTGCCTTGGTTCCTGTCCTATGGTTGTCGGTAACTTGATTATTCCTTCTACGGGACATTCCACTCCTGCGAATCCATATATCGGCATGTCGGTTGGGGTCAATTGGGAGTCATTATATCCCATCCTTAAAAAAGTATCATGGAGCAAAATATCCACTGAAGCTCCATTATCCACAAGGACCCTTCTTACCGGGTTGTTCCCTATTATCGGGGTTCTGACCAACGGGTCGTCATGGGGAAATTTCACACCCTCCAGATCAGAATCGTCAAAAGACATTGTTACTCCTGTCCTAGCCCTCTTCGGGGCTTCCCCAATAATATGCATAACTTCTCGAGCATACGCTTTCCTGGAGTTCTTGGATAACCCTGCAGCAGTTGGTCCTCCAAAAATTGTGTTGATCACAGGCCCTCGTGGACGTGGTCCTCTGAAAATTGAATTTATCACCGGTCCCCTAGGTTGGGGAGTTCGCCCCTGATCTTCTTGATCCCTCCTTCGGTCATCGAAGTTTCTTCTCACGTTATTGTTTCTATCCCCTCCTTCTCCAGTGTATTTGTTCAATCTTCCTTTTCGAATCAGAAACTCAATTTCATCTTTTAATTACCTACACTCATCAGTGTCATGGCCAACATCTTTGTGAAATCTGCAATATTTGCTCTTATCTAGCTTAGTGGGGTCATCCTTCAAGGGCTTAGGCCAATGAATATCTCTATCTTTCTCGATCTCCATCAAAATCTGGCTTCTAGGAGCATTAAGCTTAGCGTATTCGGTGAACTTTTGCCCAGGTCCTCCCTTCTTGGGGGTTGAATCAGAGTTTTGTTCGGTTCTAGGATACTTGTCCTTAGCAATATACTCCAGATCAGTTTTCCGCTTCTTGCCTCCAGTGGGCTCATTACTTACTACGGTCTTCCTCATGCTTTCTTCAACCTTGATATACTTCCCTGCCCTCTCCTGGAGCTGCAACATACTTTCAGGGGGGGCGTTTGGCCAAAGACATCTTAAAAAACTCATCCCTAGTTCCTTGTTGCAGCGCTATCATGGCTACCTTATCATCAAGGTCTGGGACTTTTAAAGCCTCCTTTGTGAAACGATTCAGGTAATCTCTCAAGGATTCCTTTGCCCCCTGCACAATGCTCATAAGAGATGCAGAACTTTTCTCATAAACTCTTCCGCTGATGAATTGCTTAATAAAAGCCTGGCTTAATTCTCTGAAGGACCCAATAGAGTTTGCGGGCAAGCGACTGTACCATCTTTGAGCCATACCCGACAGGGTTTGAGGGAAGGCCCGACACTTAATAGCGTCATTCACGGGATGTAGCAGCAGTGCATTAGAGAATGTCCTAACATGATTAGCGGGATCTCCCGTGCCATCATAGGCTTTGATAGTTGGCATCTTGAACTTCCTTGAGATATGTGCATTCATTATCTCTTCGGTGAAAGGCGGAGTAGGATCATCAGGATCTCCAAGAGGAAGGAGATTGCTTGGATCAGTTCTTGGGACAACAGCCCTTCTCCGTACCGGACCATCCGGGTCTATGACAGGGGGAGGATTTCTCCCCCTAGGAGGTATCTGGGGTCTGGTGGCCTGGTGAGCTTCCAAGTCGCGCCTCAGCCTTTGGATCTCAGCCTCATGAGCCCTGATCCTTTCCTGCACTTCTTGGGGATTCGCCCCTTGGGTGCTTTGGGGGCGTTGTCTTCCATCGGCCATCGGCTCTTTGCCAGGATGCCTCCTTCTTGGGGCCACTTCATCATCCGAAGATTCGGAGTCTCTCTCAGTGTAAGGACCAGAAAATTCCCGATCCTCGGGGATAGGAGCCAAACCTCGTATATAGGGGGGCGATTACCCTCGTACCTCACTTCGCCCAGCATGTCCACTTTCTCCAACCTCGGGGTAAAGGGGCATCCCATAAGGGGGGTTAGTAGTAACAACATTTGAATATTCATACCCGACAGGTCGAGAATTCACAGGTACATGTACTTGTTGAACTTGAGGATTCGTACCTTGAATAGTCGGGGAAATCGTCCCTTGTGGCTGAGGTTGAGTTGCCCCTATCTGGGCATCCGCTTGAGTAGATGCATAAGTTGAGTGGGGAGGAATCTCCACGGTTGACGAAATCACCTAGGTTGTCCCTGATGGTGTTCCTTCCTCCAGAGCTCTAATTGTTTTCCGTGTTCTCGCCATGGTTGTTGTTGTGCTTTCCCATAGACGGCGCCAAATGTTATGGATTAAAAACTAATATATATGATTGCTGTATTTAGTACTAAGGAACGTGAGCTTCAAGGCTCAATTTTGACTGCTCTTGTGTTTCGTGACTCAATTTGCCTTAACAAGATGCCTACGTACCTTGCTGATTGCCAAGGATCAAGTCAAAAAATGTAGTTCTGATTTGTGGGGTGAGGCCCCTTATATAGATGTTGGGAGTCCTTGAATTGGACTTGGTATAGGAGACTTGGTGGGCAAGTCTCATAATTAGAATGGACTTTGGAGTCCTAGATAGTAGGAAACTGATTCCTTATCTTTTTAGGTCCCCTTGAGGCTAATCTGCAAGGATTTATATCCTTATCGGGACTCTTTTCTATAGCTAATTTTTCCCTTATTAATTAATTATGAAATTAATTAATATACAGGGTTTTTTGGCCTTCTTTGCTCCATCTGGCCTGATCTGGTCCATCAGGCCTGATCAACATGCTAACCTTTCTGGTCTGAACATCATACATCTTCTTATTGGGCCTTGCAGCCCAAACTGTAATATTTAATTATGTAATCAGGATTTATTTATTCCTTTCACATCCTTAAGCTCTTGAACTTTTGGAACCCAAATTCTGTAGGAACACCTCACTATCCCCTTATCATCTTTCTCGGTATGGATCTCTTCTCCAGTCATTGACTCTCTGCCTTCATTCATCACTTTTTCTTGGCATAATATTAAATTTTCCAATAATTCAGACTGCATAGCGATCTCAAATAGCTTTTCGGTACCGGCTCCGGTTGCGTTCACTTCTATTTCCATTTTCTCAAAATCTCTTATCAACTCTCTTAGAGACAATATCATCTTGAGTTTCTTCTTTCTACTAAGGGCATTAGCCACCATTTTGGCTTTCCCTGGATGATAAAGAATCTCATAATCGTAATCCTTGATTATCTCTAACCACCTCATTTGGCGCATGTTGAGCTCTTTCTACGTGAAAATATACTAGAGCATTTATGGCTTGTGTAAATCTCGTACTTCTCTCCATACAAGTAGTGCCTCCAATCTTTAGGGCAAAACTATTGCCACGAGCCCAAGCTCATGGGTGGGGATATCGAATTTTATATTCCCTTAATTGTCTTGACGCGTACGTGATTACCTTGTTGTGCTGTATAAGAAGCACCCTAATTCCTTATGCGAAGCGTCACTACACTTCACAAAATCTCATTTTCAATCCGGCAACGCCAACATAGGGGCCGTCACCAATCTTTGCTTCAGTTCTTAAAAGCCGTTCTCGCATTTCTCTGTCCATTCGAACTTCTCAGTCTTACGAGTAAGCCACATTAAGGGGCTACTATCTTTACAAACTTGAACGAACCTCCGGTAGTGACCGGCCAATCCTACCTCTGGTAGTCGCCCTAACTATGGTTATCAATTCCACAGTGGTCCTTTATTCATTCTTATCAGGATCCTCCACAGGATCCTCCTCAGCAACAATCCCTTCTAGGACAACATCCTCAACCGCTACATCTTCAATATGAACATCATCCGGTCCCTTGTTAGGACGCTCTATCGGATCCACAATCTGATCTCCAATAAGTAATAAAACATCATCGCACTGTTGCTCCTCAACCTCACGGTTCGGAGTCTCGCTACCATACACGATAACGAACTACGCTTCTATCACGATATTTATAAGGGTTCCCATAAGGGTTTTAACTATCAGTACTACGTTAGGTAGTCCGACTATGAACTTGGCAAGAGTTCTTATTATCTTAGTGAACTTATTATCTTAACGTCACATCATCTCTGAGGTTTATAACGCTTAGCTCTAATACCATTTCTGTAACACCCCCAAATCCGGGGTCGGGGATCTGGGTTGTCACAAGTTCCATTTCCCTTAATAACACCCAATCTTAATAAACAATCAACTACTCCGTACTGTGACCCCGCAATAAACACACACACCACAAGTTATAGTCTCAGAGATGAATATACAAAAATAACACGAGTCATTTTATTCCACAATTATATGCCATTACACCTTAAAAGGGTTTCTGAATAAATATACATTTCTTTGCCATTATTAAAATTCATAAAGATACATAAGTCTGGTACATCAAAAGTTGAAAGCCTAGCCTATTGGTAGTTTCTACCTCAGCTACAGCGACATCAACGCCTATAGGAAACTGCAGAACGTTTCCTATCCGCTCACGAATTGGGAGCTTGGTCCTGTTCATCTTGTCTATCTGATGTTGTGTGATGAAAGAAGAAAGCAAGGGTGAGCAACAAGCCCACCGAAATAATATGTATAATAATTTACAATATATGAGCATTCTCATAGTACTCAAGAAAGTCTTGGTTAAATAGAAATGAACCAAGTTGATATTTTAACGTGACCAAGTCGTAAAATATTCAGTATATACATACATATATACTTTTCACAATCTTTGAAATCCTCTGACATGTATAATATACACAGAGTTCCAGTTTATAACTGTATAAAAATATCGTTGCAAGATGATCTCATATATCTAACCTTATCTCAACGTTTTTCTGAAAATCTTTGACATGCATAAGATAATCATTTACTAGATATAAGTTCAAAAGATGAAGTTACAAGATACTCCAATATACTTATATCTTTTCCGAATACTACTTGAACTAACATCGTTCAAGTTATAATTAGTTTCAAAAGTTCATCACACTGATGAGACTACAAGATAAGACTTAAATAGATTCAATCTTTGAAATATCATTAGAAAGAAATGAAGTTACGAGATACTTCATTAAGTCCCGATATATATACACCTATATATATATACATTTCATACACTCCTTGAAAACCTCTGTTATAAAAATTATAAACAGAGTTGCAATATCCAATGAATTTTGGAAAGGAGAAAACCTTGGCATAAACCTGATATCTTCCTGATCAGGAAAAGATACCAATAAGTAACCTTTTCTACTAGTAGATAGACGAATTCCCCACTGGTCATCACCCTGGCCGCAATAGGACCTTATGCTGGACTGCCACTCAGCCACTTACGCACTTGATGGACTCCCACTGAGCCACTTACACTTTCATGGACGCCCACTGAGCCCATGTTGCTTATGCCGACTCAAATAGATGAACTTACTTCCCGAACGATGGGCAAGTAATCAAGATTTTTTTCTCAAAACAGCAACCTCGTTGCGAATGTAAAATACACCACTGAGCCGGATCCCTCAGGTTTTGAGCGAGTATTTAAATCCCCTTCGAAAGGAAGATCTTAAATATTAAAATGATTTTTGGGATCCACTCTAACTTTTAAAAATCATTTTGAAGACTCGAAAACATTTTTAAGAATGTTTGGAGTAATACTGATTTAATGAAATAAATCAGTCCCGATATATTAGAAAATATCTGAATATTATTATTTAAATAATATTCTCATAAAGGATAATCTTTATAAAAATAATTGAAGTAGAAGTTTTAAGACTCATACTTGAAATGAATAATAAATAACCAAAGATATACTTATATAAAAGTACGATCTTTATTTAAATAATCGAAAATAAGTTTGATTATCGAAACATTATTCTTTAATAAAATAAAGAATAATATTTAATAAAAGGAGCGGAGTCATAAGCCCTCGAATGAATATTCAAAATAATATTCATTAAATTAAGTAAGCGGAGTCATAAGTCCTCGAATGAATATTCAAAATAATATTCATTAAATAAAATAAAGTTATCGAATAAACCTTATTCGATTAATAGTTTTGAAAACTATATCAATATATATATATATTTATATTATACTCGGGAACATCGACTCCCGGTTTAGAAAATGTTCACCTTTGGGTCCCCTATACTAAGGGTATACGCAACTACTGCTTATCTCTAGCATAGGTATTATGCAACTTATAAGCATTTGAATCAACAATTACATATCAAGATTACGAAACAGGCATGCATATATACCATATCAGCATGCTCTAATATATCGCAAGATTTGCTAATAACAATCATGCACTTATCACAAGATAATGCATATGCATATATACATCACAACAACAGTATAACGGGTAGAAAACTTGCCTGAGTGCTCCGGGGTAGACTTAAGCTTAGAGTGGGTCCGGTAACCTATGAACAACAACATAAGCCGGAATTAACCCACGGTCACTTAAGAAACTAGACTTTAACCAATTGAACCCTAATGTTCGCTTATGGTCACTTCTACGCTTAACGAATCACATAAGTCGTTCGAGTACCCTTGGCTCCACCATTTTTAATAAATTAACCATTAAGAATTTTAAGGCGATTCGTTCGCGAGTACTCTACCAACTGCCTAATCCACTTTACATAATTCTTTCATACTCCAATTAGTTATTTAAGGGCCTTAACCAAGGTTTCAAAGTAAGGCAAGGTGTAATGGTTCATTCGCGAAATGCCGTTACTTAAAACGGTCGTTTCTCCTAAACCGTACATCTGATTCAAGCGAACCACATATCAAAACGAATCTCGTAACATGAACTATCTAAACATGGAAAAGGTTAGAATCTTTCAGTAAGTTCACGGGTCCTAAAGTTAAGAACAGAATAGTTAAGGAAAATCGGGCATTATGACGTTTATGTTTACACGATTTCCAATTTAATTAACACTCTAAATTATCATCAATTCACTCACAACCACCAATACAACAATATTCAACCATCATACTACAAACTCAGTCCCCAACTCCAAGTTTTACCACTTTATCCAACCAATCAAAGACCCAATATTCAAAACCAATATAAATCCACCAAAACTACTTATAATCAAAGATCAAGCCTTAATACTAACAATGCTTCAATATACTTAATGGAATCATAAAATCAAAGCTAGGGTTTGAAGTTGATACCTTCCTTGGTAGGTGTTAAGTTTCTAGGAAGCCTTAGGGAGCCTTAATCTAACCTCCTACAAGCTTGATCTTTTCAAAGAAATCAAGAACACAAAGTTAGGTTTTGAAGTTTCTAAAAGTCAGATTGAAAGAACTGTCAAACCGAGGGTCTTACCTTGCTTATTTTGACGAGACTTGTGAACAAGAGTTGTAGGACATCTCAATACCTTTCCAAAGAGCTATAGAACATACTATTTGAGTGAGTATTGAAGGATATATGATAGTTTGAAGTTACTGCTCTGGTTTTGGCCGAGAGCTCTTGTTCTTGGAAAGCAAAAGTCAACTTCTAATTTGTGTTTTGTGATTTGTTTTGCTTTGGCTTGGTTGCTACCTTTTGTTTGTTAATTAAATTGTTACCATGGTAAAAATTATGTGGCTCATAATCAACCAACCAATCCTTCCCACTTTGTCATGCTCATGTCATCTGCTTATGTCATCTTGTTACACTTGTCTTCCTCTTGTTGGTGTGATGACATCATCATCCATTAACCTCTTTGATTAACCCCTAATTACTTGGCTAATGACCGCTGATCTGTTATATGGTTCGCTTAACTTTCGTTCTCGTTTATCGTTTGAGGGATCATACCCGGGATCTTATTACTTGGGTTCCCCTAAACCTTTCTCAATATTTTATATTCCTTTTATGATTCTCTCTTATAATCCTTGAATTAAATCCTTTTAATCATGTTACCTTATACTCAATTCTTTCGGTATCTGGTGGATTTTCGGGAAAAATCAAAGTGTTCGAATTTTGATTCTGACGATCTTTACATACACTTATTTACTTTATGGAATACTAATACGATCTTAGAATTTCCATAACAGTACTCCTATATAGCGTGGTCTGATAATTTTCCTTAATCAACATCATCAGCAAAAGTTACTATTCATCCGTGTTTCAAAAATTCCAAAAATTGGGGTTATTACAATCTCCTTTCCTCCCTTGTACTTGAACACTAACCTTTCAGGTAGGTTTCTGTATGCATCAATTCCTCTCACTTCATCTAGTTCATCCAGATAGAGGTTTAAATCAGAAAACTCCTTGATGTCACATAAGTACAGGTAATCTCCCTTATTGGCTTTAGATTGATCTTTGACTAGAGATTTGGATTTGAGAGGTGACAACTTCACTTTCTTGACTGCTCTTGACTTTGTTCTTTTTGTCTTGGTAAGGATTGGCAAATTGAAGTCAGGAATTGGTATGTTCTCCCATTCTATTGGTTCATCCTTAGGCACAATAGGTTCACCATGAATGTTCCTATAAGGATCCACCACCTTGATATCTTCAAATACCACAGAGGGTTTTGATGATTGAGTTGTAGTTGAAGTGAATTCCTTGGGAAACTGATTCTCCAATTCCTTATCAACAATGTCCAGTTTCCTTTTGGTTCTTTTAGCCAATTCCTTGATTCTTGGAGCTTTCTTTTGTTGTTCAACTTGCTTCTTTGGATCTTGAGATTCAATGATTTCAGATGGCTGAGCAGGAATTTGTTGTGATGAATTTGCAGCATGTAACTTGGCCAAGATAGCAATTTGCTCTTTCTTTTGTTTAGCCTTTTTAGCATCTAGAGTAGCTTGCTTCTTTTCCTGCTTCAATCTAGCCTTTTCTTCTCTCTTTGCTTCAGCAAATTGAGGGTGTTCAGCCACCACACAAATTTCTTTCCCATTCCTGAAAACTTTAGAAATTCTTTTTTTTAAAGCTGAATCAGCTGGATCTTTGTAGAAAGCAATTGACCTTGACAGAAGCTTCTTTTCATTAGGCTTAGGTGTCTCATACACAGTATCCAAAGGGTTCTTCAATGATGATTTTGGATAGTTCACCCTTGGTTTTAGAATTGTTTTAGCCTTTGGAGATTTGATGCAGGATGACTGTCCCCTTTCCAGATAGTTCATGCTCATCTCATTCACAGAAATCTGCTTGATTTGAGAGTAATGGATGGCTGAATTTTCTGGCTCCTTTACTAGTCCAAATTTCCTTTGTATATCCTCATCAATCTTCTCCCAGTTGATTGGCTTCAACTGTTCTATTTCAGCTGCTCTAATATTGGCTGCTGCTACATTTATCAGATCTATACTGTCTATAACTGGTGGCTTTGAGATAGTAATTAAAGGCACAATTACTTTACTGATTTGAATTTGAAGCCTCTCCTCCTCACTTGGTCCTTTCTCTCCCTTTTTGTTATCATCAAGTTGAGTAGAGGAGGAGGTTTGAGCAGCCACCAGTTTTTGAAGTAAATCTGTCTGTTGGGCTTGATGAAGATGAATGGCTATTAAAGATGCTTCCGTGGCTGACATTTTTATATCCAAGGCATCTATCTTTGTTGAAAGATCAGAATTTTTCCTTAATTGCCTCTTGATGTCAAGCATTGTAGCTTCTGGAAGCTTAGAATCCATCTTGTCTGAAATGGCCTTTTTCATCTCCTCAATATCACCCTTGATGGCATTTACATCCCTAGAATGTTGGAAGCCTTGAATTTGTTGAAGTTACAGAGAGGCTAGATGTGCCTGAAGGAGCTTCTTGGTGCTGGCATTTGTAGTAGTTTGAAGAGTAGTATTTGTCTGATTGATTAGTTGGATCATGTAATAACCCCAATTTTTGAAATTTTTGAAACACGGATAAATAGTAACTTTTGCTGATGATGCTGATTAAGGAAAATTATCAGACCACGCTATATAGGAGTACTTTTATGGAAATTCTAAGATCGTATTAGTATTCCATAAAGTAAATGAGTGTATGTAAAGGTCGTTAGAATTCGAATCCGGACACTTTGATTTTTTCCGAAAATCCACCAGATACCGAAAGAAATGAGTATCAGGTAACATGATTAAAAGGATTTAAATTCAAGGATTATAAGAGAGGATCATAAAAGGAATATAAAATATTGAGAAAGGTTTAGGGGAACCCAAGTAATAAGATCCCAGATATGATCCCTCAAACGACGAACGAGAACGAAAGTTAAGCGAACCGTAAAACAAATAAGCGACCAAGAGACAAGCTTGTACAAGAAGCCAAGGATTGTGACATCATTAAACCACAAGGAAAGGACATGGGTTAAAAAGGTGACACAAGCATGTTGACATAAGCATGACAAAAAGAAGTGTGTTGTTGGTTGATTCTTGGCCATGCAAAAGTTACCATGGTAAAAGATCAAAATTTGCCAAGCCAAAAAGGAAATCAACCAAGCAAAATATCATAACACAAAAATTAAAATTTTGACTTTGCTCCCATGAAGAGAAGCTCTCGGCCAAAACAAACTCAGCAACTTGAAATTGTCATATCTCCTTCAATACTCACTCAGATGTTGTGTTCTATAGCTCGTTGGAAAGGTATTGAGATGGCCTACAACTCTTGTTCACAAGTATCGTTCAAATAAGCATGGTAAGACCCTCATTTTTACAGTTCTTTCATACTTTTAGAAATTTCAAAGCCTAACTTTGTGTTCTTGATTTCTTTGGAAAGATCAAGCTTGTAGGAGGCTCCCTAAGGCTTCCTAGCAACTTAACACCTACCAAGGAAGGTATAAACTTCAAACCATAGCCTTTACTTTTACTATTAGTGAGTTTGATGGTTGGTTTTCAAAATGAGAAGCATGATCTTTGATTATTAGTAGTTTTATTTGAAATTGGAGTGATTTGGTGAATGAATCTTGTTATAGTTAATAGAACTTGATTGTGGTTGGTTGAGATGAAGAATCTGTAGAATAAGGACTGGTATAGTATTATGTAGTTGAGTTTTTGATGTGTTAATAATTGTGGGTTGTTTGGTGAGGTTTTGGTGTAGTGAGAAACTTGGAAAACTCGTAAATATAGCCGTCGTAATGCCCGTTTTCCTTAGACTGTTGTACATGAATCTCGGACCAGATAACTCACTGACCAATCTTTAAATTTGCCATGTTTAGCTAGATCATGTCGTAAGCTTCGTTTTGGTATGTGGTTCGCTTAGATCCGATTTACGGTTTAGGAGAAACGACCGTTTTAAGTAACGGTGTTTCACGAACGAACCTTTACCCCTCACTTTACTTTGAGACCTTGGTTAAGGCCCTTAAATGACTAATTGGAGTATGAAAAAATTATGTAAAGTGGATTAGGCAGTTGGTAGAGTACTCGCGAAAGAATCGCCTTAAAATTCTTAATGGTTAATTTATTAAAAATGGTGGAGCCGAGGGTACTCGAACGACTTATGTGATTCGTTAAGTGTAGGAGTGACCATAAGCGAACGTTAGGGTTCAATTGGTTAAAGTCTAGTTTCTTAAGCGACCGGGGTTTAAATCCGACTTATGTTGTTTTTCATAGGTTATCGGACCCACTCTAAGCTTAAGTCTATCTGGGAACACTCAGGCAAGTTTTTTACCCGTTATACTGTTGTTGTGATGTATACATATGTATATGCATTATCTTGTGATAAATGCATGGTGGTTAATTAGCAAATCTTGCGATATATTGGAGCATGTGATATGGTATATATGCATGTCTTTTTCGTAATCTTGATATATATTGTTGATTCAATTGCTTATAAATTGCATAATACCTATGCTAGAGATAAGCAGTAGTTGCGTATACCCTTAGTATAGAGGACCCAAAGGTGAACATTTTCTAAAACCGGGAGTCGATGTTCCCGAGTATATTATATACATATTTATATATATATAGATATAGTTTTCAAAGCTATGAATCGAATAAGGTTTATTCGATAACTTTATTTTATTAATGAATATTATTTTGAATATTCATTCGAGGGCTTATGACTCCGTCTATTTTATTAATGAATATTATTTGAATATTCATTCGAGGACTTATGACTCCGATTATTTACTAATTATTATTCTTTATTTTATTAAAGAATAATGTGTCGATAATCAAACTCACTTTTGATTATTCAAATAAAGATCCTACTTTCGTATAATTATATCTTTGGTTATTTAATATTTATTTCAATTATGAGTTTTAAAACTCCTACCTCGATTATTTTTATAAGGATCACCCTTATGGGAATATTATTTAAATAATAATATTCAGATATTTTCTAATATATCGGGACTGATTTATTTTACTAAATCAGCATTACTCCAAACATTCTTAAAAATGTTTTCGAGTCTTCAAAATGATTTTTAAAGGTTAGGGCGGATCCCAAAGCTCATTTTTTTATATATTTAAGTTCTTCCTTTCGAAGGGGATTTAAATACTCGCTCAAAACCTGAGGGATCCTACTCTGTGGTGTATTTTATATTCGCAACAAGGTTGTTGTTTTGATAAAAGAGTTTTTGATTACTTACCCAACACTCGGGAAGTAAAATTCTTGGAACAAGTTAATCCATTAACAGGAAATGCCTGGGAAATATCGGTGAGTTTTCCTTTCCAACTAGATACGACTTCTTGGTGGAGCCGTATCAACAAGTTTCTACTTGGGGAAAGGGGGGACAAGCTTTACGTTTCAGAGTCATGGATTTCATCTGAACTAGGAGTGGCGTAAGTGGTCGAGTGGCACCGGCCCAGCCTTATTATATTGGCCCAAATGGCCTGGAAGTTCCGTTAAGACGGTCCATTCCTTAGGAGTCCAGTGTTCGGTTGACAAGTAAATCCGACGGGTTCTCCTCTACATGTAGAAAATGGTGGGGTTGCACTACTGCGACTGATCATCGTGAGTGGTCTTCCTGGCGTGACAAACTCCCGTATTGAGTTCATCATCCAATTGGATATTTCTGCAACACTACCCAGAGCACTTCAATAGAAAGGCTACGGCTGGGCGATTATTGAGTGTTGGCAGGGTCGAGTTTTCAAAATGATGTTTTCATCAAATGAAGTATCCCGTAACTTCATTTCATTTTGATGATATTTCAAAGATTGATTCTATACAATTTTTGTCTTGTAGCTTAATCTATGGGATGAACTATTTATACATTGAACGGTGGTAGTTCAAGTAGTATTCGGAAAAGATATAAGTATATTGGAGTATCTTGTAACTTCATCTTTTAAACTTATATCTAGTAAATGATTATCTTGTGCATGTCAAAGATTTTCAGAAAAACGTTGAGACAAAGTTAGATATATGAGATCACCTTGCAACGATATTTTTATACATTTATAAACTGGAACTCTGTGTATATTATACATGTAAGAGGATTTCAAAGATTATGAAAAGTATATAGGTATATATATACTGAATATTTTACGACTTGGTCGCGTTAAGATATCAACTTGGTTCATTTCTTCTTGACCAAGACTTTCATGAGTACTATGAGAATGCTCATATATTGTTAATTATTATACATATTATTTCGGTGGGCTTGTTGCTCACCCTTGCTTTCTTCTTTCATCACACAACAATAGACATACAAGATGAATAAGACCAAGCTCCCAATTTACGAGCGGATAGGAAACGTTCCGCAGTTTCCTATAGGCGTTGATGTCGCTATAGCTGAGGTAGGAACTACCAATAGGCTAGGCTTTCAACTTTTGATGTACCAGACTTATGTATCTTTATGAATTGTAATAATGGCAAAGAAATGTAAATTTATTCAGAAACCCTTTTAAGGTGTAACGGTTTATAATTGTGGAATAAAATGACTTGTGTTATTTTTGATATTCATCTCTGAGACTATAACTTGTGGTGTGTGTGTGTGTATATTGTGGGGTCACAGTACTCAGTAGTTGGTTGACTGTTAAGATAAAGTATTGATAAAAGAAATGGAACTCGTGACAACCCGAATCCCCGACCCCGGATTTGGGGGTGTTACAGATCAGGGTTGTCTTGAAGTAGTGCTCATCACAGTGCTTTGAGAATGCCCATGATGGCATGCCTGATCTGGAACTGGAACCTACTTCTCCCCCTATATCCATTGCTTCATCTTCACTATCCCCACTTCCATCACCAAAGAAATCTGTTGAACCACCAGTCTCATAATCCACATCACCAGCTGTAGAGGGCGAAGTTGTGATGGCATCCTTTATGCATTGTCATTGCCCTGTTCAGCTAGAAGTTGATAAGCTGGAACAGGGTGAGTAAATGCCTCAGCATCAAGGGAGGTGGAATCTATAACAACTTGAGGTTGCTGAGATAGTCCTTCCATGTCTGCATCCTGGACATTCATTGACTCACTAGCAATGACATCCATCCTTATAGCTCCAGTACCTGCATTTCTCTCGTTTTCTCTCTTTTGTTGCATCAGGGTCTCACCCTGGCTCCCTACCCTCACACCCTCACCTTCACCATCTAAGGTGGGACTCCTCTCACTCTCTTTTGCCAGTCCTGAATAAATGGACTGCATAGTTTCACTCATTTCCTCTCCTTTTTCTTGGGAGCAACCCTGACTCTCACTCAAAACACTCTTCTCTCTTAATCCTAATAGTGACTGTACAACCACTAATTCTTCTGCACTTGAAATAAATGAAGTTTGAGGTGGTGCAGAGACACTCGACGGATAAGGAATATCCATCGGGTTAGTGATTTTCCTAACCGACGGATAACTGCTGTGAAGCTTATCCGTCGGGATACAGTCACTACTCGACGGATGAGCAATATTCATCGAGAGAGTAGAAATGAATGAACTTGGAATAGAAATATTGTGGACTCTGTACTGATTGATGATATTTTTGGCACAGATGATTCAACAGTTCCTGAAAGAATTGGCAAGTGAGCCAACAAATCATCTAAAAGATGATGCTCACTTGCACTAGATTTTGGCTTCCCCAAAAAAGTTAAAGAAGGGGAATCAGGAATTGATGTATTTATCATATCCACATCTAGAGAGTTTATGGGTGAGTTAGGTGTTTGAGGTGCTTCGATTACTAGAGATTTTGGCTATGACTCCACATTTATTGGAGTCACATCAAACTAAAGTTGTGAAGGTGCAGTGACTGTATCTTTAGCACCAGTTTGCACAGTGTGTGTACCCAGTGCATCCCCAAGGGTTTTAGATTTCTTATTTCTGGCATAAGTTTGGGGTGAGCTTGTGTCCCTTACCCTCTTGACTTGTGCTCTTGGTTGAGAGCTATGTTCAATAGTTACATCCTTTTGGGAGGATGCAGCTAGAAATGAGCTTTTATCCTTTTTAAGCACTGTAGTTTGTTGGGAAACTGCAGTGTGGCTAGATTGGGAATCACTCAACTCTCCATCCTTATCCTTAGGGTTTCTTTTATGTTTACCTCTTCCCTCACCTGCCTTACTCACCTGCACACTCCCCTCTATGGTTTTGGTGGATTTTGCAACTGGCATCTTTTGAGAGATACCAGAGGGGGCTTTCTTTGATTTGGATTTAGAAATTTTTGCTGGTTTGGTAGCTTAGTTAGGCAACTGTTGGGTCATTGACACAGTTGCCATAACTACACTGGAACTCAAAGAAACTTGTGAGGTTGGAATAGCAGGGATAGATGAACTTACCTCACTTACCTGAGGTGCTTCCATTGCAGGAAAATAAAACAGTGGCACCTCCTTGTGATGATTGGCCCTATTCAAATCTGTAATGATCCTTCTCTCTTGAACCCAACAATCTAATTTATTGTTAGGGTTCTCAAGCACAATTTCCTCATAGAGGTGGTTAGCTAACATCATAAAGAATCTAGCATAATACACATTCTTACCTCTCTTATTTAACTCTTCTAGTTGGAATCCCAACTCAAATAAAACAAGGTCACTAAAATTATAGAACCTATCTGTAACTAGCATGTTAAGCATGGAGATATTGACTGGATCAAAATTACTGATTTTACCTGAAAAGACCTTTGTCACTATATCACACATAAAACTTCATTCTTTTATAAGGCCCAATCTCCTAATGTCACTTAACTTAGAAGTAGAAAGAGCATAGTTCATGGAATTAAGCATATTGATTATGTCAGTGTCAGTGTGTGGTGAGGTCACAGTGTTATCAGGAATCTTGAAACATGCTTTTATAACATCACTATTGATATAGAATTCCTTACCTTTAATGGTGAGTGTGATTGTCTTATCTGTTGAGTTGTATGTAGCAGTGGTCCACATCTCTTCAACAACTTCACAAAAGATTGTGGGTGATTCCAGCATGGCATAGCTAAGCTTGCAATTCTTCATAAAGTCCATCATCTTGTGATAGTCACCAGATTGTTGAATCCCCTTATTTACTAGTGCAGTGAAATTGTTCTTCTCATAAATAAACCCAGTTTGAGACATAATCTTGACAACGGGCACCATTGTTAGAGAATAAGAGCTTGAAGAGAGAGGGTAAGTGCTTTGAAAGAGAAAAAAATTGGAGCAGTTGATTTGAGAATGATAAAAGAAAAGCAATGGAAATGAAATAAGCTTTTATACTATCTCAAAAATAACTGTTAAAAATAATAAAATATAATAAAGTAACCAATGAAAATTGCCTAAAATAGTCATTTAAAAATAAACTGTAAAAATTCCAACCATTATCCGTCGTGTTATTCTTACAAACTATAAGTATACTCGATGGATAATGTTCAGGGAATTAACGACTAAGATTAAGACAATTCGACGGATGAGGATAAACTGTTATCCGTCGAGTCATAAAATATTCCAGAAAAATAATTGATTTTTATTAGCAAATTGTATACCGACGGATGATCAAACTCGATGGATAACGATCATCCGTTGAGATGTAAATTTTGACTTAGCCAGAATTTCATCCAAGACTGAAAAATCAATTAAGTTTCTGGCTGCTTTACAACTTGCAAATTATCTCATAAAAATTTAAGAATAATTAAGCATACCTAACTCACTTACCAACCTTGAAAAGGTGGATTCATCCAGTGGCTTGGTAAAAATATCTGCAAGCTACTTCTCACTTGGAACAAAATATAGTTCCACAGTACCTTTCATTACATGTTCCCTTATGAAGTGGTACTTGATATCTATGTGCTTTGTTCTTGAATGTTGTACTGGATTTTCAGTGATGGCAATTGTACTTGTGTTATCACAAAAAATAGGAATCCTTTCAACTTGCAGACCATAATCTAGCAATTGATTTTTCATCCATAAAATCTGTGCACGGCAACTGCCAGCAACAATGTATTCAGCTCCAGCTGTAGAAGTAGAAACTGAATTTTTCTTTTTACTGAACCAGGACACAAGCTTGTTTCCTAGAAATTGACAGGTTCCTGTTGTACTTTTTCTATCAATTCTACAACCTGCATAATCTGCATCTGAATAACGAGTTAGATCAAAACCAGAATCTCTAGGATACCAAATTCCAAGTTTTGATGTTCCCTTGAGATATCTGAAAATTCTCTTAATAGCTACTAAGTGAGATTCTCTAGGGTCAGCCTGAAATCTAGCACATAAACATGTAGCAAATATTATATCTGGCCTACTAGCTGTTAAGTACAGAAGTGAGTCAACCATGCCCCTATAACTTGAAATATCCACAGACTTTTCAGTAGTGTTTAATTCAAGTTTAGTTGCATTGGTCATGGGAGTTTTTGCAGATGTGCAATCCATTAGATCAAACTTCTTTAAAAGATCAAAAATATATTTAGTTTGACTAATGAATATTCCATCACTAACTTGCTTAACTTGCAAACCAAGAAAGTAAGTTATTTCTCCCATCATACTCATTTCATACTTACTTTGCATCATTTTGGCAAACTTTTTGCAAAGTTTCTCATCTGTAGAGCCAAAAATAATGTCATATACATAAATTTGAACAAGTATACTAGAGCCATTTACATTTCTAAAGAATAAAGTTTTATCTACAGTACCTCTTGTGAAGTGATTTTCCAAAAGGAACTTTGATAAAGTGTCATACCGGGCTCTAGGTGCTTGCTTCAATCCATAAAGTGCTTTCAAAAGATAATAGATGTGTTCTGGAAAATTTGGATCTTCAAAACAAGGAGGTTGACTGACATAGACTTCCTCCTCCAAATCTCCATTCAGAAAGGCACTTTTGACATCCATTTGATAGACCTTGAAATTGGCATGGGCTGCATAGGTTAAGAAAATTCTGATGGCTTCAAGTCTTGCAACAGGAGCAAATGTTTCATCAAAATCTATTCCTTCTTGTTGACAATAGCCCTTAGCAACCAATCTAGTTTTGTTCCTGACTAGTATGCTATTTTCATCCATCCTATTTCTGAATACCCATTTGGTGTCTATTGGATTCTTTCCTTTAGGCTTGGGCACCAGCTTCCATACATTATTCCTCTCAAATTGGTTTAGCTCCTCCTCCATAGCTAAAATCTAATCAGGATCCAACAAAGCTTCTTCTACCTTCTTTGGTTCTTCCTAGGAAAGAAAGCTGCTGTATAGACATTCTTCTTGAGTTGCTCTCCTGGTTTGAACTCTAGAAGATGCGTCAACAATGATGAGCTCAAAAGGGTGATCTTTAGTCCATTTTCTTTGTTGAGGTAGATTAGCTCTAGATGAAGAGGCCTCATTGTTGTCTTGATGTGTGACTGAGTTTTGATTATGAGAAACTCCCCCTGAGTTTGTGAATCTTTGATTTAAGAAAGGGGAACTTTCTGTAGGTGATCTATTCTGACTTTCAGCTTCTCTTGATAACCCAACGGATGGTGAATTTTGAGTACCGACGGATGAAGCTGATTGTCTCCCGACGGATAAGGCAGATTCTCTCCCGAAGGATGAAGCATTTTGTAACTCGACAGATGTTGAATTATGTGCATCTTTAGTTGTAGATTTTTCTGCATTATCCTTAGTCACTGTTTCTTGATCACTTTCATCATCACTATTACCACTAACCATCTCCACATTATAAAACTTCAGGCTTTCATGGAAATCTCCATCTTGTAGTTCTTCAATCTTTTTGTCATCAAACACAACATGTACTGATTCCATAACAATGTTAGTTCTTAGATTGTAGACTCTATATACCTTTCCCACGGCATATCCAACAAAAATTCCTTCATCTGCTTTAGCATCAAACTTCCCATGTTGGTCAGTTTGATTCCTTAAGATATAACATTTGCAGCCAAAAACATGAAGGAAATTTAGAGTTGGCTTCCTATTCTTAAATAATTGGTAGGGTTTCATGCACTTTGCATGATTAACCAGGGAAATATTCTGAGTGTAGCAGGCAGTATTACAACTTCAGCCCAGAAATATTTTGGCAGTTTAGATTCTTCAAGCATTGTCCTGGCAGCTTCAATAAGTGATTTGTTCTTCCTTTCCACTACTCCATTCTGTTGTGGAGTTCTTGCTGCTGAAAACTCATGCAGAATCCCATTTTCTTCATAAAATGCTCTCATGACAGAATTCTTGAACTCAGTTCCATTGTCACTCCTGATTCTTCTAACCTTGAAATCAGGATGATTACTGACTTGCTTTATGTGATTGATGATGATTTCACTAGCCTCGTCTTTAGACTTTAGGAAATATGTCCAAGAGAACTTTGAGAAATCATCTACAATTATTAGGAAAAATCTTTTCCTTGAGATGGATAACACATTGACTGGTCCCAATAAATTCATGTGTAGCAGTTGTAAAGGTTCTTCAATTGTTGAATCAAGTTTCTTCCTGAATGATGCTTTAATCTGCTTCCCTTTTTTGGCAGGCATCACACAGTCCATCCTTAGAAAACTCCACTAGAGGAATGCCTCTAACCAGTTCTTTACTAGCTCATTCATGGTCTTGAAGTTTAAATGGGATAGCTTCTTGTGCCATAGCCAACTTTCATCCTGACTTGCTTTACTGAGAAGACAAGTAACAGATTTTGCACTAGATGAGTTGAAATTAGATAGGTACACATTTCCTTTTCTCACACCAGTGAGAACCACTTTGTTGCTTCTTTTGTTAGTCACAACACAGGCTTCTGAGTTGAAGGTTACTGAATTACCTTTATCACAAAGTTGGCTGATACTCAACAAGTTGTGTTGGAGACCATCCACTAAGGCAACCTCCTCAATGATGATATTGTCCTTTGAAATCAAGCTATATCCCACAGTATAACCATTTTTGTCATCTCCAAAAGTAATACTTGGGTCAGCTCTCTCCTTGAACTCTGTGAGCAGGGTAGAATCACCAGTCATGTGTCTTGAACAACCACTATCCAAGTATCATAGATTCTTTTTGTTTCCCTACACACATCAAAATCAAATCAAGTTGATTTTGGTACCCCAAGTTTCCTTGGGTCCTGCCTTGTTAGCTTTCTTTTTCTGTTTCTTAGACTTTATCTCATTTGACTTGGGGATGTCAGATTCATCCTTAGTCATTTGAGTTGGGCCTTTAAAACCATTCATCATAACAGAATTATCATGCATACTTTGATTAACAGGGAATGTCATGCTATTAGTGAACATATTATTCCAGTAAGGCATGCTAAATGGCATTTGTGGCATATTAAATGCAGCATAATAGGGATTAGGTGCAAATAGCATATTAGCAAACTGCGCATTCATATTTTGTGTAGACATAGCATTCATAGGCATGGGAGGCATAGCATTATGTTAGGAAAGTGAGGTGGCACAGACATGGAAGTAGGCATGGCAGATTTGCAATTAACAGACAAATGATTTACACTACCACACTTGACACAGATTTTTCTTGGAGCATATTTATCAGGTGTATAGTTATTGTGTTTGTTAATTCCTACTTTACCATTTTTATTATTTTTCTTTTTAGCCTCTGTTTTAATCTCAATCTTTTCAAGTCTGTCACTTAATTGTTTGATAGTCATGTGACCAACATTAGCCTTTTTCCCTTTCTTCACTTGACTCGATTCTCCTGGAACAAAGTTCTTGGAAACAGATCCATACTTTTCATTCAACTTAACAAGTTTGGCTTTACTGATAGGCTTGCTTACAGTCGACGGATGAGGATTTGCATCAGTCGATGGATAACCCTTTTTGTTATCCGACGGATGACCCTCATCATCCGTCGACTCTACATCTGTTAGCACTCCATCCACCAAATTGCGTTCTAGTTTCTCCTTGTTCTTTTTCCAGGCTGCATCACAGAAGGACTCGATTCCTTGAACTTTGGTGATTTGAGCATGGACATCTCTAGATGTTTTCCATGCCTTAATCACCTCCTGTTCACGCTAGAGCTGCTTCTTCAAAATTTCTTCTTTCTTCAAGGACTCAGTTAATACATTGGCAATCTTACACTCAATTCTTAATTTTTCAAAATCAATAAACTAAGACTCTAGCACATTATTTCTCTCACTCAAAAACAAATTGTTTTCTTTGATTTTAGCATTTTCTTTAGTAAGAGACTTAAGTGTAACACGCAAATGATATAACTCTGTAGACATGTCATTTATAGCATCATTACACTCAGCTTTAGATAAATGTGCAAGGTTTGTAGTAATTACCTGATTACTTGAAGAACTTGTTTCTGTTTCATCAGACTTGGCCATTAGGGCTAGATTGACATAGCTGACATCTTCATCTTCATCCAGACCATCTGCTGCCCAGTCGTTTTCTTATGTAATGAAAGCCCTTTCCTTTTGTTTGAGCAGCTCAAAGTATTTTTGCTTATAATCCACAGGCTCAAACTTTTTCTTGCTTGAATCTGACTTTCTACACTCACTGGCAAAGTGCCCTGCCAAGCCACATTTGAAATATTTGAATTTTTATTTATCCACCATGTTTCTATTTGGCTTGGCTACTCCAAAGTTCTTTTTGAACTTGAGTTTGGCAAATCTTCTGGAAAGAAATGCTAAATGTTCATCAATGTCTTCCATGTCATCTTGGCTCAAAGAATCTTCATTTTCTACTGCAAGCCCCTTGCCCTTGTTTTCACAGACCTTTGAAGTTGATTCAATAGCTTCCATCTTCATCTCCTTCTCCTTCTCTAACTCAGCAACTAGTGTAATGGACCCTCCTTTTTTCTTTCCTCTCTCCATCCTCTCATCTTGCTCTATTTCAAGCTCATATGTTTTCAGGATGCCGCCAGCGTTCATCCTGAGCCAGGATCGAACTCAGTCTCTCCAAAGTAAACTCCTTATAATCTTGTGAGTTTCTCAATGAGACTGCCATTGGTTTCCATTCCTTTGAAAGAGATCTAAGGAATTTCAGATTGGAGTCTTTTGTCTGATAGACCCTTCCATGCAACTTTAGAGCATTTAGCAGTTTTTGAAACCTACTAAAAATGTCAGTGAGTGATTCACTTTCTTCATTATGAAAATGCTCATATTGCTGAATCAGTAGCTGCATCTTGTTTTCTCTAACTTGCTCAGTGCCATCACAGATGATCTGTATTGTATCCCAAACATCCTTGGCAGTTTTGCAGTTGATAATGTTGTCAAACATATCACCATCAACTCCATTAAACAGGATATTCATGGCCTTTTTATCCTTCCTGACTTGTTCAATGTCAGGATCAGACCATTCATGCCTTGGCTTGGGGACATATGGCTCATTTCCAGTTGCTGCTCTCATTGGTACATGAGGCCCTCTTTCTATGCAATCCACATAGGCCTCATCTTGAGAAAGCAAATAAAGATGCATCTTTACCTTCCAGTGATGGTAATTATCTTTATCCAGAAAAGGAATCTTGACTCCAACATCCTTCTTGTTCATCTTGCTGTGTTGTTTTGATCTTTAAACTCTTTGTTCTTCAAGAGCTTGCTCTGATACCAATTGTTAGTCCCTTAACAATATAACAAGAATTACAGAAGGGGGGTTGAATGGAATTCTTAAAACTTTTTCTTGAATAAAAATTATTCTAACTCAATTACATATATCAGTGTAAATTGATTAGCAGAATGCGGAATAATCACTTGAAATGAATCAAAACACAAGTAATTAAAAACAAGAGTCTTTAAAAAATTTCTGGTGGATTTGAATGATTCCACCAGAGATATATGATATATATCGAGAGAACTCTGTGTGCAAAAAAGCTCACAGCTGCTTACAAATGAACAACTAAGAATACTGAGAAATACTGAGAATTCAGCTTACAAAATGTTTCTCTCTTGGTTGCTTGGTTTCTTAGTTTTTTTTGTTGTTGTTCTATTTGCTGCTTCTTGGTTTATATATCACCAAGATTACAAAGCAATAAGACAAGATAATAAAACAAAACTATCGAGTCTATTACAATGCTACTTCATTACTCTATTCAAGCATCTTTGAATATCTTCATAATAGCATGGAAATGGCAATGCTTCTTTGTTCTCGAAAACCCGGTTGAATAGGCTACCACATTCCATTTGCATACACTCGACGCATGTGACTGTCTTGTCACTGTCAACAGATATTTGAATTCTTTATCCGCCGGGTTTATGATCATCCGTCGAGTTAATGATCATCCGTCGAGTTAATGACCATCCGTCGAGTTGTTGATCATCCGTCGAATTCATTGTTGTTTATCCGTCGGGTAGCAATCAGGCACTAGACTTCATTTCATCTATGCAGAATTACAAGACATCATCTATGTATAATTAATCAACCTATTCTGCATATCTAGTTAAAGTCAACATGACTTAAGTACTACTACAGATTCTAAATAACGTGTATGTAGAAACGTGCTACAGACTTATTGTTACATAAGCTACTCACTCGATGGATAATAAATCATCATCCGTCGGGACTATATTGAGTCATCCGTCGGGACTATAATCCTTATCCGTCGAGTGTTACAAATTCAACAAGTAAAATCTACCAAGGTGTTTTGTTGATGAAATCATCAAGTTCACAACATATACACAACAATTACAGAAGGGGGATTGAATGTAATTCTGGCTATGTTTTAATTTTAAGAAAAGTTACACTGTGAATATATATATATAACTGTGTTTAATTTGGCTTTGGTGCGGAATGAAAGTATTGATGAAATCAAACACAAAGTAATCAAATACAAGTATTTAAAAACTTAATGGTGGATTGAGCCTTTCCACCAGATATATATATTGATTTGAGAACTCTGCGATGCAATGTTTGCACACAGCTGCTTACAAGTTGAACTTTTAAAGAACAGAGAAATTCTTCACAGATGTAGCTTTATCTATTTTTCTGGTAATTGCTTACTAACTTGGAAACTATTCAACTTGCTACCCTTGGTTTATATATCACCAAGATACATGATAAAAAGACAAACAAATAAGACAAAATGTCTCTAGTCTAATTTCATGCTGCTTTATTTCTCCATCCAGCATCTTTGAATAACTTCAGTTTAGCATTGAAATGGAAATGCTTCTTTGTTCTCTAAAACCTGTAAATAGGCTGCCACATTCCATTTGCATACAATCAGTGCATGTGACTGTCAAGTCACTATCAACTGCTCTTTTGACTTTGTTCATCCGTTGAACATCCGTAGAGGATCTGGTTGAACATCCGTTGAGACTTTAGTTGATCATCCGTTGAAGCCTTGTAGAACATCCGTCGAGACTATCTTCATAGTAGTTAACTTCATTTTACTTATACAAGATTACAAGGAATCTAATATTTACAATTAGCCGACCTATCTTGAATATCAATCTAGTAGTCAACATGACTTATAATATTCTACAACATCTAGTTCTTTAAGGCATTACAATAAGCAGAAATGTGCTACTAATCTTATTGTAACATAAGCTACCCTTTCAACGGATGTTAAAGTAATCATCCATTGAAGGCTACAAAGTCAATAAATAAAATCTACTAAGTGTTTTGTTTAACCTATAATCAAGTTCACAACATATTCCTAACAATGTTGGAGTAAAGATTCCAATTTTGGACAAAGACAACTTTCACCATTAGAAGGTGAAAATGCACATGCATCTCCTCTCTCAAGATGAAGAATATATGGACTGTATTGAGAAAGGTCCTCATGTTCCCATGAGAGATGCTATAGGAAATGAAGCATCTATCCCAAAGCCTAGAGCAGAATGGTCTGATCCAGATATTGAACAAGTTCATAAGGATGTGAAGGCCGTGAACATTTTGTTTAATGGTGTTGATGGTGACATGTTTGTCAACATCATCAATTGCAAAACTGCCAAAGATGTCTGGGATATAATTCAAGTTATATGTGATGGAACTGAGCAGGTAAGGGAAAATAAAATACAACTCTTGATTCAACAATATGAGCATTTTCATAGTGAAGAAAGTGAGTCATTCACTGACATATTTAGTAGATTTCAAAAACTACTAAATGCTTTAAAGTTGCATGGAACAGTCTATCAGACAAAAGACTCAAACCTCAAATTCCTTAGATCTCTTCCAAAAGAATGGAAGCCCATGACAATCTTACTAAGAAATTCTCAAGATTACAAGGAATATACCTTGGGCAGACTGTATGGGATTCTAAAGACCTATGAGCTTGAAATAAAGCAAGATGAGAAGCTGGAGAAAGGAAGAAAGAAATGAGGGTCCATTGTATTAGTTTCTGAGCAAGAGAAAGAGAATGAGACAAAGGTTGAAGATGTGGAATCTGCACCAAACCCTAGAGTTTGTTAAGGCAAAGGAAAAGGGCTAGTAGCTGAATATGAAGAACATCTTAGTCAAGATGATATGAAGGACATAGATGAGCATCTGGATTTTCTATCCAGAAGGTTTGCCAAGCTCAAATTCAAGAAGAATTTTGGAGCATCCAAGCCTAACAGAAACAGGGTTGATAATCATTAGAATTTTGACAATTTACTTTATGTTTAAACGATTATTTTGGGCTAATTTGATTGGTTACTTTATTTTATCTTTTATTTTTGACAGTTTATGTCTGAGAAAGTATAAAAGCCAATTTCATTTTCATTTTTACTTTTATCTCTCTCAAGCAATTTCTCTAACTCTTTTATCTCCAAAGCAAAAGCTTTCTTCTCTGCAATTCCATTATTCACAGAAATGGCACCAGTAGTCAAGATCATGTCCCAATCTAGTTTTGTTTATGAAAAGAATCACTTCGTCGCACTTGTGAACAAGGAGATTGCGGCTTCCGAAGATTACCACAAAATGATGGATTTCATTCAAAGTTGCAAACTGAAATATGCTATGTTGGAGTCTCTTGTCATCTATTGTGAAGTGGTTGAGGAGGTATGGACCACTGCTGTTTACAACTTAAAGGACAAAACAATTACCTTCACTCTTAAAGGTAAAAACTACAGCATAAATAGTGATATAATTCGTGCCTGTCTTCAATTTCATGAGAATAATACATTAGTTCCACACATTGACATAGATGTAAGCTCAATGCTTGTTTACATGGGTTACTCTTTTGACCCTGCCAAGCTAGGTGAGGTTAGAAGAAAAGGCCTTAGAAAGGAGTGGAGCTTTCTCTGTGACTCTTTTATTGAAGTCTTTTCTGGAAAAATTAGTACTTTGATGTTGTGACTTACTCACTTGTTAACATGCTATATATGTTGCTTAGTGACAAGTACCATAACTTCAGTGAGTCTGTCCTGTATGAATTAGGCTTTAAGCTAGGAGACATTAAAAAAAGGTCTAAAAATATATAGTATGATAGATTCTTTATGTTGCTAGCTATTTTGTTACTGAAGTTCATATCATTGAGAATCCAACCAACAAGCTTGATTGTTGGGTTCAAGAAAAAAGGGTTATTGCTGATTTGAACAGGGCAAACAACCTCAGTGAGGTTCCTCTAGTCTACTTGTCAGTCATGGAGGGGCCTCAGGTAAGTGAGGTAAACACTTATGTCCCTACTACTTCTCTACCACCAGTTTCTTTGCAGACAACTGTGGCTATGACATCTGTGGCATTGACCAAACAGGTGCCTACCCAAGCCACTAAAACAAGAGTTTCCAAACCCAAGTCTCATAGACCCCATTCTAGTTCTTCTCAAATGGAACTAGTTTCAAAATATACCAAAACCAAAGAGGGGAGTTTGAAGGGAAGTAAGTTTGTTGAGGGACAGGGTGAACATAAAAAAAACCCTAAGGATAAGAAGGGAGAGGTGTGTGTAACCCAACCTAGCCACACTGCAGTTTCCCAACAAACTGCAGTACTTAATAAGGATTCTAGCTCATTACTAGTTTCATCCTCCCAAAAGGATGTCACTATTAAAACAAGCTCTCAACCAAGAGCACAATCTAAGAGGATTAGGGACACAAACTCACCCCAAACTTACACAAGAAATAAGAAATCCAAAATATTTGGGGATACACAGAGGGCACACACTGTGTAAACTGCAGTCAAAGACTCAGTTATAGCCACTTCTCAAAGTCAGTTTGATGTGGCTCCTATAAATGTGGAGTCACAACCAAAATCTCTTACAATAGAAGCACCTCACACATAAAAGTCACCCTCAAATTCTTTGGATGTGGATATGATTCACACATCAATTCCTGATTCTCTATTTTTAACTCTCATGGAGAAGCCAAAATCTCAAGCAAGTGAGCATCATCTTTTGGATGATTTGTTGGCTCACTTGCCATTTCTTTCTGATTCTACTAAGAAATATGTGCAAAATCTCAAATCAATCACCACAGATTCTACAGTAGTTTCAACTCCAAACTCTGTCATTTCTACTATCTCAACGGATATTGTTCATCCGTTGACTAGTGATTATATCTCGACAGATATGCTTAATAGCAGTCATCCGTTGAAACTCTCAACTACTACCTCGACGGATGTTTCTCATCCATTGACTGTCTCTGCACCACTTGAAATCTCAACCATTGTAACAAGTGCATATGATTTAGTAGTTGTACAATCACTCCTAGGATTGAGGGAAGGGAGTGAACATAGTGAGAGGCTGAGTTGATCTCAGGCAAAAGGAGAGTAAAAGAGTGAACCTATGCAAGCTATTTCTTCCAGCTTGGCAAAAGTGAGTGAGTGGAGTCCCACCTTAGATGGTGAAGGTGAGGGTGTGAGGGTGGGAAGCCAAGGGGAGCCCTTGATGCAAGAAAAGAGAGAACATGAGAGAAAGGAAGAACTGAAGAATGGGAAGAGCCTATTGTTAGTGAGTTAAGGGATGTCAATGAGACTGAAAAGAAACAGCTATTTCATCAAGATTATCAAGATTTCTTAGACTCTGTTCCTAATGAAGCTGAGGCATTTAATCACCCTGTTCCACCTTATCAAACTTTTGCTGAACAGGATAATGTGGTTGCTGAGAGAATTCTCAACTTGGTGTGCACAACAGCTTCAATGTAAAGGGCCAAGGATGCAATCACTGCCATGCCCTCCATAACTGGTGATGATTTTGAATATCCAACTGGTGGTTACGAAGACAATTTGGGGATAAAAGTGATTTTGGTGAAGGAGAATTTATGGACATAGGGGGAGAAGCAGGCCATAGCTCAAGCATCAACACTCCATCATGGATGTTTGGCAAAGAATGCAGTGAGCATCACTTCAAATCAACTCTCTTTCACATAATCCACCAGACTCAGACAGCTCTTCAAGCTACTATAGATTCCAACACCAAGCGCCTTCTTCAAGCACACCTTGAGTCCCTTCACTTGCACCAAATCCAATCTCTAAAGCAAACTCAAGATGTGACTGAGCTCAAGACAGAAATTGGTCAAATTAAAAAGGACAACACTACAAGATTGGAGTCTACCTTTCCTAACACAACAATGTTAGATATCAACAGACAACTCAGGAAAAAATCTAATCTAAGTAGCAAGGTGGATTCTTTAGACACTAGGCTCAAGACCCTAGAAACCTCTATCACTCAAATCCAACTCCATCAAGCTCAACAAACACTGCTTCTTCAGAAGTTGGTGGCAACACACACCTCTACTTCTGCTCAACTTGATGCTAACGAAAAGGGGGAGAAAGACTATATTTTTCCAGTTAGTCAGGGAGAGTCAGTTAGTGAGGGGGTGAAAGTGCTCAATATACAAGTCAGTAAGGTGATTGTTCCAGCAATTACTTTCTCTAAGCCACCAGTTCTTGACAGCATTGATTTGATCAACATAGCAGCAACTGGATTGAAGATAAAAGAAAAATGGAAGCACTTGATGAGCATATCAAGAAGAAATTTGGTCCAATTGAGACACAGGACAAAGTCTTTTCCCATTTCTCTCAATTGAAACCAATTTCAGCAAATGACATGAGCTTAGGGAACATGGAAAGGGGTCAATCCTCAACAATCAGATCTCCAAAGGCCAGTGTGATTTTTCTGCCAAAGAGAAATTACCCAAAAAACTCAAACAAAAATCCATTGGACTTAGTCTATGAAACTCCCAAGCCTGATGAGAAGAAACTGCTTGGAAGGTCTATTTCTTTCTTTAAAGATCCCAGAGACTCAGTACTAAAGAAAAGAATTGCTAAAATCTATAAGAATGGAAAATTAATCTGTGTGGTGGCTAGACATCCACAATTTGCAGAAGCTAAGAAAGAAAAAAAGGTGAGGCTCAAACAACAACAAAAGCAAGCTGCTTTAGATGCTAAGAACCAAGCTAAGAAGCTTGCAACCACAGATTCTGCAATGCCCACTGTGACAGCTGAGACTCATACTAAAGAAAAGCAAGTAGAACCAAAGCAGATTAAGAAAATAAGATACAAGCTCAAACCAAAGAGGAAGCTGGATTTTAATGAAGATAAGGAAGAATATATGCCAACTCAATCCAATACCTCAAGTCAAACAGCCATGCCCAAAATGGAGCAGGTTTAATTCAAGGTCTATCCTGACATGAATTTCCATGGTGAAACCATAATTCCCAAGGATGAACCTATAGATTGGGAAAGCCTGCCTCTTCCTGATCTAATTTTAGGTCACACACACTGTAGAAGGGGGTTGAATACAGTGTATAATACAATCAAATCGAGTTAAGAACACAAGTATGTAACAAAGAATAATCTTATTAATAAAATAATATTGCAATAGAACCGTTCTCTCTCATTGATGAACAAATATCACGAGAGCTGCTAGGGTTACAATGAATAATATTCTCAATAATGATAACACATCTAGTGTAAACCCTATGTTGTGTTTATATACCACACAATTACAAGATAATCTCTAATTGATATCGAATATAATTCTGTATCCTAAAATATATCAATTAGTTATATTTTCCTCCAAGTCTTGTATTCTTCATAAAATTCTTCTTCATGCATATCTCTTCTTGTTTTAGTCTTGATCTTCTTTCCCTTCAATCAGCCGCCTTCCTTATCTGAAAGTCTTCTTAAGTCCTGATATTATCTTCTGATGAATATCTTCTGATATCTTAAGTTCTGATACTTAAGTTCTGATATCTTAAGTTCTGACTTTAGTATAAGTACTGATTTCCAGTTAAGTCCTGATTTGTCCTGTTAGTTAAGATCTGAAAACTAAACACAAATCATTATTAGACATGACATCACAAATATATCTAACATCTAAACATTCCAATCCAAACCAAGCAAAGGAAAACAAAGAAGAGAGCAATCAAAAAGGTTAAGCCTGTCGGACTTCAATCCAAGGCATTAGCCAAGCCCAAACCAACTGTCAATAAGGGAGATCAAGTCTTCATATGTGACATCAAAGAATTCTCAGACATAAACCTCTATCTGGATGAGCTAGAAGAAGTTAGAGCTATTGATGATTACAAACATCTTCTAGAGAGGTTAGTCTTCAGGTACAAGGGTGGAAAAGATCTAACTTGGCCCCTTCACAGAATTCTCAATGAAGGCTATTTGTGTTGGTAAAGATTTTCTCCTCAATCAAAAGAACTTTGGGTTCGACATAGTTGCCAAGAAAATGGTACTGAACAAAATTGAGGAGATAAGGAATAGCTGGAGAGGACCAAATGCACTCCCAAGAGTCCTAATAATTCCATACACAGGAAGTAGAGTGCATTTGAGGCCTTACGGGTTAATGGAGTTCAAAGATGAGAAATGCACCAGAAGATTCTTAAGATTGGAAGATCAGCTAAAAATTTCTAGCAGTGAAACTCTTATGGAGATGTAAGGAATGCTGGATCAGACAAATAAGGATGAATCTGAATTCTACAGGCAACTTCGACACCAGATTGAAGAAAACAATGAGAAGCTGGGAAAGAAGTTCACACAGTCAAGGAAATAATCTAAATCTGTTCAATCTAGAGGAGCACCTTGAAAAAGGTCTGTGAGATTCTCTGTAAACCTTCCTCTACATTATTTTTAATAAAATTACAACACTTGTTAATTTTATCTACTAGAAATCAGTCTATATTCATAAGGTGTTTTGTTATCATCAAGTTTCTCTTAATTTATGGCTATAATTCCAGTAGACATAAATTGGGGGAGATCGTTAGGTATATGTTGTGTACTTGATGATAAGTTAAACAAAATATCTTAGTAGATTTAACTTAGTGAATTTGTAGCTTTCAACGGATGACCACTTCAATATCCGTTGAAAGGGTAACTTATGTACTAATAAATTTAGTAGCACAATTCTGCATATTGATATACCTTAGAGAACTAGATGTTGGAGAATGTTTGAAGTCATGTTGACTACTAGATTGATATGCAAGATAGGTTGGTTAATTATAAATATTAGATGCCTTGTAATCTTGTACAAGTGAAATAGAGTTAACTTCCATGAAGATGCTCTCAACGGATGTTCCACAAGGTTTCAACGGATGATCAACTAAAGTGTCAACCCATGTTCAACCAGACTCTCAACGGATAATCCAACATAGTCTCAACGGATGATCTAACTGAGTTTCAACGGATGAACAAATTCAAATGGAATGTGGCAGCCTATTTACAGGTTTTAGTGAACAAAGAAGCATTTCCATTTCCATGCTAAACTGAAGATATTCAAAGATGCTGGATGGAGAAATGAAGCAACATGCAATTAGACTAGAAATAATTTGTCTTAGTCTTTTTATCATGTAACTTAGTGATATATAAACCAAGGGTAGTAAGTAGAACAGTATTTAAGTAAGTAATCAATTACCAGAGAAATTGGAAAGGCAATATCTGTAAAAGAATTTCTTTATTCTTGTGAGTTCAACTTATAAGCAGTTGTGTGCAAACTTTGCATCAAAGAGTTCTTATATAAATATATATCTCTGGTGGATAACAATCCACCAGAAAGTTTTTAAATACTTGTATTTGATTTCGTCAATACTTTCATTCCGCACCTTAGCTAAATCAAACACTGTTATATATTCATCGTAGAACAGTTCTTAAAATTTAAAAGGAGCCAGAATTACATTCAACCCCCCTTCTGTAATTCTTTATTAGATTGTTTGGGAATAACAATAGTAAACACAGGTTTTACACAGCATGCAATAGCATGTACTAAACCCTACTTTAAGTTAACTGAAACTTTCTATTCCTGGCTTAGTGTATCTTTGCAAATCGTGCATGTCAGTTGTGACACCCTGGGTCAAATCCTGAGCCTTTTTCAAAAATCGGGTCAAGTCCCAATTCCGAATCCGAAATAAGCCAAAGCCTACTGTCCCAAATGCAGCCAACTTGGGTTATGACTAGCCCACCATAGGCCCCCAAAAGATCATGATTGGTTAGTGCACAAAGTAGTAGTACTTTGTCTTATAAACTGAATAGAAGTCCCAAATCTCCTCGATGTGGAACTGGGGTGTTACAAACTCCCCCACTTAAACTCCTGACGTCCTCGTCAGGCCCGAACAGACAGCCCATAGGACAAAGATCGTACCTCTCTAGCCATTGTGGGATAATACTGGCTGGTTTCGTGTCCCCACCTCCGGACCTATTGCCATTGTGGGATAATACCACCAGCCTTCGTGTCCCCACCTCCGGCAACTTGACGCATCAAGATTTCGAGAGTTGGCTCTGATACCATATGTGACACCGCATGTCAAATCTCGAGCCTTTTTTGAAAATCGGGTCAAGTCCCAATTTCGAATCTGAAATAAGCCAAAGCCTACTGTCCTAAATGCAACTAACTTGGATTACGACTAGCCCACCACAGGCCCCCAAAAGATCATGATTGGTTGGTGCACAAAGTAGTAGTACTTTGTCTTATAAACTGAACAGAAGTCCCATATCTCCTCGATGTGGGACTGGGGTGTTACATCTGTGACTTTACTTTGTCAGTTAATCTTGGCCTTTGATCTTGTACTCTTCAAGATGCTTTTTGTAGACTTTCAAATGAGTGATTGATTTGTTTGTTGATTGAAAATCCTGGATATTTAACTGATATGCATTTTATACTTTAAGTTTTATATCGAGATCTCCAGTTTGTCATATAGAGAACTAGACATCTTGATAAGTATAATGACTTATCGAGATCTCTTATTACTCTATAGTTGTTTTAACTTATCGAAGTCTCTGAGTTCTCTATAAGAGAATTAGGCTTGTCGAGGTCTCTAATCTTCATGTCTTTATTTTGCCTTGTCGATATCTCTGAGATCTCTAGTGCAGAAATGACGTGTCGATATCTCAGAGATCTCTAGTGATATTTTGACTTATCAATATCTCTGAGATCTCTAATGATAATTTGACTTATAATATCTCCAATCTTCATATCTACATTTTGGCTTGTCGAGATCTATGAGACTTTTCTATAAGCTTTCATTGACTTCTCGATAAGTCATTATGGAGTCTCGAATGACTTCTTTATAAGACAGAATTTGTGACTTGTAGATTTCTTGACTTATAATGTTTTTCCTAAAACAGATTTATTCAACTCCAAGCTTCTTCACACTTTCTCTGAAGCATGATCTTCATGATCTTCTTCCACAGTTTATTCTTAGACTTGAGACTGTTTACAGAAAAATACTCCAACCTAATCTATTTACACTTTTACAAACTTAAGTGTTACAATACAAAATGTAAACTTAGATTATCATACAACTTACTTAGGGCTGTCAATTTGACGTAGTCTTGTTATAGTACAGGCATGTCTTGCACAACAGCCTGACCTATTCAATTTCATACCTGTTAATCGAATAAGGCATTACATATTAACGTTCACCTTAAATTTAGATAAATAAAGAAATTAATTTAATTGCACACCTTGAAGGTCGACGTTCTGTAATCTCCTTGTGGAAGGAGAGGTAAACGGTACTTCCTTATCAAAGTGAACATGGTAATCTGTGGCCATGAGAATTATTTTGAAATAGACGGTCATTTACATAATCAAGCATGTACAAGTATGATCAGTACCTGATATGTTTGACATTGCTCATTTAGGAGATATATTCCTGATAGATATTGGTGTAGCATTTTGAGCGGAATACGTTCCTGATTTAAATGTAAACCAGTGATAGTTTGCAATTATAAATTTATTTATAATAGTAAGCATGCTTGTTGTAGGTCTGGCACTTACCAGTCAGATGTAATTTTTCCATGTAAAGTGTTAGAGTCTCATATGATAATGACGGTGAATGATTGTGAGATACATCTGGTGCAGAAACGTGCTTCTGTTTAGTCTGCTGGACTTGACTACCTCCTGGATCAGATTGGTCAACTTATAAAATTTACATGTAAATTTATTTATCATACAAAATATAAAATACCAAAATTTGGAAAATCTTACCGCGAACATGATTCTATTTGCTGTATAAATGAGATGCAGGATATTGTTGCATAATTTGAGATTGACCACATATCATAGTTTGTGTTGGAATCAAAGCAGCATCAGAAGTTCGAGTATGATGTCTTCCTGTCGTATAATTTTGATTTCGATTATTGGTCATATATTCTGTATTTGAATAGGTATTTAATCAACTATTTTATTCGAACCTGATGAAGCAAAAGGTCATTCAGGCCCACGATTAGTTGCAAACATTGAGGAACCTTTAACTGGATTATTGCTCCTAGGAAATTTAAGTGGATGCTGAGAAGATGTAAGTCCGCGAGATTGGAGTACTACCTGAAATTCAAAAATTAAGATTCAAATGGATTACACGTTTGATTATACGCTAATAACAGAAATTAGAAGATGCCATTAAAGAATTAAATTACCGGGCACTTCATTCTTTTTGTAATGTAATTGAGATTCAGGGTTACAATGCACATCCATTGACTGAGTATCCAATGCAGTATATCTTTGATTCATAGAAGCATCAACATCTTGATTACGATATCCAACAGTCAATTCATTGTAACATAGATTGAGTGAATTCAAATTGAATTCACAGTACACTAAATTCTCTAATAAATGTATTAACCGGTACCTGACATCAGTGGAGGTTGTGAAACATTGTAATCTATACTTCTCAAAGGTATCTGATTTGTCCGTGCATCTGCATGTTAAAACTAATATATTACCCAATACACTGTACAAATGTATTATTAAATCTCATGTCATTACTCATCCATATGGTATATCAGATTATAGACATAGACATTAAACAAATACCTGGTTGCAATGGCAAAGATAGTACGTTTGAATTCAAAGTTATGAGTGGTATCTTTGATGTCTGGGTACCTGTATAGGAAAACATAAACGACCTATATAGTTATCCATAATTTATAATCTATAACAACGTATTATACTGACCTAGTATCGTTTGGGGTCCAAATTTGTCAATAGGATTCATAGGAATCATACGTCACTTATTTTTTGTTTAAGAAATAATTCATTATAACATTAATTGTAAATATCAAACATATCATCTGTAACATCTGAAGAATAAAAACATTAAAGTCAAAGTATGTAGATATATATTGTGCTTTAAAGAAGGTGGAGACAATTGTACCACTGAAGGTTGTCGCTTGCTACCTATATATAAAATTAACCTTATCAATACATCAAGTAATTTGATTCAATCACCGTCCACATATGGAAATATAATGTATACTTACTTGATTGTTTAAGGTGGTCTGCATTTTCCTTTTCTAATTGAGAATCAGGGTATAAATGCACGCCTGTTGACTGAATATCAAATATGTTTTTGATTCATAAAAGCATCAACATCTTCATTATGATGTCCAGCATTCAATTCATTGTAACATAGATTGAGTGAATTCAAATTGAATTCACAATACATTGAATTCTCTAATTAATGCATTGACGGGTACCTGACCGCAGTGGAGATTGCAAAACATTGTAATATATACTTCTCAAAGGTATCTGATTTGGACGTGTATCTACATGTTAAAACTAATATATTACACAATACACAATACAAATGTACCGTCAAATCTCATGACATTAGACATCCACATGCTATATCAAATTATAGACATCACACAAATACCTGGTTGCAATGACGAAAATAATACGTTTGAATTCAAAGCTATGAGTGGTCTCCTTGATGTATGGGAACCTGTATAGGAAAACATAAATGACCTATATATTTATCCATAATTTATAATCTATAACAACATATTATACTGGCCTAGTATCGTTTGGGGTCCGAATTTGTCAATAGCATTCATAGGAATCATACGTCTTTTATTTTCTGTTTAAGAAATAATTCACTATCACATGAATTGTAAATATCAAAAATATTGTTTGTAACATCTGAAGAACAAAAATATTAAAGTCAAAGTATATAGATATATACTGTGCTTTAAAGAAGGCGGGGACAATTGTACGACTGAAGGCTGTCGCTTGCTACCTATATACAAAATTCATATTATAAATACGTCAGTTACATTGATTCATTCACCATACACAGATGGAAATATAATGTATACTTACTTGACTGTTTAAGCTGCTCTCCATTTTCCTTTTCCAATTGAGAATCATGGTATAAATGCACGTCTGTTGACTGAGTATCAAATACAGTATGTCTTCGATTCATAGAAGCATCAACATCTTCATTACAATGTCCAACAATCATTTCATTGTAACAAAGATTGAGTGAATTCAAATTGAATTCACGGTACAATGAATTCTCTAATTAATATATTGACCGGTACCTAACAGTAGTGGAGATTGCAAAATATTGTAATATATACTTCTCAGAGGTATCTGATTTGGACGTGTATCTGCATGTTAAAATTAATATATTACCCAATACACAATACAAATGTACCATCAAATCTCATGACATTAGACATCCACATGCTATATCAAATTATAGACATAGACATCAAACAAATACCTGGTTGCAATGACGAATATAATACGTTTAAATTCAAAGTTATGAGTGGTCTCCTTGATGTCTGGGAACCTGTACAGGAAAACATAACGACCTATATATGTATATATCCATAATTTATAATTTATAACAACGTATTATACTGACCTAGTATCGTTTGGGGTCCAAATTTGTCAATAGCATTCATAGGAATCATACATCGTTTATTTTCTGTTTAAGAAATAATTCACTATCACATGAATTGTAAATATCAAACATATCGTTTGTAACATCTGAAGAACAAAAACATTAAATCAAAGTATGTAGATATATATTGTGCTTTAAAGAAGGCGGATATAATTGTACGACTGAAGGCTGTCGCTTGCTACCTATATACAAAATTCGTATTATAAATATGTCAGTTACATTGATTCATTCACCGTTCACAGATGGCAATATAATGCATACTTACTTGACTGTTTAAGTTGGTCTACATTTTCCTTTTTCGGTTGATCTATGAATCAATGTAAGAATCTTCTAGCATATAAATTAACAAACTGTATAATCGGTAATGACAACCCTAGGATCAAAAGCATTCAAATCATAATAAGGAGGGCATGTTGTCACTCAGAATTTCAAGTATATTCAAAATTCAAATTAGACAGAGAACTTATCATGCTGATTAAGCTAATAATGCGGCATAACAGAAGTATAAATAGAGCTGTGAGTGTTAAGCAGAGCTCTTGTTAGCGTTGTTTAAAAGTTTGAGCCGGATATGGAGTCCAATAACCTGGTTTTTTGATGCTGTAATTACAGGAATGACCTTAAAAAGATTTAATTTGTGAAGGAGCAAAAGGGTAGAAAAGTAAAAAAAGGATTTCTTCACTAGCAGGTATTAAGAATTATATTATTCAATAGTTTAATTATCATAATAGTTTTATTTTTAGAATATTTTTCTTTATTATATTTGGGGGTTGACTATATAAATTTGGTTTATACTATAATTGAGAACAAGTCATGTTATAATAAAACTCTATTTTTCTATCATTCCTCTATATTTTATCTGAAAGTATTCTATACACAAAAGTACATTTACTATATTTGATTTATAAAACCAGCAGTGACAATTGATGTTCAGTTGTGTCGATCTTTCAGTTTCTTTATCGGTTAGCCTCAACCTTTCACTTCCTCTCATTATTGATGTTTAGTTGTGTCAGTTCATCGTTTGACAATGCATTTTAGTATGTAGATTATTGTCACTTTCTTAGTAACCTGATACTGAAGTTTAGTTTTTTGTTCTCTTGTGATTATGTTTGTTAAAGTTTCTTGCATCTTGTTGATTGTTATTCACTCTAATTCATGTAATAGATTCAAAAAGTTTATTTTTAAATCATCTTAGCGTCTATTTATATATGCCCTGCAAGGTTGCAACCATTCTTCTAACATATGCGAACATCTATTCATATCCGGGACTGCCAATCAATGCTATCAATATGTAGATTATAAAATTAATTACTAAACTATTTAAGATCAAATATTAAAGAACCACCTGCAGGAAAATTATAGTAGTACTATACTATTGCCACTGGCACTTTCTATTTGGAAACTATCGCAGTACTACTTTTATGCTAATGTTATTGTTTAGTGCTAATGTTGTTGTTTGATTTTGGTATTGACTGCCTCACATGAACAATAACCTTGCTGTGATATTAATATACTCAACTTAAGCCTCGCCATAATTCTTAACATGCGAATGTCATAACTCATAACTCATAACTAAATAGTAAACGGATGTAGGGTTACTTTTTATGGTAAATTGTTCACTAAGAAGGGATTTTAGTCAACAAAATTTTGGCAATAACCTCTCGTATAAATTCCTAAAAATTAGACTTTTTTCTAATATAGCTTATTAGTTTTCCGGCTACATAAATAGTAGATATACTCACTGTGTTCTATTCATTTTAATACATTTTACGTTTTTGAATACAATTCAAAACTTATCATAAATAGTAAAAGTTTAATAATATAAAAATTAATTGCTCGTTATTTTTTCACTACACTCACTTTATTTCTTAAATATTAATTGATCTCTTCGGTTTATCCAATTTTATACTTTTCTCACTAAATTATACTCCCTCCGTTTACTAAATTATACTCCCTCCGTCCCAGTCATTTGTATACAAATGGTTTGGAAACGGAGGACAAGACATAATAGAAAAATAATATTATTTTTGGTAATTTTGATAAGATTGTGGGATGAGAGAGAAGAAAAAAAGTATATAATTTAGTGAGAAAAAGGTATAAAGTTGGGTAAAGTGGTGGGACCAATCAATATTTAATGGATAAAGTGAGTGTAGTGGGAGTAAGTAGTTGATATAGTTGATTTTTATATTATTAAATTTTTACTATTTTTGATAAGTTTGAAATGTATAGAATTGAATGGGACATCCAAAAAAAATTGTATAGAAATGAATGGGATGAAGGGAGTACTTTTTTTCTCTCATCCCCCTACTTTACCAAAAGAATTGTTATTTTAATATTTTTTTTGTCATTCGTGTCCAAACAATTTATATACAAATGGTGGGAAGTATAGGATGACAACCGGTCGGATCGGATAGTATTTCGTAAGATCTAAATCCAATTTGCTATGTTTCAGTTCGGCTCTGTTTCGGATATTGAAAATAAAGATCCATATCCGATTCTTAGAGTTTTTTCGAGTTTCGAGTTTGATTCGGATACTTGAAAAGTAGTTAATTAAAAATAAATAAAATTATATTACTATACAAATATGTTATATATATAACATGACAAAAATACAAAAATAGTACTTTATACATTGTTAGTAAACAGTCGGTGAAATGGTTAAGATCTTATTTTCCTAGAACAGTGGATAAAGGTTAGGCTCAATTATGTGTGTTCGTTTGTTTAACTAAAAAAATAATACTCTATATAAATATTTATGTAAGAGAAATGTTATTTTCCGAACTTGTTTTTTGTTTTCAAATCTAAAAAATGTAAAAAGACTAAATTACCCTTGCATTACTTTTTTTTCCAAGGGTTGTTTATGTGATTCAGGGGACAATTTTGTTTTTTCACCATATTATTGCTCTGGAAATAAAAAAAAAAACAGTTCTGAAAATAACCCTTTATGTAATTCAATATTAACGTTAAATATAATAGATTTTATTATCAATAATTATCCAACATATGGGTTATAAACATTAGTTTTTTAATTGTATGATATATATAAATTATGTATTATTGTTATAAAATTGTATAAGACTGATTTTGAGCTTCGGCTCCAGTATTAGTTTGGTAAACCTAAAATCCAAATACAGCTCCAAACTATTACGATTCTTAAAATAACATCAAAGTGTATGTTAACCGTTGTGTTTTGTTTATGTTTTCTCATGGCCTTCTTTGTGAGAATATTGATCTATGTAAAAAAGATGTATGTTGAATCGGGTTTTAAAGAAGGAGATGCGAGTTACAATTTCTGAAAGCAGGTATATAAGAGTGATTTTTAACCAAAGATAATAGGCGAAAATGCAATTAACTCCGTAAAACCCCAGTTCATAAGCTTGGCCTGAACCTTTGGATGGACATCATTGTATACTCTAAAACTGGGACAAGGCTTTTGGACATGCTTCTTGAAATTATACTAAACTTATAAACTGAGGCCTGGTAAAGAACATCATAAAGATGTTATTGGATCTTGGATATTCAGTACAGGTATTGTTTTGAGGTGTCTTGTCTTGATGCGACAGCTCATTTCTACAAGATTGAATTCGGAAGCTTATTGAGTGCGGTGATTGTGCGGACTACTTAAAGAAAGCCGATGAACGTCGAAAAGAAGAAATAAAGAAGTACGGAACTACATGGATTTATCGAGTAAATCTAAGATAATTCGTATTTTGGAGAAGGAGACGATTAAAAAACATATGGTTAGATTGGTCCATATGGAGAATTCAGGCCTCGTGAACATACTTCTGGATTATAAGTATGAAGTCCATTTTGTTTCGTGGGACCCAAGGGTCTCTGGACTGTGAGGATGGAATGGCTTCTCACCTTGTAGAGAGACAGGTAAGCAGCTTGTTACTGATGCAGAAAGGGTGAGAGATCCTGTGGAGTTTGTTCAGTGGCTTGAAACGTAAAGGAGTATGATAAGATATTGAATCTGCATTTAGCAATGATAAAAAAATTCAAAATGCATCAAATTCGTCATTTGAGTTTTTCTTTAATCTGAATCCTCGCTGGGCTGAATTCATCTCATTGTTTGTGGATAATAGATTGAGAAAAGGTATAGAGGGAGTGCATGAGGAGGATTTTGAGGTTGCTCTTGACAAAATAATGGTACTCTTCCATTACCTACAGGATAAAGATGTTCTTGAGAGATTCTATGAGCAACACTTAGCTAAACCGCTGTTGTCAGGAAAAAAAAATCAATTCTGACAATACTGAGAGAAGTCTAATTGTTTAGCTCGAGACAGAAGGTGAACTAGTTCGCCTTGAAGTTGGAAAGAATGCTCAGACATAAAAACTTCTCAAGAAACAATGCAGGGGTTCTGTTTGGCCCACAGTGACGAGCTGGTAGACAGGTTATGACTACATGGTCGTGGCCTACCCAGTGCAGTGTCAGTCGCAACCTTTTAGCTGAACTATCAGCTCGCGCGAGAAGTTCTGCTCTTATTATGTAGGAGTACATGCAGGCCGTAGATTGTCTTGGCAAGCTAGCATGGGAACAGCTCCCTTGAAGGCAACCTTTGGGAACACGCAGAAGCATGAGCTTAATGTATCTACTTATCAGATGTGTGTCCTCGTGATGTTCAAAGATGCTGATTGGTATAGCTATAAAGAGATTGAGCAGGCTACAGGTATCCCTTCATCAGATTTAAAGAGCTGCCTGCAATCCTTGGCTTGTGTCGAGGGAAAGAATGTACTTCGAAAAGATCCAATGACGAAGGATAATGGAGAGGAGGATGTCTTTTCCGTGAATGACAACTTCACAAGCAAACAATGCAAAATAAAAGATAGGAACTGTTGTTTCTCAAAAGGACTCTGAATCTTAAAAAATAGAGACAAGGCGGATACTGGAGGAGGACCGGAAACCTCAGATTGACACCGCTATGGCAAGAATGATCATGAAATCAAGGCGAGTGCTGGATCATAAAAAATATTATTGCAGAGGTGACAAAGTATCTGCAGTCCAAATTCTTCCCATAGAGATCAAGAAAAGAATAGGGAGTTTGATTGAGCATTAATATTTGGAAAGGGATGCCACAGAAAGGAACTTGTACCGATATCTTGCCTAAATATACAACTCCAGGATATTTATATCTTTCAACTTGGCCTTTTATAATTGGAGTATATTACTCTTATTTTTTTTCCTTTTAAGGCATCAATTTGTTTGAATCTTTGCAAGTTGTAACTTGTAAGGGATGAATTTCTATACTTATTAATTTTTTATTTTACCCTACATGGCCGAAAACTTCTCTCAGTTGGATAATACCTGATACCCTAATATCAGGTGTTTAGCAGACAAAAGGCTTATATGTGAAAATTATTGACCTAGATATTGTTTTCTTTCTGCCGAAGGCACAGTTACGGTCTTCTGCATTAATCCTGGTGAGAACCAATCTCGTTGTTGCAAAACCAAATAAATTAAAGAACAAGACAAGTGAACCACGAAAAATTGAACGTCTCTTGTTACTATTATTACGAAATGGGAAATAATCAAGTGTGGATGACACAAGTGAGATATCGGAGGAAATTAAATAGAATGTATCTTAAGAAAAAAATGCTAGCCATTTAATTCCCTCCGATCCTCACTTAGGACAATACACAGTAGAAAAATACAGTCTATAAAGAGGAGTTTGAATGGAGTAAGAAGAGAAGTGAAAGGCACAAGTGAGATATTAGAGGAAACTAAACACAAAGCACAAATCTAATAAAAGACAATGCAACATGTTTAGCTCCCTCTAATCCTCACATAAGACTTTACGCTACAAGAGATATATGTTTCTATATATGATGAACAATTATGCTACGACTATTTATAGGCAGCTCAACTCTGTACCTTCATGCATTTTGCCTGGGCAACTGACCATTAGTACAGGACTAGCACACTTTTTTGCTGTATGGTTTGTTTAAATTTTACAGTGCAAACGATGTACAAGTTCTAAGTTCACAATATTCAACAAAACTACAAGTTTTGTTGCCCATAAAATTACATTTTTTCCACTCTTGATTTGGAGTTTGAACATAATTTTATATGATTTTTTTATAAATTTAAACATTAAATAACATACTTGTAAAGTGACCAAGAAAATAGAAAAAATACATTTACAGATGTTAGGGCTTAGGGTACCGATGGTCTTTTTATCTTGGAAGACTTGAAGTTGCAAGGAGCCTATATTAAGAGGAAAGAAATGAAAAAATATTAAGATCGACCACAGTGGGAGTCGAACCCACGACCTTTTGATCCGAAGTCAAACGCGCTAATCCACTGCGCTATGCGGTCAGATGTCTTTACTTTTTTCACAAGAGATACAAGTAAACAAAATTATATGAATGGAGTGGAGGCTATGATTGTTCAAATAGATCTTTCATTAAATTTTGGTTACAAATTTTGAAAATGTTAACCGTTTAGTTGAAATACCAATTTATAATTTATCGGTTAATTTTTAAAAATTAAATAATTTATTGATTATTTATAAAAAATTAGTTAAATAGGATAAATATGTTTGATCGGCTTTTGAACGGTTTATCGACAATTTTTAAAAAATCATCCAATTTCTATAAAAATTATAGCCTATGATTTTAAATTTTATAGTCAATATAAACAATGTCAAATAATATTTCAACCGAAAATTAAGCTTCTTTTTTTCAAATGAAATTAGGTTAAAAATGTAATTCTCACAAATACTGAGGACCACACCTCATTTGACTACCAGCTAAGATTACATGTACGCTTTACAAAATGACAGGTAATAAACGGCCAACATCTAGTTGTACGCTTTGTAATTTTCTCCCAAACATAAACAAAATAAAACAACCTATTTTTCCCATCTTCATTTCCAATTGGGCTAAATGTGCAATCTTGAAACCCTAAAATTTCATTTCTCTTTTCAACAACAAACCCAATTCAAAATCTATCAAATTGGGGGTTTTTTAATATAATCAACATTTAAACTATAAATTTTGAAAAAATATTTGTTACCCCATTTCTTGATTTTTGTAGATATAAAGATTGGATTTTTACTATTTTTCTAGCTGAAAGAGATGGAATTTAGGGTTTCAGATGAAATGTTGGGTGTTATAATGCCTATAATTGTGTATTGGGTTTATTCTGGAATGTATATATTGTTTGGAGGTTTGGATAAGTATAGATTACATTCAAGAAAAGATGAACAAGAGAAGAATTTAGTGCCTAAAAAGACTGTTGTTAAAGGTGTTCTTCTTCAACAGCTTCTTCAGGCTATTGTGGCTATTATCTTGTTCAAGGTATGAATTTTATGTTCTTTTTTGTTAGCATTGCGTGATCTTGCTGTTTTTTTTGAATCTGTGGTGTTTATGGATCTGGGGTTTACAATCTCTGTGTGTGTGTATGAGAGAGAGAGAGAGTACATTGTAGCTTCATGAACCATACTAGGAAAGAATGTTGCTTAAAACTCGATTTGTAAGAATGTGACCTTAAGGTTCATGACTAAATGAATGCGGAAAGGGAGAGGCTATCTTTAGTGTATGTGATCACGGTGTTGCTTAAGACTTGATTCGTGAGAATGTGATTTTTAGGTTCATGACTAAATTAATGTGGAAAAGGAGAGACTAGTTTTAATTTATGTGGGTCGATCAAGGTGTTTTGTCTTGGCTTTTGTTTGAATAAATTGCAACGGATTGCTATGGTTTCAATTAGAGATGTTAATGGATAATCAAATAACTACTTTCGCATTTGTGAATCACTATAGATACTAGATAGTGATTTGCATTGTTATTTTTTTTCTAGAAGGACCTTGTGTTCCAGTCAAATTTGATGTCTTTGTTGTAAAATGCAGTAGATAGCATAAAAATAATTGGAATTATTTTTTCCTCTGTTCAAAAATATTACAATACAACTAATTCCGAAAAGATTGTTTTCGTCGTCCGTCGATAGATATGAGTTTATAGCAGGTTTAGTAAATTGTCTTCCCTCTGGTTTCCTTATTGTTTTTTACATTGTTAGGATATTTCAAGGTTTCCAGAAAGGGTATCGTCTACATGCAATCTTTTGTTTGGATAAAAAATTCAAGTCTACCTAAAAATTCAAGTCTACCTAAACCAAAAATTATTTTAACCAATAAATGTATAATACCTTTTTTACGCACCTTAAAATAGACCAAAATTATATGAACAAGCGATTACTAACAAAGGGAGTTTTTTTTATATAAATACAAAGGGAGTTGTATAGCTGTCTTAAGAAATCTGTTATGTTTATCATTTATCAAGACTGAAAATGAAAATTTGTGAATGCATAGATAGTTGGGGATGACAAGCAGCTCCTTGATTGTTGTTTAAAGAAGGGAAGCACGTGTTGCCTTTTTTTTAGATAACTGTAAATATAGTCTATACTGCCTGCTATTCCTTTTATTTTTCACGTCTCCAAAACATAACTTGTATGTTCCACAACTGATGCCTAGTCTGTTGTCGGTTTGTTGTCTACCAGCATATAATTTCTTGTTTCATTCCGGTCCTGCGTGATTGACAATAATTGTTTTCCTTGTTTGTCTGTCTGTAATTTCTTTTTCTTTATTATTTTCCAAGTTTCAAGTAATCCGTATTAACATTTTTTTGATTATATGCATTGTATCTTATAATTAGTTAAAATACATTTAAGATAAAGTTATAAAAACTCCTTGTTCGTGCACTGATACGTTAATGATAATCTTTGGTTTCAGGTTACTGGGGATTCTGCTGGTGATGCCTCAGGGAAACAGTCTTCCCCCATTGTTCTTGCCAGGCAGTTCTTTACTGCAATGGTGGTCTTAGATACCTGGCAATATTTTATGCATAGATACATGCACCATAACAAATTTTTGTACCGACATGTACATTCTCAACATCACCGCCTTGTTGTTCCTTATGCATTTGGAGCTTTATATAATCATCCGTTGGAGGGGCTTATCCTAGATACAATTGGTGGGGCTTTATCTTTTCTCATTTCCGGCATGTCCCCTCGAGCTTCCATTTTCTTCTTTTCCTTTGCCACCATTAAAACAGTCGATGACCACTGCGGATTATGGCTCCCTGGAAACCCTTTCCATATTTTCTTTAGAAACAACTCTGCTTATCATGATGTTCACCACCAGCTTTATGGCACCAAATATAACTTTTCACAGCCGTTTTTCGTGACATGGGACAAAATTCTTGGCACCTACTTGCCTTTCTCACTTCAGAAGAGACCAGATGGCGGCTTCGAAGTTCAGCCTGTAAAAGTATGCAAGGAAAGTTAAATCATTTGGCTATGGCTGTATCAAAAAGTTAATGTATTGCGGTATCATCAATCTTATTCATTTTGATTTCATGTTCAAGAATTCCTGAGTTGCCAATTGTACAAGTACATATCTAGAGATGCACTGTTGCTTTCGCCAGGAGCTATTGAGGACCTTTGCCGTCCCAAGATTAATATGTAACACAATTATATCTTGAAGTTTATGATCTTGGACCTTGAAACCAGTTTCTGCAGTGTATTTCACTTATTAGTATAGGGCGTGTTTGTTTTTCCTTGTAAGTTGAAAAATGTATAAGTAGGTTATAAGTATGTTCCATTATCTAAAAGCACAACAATTAACATTTGGCATATTGCTATTACTTTTGGGACTTCAACTTCCATTAGAAAAGGATTTTCACAATTTTATCCACCTATTTTCTGCTAAAGAATACTCCACTTGGTAAGAATGAAAAACAATTATAACTTGCAAGCCATTCATGGCTTATATAAGCAAAACAAGTTCGGATGTACCACTTGGATACACACGGTTAAGAAGCAACTTCAGTGATCAGTCGAAAAGAACTGTCACTCTATCAGCCCAGTGAGTTGATGTGCATGGTCAAGTATAAGTGTCGAAAAGAAACAACTTACATGCGCATGGTCAAGAAAATATAAAAACAGAACCCATGGCAAGAAAACGATCTGGAAGAAGCAACTTGGATGTAAGCGGGCTACATGGCCTAAAAAATTATGAACATATGTTAAGGTTATGCAATTACACAAGATGAAGCTCGGATGAACTTTTAAGGGACTTGCTCTGGTTCTTATATTAGGTCTAAGTATGGGTGCTGTGAGAATCAACAAGCACACTCCTTTCATCTGTCCGAATCAGATTCTAACACTGATCATATTAAAACTAGGAGTCCACAAAGAAAATCAATTTTCCCTGTAGACTATGACGATAATGGTCTTTGCACTTTTTTGACGGGGGTATAAAATTCACCTCAGTGATGGCATCATGGCAATGAAAATTTCTCTTGCAAGCAAATGTCAACTGCTTGACAAACACACCTAGATTATACATTCCAAAAGGTAAATGAGTGCTTTTTTAACATACAACATAGAACAGGAACCAGCTTTCCAGTTTATCGTAGGTAAAGTACATGTACACATTTTCGGAAAGTAGATTTACAGAATAAGAATAATATAGAATGAACAATAAAAAATACATGAATCAATTTTAAACCTACCACCCCTATACCACATCAGTACTGCCATTGTTTATGTTTCTTTGCACCTTACAGCAGCTGATCTTCCCCTTCATCTGAGTTCGTCATCATTCTTTAGGTTCACCATAATTTCACCTCGGGGATGTGGAGTTATTATCATCCATGACCCAATACTGTTTGACCGCAACAAGAATCTTCTCAGGTACAAGGGGACCATCTTCATGATCTGTCATCTTAGTATCCCATCTCATTCCTCCAACAATCTTCTGCACTTTGACAACTACTTCAACTTCATCGCGGATAATAACCGAACCTTCTGGCCGCAGAATTCGGTCCATCTCAAGAAGAATATCTTCAATATCACATCTATTAATATATATTTATTATTAGTAGTAGTATCAATTCCTCGTTGCAATGAGCAGCATGTACACAAAGACAATGGTACCGGGACGCAATAATTTGTACAGAAATAAAGCTGGGTTCCAAATAATCTAATGGCCCAAGGCATTTTGGGTAGGGCTGTAAACGAATTCAATAGAATTCAATATCAGTGAGCGCAAGCCCGGCTAAACAGTAAAATATCGTAGTGTTCGGATATGATTCAAAATTAAATTGCGTTAATGTTTGGTCATTTGAGTTTAGCTTAAATTATATGTATGCTCATAGGTATCCTGAGCATTTATAATAACTTTGATTATATGAAGTCATCTATATGTTTTGTATTCAAGTGTCTTGTTCGTGCTAAATGCTAATATCTTTTCGAGCCACTTGGGGGATTCATCCACATTATTACTTCTTGTTCTAGTTCAGATTGTTAATAGTTTCGCCCGCAAATGAGTTTTACGTAGGCTCTTTTAGTTTTTGAATCAAACACCTAGTCAAGCACAGATGACAGACCTCTACTGAATTGCATACCAAACTGCTCATGAACATCCTGGATCATGTAATTTGCTACAACCGATTAACATTGGCCGATCAGGCTTTACTATGAACAAAGGTTTTATTATTTGGGTATACAAAGTACTTGTACCTTAGTTACCAGGTTGACAAGATTATCTAAGTGATTAAAAAAAAACTTACCCTCATGACATGCAACTACATTAAACATTGTGTTTTTGTGCGCCCGTGTGTTGTTCTGTAGACACATTAACAGTTAATTAACGGTTAAAGTATATTACTCTGGAAGTCTGCCAATAGGCATGGTACTGGGGAAGCTGCAAGCATGCTCAGGGCCTACAAATACCACCACCAAAATGGGTATCTATACTATACTATAATAACCGGAATGGGTATAATTTGGTTCAACGGTTATTCCTTAATTTTAGTTATTAAAAAAGTAAATAAATAGTGTAATATATCCACTAAACTACTAAATTGTTAAACTACTAGACTTAAAGTACTTATACTACTAAACTACAATCACAACTTATCCTATTATTAAAAAATAAAACTACTAAATTCTTAAACTACTGGACATGGACATAGTCTACTTATCCTACTAAACTACGACCACATGTTATCCTATTATCTTTATTATTATTTTAAAATTACTATATATTTATATAAATATTTTAAAATTATAATATGAAAGAATAAATAAAACTTTTAAAGAATAACGGGAGCCCGTGCATGACACGTGATTTAAGCTAGTATGCAGATTAACTAGTGTACGCATTGCATGTACAAGGACCTTCATTTAAGATGGATGTAGAATCTTCAATGGGACAATAAAATGAAAGCATATACAGTTTCTCTTACTTACCTGTCTTTGTACAAACTAAAAACCCCACTTGCATGAATGAAGTCATATGTTCTTGGGTATGTTGAGAAACCTTCACACCTGAACAACAAAAGAGTAAGTGGAAATTTATCAAATTATTATTGGTAAAAAAAAAGTATCAATGAGTGGGATTGTCTGCAAAAGTTATAACAGGAGAAAAAAGCTCGAAATCTGTACCAATCATGGTAGATGCCAATCAATCCTCGCTCATATATAACACCAAGAGTATTTTTCTCTGGCAGAGTAGGGACCACATTCATAACCCACAATTTGGGAGATTCTAAAGCAGCAGCAAAACTTCCCAATCCAGCATTCATGTCCATTATGTTGCGGTACCTCCCAGAGTCAATAAGTTTATTTATTCTTTTATAAGCATTCACATGCTTCTTCCAGATTTTTTTGTCCTCCAGGTAAGTCTCAACAGAGATTCCAGAAACAGATCCACTGGTAATTCTAGGAGGGACAGAAAAAAGCCTCTCTGGGAATGCCTTGAGCTCCCCACCACCTTCCTCACTGTTTGATTTGGTAGATCGAGTTATGCATGCCTCCATCTTTTGGTACCTACAATAACACAAAAATGTTATGGAAACTAGGTGTTCGTTTCTCGCTCTACGCACACTAACACAACAGGAAAAAGATTGACCAATGGAAAGAATTGTGCATACGCAAAGGACTCCTAAGACAACAGGAGATAAGATAGCTGAGCAAAGTGTTGATTTAAACAGTGTGCCAGTGCAACTGTTTAGTAAAAGAAAATATTGTACGCATTTTGCGATCTGACATCAGACGCAAGAACATTAATAAATCAAAAGCATGCACATTGTCAACTGCTAAATCATGAATGCTCTGCCATACACATCTTCCTTGTATTTGCATTACTGTGATAAAGAAAATCAGGAAAAGAACCATACCAGACATTGTCTGGGTCGGAGGATTCACAATTATTGACTTGTGAAGCACGACAAGAACCAGTATTCAATTTTTTCTGCCATATAGCTGTTTCACCAAACTCGGCTTTTTTCTCCCAGCACAAAAGCTTCGCAATATCTTCAATCTTTCTTTGTTCTTCCTCGAGATCCTCCTTAGGACGCTGCCACGCTTTATAGTTATTATTCCAGTTAATTGGAGGACCCGAAAGTACCCAGTAGCCACCAGGTCTCAAAACTCGATCAACTTCCATCATATATATTCCATCTGCAGAAAGAGATCAACTGATAATTAACAATACTAGTTGCTACTGTCGTGAATATAGAATTTCACTATCGGAAAGGGGCGTCTTCATGTTTGCTTTACTTAAGCAGATGAATTAAAGATTCAGTACTCACCATTAGCCCCCCATGGGATTAAGCAACGAGAACAGTGGGCCATGTCAAAGGCCTTCGATGGATAAGGCATTTTTATGGTTCCTAAAACACCAATAACAGCAGGTACTCCTCTCTCAAGAGCAAATTGGACTTGTGCCTGGTGGGAGTCCCTTGGTGCAAATGACATAGCTATAACCTTCCGCTTCCAAAGGTATGCACCCCAACTGGCAACCTAAACAACAAAATTAGTTTTTAATGGAAAAATAATTAGAAAAAATACCATAGAGCACAAATGTCAAAAGATCAGGCCGAGCAAATAATGCATGATATAAGAAAGAATTTTTAAAGATGATTAAGAATTTAACATACCCCACAACCGGTGTCCAGAGCAGTTCTTACAGTTCCATTATCCATTGGTATTACAGAAGCAAGCTGATCAATATATCGATCCGCCCCTTGAGGAAACTGTGTCCCTCCACCAGGGAATCTAAAGACATTCCCCTCGTACTGAATCCAATTCTGAATAGCCTTCTCAACGGTTAAGCTCTTATAAGGGGCATTTGCGTAGGGTACATAATCACGACTTTTTGGCCACGGGAAAGGAGTTATATATCCTTTGGGGGCAGGAATAAGGCAGCGTAATTTCTGTTCCTGCGGCGGGCAATGCCTTTCTCGGTAATTCATATTTTCCCTTGGAAACTTCATTGCACGCTTTTGATCTTGGCAAGGTGTATGATCTGTATAACGAGCTTTGCATGGCTTAAATATTTTAATTTTTAAACCAGAATCATCAATCCGACCGTTGTGGTGGGTGTCAAAATTCAGATTTGGAAGCACACTGCAGTCTGCACCAGCCTTGGTCATCTCCAAAGCTATACTGTCTCCTTTCCCAAACCCACTCCTTTGCCATGCTCCCAACAAATAAAAGAAACAGCACAAGCCAACTACTATAAATATAGATACAGAACTCCTAGTCCCCGTAGTTAATTTTGTTGCCATTGTGCACCTGATACCATTACTTGCACAAATTCAGTATATATAAATTATCAAAGAAAAGAAAAACATTATATATGTGTGTTCGTTACTGTTCTTATCTATAAGTAAGCTTATAAACAAGCATTACTGTCCAAAGGACCAAAATACTTTCATATTTAAAATTCATAATTTTTACAATAATACTTCATAGTAGCAACTTCTACTATTAAGGCAAGTAACCTGTGAAATTTTAAAATTGCGTATCCTAAATACGCCCATAACCCCTTTATTATCTAAGGTATGACATTAAGACACTTGAAACTAAATCCCTCTATAAAAAAGTTGATATTAAATACCACTTATGTGAATGCTCTTTTAAGAGCACAAATAGTAATAAACATATAAAATCCAGCTCAATTTTCTTAACACAATGTGAACATTGAGGAGCAAAAGTACTTAACCGCTTCATTCATTCAGATTATCTAATCAAACATACATCATTTATCAAAATAAAACGGAAAATGAAACTCGATAAACAATATTGATGCAAAACAGATAATAACCAAGCAAGAACCATAGAAACTAGAAAGATCACTTGTATACACTAAAAAAGACTCGTCTCTCTCTCTCTGAAAGATCAATTGTATCAAAAAGACTATCTCCCTCTCTCTCTCTCTCACTGTGTGTGTCCAAAGATCAATTATATACAGTAAACATACTCTCTCTCTCTCTCTCTCTCCCTCTCTCTCAATACACAAAAATCAAGTAAAAAAGCTTATATACTAGGCAGAGAGGTTGCAGGTCCAACTATTTAGCAAAAAAATAAATAAATTGCAGGTTCAAGAATTGCTAAAATAAAAATCAAAACTTTACTAAAAAGCAAATAAAAAAGTTGAGAAATTTCATACCAATTTGCATCAGAAAATCCAAAGAAGAAGATGAGCAAGCTACGATTAACTTCAATTGAGCTTTAGAAATCAATTGGAGAAACCCCTAATTAAAAGTTGCAATTTTGAGATATATATGTATACATACAGAGAGTGTGTGTGTGTGTATGTGAGATTATACAAGTCGGGGAAATAGGGAATGTCCCGCGCATTCAGATCCGACATTCCTTATATAAATCTCAGGTAGTATTACATTTACAGCAAGCTTCTTTATTTTATTTTATTATTTTATTATTTTATTATAAAATTATTATCCGTGGTTTAGTTCCAGAAGAGAAGGCTTTGTTTATTAAAATGTGCAATGTGAAAGCGATTTTACATTTTAAAAACCATGTTATAAAAATTAGTAATCGAAATAGATCGGTCAATATACCGATTTATGATTAATCGGAGAATAAATTGAATATATTGTAATATTTTAAATTATAATTAATCTTAATATTTTTATTTTATTAGTAATTTATAAGTTAACATATTTATCATATTATATAATTTATAATTATTTAACTTTAATTAAAATTCAATTTTTTATATATATAAATATTATTTGCAATATACCGATCAAGAATAATACATATGAATTAATGTTATTTTAAAAATCGGATGAGTCACGTGCCTTGAGTAATGAAATCGGAAATTTTTGGAAGAGAAAAAACAATTACTTTAACACTAGTTCCATTCTTATAAATAGTTTATTGGATAAGATACAAGTTCGATCTGGAGCCCAAATATTTTAATCCAGTTCAAAAGGAGCCTGTCAATTTTTTACCCGGTTCAATTTAATAACCCCTAGTGCGGATAGAAAATGATAAATAAATTCATCACGTATAACTTGAATTAATAGACCAGTCGAGTTGATATTATATGATAAGATTAAACTATGGACTAGAAATGGTTTTTCAAATTTAAAGCTAGATACAGACTGAAAATTTCTAGCTAGAATTCTAAAACAAACAACGATAAATATATGTTTAATTGTGGGTGACGATAATTTTTCGTATAAATTGAGTGAAAATCTATATATAAATAATGTTAGCATTCGAATAGAATTAATAATAATAAATTTATAGCTTGCAAGCTATTAGAGGAACAAGTTTTGATGAAGTCTAGAAAGGCTTGCGGTGTCTTCCCACAGTTTTACTTGGTCAAAAAGCTTCAATATTATAAGTAACAACAGAGTTATTACTACTTAGCGTTGTTCTAAAAAGCAAAAATTGGCATTGTTCCGTAAATTAATATTTCAGGATAATTGGTAATTAATTAAATTGATTAATCAGATGTGTTTAGTAAAATATAAAAATAATTAATTTTCGCAAGTTTTTAAAAAAATCGATTATCATATCTTGCAGTATTTTCTGCACAAGGAAATGACTAACTCATTATTTACTCAGAGATACTGAAAATGCGAGGAGTTCCTGAGTACGATTTTAATGGGTTCCCTGTGGTAGTGTAAGATGGATATGTAAAACAATTTTGCATCATATCAAATAAACATAAGTAAACTTGACAACTGGTTGTACTAATAAGCATGCAGAAACATGAAATATAATAAGCAGAAACAAATGTAATGGTTAAGAGAGCAAGCACCCTGTTAACTGTAGTATTTCTAATTTGAAACCATTAGTAGTGTGCAATACTTTCATGACTGTGACTATACAATTTCCGATGGATTCTACCAAGAACAGTAGCAACCTTCTGAAGCAAATCTGCAGATACCTCCAGGGAAGAAACTAGATATTGTTACCATGCACCTTACAATATTATGTAGTGTTACAAGTTGTTTGTAATGTTTATACATCAACTTTGATCTTCTCCCTGTCTTGTAAGAAACAGCAACATGTTACGACCTATTGTGTATGGGATCTGATCCTTTGCGAAATGTTCTTTTGCTTGCTTGGTATGGATCAGTATTCTTGTTTGCAGTCACCGGTTTCTTCTCTGCATTTGGTTCCTTCTTAACAAATTCCTCAAGCATTCTTCGACTGTTAGCCTCTACCCCTTGATGTTCCCTGATCCATCTAAGGGCAAGGTCCATACTTCTCAAGCCCGTAATTTTAACTGGATGAACTGCTAGTAAACCTATGCAGAGTAGAAGGATAAATCCCCTATGAGCACTTAACACCATGTTTGCTATGCAATTGAGAGGAACTATACGTTTCTTGATTCGAAGCAATATAAGAAACTATGCTAGTCTCAGATTGTATGCTTCTGATTTTATGATCAAATTCCTGTACATATAAGCTTCTGATTTGCCTTTTCTGGACTTGAACTTTAAAGTGTAAAGCTGAGAGGGGCCCATAATCCAAGGGAGTTTTAGATTCATTCTAATCATAGGCTCTGCAATCTAAGCAAATTATGATTGTTACAGAAGAATCTGAGTGGAATGAAAAGTGTTTAAATAGCACCCTTGAGAAGCCAAGTATCTTTTTCCATATGTTTCCTTGCATCATTTCCCTGCTTTTGTCTCTAAACCAAGTGTTGGAATAAAGACCACTGCTGTCTCTACACATACCATCTTGCCACCTAATGCATTCTTCCATATACATGTGATGCAAAAGACATGCACATAAATTTTAGAGTAATTGGCAGTTTGTACCCTACTATTATTTTCATTTTTTCGATTTGGACCTATATTATTTTTGCTGTCAGTTTGCACCCCGAACAATTATTTTCGCTTCTTTTTGCACCCCACGGTCGCTTTTCCATCCAACTGTGACGTTAAAGTTAACGGGAGAAGGGGTAAATATGGAAAAACACTTTTGAACGGCTCTTTTGCAATATGTATGTCCTGTATATATATATGCAGCCCCTTTCCATTATGTACTATCTGTGTTCTTCTTCTTCTCTCAACAAATCAGGCCTAAACTCTTTACTCTCAACAAATCAGCCATAAGAAATGACTACAAGATGTTATTGTCTAAAATTTGCAGCACAACAGACGGCTTGGACAACGGCAAATGCGGGTCGACGTTTCTTGGCATGTCCGGATCGCAGGTGCAATTTTTTCCGATGGGTAGATGGCCCTTTGTGTCACCGTGCTCAAGTTATCATTCCGGGACTTATTCGAAGAATTACTAATCTCGAAGAAGAAATCAAGAATTTCGAAGTGATGAATGAAAATGTTGTGGAGATTGGAGGAAAGGGGAAATGGTGTAGCAAAACCATGACTTTTCTAATATTTGTGTATTTTCATTTATTTGTGTTCTGATAAGGAGTAAATATTGGTGTAGCAAAACCATGGATATGTATTGGTGTAGCAAAACCATGGATATGTATTTTCATTTATTTGTGTTCTGATAAGGAGTAAATATATTTGTCATGACAGATGTTTGTAATGAAACTATTCTTAAGTCTCAAGTTTTTAGCTGTTTTTTGTATGTTGTGGAAATTGTATGTTAGGATGTAACTGAATTGTACAATGCAATAAAAAGGAAAGCAAACTTGAAACCGTTAGTATTAACTTCAAACCAACCGAATCCAATAATATTTAAAACATTGCACCAAACTGCAGCCACATAAAACTATAAATGGACCTAGAGTAAATGTTTGGTTTTAACAAAAGACCACAAAAGTAGGTGCATATGTTCATTTAACATTGGTTCTTCACTTCTTTTGCTTTCCCAAATTTTTCTCCTTATGAAGCCTTGTTGCTTCCAAATTCCTCAAAGATGTGAACTTTCGACCTTCGACTGGCGGCACACCCAAATTCTTCTTCTTCCCAGTACTTGGGCCTGGTGCCCTGAAGGGCTTGATAATTCCTCCATGACTGGATGCATCTATATTGGTCCTAGCCTTCTTTGGTGTGTTTTGCACCTCCTTCCTTGGCTCCAGATCTGACTCCTTCCTCACTTCCTTCCTTCCCTTTACAGCTGGGTCCTTCATTGCCTCCTTTTTTGGGTTCTTCTTTGCCTCCACTGTTGGCTTCTTCTTTTCCTTCTTCTTTGGCTCCACAGAAGGCTGTAATGTAATTAAATGAGTTGTTAACTTCAGATGTGTTTAGACATGAATTGAGTTGTAATTGAATACCTTTTTGCAGGTTCTTTTATTGTGGCCATGGCCCTGGCAATTGCCGCATCTTGATGCAACTTTTGAGGTACTTTCTTCCACACCTTCTTCTTTATTCTTTCTCTCCTCATCAAATTTCTGGCAATGAAATAGCTCCAATTAGTCCCAAAATCAGACCATTTGCATAAATAAACCAAAAGCACAGTGATATATACCTTAGCTTCACATGTTCTTGTGTTGTGCCCCAAAGCCTTACACCAAGCACACTGATTTGTTGTGCCACTCCTTTTTAACATTGTTGGGTCATTTTCTCTTGTCTCAACAACATCAGTGGCTGTGTTTCTCTTTTTTTTAGCACTTGTAAACAACATACCAAGCTCAAACTTAGGGTCATCCATATCAGTGAACTCATTAAACTCAGGGAATTGTGTGTTAACCTCATCACAGGAGTCAACAGCCATCCTCTCATCAGTACTGTCAAAACCACCCTCAGAACTTTCTTCATCAACAACTTTTGGTTCTTCACATTCAACTCTATCACCCTCAACTTCATTCAAACCTTCATCATCACCTATATCTGCACTGGTTCTCACTTGTTCTTCTCTGTCCCCTTCATATGCATCATCCCTAACTGCTTCTTTTCCTTTTTTACTTGACTGTGCTTGTCCTTTTTTAGTTTTCTTCTTTGGCTGACTACTCTGACTTACAGGTGGACCATCATCTTCATCAAGCACTACAGGAGTATCAACAGTATTCTTGAACAAGCCCTGTTAGGAAACAATGCACCATATTTGAAAATGCACCATCAAGCAGAATTTATGAAAATGCAATAATTAAAAATTGATAAGGAGAGTTAGATATTACCCTTAGCATTGAGTATCTTCCTTTTTTCCTGGTTCTGAAAGGAGGATTGGGAGGTGGTATTCTCTTCTTCTTCTTTTTAGGACTAATTTCAACCTCACTCTCACTGGAATCCATATTTGAACTATCTCCATTAAAACTCACATCATCTTTCTCTTCATCCCCCTCACAGTCATCTTTCCCCACTTCTTCCTGTTTTCCTTTTGCTTGACACTCTTCAATCATACTCTCAACTCTTTGTATTCTCTCATCAGTGTTAAATTGAGTGAAATCAAAGTCAAGCAAGTCACTATAACTATCTTTGGCAGTGGTATAAACTTGAAGGCACTTAGTGTAAACTAACATATCCAACATGGTCCCAACATCATCATCAAAATCTAATGGATTTATAGTATCAACACATAACTCTCTCTCAGGAAGGGAAAACCACAGATCATATGAACCCTCTCCTATGCCTATTTCCTTACACATTGAGTCCAAATCAACCATTCTAAAATTTCTAAGAGAGCACATATCAAAAAATTTGCATTCCCCGTCAATGTACGCAGTAAAATCTTGACTAAACTCTCCCCCATATAACAGTTTAATGGAGAAATTAAGTGAATAATCTGAAACAAAACCAATTTTGTATACATGTAAACAATAATATCACAACATAAACACATTGTCACAGTTAAAAAAGACCACGAATTGGACAAAAAAAACCCTAAAAACTCAGATGACAAAGTAACCCCACTTGTATAACTGATAACTGAAATTGCTAGATGACAAAGTATTTAGGGACCACAAATTGTTCAATAAACAATAGAAACCCTAAAAATCATGCATGCAAACATATTGGGTTTAATCGATACCATACAAACACTATAACCAGACTTTTAATAGAAATTTACCCCCATATTCTGGTATTTCAGCATCATCTTCCATTATTGGTGCTTCAATCACCGGGATTTCAACTCCTTTGTCCAACACTTGTAGCCAATAATCCTCTGGAACTTCATTCCAACTTATTGTTCTCAAGTTATCATCACTTACTACTCGCATACGGCCTCTCATTTTCTCACAGTTGTCTAGGGTTCACAAATTAGGGGTTTCAATTAGGGGTTCACAAATTAACGGAAATGAGAGAGTGGTTAGGTTTAATTCATGTGGAGTTTGGTTTCCTATTTTTGTTTGTTTTACTCTGTTTTTTTGTTTTTAATTAGTAATTGACTAAAATGCCCCCATTCCCGTTAACGTTAACGGCACAGTTGGATGGAAAAGCGCCCATAGGGTGCAAAAAGAAGCGAAAATAATTGTTCGGGGTGCAAACCGACAGAAAAAATAATATAGGCCCATATCGAAAAAATGAAAATAATAGTAGGGTACAAACTGCCAATTACTCTAAATTTTATTATAATGACAGTTCCCAAGGTTGTCTCAGTTAATTCCTATGCCTTAGCTATGAAGAAAATAAGATGAGTTAAATATTAGACAGCAGCAGCCAAATCTACAGGATGTTGGGTCATAAAGAGGAGTAGAATGGAAAGTATGGAAGAATGGAACAATCTCCCTAAATACATTGACAATAACTTTATGCCAAATGAAGATCTAACTTTAGAATTCCAAGCTCTAATCTCTATGCAACAGGGAAATGAAATAATCATCTTGTTCTGTGTTTATTATTTGCTTTGTTGTTTCTGTGGCCCGATTCACTTATCAATTTTGGTATATCGTATATTCTTCCAAACATTAGTTTCAAGCACAAAGGGAGCCTGGGAGGGGATGAAAGATTCGAACTCATTTCCTTGTCATCGAACTGAATTCCTTGTCATTCGAGAGGGGGATGGGGAACGAGTCTTTGCCTTTAAGCTATCCAGGAAATGTGAATCCTTAGGTTGTTTCAATCTTAGTTTACCCACAAATGTCTGAAACAGACTCATTTTGGTTCTCCTTAAATTCTATTCATTCTCCAGTTATATATTATCTATCTTTTGCCTACTATTCTTGTATGATTACAAACTCCAATTGAAGCTGATTCCCCTGCTTTAGTATTTTGCATAATGAGATTTGGTGGCCATTCTGAAATATAAACAAAAATATTAATAATGGTCCAAGCAATGAATACTTCATGTTAGATATATTGTTAATTAGCTGATAATATGCTTTAGATCCTTCAATTAAAGTTAAAGGAGTAACGGCCTTGTCCTGTGCACTTTTTCACCCTCAATAACCTTTGATGCGCTCAATATCTGTAAACTGTGACTATTAGGATATGTTACTGTCAACCACGCCAAACATACCCAGTACGTTAGTAAATCAATGTTCCCGGGGTAAAATTCTTGAAATAAACAAAAGCTTATCCGTAGGATTGGTGGTAGGCTTTTTCTTTAGTTCATGTACGCTTACGTTGTGCTACGTACTTTTGCATGCTTAATGTACTTATCAGATACTCCTGGCTTTTTCTAAAGTTGTTTACCATTGTGATCTGTGTAGTATGATAACATCAATCTCCCCTGCAAGTTTTTGTAACAAAAGGAAAGTGCAGATTGTTGGTAGTGGAGCTCGGTCCTAAAGTAATGGCTTTCTATTATTTTGTAGCAAACAATTGGGGTCCATGCTTCCAGTTCGATAAACACAAGATTTCGTTTTTATGTGTTAGTTTTTTTAAAGTAAAAGTTTACTATCATTATCATGGATTGATGTATGCATTTGTTGCTGTTTCGGTATTGATCTTCCATGTACCTTCCATAACAATGATCGAAGTATATATAGTTTTGAAATAAGATATTAGACCTTCTCCAACGCAGGCCCAACTCCTGCTTGGAAACCGTGAAATGGATCTGTTTTATCAATTCAGCGTTAGAGCATTAGACAAAAGTTGTCCAGATCACCAGGTCGGGCTCGGCCAAACTTTCGTAACTTCTGTCCTTATATAATATTTTATATTTTTCAACTGTTTATTCCGGTGAATTACTTGCTAGATACCTAATATAATATAGTTACATGGGCCTGGTATTAACACTCTCCATTGAAGCTACTCAGCCAAGTTCCGGTTTTTCTTAGCCGACATGCGAGGGGACCCGGAATGAACAAAAGTTGGGCTCTTGCATTGCTGATGCTCTTAGTTATTATTGGCATGTCCTTGTAGGAGTAATGTAAGGTTTACGTACATCTAACTCTCCACATATCCTACTTGCGAGTGAACATGTTTTAAGTTTGTCCTGGCTTCTCCGGTAAAATTATATCAGAAACATTCCTAGTCTTTGTTTTGTTTCAAACTCATCTGTATGAGAGAGGGAGAGAGACAAGGATGGACACTGCAATCAGAATGTTTCCTATAATAAACCTAAAGAAATACAGATGCTTGTCTACTTTAGGATTATTCCAGACATGCCAAGACTGCTAAATTCTTTGGAGAATATAGCATCTTCCTTTTTCTAGTTCTTCCATGAGTTGATTTAGGTGATGTTCTCTTTACTATTCCTTTATTTTTAACCTTCAGAACAAATGATGTTAGGCTGGCCCATGAATTTTATCTTGAACAGAATGGACTTGAGAGTAGATCATGATTCATGAACAACAGTGATCTAGTTAAGCAGGTAAAGTACTAACCTTTTTTAACATAATACTTGTGTTGCTTAAAAATGATCACAAACGAAGTAATTGTGATATTAAGGTTTATTTCATAGTAGAATCTCAGTCTCTGCTACATTTGATTATCGCATAGTAAGACATTTTCGGAGAACTGTCTTAATAATTTAATTTTCTGGCACTTACGGAAATCTTTCATTTTTTTTTTTAAATCTTGCAAAGTATCGGAGTCTTGCTATGCTATACTCTGTTTTGCCATAGAAAGAAAAATCTTGCAAAATTTCGTAGTCTTGCTATGCTATACTGTCAACTCTGTGTTGCCATAGAAAGAGGATGTAAAAATTTCAGTAATAAACCGAGCCTAACGAATGAAGTGAATACAAAACAGAGGTACATGTAAATGACTTTGAAAATTTACAACCACCACCAATGGATTTGAGGAAAAATGCAAATCTTGAACTAACATCTTCCACCGAATACTCTAAAAATACCATTCTCCTGTGTCTGACATACATACAAAATTAACTTTATTTCTTCATATTTGACAGGTACCTTTCTTCAAAAGGCCTTCCATAACATATGGACACATAACTACTGCACAGGTTCATGAATTATGTTGTTGCTGGCTGGTGGTATCAGGTGGTGATGCTAGTATGGGCGGTGATGCTTCCGAAGCTGATGATGATGATGCCAACACAGGTGATGATGCTAACGCAGGTGATGATGCTAGCGTGAAATGTAGACCCCTAGGTGTTCTTGATTGTATTACTAAAGCAAACTGGGTTGCTGCCACTGCCGCAGCCTCCTGCTTTCACCATTAACATTACGGCGTGAGTATAAACATCTTAAAATGCAGTCTACGACAGGGTAAACAAAATAAATATTAGGAGTATGATGTGCAGAGATTTTAAATATAATTGATTTCTTGATGATAATGTGTTTAAGGTTGTACCAAGATGCTGCCAAATTGAATATTTGAACCATCCTACAATCATGCCCAGCACTTGTTGAATAATTATCTTTCTACATTTTAATGTCACCGTTAACTTGCAATTGCTCAAGTAAGGTAACTTACTATGTCTTTGTATAACGTTGTTGGTCCATTAAGTGCACTCTGTTCTTTTAAATTGTGAAACATGTACAATATTCCCCACCCATGTACCAGTAGTAATGGAAAAAACTGACCACGTAATTTACATTGTTGATAGAAACATACAATGAGCTCTAATCAAATAGGAGTTAAATGTATTTATAACCTGTCTTTGTCTTCGACGTTGCATGATACTGATTGCCCAAGCCATGATGTAGCAGGGCAACAGAAATCCAGTAAGCCGGAGTAAGAACAGCTGTACAGCATCATACAATGTATGGAGTCAATTCAAATACAAGTAAAGCAATAAACATTGTAAATATACTAAATCCTAAAACTTAAATGCAAGAAATTTAAGGTCTACTTACAGTAAAGAAATTAGATTCATCGCTATCTTCATCAGCATCGGTCACAGTTACTGCATGCCTTAATAGCAAGAGAGCCATTAACTGCCAGTCAACCATTAAAAGTTAGAAATATCACGGGCACCTAAAGCTAAATCAAGGTTGTGTCTGATGTGTCGATGGAAGCAAAGAGAATAGGCAAAGCAACCAAGTTCTCTGAATCCCAGGTAAAGTTTCAAATTCAATATGCAGGAACTCACGAATTTGTGACCATAACACTTCTTTGCAAACACCAATGAAGTATAACTAGAAGGTAATACTAACGAAGTATTTTAATCATAAAACCTTTTTGTTTATTTTTTAATTAACAGCCACAAAATGCAGTCTCTCCGAGTAAACTGAACCTTTTCAACCCAAAATTCTACTCCTAAATGCTCATTAAATTAGTTTTTCAGATTGCAATAATTAAAGGCTTACAATAAGAGCAGCTGAACGGAAAAACGAAGCTCCACTGGCATTTGTTGAATTATATTCATCATACTCGGCCTCCAAAATTTGACGTTCTGCTTCTGTGATTGCCAAAATGCGAGGATCATGCAAATCCAAGGGTGTGCCAGATATATGCCATCCTCCCCTGATATCAACAGAAATCAGCATGTCACTATTCAGATTCATACTCGTTCAAATTTCTTGTTTTTAAAGGAAAATAGTTTGCCACCATGTTCCAAATTGTCACAAATAATTATGTTCAAAAATTTAAAATACACTTGGTAATATTATTACACCATACAAAAATATAGAAGTTCAAGTTACCCAATATCGATGGTAGTCTCCTCAGGTCGTGGAGGAGCAGTATAGTCAGGCTGGTAGGTCTGCATATCAACGGCAAGAATATATCATTAAAAGGCAAAGTAAAATCAGGTAACCATTGTATACTCATAACATTTAAGCTGTGGAAACAACAATTACAGACATGACCAAACTCAAATTTCCACAAAAAACTTAATTCCATAATTTTTAATATAAAAATTAAATTTACAAAAGAATAACCCTCAATGCAGAACCAACCTTTAAATTCCCATGCTAAAGGGCTTTAAGTGACATTTATAGAGATTGGTGGCCTGACATGCTAACATGACATTTGGCACCCGAAGTAATCACTAATTAACCCTCACTGTTTTCAACTTTAAAATGACCTAGTCGGTTTAAACCTCAATATTATACACAATGCAGCAATTTATTAGAGATTTATAGTACACAATGCTTTTCCCAGGACATAGCAGTAAATCTTATTATCGAGAGGAAAAAAAAGGTTAAACATAGTTTATCCATTGCAGTATAATACACAGGCGCCTAGAAATGACTATTTTATGTATATTACATTTACTTCCCAAAAAGCATTACTGTACAAGAAGAAAAAGCTTCATCTGGTATTCAGCTTAAACGCTAGACAGAAGAATTAAAGAAATAATAATTATAATGAACAAAAAATGTACCTGATGGCAAATTTCACATGTGATGTCTCCTTTTTCATTGCACCAGTGCTGTACACACTTTCTGTGAGCATACTGCAGAAAATTTGGGCAAACAATGGAATGAATCAGACAGAACATATGAAAGAGAAATAAAACCAAAATCACCATTTACAAAGATATCAGATACAATCAAGCTATCCATTTTACACTCAATCTGGGTTTACTAATTTTATTTTCCTAGTAGAAAGAACAAAAAACAATTCAACCAAGCTACTACGACACCAAAAATTTAATTTCAAATAAAGAGTAAATTTTAAAATCATTTATTCCGGCTCAACCAACAATTATTTCTGCTTCCCAAATTTTCAGTTATTGCCACTTTTAATATATCTTTTACAATCAAGTTCATGATAATCAACATAAAGATCACAACTTTCACAGTTCTTACCTCCTCAATCAATCATTTTCCCTACTAACCAGAACATCATCCAAAAAAGCTAATAAATTTACCTTGAGACTGCCACTACAGTTGCAAGGTGACTCCATATTCGAAATAGCATCCTCATCCTGGCATATACGACACTCAGCCATATTTATAAGAGGCGCTTCCTCATCATTTGCCTCGTCTATTCTCGCATCCAATGCCACCAAAGCAGATGATGAAGCTAAAGAATTGGCCACTGGCTCTATTCCAGAAGATATCTCAGGCTTCACGAGCCGGTTCATATCAACAATTAAATGATCACCCATTTTTACAAACTAATTGAACCCGAGATAGCCCTATATCAATCACAAAGATATGATCTTTTTATCAAAATTCAAGTACCTGAAACCCAGAAAAGCCAAAAAACAAACTTTGACATCAAAAACACCCAAATGAAAAAGCTGATCAAAACAAGAAAACAAACAAATAGGTCTAAAGCTAATGTGTGCAACTATTAATCACAAAGATATGATCTTCATATCAAATTGAAGTACCCAAACACAAAAAAAAGACCAAAAATCAAAATTTTTAATCCAAAAAACACACAAATTAAAAAGCTGATTAAAACAAGAAAAGTGTTTGAATACAATGCAAGTATGGTATATATAAACACAAGATACCATAAATTAATCACAAAGATATGATCTTTATATCAAATTGAAGTACCCAAACACAAAAAAAAGACAGAAAATCAAAAAATTTAATCCAAAAAACACACAAATCAAGAAGCTGACTAAAACAAGAAAAGGGTATGAATATAATGCATGTATACAATATATGAACACAAGATACCTCTAAATTCACCACAAAGATCCAATCTTTTTATCAAAATGCAAGTACCCAAATGTAAGAATGAAATGTCTGTTACAAAAAACTCCAAAAATGAAGAAGCTGATAAAAACAAGAATAATACAGGTGTGAATATAATGTATGTATATATTTACCCGGGGAAGCGCGTTTGCGAGAAGGGGAGGGTCCCACCGAGGAAAGGGTCGTGTAGTTGGTGTAGTTTCCTCCCTTTCTCTTTGTGGAAGAGGGGGAGAGGAAGAATATTGAGTTCACCCTTTCGTCAATCCGCGTTCCCCAGTTATTTATTTCCAACTTGCTTTTCTTTTATTGATGTGTATTTGTATATGCATTTAGTCTAATATAATTTAGAAAACTGGGCATTGATCCGAGGAAAATGTCATGCACCTAAATTTGGTTCGAAATTTTTCCCTAATGCTTTTATTTTATATATTTATTATAATTATAATTGCAGATCAAAATTTCATGAAGACATTTTTTCGTCGATGATTTTTAAGATAATTTACGTTTCCCAAATAAATCTATACTATTTATTACTCCCTCCATCCCCCTCGCTTCTTTACATTGGGGACGGGGGCTCGACACGCCCTTTAAAATTCTTGTTAAATGTAGTTACATAATTTTATTTTAATTTTTTTTCTTCTAGATAAAAATATAATGTTTAAACTTTTATACAAAAAAAGAAAATTTTAAAAATAAATTACAGAGATATACTTTATAGTTGCCTTAAAATACGTATAAAAAATGTGAAAAAAACTGTAAAGAAATGAAAGGGACATAGGTAGTAATAAATAAATTATTTTTAATTTGATAATAAAAATATTAAAGTATCAAATTTTAATACAAACCTGACAAAAGTTACTTCTATCTTGAATGAAGGTTGAACATGTTTGGCTGACAAATATAAGCTACTTATTCACTTATAGCCGTAAGTACTTATCGACGAATGTTTGTCGGCCCAGTTTATAAGTCGAATTTACAACTTATAGTTTGATAAGTTGAATGGTTAGCAATGTTGTACTTTCTCAACTTATTTTGATTTTTTAGTTTTTATTAACTTAAGTTTTAAAATTTAAGTTTTTACGTGTATTTCTAATTTCAATTTTAGGAATTAAGATAATTCTATTTAAAAATTATTCAGTTTAGTTCATTTTAGTAAAATAAATTCTGACTTATAAGTAAAATTACCCAAACACTTACTTAACTTATAATTATTCATTTACTTATCATTTATAAATTACTTATTAATTTTAGGTCATAAATTACTTATTTTAAGATTTCTCAAACGGACACTTTGTTATCATCACAAATCAACTTATATTCTCTGTAAAACTGTTTATTAATAAAAAAATATGTATAATTTGGTACTAGAACTACCAAAATATCAAATTTTGATACTCACTTGGCAAAAATTAACTTATATTCTCTATAAATTTTGTTATCAGCACAAATCGATTTCTGTTCTCTATAAACTTTATTTTCTTTTTATTTACTTTTAAATTAAAAACCATTCTTTAAACAAATTTATGTGTTGTATTTTGAAAATATATTTAGTAATATGTAATTAAGTATAATAACATCTATTTACTTTTAATTTAAAAATTAATTTTTATCGATAATTAAGTAATATTAAATAAACTATATTAAAAAGTTAATTATAAGATAATTATCAAATAGTATTAATTAAGCCCGTAAGGGTTGGCGCAGTTTATTAAATAAAAGATAATTATCATTTTGGTCACGTGTCCGAATCCCACGGGAGGAGAATTTATGATTATGTCACTTGAACCAGAGCATGTCGCTTAAGTGCGGTTTATCTTGATTCCCGTGGTTTGCAGGTTATTGCGTGAGTCATGTGGTTTACCCAGTGCGCATCCAATTATATCGGCTGCGGGTTCCCTACGATTAAAAAAATAAAAATAAAAAATAAAAAATATTAATTAATATTAAATTATCTAAAATAACAAATATTTGGTTCATAAGATAAATATACAATTCGTTTCGCAAAAACAAAACTAAAAATGTTACATTTTTATATCAAGTAAAACAATAAAGAACTAGAATTATAGTAGAAAATTTCATAACTAGCTTGATTTCTTTTATTCACAAAATGTTAGATATCTATATCAAGTAAAACAATACAGAACTTGAATTATAGTGGAAAATTACATAACTAGTTCGATTCCTTTTATTCACATAATTATTTTTTACAAGTACCAATTTAATATTTCATATTAATATATTAATTTCAATTCGTGTTTCGCACGGATTATGAATTCAATTCTCTACAAATACTAATTCGATATTTTTAATCTCAAACCCGTGTTCTGCACGGATTATCAACTGTCTATACTAATAACGAAATCATGTTTTTTTAAAACAGAGGCAGTCCCAAATCTTGATATTCAGTAGAAAATTATACAATCATTTTTAAAATTTTATGTAATTAAATCTCAAGTAACACAAATTAATTTCTACTCTCTATAAACTTTATTTTCACTTCACACTACGCCATAGATGGCCTATAGCAACATCAAATAATGTTATAACAGACCAAACAAATGTTACCATAGCCGGCCAAAAGACCTAAGGTAACATAAATTTTATGTTATTTTTTTCAAGTTACCTTTGGACCCTAAGGTAACATTTCTTTTGCCCTGGTGTAATATGGACTTTTGTGTTACAATAGGCATCAAATGTAACATCAAAGTATGTCTATAATATCAAACTATGTATGTTACTTTTGGGCTTAGAGTTTGCAAAAAAAACAGGACCCCATATGTGGGCCCCGCATGTGGGCCCGCCTGTTAGCCACAAAATCATTGTAACATTTTTTCCCTACCGTAATAGTTTTATAATGATTTGTATTATATTATATCAATTTGTTTGTAACATTGAAGTACCTAATGTAACATATTTCTCAAAAAATATTGACAGAATTTGTTTGCAAATTGAACATACCATTAACCTGTTTTTCATAAAAGTCAACAAAATAAACAAAAATGAGAATAAAAATGAACAAAAATGAACAAAAATGAAAACACAGTTTTGGTATTAATTCAAAAACTGCATGGTTAAATGGACAAAACTTAAGCGAAAATTTTGTGTGCGCTTTTGGGTGTCATCTACAGTTTGTCTTGGTCTTGCAAGAGTTTTTCTTTAGCTAGTTTCTTGAGCTTAGCCACCTCAAGATCTGTGCTCATCTTCTCTTGTACATCTCACCAAGTCACTGATTTAAAATTAAACAAGTAATTAGTAAAAATAATCTACCGAGAACAAAACGCAATGACTAAGAGTCTTACACTAAATATTAACTATTAAGTGCTGAAAAGCATGTTTACTCTATACTGATAAAAATAGATACATTCTTTGTCACCTCTATCTTTATAATTGGGTTCTAAATCCTATAGTACTGCTCTTCCATTAAATAAATGGGCCTTTTATGTTCCTGTCATGCATCAACAATTGTCCTATAACTTAAGGTTCAACTTTAATCACGTCGGTACTCTGTAAATTTGCAAATTTTTGCAGTATCGAGTCTAGATGATTAATAAGCATGGAAAGACTCACAACTGATCTGATTCTAATCAATTCCTCTGTAAATGTGTCAATTTGTACACAAATTTCTTACCAGTTAATAAAATATAACAACAAGCTAAAAATGAAACTTTATAGACGATGAACTTAATGTTAGGAATGAAGTTGGAAGTCATCAACATACCACCCCTATTTCCACAGAGAGTAAAGGACCAAGATATTGCACACTAGGATGGATCTTTTCTGGTAAAACTCAGCTTCATCAGCCAGTGCTAACCGGATTATTTCAACAACGGCCTTTGTTTGCAGCGCCCAGTTGACATATCTTGGTTTGTATGATTCACATACGCGGTACAAGTCATTTGGTTGTGCCCGCAACAAAAAGTCAAAAAAGAAATACCATTTAACATTATCGGTTAAATTGTTTAACGAAGATAAATGGTGAGGAAAGTTTAAATGAATTACCGGGAAAGTAGTGACGACGTATAAATAGGTAGTCTGAAGATAAATAGAGTAAATACTAAGCATTCTGTAGATATATCTATGTTGGTTTTCAGTGTATCAAAAAATTGGGAAATATTTGCATAAGTCAATATGTAACTAATATTGACCATTAGAACTTATGCAACATACACAATTTATCTGAAAAGATACACAATTTTAACCAACTATCAGTCTTCAGTGTACAAATAATTGAATTATAAGATGCAAGGAAAAGATACTATGCTACCTTTTATCAATATTAATAGTTGCTTAAACACAGTTGTTCATTTACGAAGAAGATGTGGCACTTATAGTAAGGAGGATATATTACCTTTGTACAATATATAAGTTTTTTGTTGTCAACACTTGACAGGCACAAGTTTTCAAGAACCAAAGTGGTGAAGAACATGATTGCCTAATGACATAACAGATAATTTATTTGTTAAAAAAATTATGAGCATATTTTGAAAATTAAAAAAAACTATCATTACTGGAACGTTCGAGGAACTGAGATTTGCAAGACCTTTTTCCATTGTTGTTCTAACAGCCGAGTCCAGAGAAAATCTTTCAATCTTCCAAGAGATGTAACAATGCTGGGACGGAGCTCAATTCGAGATTTTAGTAATTTCAGATAACGAGAGAATAAACAATAAATCGGAAATAAATTGCTCTTTGCTTTAATGATGATTGAATGATAAAGTAATTAATAATATATATTCTGATCAAGTTGAAGAAGTAAACCTCCATCAGGGGACCAATACTCGTATCACCTATATGTGCTTTTTATAAATTGTAGGTAATCCTGCAGTTCATTGGAATTTTTTAGATTTGGTAATAATATTCATAGATCTAAAAATTTAAATTTGCTTTTATAAAGAACAAAAGCGGAAGCAAGTATTAATTAATAGATGTGATAATCTTTTGATCATAAGTTAACTCCAAATGGAAGATACATAGAGAGGGAAAGTACTTGCAGCTTAGGCGTTAATCCAATAGATGAAGGATTTCTGTAGGTGTCCATTAATTTGTGCCTGTTTTGCAATAAATTAAATTAAAAAAATAGAATCACACAAAAGGTTGCAAATGAGGATTAACTTCAGAACGCTTAAACAATCTCTGCATTTACCTCAGGAATACTTAAACATATGTGAATAGCGGATTCCAAGTCATTACCTGAGTAAACAGCCTGTATGAATCTAGCCAAATTAATTAGAAGTTCCAATAAGAATTGAAAGAGAAGCCTTTACTGAGATTAAATTTAGTAGTTGACAAAAAATCGTGATAGAGGAATACAAATTATGTTGGTCATTGAGTATATTTAAGTGTTTTCAACATTTATACAATAATTATTGTAAATTATCATGCCTTGCGTTATTATGAATATATAGAACATATTTTGGAAAAAAAATCACTATACCAGACAGCTTATCAACTAAGTAATGTAAATACCATCTCACATCCATAAACACAAGCAAATATACACAGCTTTAAATTTAACAAATGGCAGCGTAGTGAGTAAAGAAATTACCGGCCAACTTCTGTAAACATATTTGAAAGCAATATATGATTGCCAGAGTCTTTTGGTTCAAATTAAAATAAATTTTCAGCTGCAACTTTTCCTAATTTACTAATATTTACTATTAGATATATCTGAGATGTAATGTCTAATCTGTTGTGTTTAGTTTCAGAATTTCATATCAGGACTTATTGGAAATCAGAACTTACTGAAGTCAGAACTTATATCAGAACTTAAGGCTGTCAGGATTTATATCAGGACTTAAGTGCGGGTACTTCTGATAAGGAATGCAGCTGATTTACAGGAGAGGATCTGGACTAAAACAATAGAAGATATGCATGAAGAGTTGGACAACTAGAAGACTTGTAGAAGATAATATCTGATTGATATATTTTAGGAGACAGAATTATATTCCATATCAATTAGAAGATATCTTGTAACTGTGTACAATTTAAACACAGCTTAGGGTTTACACTATATGTGTTATCATTCACGATGAAGATTATACATTGTAACCTAGTAGCTCTTAGTGATATTGTTCATCACTGAGAGTGAACAATTGTTCTATTGTAACAGAGTTTATTATATTGAATATACCTGATTACTGTTACATACTTGTGTTGATAAATTGATTTAAACACTATATTCAATCCCCTTCTATAGTATTGTGTGACCTAACAAGTGGTATCAGAGCTACTCTGTTGATATACAAACAGTGAGATCCGGTTTACAATCATGTCTGAAGAAACACAAACTCCACCTAAGCTCACCAAAACTCAAGATACTAAAAACAATCAAACCTACAGTCGATATGAAACCATTATGGTTCCCATACTGTGAGCATCTGAGTATCCTATATGGAAGGTAAAGATGGCTATGTTTCTGGAAGCTACAGATCCAAAATAACTTGATAGAATTAATGAAGGACCATATAAGCCTACCAAGCTTTCTGTTGCAGTTGCTGATCAACCAACAAAGGTCATACCAAAGGAGAAATATGATTACACACCTGAAGACATCTCATCAATTTCCAAGGATGCAAGGGTAAGGCATTTGCTGCATAATGCAATTGACAATGTCATGTCAAATAGGGTAATTGGATGCAAGAGTGCAAAGGAGATATGGGATGCTTTGGAGACGAGATGCCAGGGAACTGAAGCCATCAAAAAGAACAGAAAGACAATACTCATACAGGAGTATGAGCACTTTGACTCAAAAGCTGATGAGTCATTAACTGATTTATATGATAGGTTTGCCAAACTCTTGAATGATCTGTCACTGGTGGACAAGGAATATGATCTTGAAGATTCAAATCTAAAATTCCTTTTAGCTCTTCCTGAAAATTGGGATTTGAAGTCTACTACCATAAGAGACAACTATGACCTTGCTGAAACTACTCTTGATGAAATTTATGGTATGCTCAAGACTCATGAACTTGAGATGGATCAAAGGAGCAAGAGGCATGGAAGAAAGTCAAAGACAGTTGCTCTTAAAGCTGAGGAGGAATCTTCTAAAGTGGTTGTCTCAAAGAGGGGCAAAGGAAAGGCTCTCATCATACAGTCTGATTCAGAGTCATCATGGTGATGATTCAGAATCTGAAAGTTTATCTGAAGTGGATGTTGATGTAGAGATGATGCAGTTGTGTGCTCTTATGGTGAAGGGTATCACGAAGATAGCCTACAAGAAATTCAGAAAGGGCAAGAAGTTTTCCAGGAAAGGTGGAAGTTCTGAAAAGAAAGGGTTCAGAAAGTCTGAAGGCAAAGGAGGAAAGTCTGACAGATGAGATAACTCAAATGTCAAATGCTACAATTATGGTGAAAGAGGCCACATCTCTCCTGACTGTAAGAAAGGAAAAGGTGATAAATGCAAGGCACTTGTTATAAAGAAGAAAAACTGGGTAGACACTTCAGATTCTGAAGAAGAGGTGAACTATGCCTTGATGGCAAATGCTGATAGTAGTTCTGAAACTGTTGAATTGAAGGTATCTCAAATAACTCTTGTTTTTCATACTGATGATATTACTGAGTTGAGATTATATCTTAAAACCATGTTCATTAGTTTTAGAGATCAGACTTTAACTAATGAAAGATTAACATCTGAAAATCTTGCTCTTAGAAATTGAAATGACTACTTAGAAAATGAGTTAGTTTTTCTTCATCAAACTCAGAAAGAAAGAGATGATTCTGTGTATGTTAAGAATGAATTGCTAAAACTGAATGAATCTCTAAAAACTGAATTAGAAAAGGAAAGAAAAAATCATCAAAACTTGGACTAACTCTGGCAGGACAACTCAGAATATACTAAGTAGTGAAAACTGGAAAGAAGGACTAGGTTACCTAGATGATAAATAAGAAGAGGAAACTGTGTCTTCTAAACCAAACTTTACCAAGAAAGCTGAAAAGATGAAAGATTCTGAAAAGTCTGATTAGAAATGTAAAGACTGTAAGTTTGTAGCAAAACTGTTAAGTTTGTAGCAAAAACTGTAAAGTCTGATTCTGAAAAGATGAAAGATTCTAAGACAGAAGTCAAAGAAAAGTCAACTTCTGACAAATTAAAACAGGACAAACCAGCTTCAGTAAACATTGGTTTGATGACAAAGAAGTAGCTTAAGCATAAGCTGAAAGAGATTAGAAATGTGAACAAGGTAAAGAAAGCTAGAAAAAATAGGAATGCAAAGGAAGGTGTGAATAAAAGTAATAATTATATGTCTGTTCCTAATGCTCCTAGAAAGAAATGCTATAATTGTGGAAACTTTAACCATCTTGCTTCTTTTTGCAGGAAAAATAAAGATATAAACTCTTTACCTCCTAGATCAGGAGTAAGAGTCAGTCTGTTAGGTTTAAACCACAAAATCCTTATATTTATTGTGGTAAGTTTATGGCATTCCATTTATACTTGTAAGGAATATCATAGTTTGTACTATGATTATTATCAAATAAAACCTTCTTTAAAGAGAGTTAGTGTAATTCTTTCTAGTGTAAAGTCTGATGCAAAGTCTGATATAAAGTCTGATCAACAACATGTTAGCATAAACTCTGAAATTAAATCCGCTGCAAATGCTAACAATCTTAAAAAGGCCAAAGGATCCAAGAAAGTCGGGGTCCTTAAACTAACCAATAGTGGTCTTTGTGATTGCAGGGCAACAGGAAAAATATCCTAGTTCTGGACAGTGGATGTTCGGGACATATGACTGGAAATAAAACCCTGCTATCAGACTTTGTGGAGAAAGCTATCCCAGGAGTTTCTTATGGAGATGGCAACATGGGAAAAACTCTGGGATATGGCAATATCAATCTTGGGAATGTCATCATTGAAATAATAGCTCTTGTCTCATGACTTAAACACAATCTGCTGAGTGTAAGTCAAATCTGTGACAAAGGTTATCATGTAGATTTCTTTGAAGAACACTGTGAAGTTGTAAGTAATTCAACAGGCAAAGTGGTTCTGAAAGGTTACAGGCATGGTAACATATATGAAGCCAGACTTTCAACAAATTCTGATGGTTCTGTAATCTGTCTGTTAAGCAGAGCATCATTTGAAGAAAGTTGGAATTGGCACAAGAGACTCTCTCATTTAAATTTCAACAACATAAATGAGCTAATAAAGAAAGATCTTGTGAGAGGACTGCCAAAATCAGTATTTTCTCCCGATGGCCTTTGTAACTCATGTCAAAAGGCAAAACAAAGGAAATCTTCATTCAAGAGCATAACTGAATCCTCAATTCTTGAGCCTTATCACTTACTGCATGTTGATCTATTTGGTCCAGTCTATGTCATGTCCATTGCAAATAAGAAATATGCTATGGTTATAGTGGATGAGTTCACAAGATACACTTGGGTGTATTTCTTGCACAAAAATAATGAAACTGCATCTACTCTAACTGATCATGTCAGACAGCTGGATAAGTTGGTCAAAGATTCTGTTAAAATAATAAGAAGTGATAATGGCACTGAGTTCAAGAATTCAATCATGGAAGAGTTTTACAAAAAGCATGGAATAAAGCAGGAATTTTCTGCACCTGAAACTCCACAGCAGAATGGAGTTGTAGAAAGAAAGAACATGACTCTTATTGAAGCTGCACGAACTATGCTTGATGAAGCAAAGCTTCCAACCTATTTTTGGGTTGAAGCTGTCCAGACTACTTATTTTACACAGAATGCTACACTCATAAACAAGCTTGGAAAAACACCATATGAGATGGTGAAGAAAAAGAAGAAAAATCTGAAATACTTTCATGTATTTGGATGCAAGTGTTTTGTTCTTAAGACTCATCCTGAACAGCTGTCAAAATTTGATCTAAAAGCTGATGAAGGAATTTTTGTTGGATATCCAATTTCCACAAAAGCCTTCAGAGTCTTCAATTTAAGAACAAGGGTTTTCATGGAATCTATCAATGTATCTTTTGATGATAAAAAGATTACTGGACTTGAAGATTTCAATGATCATGATCAGCTGAGATTTGAAAATGAAGATTTAAATTCAGATTCTGTAAGTTCTGAAGACCTAAATCCTGATCCTGTAAGTTCTGACGGGTTAAATTCTGATGTCATTGAAACTGTGGTAACTGCTCCAAAGGAAAATGAAACTATTCAGGGGGAGCAAGCTGATGAACATACCACATCTCAAGACTCTCAAGAAGCATTAGAACCTATCACTGGCTCTTCAAGTTCTGATTCATCAAGTGCTGATGAGCCGAATTCTGATAATTCTGGAAACTCTGATTCTTCAATTCCTGAAGGATCCAACTCAAATTCTGAAGTCTCAGAGAGCATAACTACAGGGGGGCATCAGAAAATGCTGATGGAGATAGCATGGATCATGGGGGAGTATCAAGTTCTAGAGATCAACTTCCATCTACAAGGAAGTGGACTAAAGCACACACACCTGACTTAATAATTGGAGATCCTGAAGCAGGCGTCAGAACTAGAACTGCAACATCAAATTAATGTCTCTATCATTCCTTTCTATCTCAGACTGAACCAAAAAAAGTGAAAGAAGCTCTTCAATATGCTGATTGGGTGCAAGTAATGCAGGAAGAGTTAAATGAATTTGAAAGAAATAAAGTTTGGAACCTAGTGCCAAGACCAAAGAGCAGATCAATTGTTGGCACAAAATGGGTGTTCAGAAACAAAACTGACAGTGATGGCATAATTACAAGAAATAAAGAAAGGTTGGTTGTTAAAGGTTACTCTCAACAGGAGGGTATTGACTATGATGAAACATTTGCTCCAGTTGCTAGATTGGAAACTATAAGAATCTTTTTGGCTTATGCTGCTCACAAGAAGTTTAAATTCTTTCAAATGGATGTGAAAAGTGCTTTTCTCAATGGAGAATTGGAAGAAGAGGTATATGTTGAACAACCTCCAGGCTTTGTAGATTCAAAATTTCCAAATCATGTCTACAGGCTTGACAAAGCACTTTATGGCCTTAAGCAAGCTCCAAGAGCATGGTATGAGACTTTAGCTCAATTCCTTCTGGAAAGTGGATTTACTAGAGGCACAATTGATAAAACTCTGTTCTACGTCAACCATGGAAATGACTTACTTTTAGTACAAATATATGTTGATGATATCATCTTTGGCTCTACAAATGCCAAACTTTGTGAAAGGTTTGCAAAGCTAATGCAGTCAAGATATCAAACGAGTATGATGGGAGAACTTAGTTATTTTCTGGGACTTCAAGTCAAGCAAAATGAAGAAGGTACTTTCATAAATCAATCGAAGTAAACCAGAAATTATCTCAATAAATTTGGAATGCAAGACAGTTCAACTGCATCCACTCCCATGGCCACTACAACCAAGTTAGATAAAGATACTGGAGCATCAGTAGATATTACTAACTACGAAGGTATGATTGGCTCTTTACTCTATTTAACTGCAAGTAGACCCGATATCATGTATGGTACCTGTCTTTGTGCAAGATTTCAGGCTGATCCAAGAGAACCTCATCTAATAGTTGTGAAAAGAATTTTCAAGTACCTCAAGGGTACAGCTGATCTAGGATTGTGGTATCCTAGGGAATCATATTTTAAGCTAATAGGTTACTCAGATGCAGATTTTGCAGGATGCAAAATATACAGGAAAAACACTAGTGGAAGCTGCCAATTTCTTGGAGGCAGATTGGTTTCTTGGTTTAGCAAGAAACATAAATCAATTTCCACATCAACTGCAGAAGCAGAATATATTGCTGCAGGAAGCTGTTGTGCACAGATTCTTTGGATGAAGAATCAGCTACTGGACTATGGGTTAGAATTTTCTAAAATACCCATTTACTGTGATAATCAAAGTGCTATTGCTATGACAGGTAATCCAGTTCAACACTCAATGACAAAGCACATCAGCATTAGGTACCATTTCATAAGGGAACATGTGATGAAAGGTACAGTGGAATTGCATTTTGTTACAATAGATCAACAACTAGCAGATATTTTCACAAAACCACTATGTGAAGCTACTTTTACAAGACTGGTAAATGAACTTGGAAAGTTTCAGGTTCTTTCTCAAAATTTGTTTAGTTTTTATTCTCATGCATCAGACTTTATGATCAGTGTTTACAGATTGTCTTATCTCTATGTAATATGTGCTTAAATTGTAATATATTAAACACTGATTGTTATCTGATGTGATTCTATATACTCTGATAGTGTTTTGAATGTTCTCTGACTATTCAATCCAATGAGGATTATTTGTTGGATGTTGACTTAGTAGTCTATAATAAACTGTGTATCCCATGTTTGAATTAGTCATTTATGTGGAAATCTATAACACAAGCAAACTCTGATTTTGATCTTAGTCAAATTTACTTTGTGTATCTTATTACTAAGTCATAAACTAGATTATTGCTTCTTATCTGTCAAATTCTGATGTCAGTAAATCTTAAGGATGAACTACATGCTTGATAAGCCTCACTTATCTGAAGAAAGCAAAAGAAAAGAAAAATTGAAGTCAGGTACTCCTTTAAGATCTAGAGTAAATATGTGAAAGGGAAGACCCAAGTGCATTGCCGGTATTAAGTTATATACATTAGAAAAGCAAATAAATTTTTCTTGGTGACTTTTCACATTCTCTGATTACTGGAGAAATACTATGATAATAGCATAAATTCTGATAGCAGTTGTGACTCATTTACACTGAGAAGCCAATATAAAAAGAATGTCAAAAGATGCATAAAATGAGCACAAATAGTTGAGGTGGACTCTTGCATAAATTTGTTCTATAGTAGACTTCAAATTAAAGACAGATTTTAAGCATTTTTCTAAGTTATGCCTTATTTCTAAGATATCTGAAGTCTATCAGACTTTAATCTTTATCTGATCATTTGCAAATGCGCACACTCTCACTCCATATGAATGATGAAAATTACTTTGGTGATTAAGTTGTTTCTGACTAACAGTTAAGTATTATTTGCATAAATTCTGAGGACAAGTTCTGATGAAAGTTCTGATGATTAAACTCTGAAGAAACCAGTCAGTATTTGTGTGAAGAATCACAGAAACAGACATTCACTTTTCAAGTACAGAAGCCATGTTCTGATGACCGTTAAATTCTGATAATAGTCAAGTTCTGATATAAATCCTGATGGAAACTCTGATGCTTACGTGGCATTATTTAATTACTTGGCTTATTTTTAGTATTTACTGTAACGGTGATATTTTATCAGAAAATAATTAAGTGAGTTAAAAACAGTGATAATCATTTGGTTAATGGGTTGCGTGTTTGTTTTGGTAACAACATGTGAGCAATAATTATGCACATTTACCGTGCCCACTCATTACTTTTTTGACTTTTTTCATGCTGCCATGTGTAAAAAGTCTGTTCTGCTTCACAAAATTAGCCATTGTCACATGGGGTGTATGTATAAATAAGAGAGTTAAAAGATTTTACAATCTTTTACCTACTATTCTTATTTTCTAATCTCTCTTATTCTCTCTCACTCTCTAATATTCTCTGAAGCTATTTCTTACAGGCATTTTATCAAATACCTTTCGTACACACAACTTTCACTTAATTTCTTACAGAAATGGCACCCAAGGACATCATCTTTAATGGAGCCAAGTTCGTCCCCAACAACTACATGGCTATTCTCAGCAAGGATGATGCTCCATCAGATCTTCATTTTGTTCAAGACTTTCTGGCTCGAAGTGAGATTGGGTATGCTCTGACCCAACCATAATTACTCTCAGGAACACAGATACTGGAGTTTTGGAGGACTGGTGTTTATGATGATGGTGGTGAAGCTGGGTCCCCAAGTATCATTTTCACAACAGGGGAAGATGAGCATCTGGTAACATTGTCAACAGTTCGACAGGCTTTGTACTTACCGGAAAATTGCACTTTCAATGCTTAGATTGAGGAGCCACTTCTACAGAGTATGATGGCCAATCTTGGCTATGAGAAAGGTTTGTCCAAGCTGGGACAACTAAAGAGGCCATACATCAAAAAGGAGTGGAGCTACTTCTTTGACTGTATCACCAGAGCTTTTTCCAACAAATGCTCCAACTTTGATGCCATTCCCATTCTGAGTCAGCAAATAGGGTATGCACTTCTAAATCAAACTCACTTTGATTATGCTACTGCAATTTTGGGTTTTATTGGGGATAGGATGAATGAGGACCCAAATACTATGTACTTTGCTAGATTTTGTCAATTAATTTATAGTTTTTGTTGTCCTGATAAGCCTCAAAACTATAGTGAGACAATTCAACCTTTTAAACTTACTAAAAGGGCCTTCACAAACTTATTATCTACTGATAATAAGAAAGAGATACTAAGACCCCTTCAAATTCCTGATCCTGTAAAATAGTTCTTAGTAAATTCTGACCCCAACACATACACACCCAAATTTCCTGAAGTTGCACCCTCTCAACCTCCATCAGCACCTACAACAAATACTCAACCAACTCAATCCTCTCAACCACAACCACAGCCTACCATCAAAACTTATTTCCAAGCTGCACAATCTTCTCAACAACAACCATCTGCTAAAACATCGAGACCCAAACCTTCAAGAGCAAAATCTATTCCTAAATCTCCACCAAGGAGAAGAAGGATGATTCTTAGGGATGAGTCAGATGAAGATGATCAAATCCAGGTTCATGCATCAGAACTTGTAGAAATAGAAGCTGAAAAAGAGATTTTCCAGAAGGAGGTAGCAACTGAAGAGGTAACTCCTCAGAAGGAAAATGAAGCTGAGGGTTCTGGTATTTTAAAAAGGAAAAGAACTTCAAGTTTTGATGCTGCTCGAGCAACTCCTCCACCATCCAGAAGATCAAAGAAGATGAGAGCAGGAAGGCATATGGCACAACCTCACTCTGAGAAAGGGGATCAAGAATCTCTGATCTCGTCAGCACCTATGGTAATTAAGCCCTTCCAGCACCTGGAAACATTGTTCATGACACAGTGATCACACCTTCTGTCTCTCCTATCAAAGAAAATGTCCAAGTTGAAGATTTAGGATTAAGTCCTGAAATTGATATTCATAGGCTGAACAGTCCATCTGTACTGTTTCTGGAAGCACCACAAGGACAAGTGACAACTCCACCTGTTTCTTCACTAAATGCTGAAGTTCCAACTACTCCAATTCTGGATGTGGAAACAGATGAAGTTGTACCAGAATCTCCTACAACCACACACTCTTGTGTTGTCAGAAGATGATGAGTTTCTTGCAAGTTCTGCAGAGTCAGCTCCAGTAAACACTCCAGCTCAAATTCTTGGAAAGGAGGCACTGCTTAAAAAGTTTGTTGAACAAGATGCTCCTGTTCCTTGGGAAGAAACTCATAGAGGAGTTGAGTGGACCAAGAAGTGGAATGAATCTGACTTTATTCCCAGCTCAAAAGTTCTGTCAGATCATAATGCAAAAGCTGATGAGTTGATGACAAACTCTGACTTCAAAGCTCAACTTAAAGTCACAGCTTTCAGTACTAAAAGTTTTCAAGGTCAACATTCCATTACTCATGCCAAGGTTGATAAACTATAGGAAAATGCTGATAAGCTGGACCTGATGCTAAAGCTAGACAGGTTTATCAGACCTATTCATGAAAAAGTAGAGGCTATTGAGAAAGTTCAAGAAAAGCAACAGGCCCAACCGACTGAGGTCCTGCAGAATCAAGCCTCTCAACAGACTCAACTGAATGAAATCCAATCTTCAGTGGAACTTCTTCTCTTTTTACTCCTATTAGATGATGTCAAAAAGGGGGAGAAGGTAGTTAAGTCCAAATGCTCTACTATTTAAACACTGAAGAAGAAGGATGATAAAGAAGATGACCAGGGAAACCCTAGCAAGGTTCAAGGTCAAGGTCAAAACAATAAAGTTTCTTCAAAGAAACTAATTTCTGATTCTAGCAAATCTTCTACACAGAAGAATACAAGTTCTGATGCTGTGAATGCTCAAGTTCTGATGATCAAAGTCTGATATCAAGTTCTGATCTACTCATTCAAGGAGAAAGTCAAGACTTTCAGAAGTTTTTGCAAACTCTGAAGCTTAAGGGAAGGGAGACTATAGTCTATTATAAAGATCCCAAGATTCAGACACTTGATGAAGAAATTGCTAGAAGATTATTTCTCAAGCATAATCCTGGAATGGATTTAGAGACTCTAAAGGAGGAAGAAGCTAGATTTGTAGCTGAGAAGACAAATCTTAAGTCTAAAGCTTCTAATGCAAAGAAACCTCCAAGGCCTAAGGAAAAAGGCATTGTGATCAAGGAGAAGTCAACTTCTGAGGCTTCAAAGCCCAAGACAAGATCACAAGTTGAAATTGATCCCAAGGAAAAAGGGAAAGGAAAGAATGATGAACCAACAAAAACACAAGAGATGAAGATTCTTCAAATCCTGATGAAACCTGTATGCAAAATGGTTCAAGTTTATGATGATACAGCTGCAGAAGATGAAACTGTTCAAACTCTGAAAAGAAAGAAGATAACAGAAGAATCTAAGACAACCTCTGACATAGCTCAAGTTGTTCAGAGTGAAGAACAACAAGCTACAAAAGAAACATCAAATCCTGATCAAGTAATCGAGACATCAACCACTGACAAAGCTCAAGTTGATTTGAACAAGATGACAGTTACTGATAAGAGGAAACTTCTATGGCAAAATGTTAAACCATTGGATTCTAAGAAAAGTCAACTCCTATCTGATTTCATGACTGTTGGATTGAAAGCCAGGGAAGCAAGAGACAGAGCTGGATTAGGTTCTGAAGAAGCCAAGATCAAGACAGGAGTTGAAGTAATTACTAAAGATCCATTCTTATTAACTGAAAAAACACTTGAGGAAGTTACACAGAAATACCTTGGCAAGGTTATATCTGTTCAAGTGGTACTTGATGTTCATGATAAAAGTAATGTCAAAGAAAAGCTGATTCTGTTTCTTGAAGATGGAAGAACATACAGAATGTCAGAATCAGATGTGCTGAACAAATCTCTGAAAGAACTTTAATTCTTTCATTATCTTTTAGAGATAATGTCTTAAATTACCAGGAGATGGTCAAATTTCATCATGAAGACCATAAGGGATAAAGCCAGAATCTCGGGATCAAGAGTTACAGAATTTGTTCCAAATATAGTTGAAGATGATGGAAGTGAAATTCCAATAAAGAAGGATTCTGCTGAACTTGAAGTTATTCTGAAAGAGAAATGTTTGTTCTATAATGAAGACTCATCTCATCCAAGGGTAATCAGACTTGGTGATGGATTGGAAAGAAATCACATCTCAGCACTTAGGATTGCAATCTACCAGATTGGAAGTCAAGATGAAGAAATGAAGCAAGTCAAGGCTACATTAGCTCAAGTCCTGAGAAATGCAGAAGAGAAGCTGATATCAAACTTTGTCAAGAATCACTTTGGATTCAGATTGACTCAGTAAAATTGGTAAAAGCTACAAGGACTGTAAGTTGTAGTTAGTTGTTTAAATAAACTCTCATTGCATTTGTACTTAAATGTTTTTGACATCATCAAATCTATTAACTTGTATATTTTTCATAATTTACAAGTTGGGGGAGATTGTTAGATATATTTGAGATGTCATGTCTAATCCGTTGTGTTTAGTTTCAGAACTTCATATCAGGACTTATTGGAAATCAGAACTTACTGAAGTCAGAACTTATATCAGAACTTAAGGCCGCCAGGATTTATATCAGGACTTAAGTGCGGGTACTTCAGATAAGGAATGCAGCTGATTTACAGGAGAGGATCTGGACTAAAACAATGGAAGATATGCATGAAGAGTTGGATAGATAGAAGACTTATAGAAGATAATATCTGATTGATATATTTTAGGAAACATAATTATATTCCATATCAATTAGAAGATATCTTATAACTGTGTACTATATAAACACAGCTTAGGGTTTACACTATATGTGTTATCATTCACAAGGAAGATTATACATTATAACCTAGCAGCTCTTAGTGATATTGTTCATCACTGAAAGAGAACAACTGTTCTATTATAACAGAGTTTATTATATTGAATATACCTGATTACTGTTACATACTTGTGTTGATAAATCGATTTGATTGTATAAACACTATATTCAACCCCCTTCTATAGTGTTGTGTGACCTAACATTTACTACATGTAAGAAACTTATAGTAAATCTATCTATGCAAACATAGAAGAAAGGAAGCAAGGTAAATGAAAGAAAACAAGGGAAATAATGTGAACTTACCTTGCAATGATGTGCAGAACAATTGTGATCTACCAACAAGTAAACTTCATGAACTTTAATCTCCTTTAGTAAGCTTGTCACAACTATGATAATTTAAAATGACGGGCTAAAAAAATCTATGCAGTCACTGAGTTTTCTAATTAATAGATAGATAAATAGTTGCTAGTGCTTGTAAGAGGGACATCATATATATGTATTTTTCCTAAAGAACCCAAAATAAGGGAATTATGCATAAAGTTCACCAAATTTGAAACATTTTTACAGAGAAGATTGAGAATCAGAGCCCCTGTATGTATTTTTGTTGTTTTCAGTAGAAGCTAGTGTGTGTATATTGTATACATTGAATTGTTTTATTTATTCAACGACATTGACACAAATCTATGATCACAAATATCACACAACAACAAACAACCACAAAGCACCTAGCTACATCAATCATACTAATTACTACTGCTTAAACAACAACACTTTGCTGACACAAAACTACAAAATTCACAATACTTTAATAAATTTAATGGTCATTAAAAAAAAGGTGACCTGCCAAAGAGTTTGGAAGCATGTAAACGTAAATAAAAACAAAAAACTTATAGGTTTGTTGTTGTAGTATTTGGTTGTTACGTAGAGTAAAAGTAGATGAGTGAGTTGAAAGAAATTATCAAAAAGTACAAGAGTATGGGGGACTGAGAGTGATTTAAGTGGGCGCAATTCTTGCTATACCCTTGTTCGGTACATTGGCTACTCAATTACCCTTCTTGACCATGCTTGCTTTCTTCAGAATAATAGCTGCATCCAATACTCATACCAATCAGTACTATTAGAAAAGCTACAAAAATCACTAAATTAAAGAACTAGAATCAGTCTATATCTCAAAAATTATCGCAAAATTCAATCAAAACTTCGAAAAAAATCCCAATAATCAAGAAAAATATATAAATAAACAAATTGTTCCGTAACTGAAAGTGCAGACCTAGACGAGACATTTAAAACCTAGGATCTAAACCACAACATAGAGGCGTGAGAGCAAACCAGCCTTTTTTTGCTATTGACAAATGATGGTCGCTTATACCATTCAAACAGGAGAGAGGTGGAACCCTGCTAGAATCTCTCAGCACCACTTAGCATTTCAGACCAACAATCTCTGCAAGTATCTACAAACAAATAAACAGAGAAAAACTCATATAAATATATAAAAACCAATAACGCATATAAACCCTAATTGCAAGACCCAATTTGAAAAATACCTTTAGATAAAAACCCTAATTGAGAAATCTGATTGCAGAAGAAGAACCGATTGTAGAACAAGAAGACCCGATATCAGTGAAGCCGCAAACCAATTGTGTTGAGAAACACGAATGTAAAACAAGAAAACTCGGTTGAATCATTTTGCAGTGAAGCCCCAAATTGATAGGGCGTGAATCGATTGAACAAAGACCTAGCTAATCTATAATTCAGTTCAATTGAAAACTGAGAGAGACTGAGAGAGAGATGTTTAGAGTGTGACAGAGCGACTGAGAGAGAAGTTTATAAATTTTGACTTTGTCTAAAATCTTACACGCTTCTCCAAAATTTTGAGCCTGCTCTCTAAAAATTTTGAACCCGCCTAATCAGAGCCCAACGAGAGCCCAACGAGAGTCAAAAAGTTGTCGCTAATTTCACTTTTATTTTTTATTTTTTAATAAACTTTTAAGTTTAAATAATGTTCAAAATTTTTATTAATAAAAATTATCAGTTACTAATTGGTACAGCTAATAAAATTTAATAAAAAAAAACTATTTTATCAATCTTAGCTAATATTAATATTATTGTTTAATTATATTATTAAAATTGATTAATTTTTCAAGTCAAATAATTATATATATTTATTTTTTTTATAAAATGTTACTTTTTATCTATTAACACCCTATTGTAACATAAGTTTCCACATGTTACCGTATGTAATACTTAGAAACTATAGTAACATGTTACAAAGGCTATGGTAACATAAAAAATACTACGTTGCGGTAGACTAAGATGAGCATAACTAAGGTAACATAATTTTGTAACATGCATGATTAAACCATTGTGATAGACCATCTATGGCGTAGTGTCAATTTTTATTTGTTAATGTACATTCAAGCGTCTGGTTTTATTTTTAAATAATCGTATTAGTAAAAGTTAACATGTTCAATTTATATAAATAAATAAATAGGTGCCTAAATAAAATTGCAAGGTGAAATTGCAGAATTACACTTACCTTCGATTTTTTAACTACTGATAAGGATAAAAAATATATCCTAAAGACACATTAAATGTCGCATTAATTACACTTGGGCTTCTTGTTCGAAAAGTCCAATACAGACCTGTCTGGTCCAAGCTTCATAGCAGGCCTGTCTGGTCCAAAGCTTCATAACAAGCCTATGACGGCCTAAACAACCAAGACCCACCAGCGGAGGTCGTCCAAGTCCACGAACACGAGTTGTTCACGGACTAGGCCCAATACGGCTGGAAGAGCAGAGACATGTGTTCCAAACGGACTCAAAGTCCTACATAGAAAGTTCTGGATCTCCTTCCTCAATAGGACTCCTAATCACCATCTAAGTTGGAGACTTGTCCACCAAGTCTCCCAACAGAAGTCTAACCCTAGACTCACCTCTATATAAAGGGCTCTACCCCTCAATCTAGAACTACATTTTGGCTTGATTCTCTACAACACAGAGATACATAGGCATCTTGCAAGGACCGATAGTCCCGAATGCAAGAGCAGCCATTAAAGCTCGAAGCTCACCAACCCTAGCATTAAATACTAAAGTACTCAGATTTTTATTCAACAACATTTGGCACCGTTTGCGGGGAGACTATAACAACCATGGTGAATACACGACGAAGAAGCAATGATGGAACAGACGCTCCTGTTTCGCAACGAACAATCGCATCAGCGGTGGAAGTACCACATCACTCAACTTATGCCTCCCCTCAAGGAAGAACCCTAGTAGGGGAAACTGAGGCTCAACCACAAGGGTCGAATCCCCCGGCTCCTCAAGGGACGAATCCCCAATTGCAGCAGATACATGCACATATGAGCTCTCAACCCGTTGGGTATGAGTACTCGACGATTATGACCACTAACCCCCCTTACGGGATGCCTCTATACTCTGAAGTTGGAGGGAGTGGACACTCTGATAGGGGTGAAGCACAAGGGCAGATGCCCCAATACATACGTGGCTTGGATCCTATTCCGGAGGATCAAGAATTCTCTGGACCTTTTACTGAAAGAGACTCCGAATCATCTGATGATAATGTTGCTCCAAGAAGGAGACGTGCTGGCAAAGAACCGATGGCTAATTTAGAACAATGCTCCAGGAGCACTCAAGGGATGATCCCCTAAGACATTCAAGAGAGGATCATGGTTCATGAAGCTGAGATCCAAAGGTTGAAGCGTGACCTAGAGACACAACTGAATCCAAGACCCCCATTTGCTCCAAGACAAAGAGGTCATCCCCCAATCATAGATCTGGATGGTCCAATACCAAGAAGGGCAGTTGCCCCAAGGGCTGATCCAAGTGATATTATGCCCCTAGGAGATCACGATGATCCGAACCCACCATTCACTGATGAGATAATGAACACTCACATCTCAAGGAAGTTCAAGATGCCCACCATCAAAGCATACGATGCTACTAGCGACCCTGCTAATCATGTTAGAACGTTCTCTAACGCCCTGCTGCTACAGCCCGTGAACGATGCTATTAAGTGTCGGGCCTTCCCTCAAACCCTATCATGTATGGCTCAAAGGTGGTACAGTCGTCTGCCCCCGAACTCTATTGGATCCTTTAAAGACTTGAGCCAAGCTTTTATCAAGCAATTCATAAGTGGCAGAGTGCACGAGAAGGGTTCAGCCTCTCTCATAGGCATAATCCAAGGAGCAAAGGAGTCCTTGAGAGAGTATCTGATTCGATTTATGAAGGAGGCTTTGAAGGTCTTTGATCTTGATGATAAAATAGCTATGATATCCCTACAATAAGGGACTAAAGATGAGTTCTTTAAGATGTCCCTGGCTAAACACCCTCCCGAGAGTATGCCGCAGCTCCAGGATAGAGCCGGAAAGTATATCAAGGTGGAGGAGAGTATGAAGAAGACAGCTGTGAATAATGAACCTACTGGAAACAAGAAGAGGAAGACGGATCCGGAGTACGACGCTAAGGACAAGTATCCATAAATTAGCAAAAGCTCTGACTCCTCCTCTTCTAAGAAGAATTAGCAACCAAGGTTTGCTGAGTATATGCGAGGTTGAACGCTCCAAGAAGCCATATCCTTATGGAAATTGAGAAGGACAAAGACTTCGAATGGCCGAAGCCACTAAGGGGGGACCCCGAGAAAAGAGACAATAGTAGGTACTGCAGGTTTCACAAAGATGTCGGTCATGATACTGATGATTGTAGACAACTCAAGGATGAGATTGAGTATCTGATCTGAAGGGGAAAGTTTGGATGTTTCACCAAGGGTGAAGAGGCCGGAGGCCAAAAGAGAGATAATGATCGAAGAGATGACGATTGGAGGGGTAACGACAAAGATCGCAATGCACATCCCCAAGGGCCAGTAATCAATTTAATCTTAGGGGGTCCTACAGCAGCTGACACTATAAGGAACTCCCGAAAAGCATATGCAAGAGAAGTAATGAGCATAGTTTGGGAACCATCTAAGCGTTCTAAGTCAGAGATGATACTTGAATTTGGTGACCCAGACCTTGAAGGTTTAAAATTTTCTCAGGATGATCCTCTGGTTATCACTCCGATAATTAGAAATTGTCCTGTTATGAGGGTCCTCGTGGATAATGGAGCTTCCGTGGACATTCTGTTCCATAATAAATTCATAAGGATGGGCTATAATGACTCTCAACTAACTCCATCTGACGCACCCATCTACGGGTTTAACCATGTGGAATGTAAAGTCGAGGGAGCAATACAATTTCCCATAACTATCGAGGAAGAGCCCAGGAAGGCCACGCAAATGTTGAACTTTCAGGTTGTCAAGGCAGCCTCTACCTATAATTCCATCATGGGTAGGACAGGGATCCACTCTTTTAAGGCTGTGCCTTCAACTTACCACATGGTACTGAAGTTTCGAACTAGGAACGGTGTTGAAGAAGCAAGAGGAGATCAGAAAATGGCCCGCAGTTGCTATGTCGCAACACTTAGGCCCGATGGAACCAGGGGGCAGGTTCTCCCCATAGAAGACATGGATGTCCGAGAGAATGACGAACTATGAGGAAAACCAGCTGAGGACTTGGTCCCAATTCCCTTAGATCTCTTAGACCCGGAAAAGGTCACATACATTGGGGCATCTTTGGACAAGCCCTTGAAGGGTCGAATAACAACTTTCCTCCAAGAGAACAATGATATATTTGCTTGGACAGTAGCTGATATGCCTGGGATTGACCCGGACCTTATAATTCATAGGTTGAATGTTGATCCAACTCGAAAGGCTATAAAGCAAAAGAAGAGAACTTATGCCCCTGATAGGCTGGAAGCCATTAAGCAGGAGGTCGAGAAGCTTTTAGAAGCTAGATTTATTGAGGAAGTACAATTCCCTGATGGTTGGCCAACCCCGTAATGGTTAATAAGGCCAATGGAAAGTGGAAGATGTGTATTGACTTCACTAATTTAAATGATGCATGTCCCAAGGACTGTTACCCCCTACCAAGGATTGATACCCTGATCGATGCCACTTCTGGACACGAGATGCTAAGCTTTATGGATGGCTTCAGTGGTTACAATCAGATTAGAATGCATAAGGATGACACCCCCAAGGTATCTTTCATAACTGAGTTTGGTGTATTTTGTTATCTTGTTATGACTTTTGGACTTAAGAATGTAGAAGCTACTTACCAAAGACTGGTAAACAAGATATTTGCCCTTCTAATTGAGAAGACCATGGAGGTCTATGTTGATGACATATTAGTCAAAATCCTAAGCAAGGCCAATCATATTAGCCACCTCAGATAGGTATTTGAGGTGTTGAGACACCATAAGATGATGTTAAACCCAGCCAAGTGTGCTTTTGGCGTTGGGTTTAGAAATTTTTTGGGTCATATGGTCTCTAAGAGGGGGATAGAGGCCAACCCCGACAAGATCAAATCCATCCTAGACATGGAGCCACCACCCTCCATCAAGGATGTTCAGAAGCTGACCAGGAAGAATTGCAGCTCTAGGGAGGTTCATCTCCAAGTCTGGAGACAAATGTCTGCCCTTTTTCAAAACACTTAAGAAGGTGAAGGACTTTGAATGGACAGTTGAGAGCCAAGAGGCCTTTGAATAATTAAAGAAGTACATGACTGAAGCCCCGTTGTTGACTAAACCAAGTCCGGAGGACACTCTCTATTTATACCTCGCGGTATCTAAACAAGCCGTGAGTGCGGTCCTCATGAAGGAAGAGCAGAAGCTCCAAAAGCCTGTATACTATGTAAATAAGGTGCTCCATGGAGCAGAGTTGAATTACTCCACCACGTAGAAGTTCGCGCTTGCTCTCATCATAGCTTTGAGGAAGTTGAGACCATACTTCCAGGCTCACAAGATTGAAGTCCTGACGGACCAACCCCTGAGGAACATTCTTCATAGCCCGAAAGCCAGTGGAAGGCTCATCAAGTGGGAAATTGAGCTAGGGGAATTTGATATCAAGTATAAGCCTCGAACGGCCATCAAGGCTCAGGCCTTAGCAAACTTCGTGGTCGAATGTACTATTAACGACCAAGAAGTCGGGGCAAGAGATAGTAACCCCAGAAGAAGGAGAGAAGGATGAAGAAACATCTCTGAAAGAATATTGGGTTCTCCATTTTGACGGAGCATCCAAAACAAAATCTAGTGGCGCAGGCCTAGTATTGCAAAGCCCTGATGGGTTTATGATTGTAGTTGCTCAAGTTAATGGGGATTTTGAAGCCAAGGATGATACCATGGCCAAGTCCCTGAGAGTCGTAAAGGGAATACTGACTCAGTTCGATGAATGGTACGCAGAACAGTTCCGAACACTATGGCGGATGCCTTATCTCAGTTCGCCTCGTCCGAAATCGAGAGCTATCCAAGAAGTATTTACTTTCAGGTCTTGAAGACCCCTATCATTCATGTCATAAATCTGATAGCACCAGTTGGTGTGACAAGCTGTTGGATAGACTCGATCAAAACCCACTTAAAAACTGGGTGGCTCCCCGACGATGCCCAGGAGGCATGCAAGCTGTCGGTTAAAGCATTGAGATACTCATTGGTTGAAGGACTTCTTTATAAAAGGTCCTTTGTTATTCCGTACTTAAAATGCTTAAGACCTCTTGAAGCAGAAAAGGCACTTAAAGAACCCCATGAAGGGATTTGTGGACAACACCTGAGGGGCAGGGCCCTCGCTCACAAGATAACCCAGTTGGGTTTCTACTGGCCAACTATGCTTGCTGATGCAAAGGCTTATGTGAAGAAATATGACAGGTACCAGAGGCACACTCCAATAGTACGACAACCCCTAGAGAGGCTTACATCGATCAGCACACCCATCCATTTTGTAATATGGGGAATGGACATACTTGGACCATTTCCTGTAGCATCGGGACAGAGGAAGTTCATTGTGGTAGCCATAGACTACTTTACAAAGTGGATTGAGGCTAAGGCACTAGCCAAGATAACCACCAAGCAAATTGCCCAATTCTTCTAGCTTTTTAGGTCACACAACACTATAGAAGGGGGTTGAATATAATGTTTATACAATCAAATCAATTTTGAACACAAGTATATAACAATAATCAAGTATATTCAATATAATAAACTCTGTTAGAATATAACAGTTATTCTCTCTCAGTGATGAAAAATATCACTAAGAGCTGCTACGTTACAATGTACAATATTCCTCGTGAATGATAACACATATAGTGTAAACCCTAAACTGTGTTTATATAGTACACAGTTACAAGATATCTTCTAATTGATATGGAATATAATTATGTCTTCTAAAATATATCAATCAGATATTATCTTCTACAAGTCTTCTAGTTTTCTAACTCTTTATGCATATTTTCTATTATTTTAGTCACGATCCTTTCCTGTAAATCAGCTGCTTTCCATATCTGAAGTACCTGCACTTAAGTCCTGATATAAATCCTGACGGCCTTAAGTTCTGATATAAGTTCTGACTTCAGTAATTCCTAATTTCCAATAAGTCCTGATATTAAGTTCTGAAACTAAACACAACAGATTAGACATGACATCACAAATATAGCTAACAATCTCCCCCAATTTGTAAATTATGAAAAATATACAAGTTAATAGATTTGATGATGTCAAAAACATTTAAATATAAATGCAATGAGAGTTTAATTAGACAACTAACTACAACTTACAGTCCTTGTAGCTTTTACCAATCTTACTGAGTCAATCTGAATCCAAAGTGATTCTTGACAAAGTATGATATCAGATTTTATTCTGCATTCCTCAAGACTTGAGCTAGTATAGCTTTGACTTGCTTCAATTCTTCATCCTGACTTCCAATCTGGTAGATTGCAGTCCTAAGTGCTGAGATATGATTTCTTTCTAAACCATCACCAAGTCTGATTACTCTTGGATGAGATGAGTCTTCATTATAGCACATACATTTCTCTTTCAGAATGACTTCAAGTTTAGCAGAATCCTTCTTCATTGGAATTTCACTTCCATCATCTTCAACTATATTAGGAATGAATTCTATAACCCTTGATCTAGAAATTCTTGTTTTATCCCTTATGGTCTTCATGATGAAATTTGACCATCTCCTAGTAATCTCAGACTTTATCTCCAAAAGATAATGAAAGAATTGAAGTTCTTTCAGAGATTTGTTCAGCACTTCTGATTCTGATATTATGTATGTTCTTCCATCTTAAATAAATAAAATCAGTTTTTCTTTGACACTACTTTTATCATGAGCATCCAGTACCACTTGAACAGATATAACCTTATCAAGGTGTTTCTGTGTAACTTCTTCAAGAGGTTTGTCAGTCAATAAGAATGGATCTCTTGTAAGTACTTCAACTCCTGTCTTGATACTGGCTTCTTCATAATCTAATCCAGCTCTGTCTCTTGCTTCTCTAGCTTTCAATCCAACAGTCATGAAATCAGATAGTTGCTGGCTTTTCTTAGTATCTGATGGATTAACATTCTTCCATAGGAGTTTTCTCTTATCAATAACTGTCAATTTATTCAAATCAACTTGAGCACTGTCAGAGGTTGATGTTTTGATGACTTGATCAGAATTTACTGTTTCTTCTCTAGCTTGTTGTTCTTCACTCTAAACAACTTAAGCTGTGTCAGAGGTTGTCTTGGATTCTTCAGTTATCTTTCTTTTTTTCAGAGTTTGAACAGTTTCATCTACTACAGCAGCATTATCAAATACTTGAACCAGCTTGCATACAGGTTTTATCAGGATGTGAGAAATCTTCATCTCCTATATCTTTGTTGGTTCATCAATCTTTCCTTTCCCTTTATCCTTGGGATCAATTTCAACTTGTGATCTTGTCTTGGGATTTGAAACCTCAGAATTTGACCTTTCTTTGATCACAATGCCTTTTACCTTAGGCCTTGGAGGTTTCTTAGCATCAGAAGCTTTAGACTTTAGATTTTTCTTCTCAGCTGCAAATCTAGCATCTTCCTCCTTTAATGTCTCTAAATCCATTTCAGGATTATGCTTGAGAAATAGTCTTCTAGCAATTTCTTCATCAAGTGTCTGAATCTTGGGATCTTTATAATAGACTATTGTCTCCCTTCCCTTGAGCTTCAGAGTTTGCAAGAACTTCTGAGAGTCTTGACTTTCAGCTTGAATCTGAAACATCAAAACTTGATATCAGATTTTGATTATCAGAACTTGCTATCAGAGCTTGAGCTTCTACAACTTCAGAACATGTCTTCTTCTGTGTAGAAGACTTGCTAGAATCAGAAATTAGTTTCCTTGAAGAAACTTTGCTGTTTTGCCCTTGACCTTGACCCTTTCCCTTGCTAGGGTTTCCCTGGTCATCTTCTTTATCATCCTTTTGAAAGAGATATGTCCTAAGTCCAATCATGTATGAGAATTTAGGAATAACTTTTATGTAATCTCTTTTGATTTCATTGATATTAATAAAAGACTTGTTTTGTTTTTATTGCGGGCTCTATCTATTTAAATGTTTAAATAAGATATACCACAGTTTAGAGTAAAGCTTTTTATGGATTGTGATGAGATCATAATAATGAGACCTAAAAGATGATAACTCTAAACTTAAATAGTTCTTGGTCGTAGGATTACTAACTGGTAATTAATAATCCGCAAAGATCGGTACATACTATGCTTGCTTCATTATGAAGGATGTCTGTTCTCATAGACATTTGTGTGGTGACACTATAGCTAGTATGTAGGTGCTTATTATAGAATAAGTTCACTGAACATGACTCACACATCTGAACAACTGATGGAGTTCACTCATGTGTTAGCAGTTGTTCACATAGTGATAGTTGTACAAGTATCCTTAGACTTGAGGTCATCATAGTCATCTTGTGTACACTGAACTATGCTTTGGTTTAGTTCTTAGTCTCAAGGGACAATTATAAGGGCTCTACTGGGTATAGGAATTTGTACACGAAGATAGTGTATGATCAATAAAGGATTTACCCCTTCCAGTGAAGGAAGAGAATGTTCAATGCTGATCCACTTATGGTAGTTCAGGAATCTCTAGCCAGAGTGAATGAAATTAGAAAGGAGTTTCTAATTTACATTAAATAGAACTAAGCATAGTGAATGGGAAAGCAAGTGATTAAATAAGATAGGCTTGACACAAGTTCCATGCCTTGTATTTAATCGTGACATTGCAGGGTAGAAGGAATTGATTGCACGGTAACTACTCACTGAATAGGTTCTTGGTATTCTAAGCAGTGAATTCGTATTATCCGGATAGTCGCGATATGCTGAGAAGTATCCCTCATGATGTAGAATAAATATGATTAATTAATTAATCATATTTAATGAATTAGAGAATTTATATAAATAATGATAAAATAGTTTTATTATTATTTATTTCTACTACCGGCTTAATATTGAACCTACAAGGTCACACCATAAAAGAGATGATTTAATGGTGGAGGAACTAATTAATAATGGCTGATAATTATTTATTTATAATAAATAATTAATTAGCAAATTTAATAATTGATTAAATGAGATTTAATTGATTATAAATTAATTAAGAAAAGGTTCTTAAAATTATTAATTAAGAATTTAATTTTTGGAAATTAAATCAAGTGAGAGAATTATTTCTAAAGATTTTAGAAAAATGATTAATAATTAAAAGGTGTTTTAATTATTAGTGAGAATAATAAAGGGTTAATAATAATAATATTTTATGGGAAAATTTTCAGCTGAAAATTTTGCCTATAAATATACTATTATAGACCCTATTTTTGCCTCAACCAAAAAGATTTACAAAACCCTAATTATCTTCATCTCCTCCTCCTTCATTACATCGTTTTCTTGGTGGATACCGGTGGAGTGCTTCACACTTGAGGAGCAACTGCTAAGGATCTCCGTTCATCGTTTTTGGATCGCCATTAAAGACCTCCATCTTTCCATTAATATAAAGCTTTTTAAGGTAAACATACTGAACTACGAATTAAATATTATTTTTGGCATGGATCCTGCGGAGGGTTTCAGTTTTTTTTTAAGATTTAAATTTACGTTTTCGCTGCGTTTATGTGCTAAAAACCCTTTAATGGCATCAGAGCTACTTGCGAAAAGTTTTTAATTCGTTTATGTGTTTAACTGTTTTCGATATATGAGCATGTACGTGATTCGCCATGATTTGATATTGATATAATATGCTTATATATGTATGGTTTTGAATATATGATATTCATGTGAGTTGTATAATCATAATATGATTATGTAATATGTATATATACTGATATATACATGATTTATATTTGTTCTAATTATGAGAATCAAATTAGATACGGATTCTGAATTGGCTGCTGCAGATTTGCTGAAATCTGGGTCTGGTGTCCGATTTACACAAACGAATACCCTATTCCATAGGTAAACGAGCGTCTGAACAAAACTGATAGCTAAAGCTATTAACGACTCGTCTGTAAGGCGTTTGACGTCGTTTACTTCCCGTAAACAGTGATTCTCGTTTTCCTGATTTGATTCTGATTTTTCTGATTTTTGTCATATTTTCTTTTTATGATTAGATCATGGATAATATGATATGTTAAGATCAGATTATGTGTTTTAACATGCTTTTATGTGTTTTATGAGCATGGTGGATGGTTATGGTCTTTCGACCTTAGTGTAATGGTTTTGCTTTTAAATACGACTTGCATGTCGTCAATCTTTGTAATCATAAATCTCGAATGTAACTCGAGTTATTCTTGTAAGTTCATTAGATTAGTTTTACTTTCAATCATGTAATGTAATTGAAGACTCAAGAAGGCTATCCAATGGAGGAGATACAAAGAAGAAGACGAGGCATACAAGAAGTCTAAACAAAGAAGAAGACTTATGTAATAAGTAGTTGTATTTATTTTCATCACCATATTAGATTGACCTTGATCTTTATCATGAGCTTGATAAAGATCACATAGGATGGGGCCATAACCAAACATATTTACTTTATTGCACTTTACATTTACTTGTTTATTTAATTTTATATATGAGATATATGCCTATATTTACCATGCGATGATAGATTTAGGTGAACTTAAATCAATATAAGGCGTGCTCTAGAAAATCTAGAATATGAATCGTTTCTTGCCTTAACAATAAATATTATGAATACGATCATGAGATTCTTGTGTTTATGAAACACGTAATTGAATATGAATTTTCAATATTGAGAGAAAGGATGATTCTGTCAACAACAGATTTCTATATGTAAGAAAGGGTTATTAAGTGACGCCTCTTGACAATGCTCCACCCGATCTGGGAATCATCTGATTATCGATTATTGATTTGAAATATTTAATTTAAAAGGAAGAATCTCTTTATAATATGATTATGATTGTAACGTAATATAATCCCTCTAAAATTAAATAATATCAAGTAGTAATTGTCCAATGACACAATGGGCTTGTGTCGGTCATAGCCTTCCAACATGGTGGAAAGTGGTTCTTATTTTTAAATCATTGTCGTTTCGTGCTACAGCCGAGGGCTTTGATTTCAAAATAAGAAATACTTGTCTATTACATAGAGATGTGTACATTGAATTAGAATCTAAAGGTCGGTACGTGCTACAACCGTGGGCCGTTGGAGACTGATTCAATTGTACGAAATGTTGGGTTAGACTTGACTTAGAATATTGAGTTTGTCGTGCCACAACCGTGACTCAATTATTCAAGAGGCTAAACTTATATTAGGGAATAACATAAGATGTAATTGACAAGAGTTGTTTGCCTATTGAACATCACATGACGTTTCGTGCCACAACCGAGGTTGTGTGATGAAATGTAGGATCCCTATTCCCACTAGCATTATGAATGCTTAATTTTCACTTAGGGGGTTGAAAAAATTAGATAAACTAGTGGGAGACACTTATGAATAAAGACCCGATTCATATAGTGTTTTGAAATGAAATTGAATATTTTCTAAGTGTTGTTATGTGTTTATCATTTACATATTTACTATATTCGTCATGTCTTCTGCAATATCACTCCGGAGCATACTAGATGCTCACAAGTTGACTGGTCCTAATTTAGCTGTTTGTTTTCACTGTAACAAGTTGGGGCACTGAAAGAGGAACTGCAAGGTTTACCTTGCAGAATTGAAGAAGAAGGGTAGTGAGACTACCGCTTCTGATTCAGGCATGTTCATGATCGAAGTTAATATATCACTAGATCAAATTTCTACTTGGGTATTAGATACCGCATGTGGTTCTCATATTTGCAATTCGTTGCAAGGACTAAAGGGAAGTAGGACTCTTGAAAAAGATGAGGTGATTCTACGTATGGGCAATGGAGCAAGGGTTGCGGCCATATCTGTTGGATCATTTAGTTTACATATGCCTACGGGCAAGACTATTATTTTGAATAATTGTTATTACGTTCCCTCTATTGTGAGGAATATTGTTTTTATTCCTATGTTGGATGTGGATGGTTTTTCATTTATTATTAAGAATAATGAATGTTCTATCCTTAGAGATAATGTTCTTTTTGGATGTGGCATTTTAAATAATGGTCTGTATGTATGTGACGTAGAGCATGATTTACTTCAGATTGAACAAACTAATAAAAGAAAACGAGATGATGAAAATCTGACCTATTTATGGCACTGTAGGCTAGGTCATATTAGTGAAAATAGACTGCGGACATTGCATAAGGAAGGGTTACTTGACCCCTTTGATTTTGAATCATATCCTACATGCGAGTCTTGTTTATTGGGTAAAATGACCAAATCTCCGTTTAGTGGACATGGAGAGAGGGCTGCATATTTGCTAGGATTAGTACACACAGATGTATGTGGACCAATGTCTACGCAAGCCATGGGTGGATTTTCGTACTTCATTACTTTCATAGATGATAGATCTAGATTTGGATATGTGTATTTGATGAAACACAAGTCTGAAGCCTTTGAAAAGTTCAAAGAATATAAACATGAAGTGGAGAAACAAACCAAACACAGTATTATAACTCTTCGATCAGATCGAGGTGGTGAATACTTGAATGGAGAGTTTCTAGATTATCTCAAAGAAAATGGTATAGTCTCCCAGTGGACTCCTCCATATACTCCACAGTTAAATGGGGTATCTGAAAGGAGAAATCGAACTTTGTTAGACATGGTTCGGTCCATGATGAGCTATGCGAATCTTCCAGTATTCCTATGAGGTTATGCATTGGAAACCTCAGCATATTTACTGAATAAGGTGCCTTCCAAATCTGTTCCTCAAACACCATATGAGTTATGGAAAGAAAGGAAACCGAGTCTTAAACACGTTAAGATTTGCGGATGTCCAGCTTATGTCAAGAAAGTTGACCCAGATAAGCTGGAATCTCGATCCGTAAAATGTAATTTTGTGGGATATCCTAAAGAGACTTTGGGGTATTACTTTTACACCGATCATCGGGTGTTTGTCTCCAGACATGCTACCTTCTTGGAAAAGGAGTTTATCCTTGAAGGAAACAGTGGGAGCAAAATTGAACTTGATGAAGTTCAAGAAGCACAAACTACTACGGATCAAGTGGAAACACATGTTCATACTGAACAACCTTCTGTGGAACAGCCCATTCGTAGGATAGGGAAAGTGTCTCGCCAACCTGAGAGGTATTATGGCCTTGTCATTAAGAATGACAATGAGTTGTCAATCATTGATGATGACGACCCTGTGACCTATAATGAGGCTATGAGTAGTGTTGACTCAGAGAAATGGCATAGTGCCATGAAATCCGAAATGGAATCTATGTATACCAACCAAGTATGGACTCTGGTTGAGGCGCTTGAAGGTGTTAAGCCTATTGCCCTGTTAAAATCAATTCGGATTTTGCTTGCGATTACTGCTTACTACGACTATGAGATCTGGCAAATGGACGTGAAAACGGCCTTCCTCAATGGGGAACTTGAGGAGGAAGTGTATATGACACGGCCAGAGGGTTTTCTTTCCAAGGGAAATGAACACCTAGTGTGTAAGCTGCTGCGAACCATATATGGTTTAAGGCAAGCTTCTCGTAGATGGAACATCCGTTTTGATGAGACAATCAAAGAGTTTGGTTTTATCAAAAACATAGATGAACCATTTGTCTACAAGAAGGTTAGTGGGAGCGCGGTAACATTTCTTGTATTGTATGTGGATGATATACTTCTTATAGGAAATGATATACCGATGCTACAATCAGTCAAAGTATGGCTATCAAAGAACTTCACCATGAAGGACTTGGGAGAAGCATCCTACATTCTCGGTATGAAGATCTATAGAGATAGATCTAGAAGAATGATAGGTCTTACCCAGGGTACATACATCCAGAAAGTGTTTAAAAGGTTTAGCATGGAAAACTCCAAAAGAGGTCTCATACCGATGAGCCATGGAGTGTCCCTTTCCGAAAAAATGTCTCCTAAGACACCTGAGGAAAGAGAGCGTATGAGTAAGATTCCTTATGCTTCAGCAATAGGATCTATCATGTACGCGATGTTGTGTACAAGGCCTGATGTTGCTTATTCAATTAGTGTGACGAGCAGATATCAGTCCAATCCAGGTGAAGACCACTGGAAAGCAGTGAAAAACATCCTTAAGTACTTGCGAATGACTCAGGACATTTTTCTTATTTTTGGTGGTGAATCTGAGTTGAAAATAGAGGAGATGTCAACGTCGAGAGAGTTGACACACATAACAACGTAGCAGACCCACTCACAAAGCCACTTTCTCAGAGTCACTTTGATCGTCATAAAGACAAGATGGGTATTAGATACCAGAGTGATTGGCTTTAGTACAAGTGGGAGATTGAAAGAGATATGTCCTAAGTCCAATCATGTATGAGGATTTAGGAATAACTTTTATGTAATCTGTTTTGATTTCATTGATATTAATAAAAGACTTGTTTTGTTTTTATTGCGGGCTCTATCTATTTAAATGTTTAAATAAGATATACCACAGTTTAGAGTAAAGCTTTTTATGGATTGTGATGAGATCATAATAATGAGACCTAAAAGATGATAACTCTAAACTTAAATAGTTCCTGGTCGTAGGATTACTAACTGGTAATTAATAATCCACAAAGATCGGTACATACTATGCTTGCTTCATTATGAAGGATGTTTGTTCTCATAGACATTTGTGTGGTAACACTATAGCTAGTATGTAGGTGCTTATTATAGAATAAGTTCATGACTCACACAGCTGAACAACTAATGGAGTTCACTCACGTGTCAGCAGTTGTTCACATAGTGATAGTTGTACAAGTATCCTTAGACTTGAGGTCATCATAGTCATCTTGTGTACACTGAACTATGCTTTGGTTTAGTTCTTAGTCTCAAGGGACAATTATAAGGGCTCTACTGGATATAGGAATTTGTACACGAAGATAGTGTATGATCAATAAAGGATCTACCCCTTCCAGTGAAGGAAGAGAATGTTCAATGCTGATCCACTTATGCTAGTTCAGGAATCTCTGGCCAGAGTGAATGAAATTAGAAAGGAGTTTCTAATTTACATTAAATAGAACTAAGCATAGTGAATGGGAAAGCAAGTGATTAAATAAGATAGGCTTGACACAAGTTCCATGCCTTGTATTTAATCGTGACATTGCAGGGTAGAAGGAATTGATTGTACGGTAACTACTCACTGAATAGGTTCTTGGTATTCTAAGCAGTGAATTCGTATTATCCGGATAGTCGCGATATGCTGAGAAGTATCCCTCACGATGTAGAATAAATATGATTAATTAATTAATCATATTTAATGAATTAGAGAATTTATATAAATAATGATAAAATAGTTTTATTATTATTTATTTCTACTACCGGCTTAATATTGAACCTACAAGGTCACACCATAAAAGAGATGATTTAATGGTGGAGGAATTAATTAATAATGGCTGATAATTATTTATTTATGAAATAAATAATTAATTGGCAAATTTAATAATTGATTAAATGAGATTTAATTGATTATAAATTAATTAAGAAAAGGTTCTTAATATTATTAATTAAGAATTTAATTTTTGGAAATTAAATCAAGTGAGAGAATTATTTCTAAAGAGTTTAAAAAAAGGATTAATAATTGAAAGGTGTTTTAATTATTAGTGAGAATAATAAAGGGCAGTGCCATTATCACTTCTTATTATTTTAACAGAATCTTTGACCAACTTATCCAGCTGTCTAACATGATCATTTAGAGTAGATGCAGTTTCAGTCTTCTTGTGTAAGAAATACACCCAAGTGTATCTTGTGAACTCATCCACTATAACCATAGCATATTTCTTCTTTGCAATGGACATGACATTGACTGGACCAAATAGGTCAACATGCAGTAAGTGATGAGGCTCAAGAATTGAGGATTCAGTTTTGTTCTTGAATGAAGATTTTCTTTGTTTTGCCTTTTGACATGAATCACAAAGACCATCAGGAGTAAATACTGATTTTGGCAGTCCTCTCACAAGATCTTTCTTTACTAGCTCATTTATGTTGTTGAAATTTAAATGAGAGAGTCTCTTATGCCAATTCCAGCTTTCTTCAATTGATGTTCTACTCAACAGACAGATTGCAGAACCATCAGAGTTTGTTGAAAGTCTGGCTTCATATATGTTACCATGTCTGTAACCTTTCAGAACCACTTTGCCTGTAGAATTACTTACAACTTTATAGTGTTTGTTAGGAATATATGTGCATTAGTTTGATGATATGTTTAACAAAACACTTAAGTAGAAGTTTAGTGTTTGCAGCCTCAACGGATAAGACCACTTTGGCTATCCGTTGATGGTGCAGCTTTACTTAGAAATAAGTCTAGTGTTGTAGCACATTTCAGTCTCTGTATTTAAAATATAATTCTTAGAAGTTGAGAGAAAATATAAGTCATGTTGACTACTAGAAGATATGCAAATAGGAAGGCCAATTGTAAATATTTCATGCCTTGTAATTTTGTATAAATGAAGTGGTATCAACGGATATTTTAAAGACCTTCAACGGATGAGAAACAAAGCTTCAACGGATGTCTCTAAAGCTTCAACGGACAGAGCTTCAACTGCTAACACATCAACGGATAAAGCCATCAACGGATGAAGGCTTCAACGGATGTTCTGTTAAATAGCAGTTGATAAGTGGTAGTTGTAACAGTAGACAGAGGCACATGGGTTGACAGAGACAACTGAAATGTGGAAGCCTAATTTCAGGAACATCAGAAAAAGCAGCCGTTCTACTCTAGTACAAAGAGGCAATAGTCAACAAAGTACTTGAGTGATATGGAGAAGAAATAAGTGGAGAACTTATTTTATTATTTTTTTTTATCTTTGTCTTCACTTGTACACTTGGTGATATATAAACCAAGTAGCAGCTAGTAATTAGATAAGAATTTTTCCAGTGCTGTTTAGAAAAATCTTGAGAGAAAAATTATCTAGTTTGTACTAGGATGCAGCTGTGATCAACATCTTGAATCACAGATTTTCTGAAATACCATCTCTGGTGGAACAACAATCCACCAGAAAAGTTTTTAAGGTCTGTTGTGTTCTTTACATTAGTGCTTGAATATATATATGTCTGTATTAGCTTAAAGCAATTCACACACTTGTTTATCTTGAACACAAAGCCTTTAAAACTGCTCAAAACTTGAAAAAGTTTTGAGATTTACATTCAACCCCCCTTCTGTAAATCTCATTGTTAGTCCACTAGGAATAACAATTGGTATCAGAGCAAGCTCTTGACACACAAAGAGTTTAAAGATCTTGGAAACTAACAAAGATGAGTAAGAAGGATATTGGAGTAAAATCCCAGTTCTTGACAAAGACAGTTATCACCATTGGAAGGTGAAAATGCACCTTCATCTACTCTCCCAAGATAAAGGTTATTTAAACTGCATTGAGAATGGTCCTCACATTCCCCACAAAGTAGCCACAGTTGCTACGGCCATAATTGATGTTGGTCAATCCATTCCAAAACCTAGAGCAGAATGGACAATGGAAGACACAGAAGAAGTCCCCAAGGATAAGAAGGCTATGAATATTTTGTTTAATGGTCTTGACAAGGATATGTTTGATAATGTGATAAATTGCACAACTGCCAAAGAGGTTTGGGACACAGTTCAGCTACTGTGTGAAGGTACAGAACAAGTAAAAGAAAACAAAATGCAGCTTCTCATTCAACAGTATGAGTATTTTCATTTTGAAGAAAATGAATCTTTAAATGACACATTCAATAGATTCCAAAAGCTGTTGAATGGACTGAAGCTGTATGGTAGAGTGTACCAGGTGAAGGATTCAAATCTTAAAATTTTAAGATCCTTGCCAAAGGAATGGAAACCCATGACTGTCTCCTTGAGAAACTCTCAAGATTATAAGGACTTCACTCTTGAAAGATTATATGGAATCTTGAAGACTTATGAACTAGAGCTGGAACAGGATGAGGTATTGGAGAAGGGAAGAAAGAAAGGAGGTTCAGTTGCCTTGGTAGCTGAAAATGAGAAAGAATGCAGACAAGAAACTGTGAGATCTACATCAAACTCCAAAGATGGCACAAGCAAATCAGAATCAAGCAAGGGTAAGGAGCAAGTTGCTGAGAATGAAGACAACTCCAGCCAAGATGACTCTGATGGTATTGATGAGCATCTTGCATTTCTGTCCAGGAGATTTGCAAAGATGAAATTTAGGAAAAACACTAGAGCCACTAAACCTCATAAGAACATGGTGGACAAATCCAAGTTCAAGTGTTTCAATTGTGGTATAAGTGGACACTTTGCAAGTGAGTGCAGAAAGCCAACTTCTGAAAAGAAGAAATTTGACCAAGTAGATTACAAAAAGAAATATTTTGATCTGCTCAAACAAAAGGAGAGGGCTTTCATTACTCAAGAAAAAGATTGGGCAGCTGATGGAGAAGAAGAGGATGAAGATGTGGAATATGTCAACTTGGCTCTCATGGCTGATTCTGAGGAAAATGAAGTTAGTTCATCAAGCAACCAGGTAATCACTACTGATTTAACACAGCTTACTAAAGAAGAGTGCAATGATGCTTTTAATGACATGTCTACTGAATTGTATCATTTGCGTGTGTCTCTTAAATCTCTTGCTAAAGAAAATAGTAGGATTAAAGAGAACAATCTGTTTTTAAGTAATAGAAATGCTGTGTTAGAAGATAAGTTGATTGACCTAGAGAAAACTAAGCTACATTGTATATCTGTTGAAAATAAACTAGCTGAATCTGTTAAGAAAGTAGAAATACTTTCCAATCAATTAGAGAGAGAGCAAGAGGTGATTAAAGCCTGGAAAACATCTAGGGATGTTAGTGCTCAAATTTCCAAGGTCCAAGGAATTGAATCATTCTGTGAAACTGCCTGGGATAAAAACAAAAAGAAACTGGAATTAATTGATGGGCTGTCAACGGATGTGGAATCAACGGATGATGAAAGTTATCCGTTGAAGGAAGAAAAGGAGCATCCATTAAAGGTTCCTCAATTAAAACAGGCAGATGTTTCTAAAAGTGAAAATCTAAAGAAACTCAACAAAAAGTTTGGTTCAACTTCCAAGAACTTTGTCAAAGAAGAAGCAAGCACATCCAAAGATTTCAGTAAGGTGAATATTGGACACATGACCTTAGAACAGTTAAAGAATAGGCTCAAAGTGGTTGAGGATAAAAAGGAAACTAAAAGGAAATCTAATAGAAATGGGAAGGTAGGGGTTAACAAACATAACAATTACACACCTGATAAATATGCTCCTAGAAAAAGCTGTGTGCATTGTAGTAGTGTTAATCATCTATCTGCTAATTGCAAATCTATTAAGAAAACTCCCATACCTGTGCCCTCTTCCATGCCTAATATGTCTGCATCACCTCTGCATGCTATGCTTGTTATGTCTCAACAGAATCCTTATGCACATTTTGTAAACATGCCATATTTTAACAATCCTTATCTAGATGCATTTAGTATGCCTCAAATGCCATATAATATGCCAATATAGAATAACATGCTTGCACAATCCATGCCTTATCAAATTCCAAATGTGCTAAATGATTCTGTGACTAACCCTACACCTCAACCAACTACATCTAAGATCAAGGTTGACTTAAAGTTACCTAAGTCTAAAGATGCAGGAGGAATGAAGTCTAGGAGAAAGGCTAACAGGAATGGACCCAAGGAAACTTGGGTACCAAAATCAACTTGATTGATTTTATGGTGTGCAGGGAAAAAGAAGAAATCTATGGTACTTGGACAGTGGCTGTTCAAGACACATGACAGGAGATTTCTCCCTGCTCACTGAGTTCAAGGAGAGAGCTGGCCCTAGCATAACCTTTGGAGATGACAGCAAAGGGTTTACTATGGGATATGGCTTGATTTCAACAAGGAATGTCATCATTGATGAAGTTGCATTAGTTGATGGTCTCAAGCACAACTTACTGAGTATCAGTCAACTATGTGATAGAGGGAATACAATTTCCTTCAATTCAGAAGCCTGTGTTGTCACCAGCAAGAAAGACAACAAAGTGATTCTAACTGGAGTTAGAAAAGGAAATGTGTACTTAGCTGACTTCAACTCTACAGATGCAGAATCTATTACTTGTCTCTTCAGCAAAGCAAGTCCAGTTGAAAGTTGGCTATGGCACAAGAAGCTATCCCATTTGAATTTCAAGACAATGAATGATCTAGTCAAAAAGGACTTAGTCAGAGGAATTCCTCTTGTTGAATTCTCAAGAGATGGTTTGTGTGATGCTTGTCAGAAAGGCAAACAAAGGAAAGCATCATTCAAAAAGAAGCTTGAAACAACAATTGATGAACCATTACAGCTGCTACACATGGATTTGTTTGGACCAGTCAATGTATTGTCAATAGCAAGAAAAAGATATTGCTTAGTGATTGTAGATGATTTCTCAAAGTTTTCATGGGTCTATTTTCTTGGATCAAAGGATGAAGCAAGTGAAATCATTATCAATCACATCAGGCAAGTCAATAATCATCCTGACTTGAAGGTTAGGAATATCAGGAGTGACAATGGAACTGAGTTCAAGAATTTGTCAATAAGGCTGTTCTGTGAAGAAAATGGAATCATGCATGAGTTCTCAGCTCCAAGAACACCTCAGCAAAGTGGGGTAGTTGAAAGAAAGAACAGATCTTTGATTGAGGCTGCCAGAACAATGCTTGAAGAATCAAAGTTACCAACATATTTCTGGGCTGAAGCTGTTAATTGTGCCTGCTACACTCAGAATATTTCTTTGATCAATCAAACTAAAGACATGACTCCTTATCAGTTGTTCAAGAGAAGAAAACCAACTCTAAACTTTCTTCATGTCTTTGGATGTAAATGCTTTATACTGAGAAATCAATCTAACCATAAAGGGAAGTTTGATGCAAAGGCTGATGAAGGGATATTTGTTGGTTACTCAGATGGAAAATCTTATAGGGTCTACAATCTAAGAACCAACATAGTTATGGAATCCGTGCATGTTGTTTTTGATGATAAAAAGATTGATGGACTAACAGATGAGGGACACCATGAGAGACTCAAATTTGACAACATTGAGATATATTGTGATGATAGTGAAGAGGAGATTGATGGAGATGACACTTCAAAAGGGATTCAATATATGCCCTTGGATAATGCACAAAATTCTGCATCCGTTGATAGAGGCAATGCAGTATCCGTTGAAAGACATAGTGCATCATCCGTTGAAGTACAAAATGAAGCATCCGTTGATCATAGTTCATCAACGGATAATCGATTTACATCATTAGTTGATAGAACTCCAAATTCCCTGCAAAGAACCAACAACTCAGGGGAAGTTTCAACTAATCAACACTCTGTCTCACATCATGACAATACTGAGGCCACCTCATATAGAGCACATCTTCCACCTCAAAGGAAATGGACCAAGAATCATCCCTTTGAACTGATCATTGGTGATACATCATCTAAAGTGCAAACAAGAAAAGCTACTCAAGATGAATGTCTGTATAGTAGTTTTCTATCTCAGGAGGAACCTAAGAAAGTGGAAGAAACTTTATTGGATCCAGATTAGATATTAGCTATGCAGGAAGAGCTGAACCAATTTGAGAGAAACAAAGTTTGGAAGCTGGTACCCAAACCAAAGAACAAGAATCCTATTGACACAAAATGGGTATTCAGAAACAAGATGGATGAAAATGGCATTGTCATAAGGAATAAAGCCAGATTGGTTGCTAAAGGCTATTCTCAGCAAGAGGGAATATATTTTGATGAGACATATGCTCCTGTTGCAAGACTTGAAGCCATCAGAATTTTTCTAGCCTATGCAGCCCATGCCAATTTCAAAGTCTATCAAATGGATGTCAAGAGTGCATTTCTAAATGGGAAATTAGAGGAAGAAGTCTATGTAAGTCAACCTCCAGGATTTGAAGATCCAAATTTTCTAGACTATGTGTATTATCTGTTGAAAGCACTCTATGGACTGAAGCAAGCACCTAGAGCCTGGTATGAAACCTTATCAAAATTCCTTTTAGAGAATCACTTCACTAGAGGTACTGTTGATAAAACTCTCTTCTTTAGGAATATTAATGGCTCTAGTATACTTGTTCAAATTTATGTAGATGACATAATATTTGGTTCTAAAGATAATAAACTTTGCAAAAAGTTTGCTAAGCTAATGCAAAGTAAGTATGAAATGAGCCTGATGGGAGAACTAACCTATTTTCTTGGTTTACAAGTTAAACAAGTTAGTGATGGAATTTTCATTAGTCAAACTAAATATATTCATGATCTTCTAAAAAGGTTTGACTTAATGGAATGTTTATCTGCAAAAACTCCCATGACCACTGCCACCAAACTTGAATTGAATAAGACTGAAAGGTCTGTGGACATTACAAGTTATAGAGGCATGGTTGGTTCACTTTTATATTTAACTGCCAGTAGACCAGATATAATGTTTGCTACATGTTTGTGTGCTAGATTTCAAGCTGATCCTAGGGAGTCTCACTTAATTGCTATCAAGAGGATTTTCAGATATCTCAAGGGTACACCAAATTTAGGTATTTGGTATCCTAGAGAATCTGGCTTTGATCTAATTGGTTATTCAGATGCAGACTATGCAGGTTGCAAAATAGACAGGAAAAGTACAACAGGCTCCTGCCAATTCCTGGGAAACAAGCTTGTATCATGGTTTAGCAAAAAGCAAAATTCAGTCTCTACTTCTACAGCTGAGGCTGAATACATTACTGCTGGAAGTTGTTGCTCTCAAGTGTTATGGATGAGGAATCAACTCCTTGATTATGGACTTCATGTTGATAGAATTCCTATCTTTTGTGACAACACAAGTGCCATAGCCATAACGGAGAATCCTGTGCAGCACTCAAGGACCAAGCACATTGATATCAAGTACCACTTCATCAGAGAGCATGTCATGAATGGTACAGTGGAACTACATTTTGTTCCAAGTGAACAATAAATTGCAGACATATTTACCAAGCCACTTGATGAATCAACATTCACAAGATTGGTAAGTGAGCTAGGTATGCTTAATTACTCATAAAATTTATGTCCTAATTGCAATTTGAATTGAAGCCTGAAATGTATTAGTTGCTAGAACAAATTTGACTTTTTAACACAGATTATTCCATCAACAGGTATTTCCTATCCGTTGAAAGTCAAAATTGTTCCATCAACGGATGTTCATTATCCGTTGAAAGACATATACATTTCTGGAATTTTTATCCATCAACGGATAAAACTGAAGTACCTTTCAACGGATGACAGTTTACTTTATCCATTGAAATGTCACATCAGTCAATTCAGGTGTTTCACAGCCGTTGATTCTATTTTCTTAACCGTTGATACTCATACATACAGCTGTATGTATTTGTTTTAAAGGTAGTTTTTAGAATACTTACAGTTTATTCTTAAACGGCTGAAACTCACTTACATATATTTATTGTTTAATCTTTTATTTATGCTTTTTAATTTGAGAAAGTATAAAAGCCCTTCTGATTTTTCATTTTTACTTTACGCTTTCTTGAAATTTCAAAGCTTTTACCATTTTCTCTCTGCAAATCCTTCAAGTTATTCTCTGCAACTTCTACTTACAACAATGGCACCAGTAGTAAAAATTATGTCTCAATCTGGGTTCATCTATGAGAAGAACAATTTCATAGCTTTGGTAGCAAAGAATGAAGCCCACTCAGATTATCACAAAATGATGGACTTCATCAAAAACTGTAAACTTAGCTATGCAATGCTGGAAGCCCCAACGATTTACTGTGAAGTAGTTGAGGAGATTTGGACAACTGCTGAGTTCAACTCCATAGATATGACCATCTCTTTCACTCTCAAAGGTAAAAATCATTGTGTTAACTGTGATGATTTACTAGCATGTTTTAAATTACCTGAGAACAATGCCATGACACCACAAACTGATAATGATGTATCCAGCATGTTAGATTCCATAGGTTATTCTCTTAACTCTGCTAGTTTAGGGGGTATTAAAAGAAAAGGCCTTAGGAAAGAATGGAGTTTTCTTGGGGATGCCTTTATCAAGGTTTTCTCTGGGAAAATTAGTAATTTTGATGCCATAACTTCATCTCTTGTTAATATGCTCTATATGCTTGTTTCTGATAGGTATTTTAACTTTAACAATTATGTTATGCTAGAATTGGGTACTAGATTAGGTAACAAAGCTAATAGACCTAATAACATCTATTATGCTAGATTCTTTATGTTATTGGCTAACCATGTTGCTGAAGGTTTGGTCATAACCAATGAGAATAATAAACTCAAGTGCTGGGCACAAGAGAAAAGAGTTCTTGCAGATTTATTGAGAATGGATCTCAACAGCAGTGTACCATTGGTATATTTACCAATCATGGATGCACCTCAGGTAAGTGAGGTAATTGTTTCTACAACTCCTACTTCTTCCAACCCCTCTATTTCTTTATCTTCTAGTGTGCCCATGGAATCTGTGACAATGCCCCAACAGATTCCTACCAAGGTCACCAAAACTAAAAGTTCAAAATCAAAGACAAAGAAAACCACCTCGGTTGTTTCTCAAAAGACAACAGTTGTAACACCTACCCTTAACCCTGAGGGGAGTGAACAGGGTGTGAGTGGTGAGGGGAGGGGTGAACATCAAAGAAACCCCTAGGATAAGGAAGGAGAGATAAGTGTTTCCCAAGCTAGCCAAGCCACAGTTTCTCAAAAAGCTGTGGTGGTTGAAAAGGTTACTAGCACATCCCTAGCTGCATTCTCCCAAAAGGATGTAACTATTAAAAATAGTTCCCAACCAGGAACACAGAACAAACGAGGGAGGGACACAGAAGCCAAACACTCACCAACAAAAGCTTTTATTAGAAGAAAGAGGGCTAGAACCCAATCTTCTACACAGGGTGCACACACTGCACAAATACATCCATCTATATCTATGCCTTCTCAAACTCAGTTTGATGTGGCTCCAACAAATGTGGAGTCACAGCCCCATTCTCTCATAATTAACACACATCAATCAACACACACTTCATCACCATCTCTGGATGTGGATATGTTATTCCCATCAATTCCTGATTCTCCCTCTTTACAACTCAGGGAGGAGCCCCACTCAAAAACAGGTGATCATCATCTTTTAGATGATTTGTTGGATCACCCGCAAATTCTTTCAGATGTAATTGAAGGATCTGTGTCACCAAAACTCAAATCAATCCACACAGATTCAACAGTTATATCACTTTCAATTTCTACTTCTTTTCCTTCTTCAACGGATATCACCCATCCGTTGACAAGTGGTTGTTCTTCAACGGATAAGCTTAACAGCAGTTATCCGTTGATACCATCAGTGTCACCTTCAACGGCTATTCCATATCCGTTGATAGTCTCTACACACACAACTGAAACAATTCCAAGTGTAGAAGACATGATTACTGTACAATCACTTTTAGGATTGAGGGAAGGGAGTGACAATTTGAGTGAGAGGCTGGGTTGCTCCCAGGCAAAAGGAGAGATTGAGAGCTCAAATAAGCATGCTATTTCTTCCCGCATGGCAAAAGTAAGTGAGAGGAGTACCACCTTAGTAGGTGAAGGTGAGGGTGTGAGGAGTGTGAGCCAGGGGGAGCCCCTGATGCAAGAATATAGAGAAAAAGAGAGAAAGGCAGGTACAGCAGATATAAGGGTGGATCCAGCCATTGCTAATGAGTCAATGATTGTGGATGATGCTGAAAAGGAAAGACAATTTCAGCAACATTACAAAGCTGTAATTGATAACATTTCCTTGTATGCTGACACTTTTACTCATCCTGTGTCAGCCTATCATTTGTTGGCTGCTCAGGGCAATGAGGAGGCAGAAAAGACACTACATCTAGTACATACAACAGAATCTCTTCAAAGGGATAAAGCTGCTATTAACAAGATGCCTTCTATAGCTGGTGAGTCATCTGAGGAATTTGGAGTAAATTCTGATGATGATGACTCTATTTCTTTTGATGGAAGCATGAACATAAGGGGAGATGAAGGCCCTAGTTCTATTCCAAATTTACCTGAATGGGCCTTGACAAAGGAGTCTACATCAGGGCAATTCAATGTCTCCTTAGTCAAACAAATCAGTACTATCCAACAGGCCATTCAGAAAACTTCACAAGCTGGTACCAAGACAATCCTTACAGCTCACCTGGACTCACTGCATCTCATGAAGTTGCAGCAAGTAAGACAGTGTAACACCCCCAAATCCGGGGTCGGGGATCCGGGTTGTCACGAGTTCCATTTCCCTTAACAACACCCAATCTTAATAAATAATCAACTACTCTGTACTGTGACCCCACAATAACACACACACCACAAGTTATAGTCTCAGAGATGAATATCCAAAAATAATCACAAGTCGTTTTATTCCACAATTATATGCCAATACACCTTAAACAGGTTTCTGAATAAATTTACATTTCTTTGCCATTATTACAATTCATAAATATACATAATCTGATACATCAAAAGTTGAAAGCCTAGCCTATTGGTAGTTCCTACCTCAGCTATGGCGGCATCAGTGCTTCTAGAAAACTGCGGAACGTCTCCTAACCTCTTGCGAATCGGGAGCTTGGTCCGGTTCATCTTGTCTATCTGATGTTGTGTGATGAAAGAAGAAAGCAAGGGTGAGCAGCAAGCCCACCAAAATAATATGTATAATGATTAACAATATATGAGCCTTCTCATAGTACTCATGAAAGTCTTGGTCAAAAGAAATGAACCAAGTTGATATCTTAATGCGATGAAGTCGCAAAATATTCAGTATATATATATACATATATACTTTTCAAAATATTGGAAGTCCTCTTCCATGCACAATATACACAAAGTCCCAGTGTATAACTGTATAAAAAAAATATCGTTGCAAGGTGATCTCATATATCTAACCTTGTCTCAACGTTTTTCTGAAAATCTTTGTCATTCATAAGACAATTATTAATTAGATATAAGTTTAAAAGATGAAGTTACAAGATACCCCAATATACTTATATCTTCCCCAAATACTACTTGAACTACCACCGTTCAAGTTATAATTAGCTTCAAAAGTTCATCACATAGATGAGACTATAAGGCAAGATTTGAATAGATTAAATCTTTAAAATATTATCAAAATAAAATGAAGTTACGAGATACTTCATTTGATGTAAACATCATTTTGAAAACTTGACCCTGCCAACACTCAACAATCGCCCAACTGTAGCCTTTCTATCGAAGTGCTCTGGGTAGTGTTGCAGAAATTATCCAATTGGATGATGAACTCATTACGGGAGTTTGCCGCGCCAGGAAGACCACTTACGATGATCAGTCGTAGTAGTACAACCCCACCATTTTCTACATGTAGAGGAGAACCTGTCGGATTTACTTGTCAACCGAACACTGAACTCCTAAGGAATGGACCGCCTTAGCGGAACTTCCAGGCCATTTGGGCCAATATAATAAGGCTGGGCCGGCGCTACTCGGCCACTTACGCCACTCCTAGTTCAGATGAAATCCATGACTCTGAAACATAAAGCTCGTCCCCACTTTCCCCAAGTAGAAACTTGTTGATACGGCTCCACCAAGAAGTCGTATCTATTTGGAAAGGAGAACTCACCGATATTTCCCAGGCGATGCCTGTTAATGGATTAACTTGTTCCAAGAATTTTACTTCCCGAGTGTTGGGTAAGTAATCAATTCATTTATCAAAACAGCAACCTTGTTGCGAATATAAAACACACCACAGAGCCGGATCCCTCAGGTTTTGAGCGAGTATTTAAATCCCCTTAAAAAGGAAGATCTTAAATATAAAAATGAGTTTTGGGATCCGCTCTAACTTTTAAAAATCATTTTGAAGACTTGAAAACACTTTATAGAGTGTTTGGAGTAAAACTGATTTAATGAAGTAAATCAGTCCCCAGAATATTTAGAAAATGACTGAATATTATTATTTAAATAATATTCCCATAAAGAATAATCTTTATAAAAATAATTGAAGTAGAAGTATTACAACTTATACTTGAAATGGATATCAAATAACCAAAGATATACTTATATGAAAGTACTATCTTTATTTGAATAATCGAAAATAAGTTTGATTATTGACACCTTATTCTTTAATAAAATAAAGAATATATCTCAGCAAATAATCGGAGTCATAGATCCTCAAATGAATATTCAAATAATATTCATTAAATAATATAAACTGAGTCATAAGCCCTCGAATGAATATTCAAATAATATTTAGATAATAAAATAAAAGGAGTCATAAGTCCTCGAATGAATATTCAAAATAATATTCATTTAATATAAAGGAGTCATACGCCTTCGAATAATATTCGAAATAATATTCAATAATAAAATAAAGCTAAAGTTATCGAATAAGCCTTATTCGATTAATAGTTTTGAAAACTATGACCATATATATATAAGTATATATATATATATATCCATATATACAAAACCTACTCGGGATCCTCGACTCCCGGTTTTAGAAAATATTTTCACCTTTGGGTCCCTATACTAAGGGTATATGCAAATTACCGCTATCCTCTAGCATAGGTATTATCAACTGAATCAATTGAATCAACAGATATATATCAAGATTACGAAACAGACATGCATATATACCATATCAGCATGCTCCAATATATCGCAAAATTTGCTAATTACAATCATGCACTTATCACAAGATAATGCATATACATATATTTACATCACAACAACAGTATAACGGGTAGAAAACTTGCCTGAGCGACTGGGGGTTACGAATGGCTCGGGACGAGTCTGGTAACCTATAAACAACAAGTAAGTTGGAATTAAACCAAAGTCACTTGTAAATCTATACTCTAACCAACTCAGACTCTAACGCTCGTTTTGCGCTTACTGATTCTCTTAAGTCACTCGAGTACCCTCGGCTCCACCATTTTTAATAATTTAACCTTTACGAGTTTTAAGGAGATTCCTTCGCGAGTGTCTTACCAACTGCCTAACACACTTACCATAAATGTTTCATGCATTAATTTACCCTTTTTGGTCTTTAACCTATATTTCAAAGTAAGGCGAGGGGAAAAGTTTCGTTCGCGAAACGCCGTTACTTGAAACGGTCGTTTCTCCTAAACCGTGCATCGGAATCGAACGAACTACATATCAAAACGAAGCTCGTAACATGAGCTATCTAAACATGGCAGTGGTCATAATCTAGCAGGGGGTTCTCGGGTCCTAATGTTATGCACAAAAACAGTCCAAAGAAAATCGGACGTTACGACGGCTATGTTTACGCGATTACCAATGTTTAAACTACTCCAATTAACCACCAACCAACTCATAACCATCAATACAACAAAACTTCACCTAAACCATACCACATCAGTCCATAATCTCCAAGGTTTTCAACTCAAACAACCTATGAACTATAATCAAGCTTCAATTACCAAAAACACTTCCAAATCAAACCAAACTACTAATAATCACAATCCATGCTTCTCATTTCACAACACCAACCATTAAACTTACTAACAAATAAAGTAAAGGCTATGGTTTGAAGTTTATACCTTCCTTGGGAGGTGTTAAGTTGCTAGGAAGCCTTAGGGAGCCTCCTACAAGCTTGATCTTTCCAAAGAAATCAAGAACACAAAGTTAGGCTTTGAAGTTTCTAAAAGTCCGATTAAAGAACTGTAAAAATGAGGGTCTTACCATGATTATTTGGACGAGACTTGTGAACAAGAGTTGTAGGCCATCTCAATACCTTTCCAATGAGCTATAGAACACAATATTTGAGTGAGAAATGAAGGAGATACAGCAGTTTTAGTGTTCTGGTTCTGTTTTGGCCGAGAGCATGAAGAACAATGCCTTGGTTTCTTTTTGATTTTGATGAAAAATGATTTGCTTGGCTTGGTTGGTTTGATTTTTGTGTTTGTTTTAGTAAATTACCTAGTTGCCCTTGATTTTGTGTGGTTAAAAAGCCACCACATCTCCTTCCTTCCCATGTCATGCTTGTGTCATCCTCATGATGTCATCCTCCCCTTCTTGTCCTCTTCTCATTGGTTGGGTGACATCATCCTCTCTAATCCCTTTGATTAACTTCCTAATTGTTTGCCTAATGACCGCTGATCTGTTATACGGTTCGCTTAACTTTCGTTTTCGTTTATCGTTTGAAGGATCATACCCGGGATCTTATTACTTAGGTTCACTTAACCTTTCTCAATATATTATATTCCTTTTATGATCCTCTGCTATAATCCTTTAATTTAAATCCTTTTTATCCTGTTACCTTTTTCTCAAATCTTTCTGTATCTAGTGTATTTCCGGGAAAAATCAAAGTGTTCGGATTTGGATTCTGACGATCTTTACATACACTTATATCCCATATAAAGTACTAATAAAATCTCAGAATATCCATATCAGAACCCCTACATAGTGTGGCATGAAAAGTTTTCTCATTCAGCAAAAACACTATTCATAAGGGTTTCAAAATTTTCCCAAAAATTGGGGTTATTACAGTCTCCCCTCCTTAAAAGGATTCCGTCCCGGAATCAGATAGAAAATGAATAGGGATACTCTCTTAGCATTGCACTTTCTAACTCTCGAGTAAATTTTCCCACATTGTGGTTCTACCATCAAACTCTTACTAGTTTGATAACCCTTCTCCTAAGCACTCGTTCCTTTTTACTCTATACCCTTCCTGGTTGCTCCATATAGGTTACGTCTGGTTGCATGTCTATGCGCTCATATGCCCCTATTTGTCTGGCATCCGAATTACACTTCCTTAACATTGATACGTGGAACACGTTATGAACTTGCTACAGGTTCGGGGGTAGGGCTAGCTCATATGCTAACTTCCCAAACGTCTTAATATATCCAAGGGTCCAACAAATTGTAGACTTAGCTTTCCTTTCTTTCCGAACCTCATCAATCCTTTTTCAAGGGTTTCCAAGGGGTTACCTATAACATTACTAGGCCCCCTATTTCATACTCTTTGTCCTTTTTGAGTCAAATCAGCATACCTCTTATGTCCATCTTGGGTTACTACCAGCCGTCCTCTGATTAGATCTATTATATCCCTGGTCCTTTGGACTACTGCGGGTCCGAGCATCTTGCGCTCTACAACTTCATCCTAACATAAGGGAGATCGACATTATCTTCCCTCAAGGATCTCATAAGGTGACACCTCGATAATGACATATGATCTATTGTCGTGATATAACTAAATCCGCGTTAAGTGATCATTCCAAATTTTTTCAAGTCTATTGCACAGACTCTCATTATAGCGTTTAGCATTAGAGCTTTTGCTTCTCAATACCCATTCTTTTCGAGTTCGTAATCGCTACTACCTTCCGTTCCTAATATTATACTGGTTATACTTTTGCTCGTTAGCGTTCTATAACCTTTTAATAACCACGTCAACCTTAGTATTACGAATGTGTTCCCATTCTGAATACCACCATAACTTTACTACTCCTTTTTCAGCTGTTTCTATTTTCGAAAGCTTAATCCTTCATATAGAAGTAAAAGAATTTATTGAGAGATCACTATGATCATGAACACTTGTTATCTCGCATAGTTAGTACAGAAGGTGGCCAGCCTTTAGTACTTGACAAGCAATTAAACAATAGTTGGTATCCTACTAGGCTTCTATCACACAGATAGACAGTCATTCGGCAATACCTCCCCTTCTGGAAGGGTTGTTCTTCTCAACTTACATGAAATGAAAAGAAGAGAAAAGAACGAACTGAAGAGAATTGTATATATAAAAAAAAATATACTGCCACAAAATATCTGGCTTGGAGCCTACCTCTGAACTATAGAGGTTTGTCATAGGAGAACAAAACATATACGTATTTATATCAACATCAAGTATTATAGCATCGTATTTCCCATGCCTAAATATTTCTATTCCGTCCATCATTCTATGGACCCATGCTCTTCCTCGAGCTTATACACAATCACCTTTGAAACTCCCTCGATTTCGAAAATCGAACCTGGGATCTCATTTTAGACATCACCGTTACTAGAGTTCTATGCTTGCACCGCAACCTTCCTCATATAGTAATACGACTCTCTTTTCATAAGAGGGAATAAATATTCAATAGGTAGATACTCTACTTAATTAGTCTATCAATGATAACTTATACACTACCACGACCCGTTTAGTGGTACTCAATCTCAACATCCATTCCAATACAACTCTCACGGTTGTAATCAGCTCGTTACTCGCAGAATCATTGCTGCCTTACTATGGTCCACCACTGACCCACTGTCATCATTCACTTTCCATGAAATCTTAATAGCTAACCATACGGAGTCCATACATGTCGTATCAAATCCTTCTAAGGAGGTAACATAATCACCAATTCTGATTCATGAAGAACACTCCTGATCTCAAAGGTTCGTTTAGTCCTTTTGAAACATGGTCCAGGCTCATTCTCAAGATAGTACCTTCTAAGATAGATAGCCCGCTCATGGCGATTACACGAATTAAACCTTTACCAACTACTATTACGGCTGGGTATTGCACAGTCATCAGAAGGAATGTCAATCTTCCAAACCATAATACAACCTTCACAGTTTTAACCATCATCACTGTATTCTTTTGGCACAAGCGCCTATAATTATCCTCTTACCTTCAAAGTGTCGGCCACCTCTTTGGCCTTTCCTGATAGTAAAATTTCCTTACAGTCAATGTCACTTTAACCATCTCCAAATAAATTTTCTACCTTATTTCAATCACAGCTTATGTGAAAATGCTTTCCTTAAAATCTGATGAGTAAAAAAAAATCACCATTTTTCCATAAGTTATTGCCTCAGTCTAAATATTTCTTCCTACTCCCCATAATTGGGGTCATCTTACATAATTTAAATCCTCATTTTCCACTTCATCATGTTATGGGTTCCTTTTGTCTTGGTGGCAACCTCCCTGACTATCACGTTCAGGGTTTGCTCTAACTCTTATTCCTCAAACTAGCTTTCATCTAAGATTTCATCTTTAAGCTCTTAAACCTTTGGAACCCAAATTCTATAGGAATACCTCATTATTCCCTTATCATCACTCTCGGTATTAATCTCATACCTATTTGTTGGCTCTCTGCCTTCATTCATCACTTTTACTGGCACAATATGTTCTTTTCCAATACTTCGGGCTGTATTGCTATCTCAAACAGCTTTTCGGTACCGGCTCCGGTTACCTTCACTACTATTTCCATTTTCTCAAAATCTCTTATAAACTCTCCAAAAGACATTATCATCTTGAGTCTCTCCTTTTTACTAAGGGCATCAGCCACCATATTGGCTTTCCCCGAATGATAAAGAATCTCCCAATCATAATTCTTGATTAGCTCTAACCGCCTCCTCTGGCGTATGTTGAGCTCTTTCTACGTAAGAATGTACTAGAGCTCCTATGGTTTGTGAATCTCACACTTCTCTCCATACAAGTAGTGCCTCAAATCTTTAGGGCAAAACTATTGCCACGAGCCCAAACTCATGGGTGGGGATATCGAATTTTAAATTCCCTTAATTGTCTTGACGCAGACGCGATTATCTTGCTGTGCTATATAAGAAGCACCCTAATTCCTCATGCGAAGCGTCACTTACAAATCACAAAATCTCATTTTCCATCCGGCAACGCCAACATAGGGAACGTCACCAACCTTTGCTTCGGTTCTTAAAAGTTGTTCTCGCATTTCTCTGTCCATTCGAACTTCTCAGTCTTACGAGTAAGCCGTGTTAAAGGGGCTACTATCTTTACAAACTTGAACGAACCTCTGGTAGTGACCGGCCAATCCTACCTCTGGTAGTCGACCCAACCAGGGTCATCAATTCATCAGTGGTCCTTTATCCAATCTCGTCAGGATCCTCCATGGGATACTCCTTAGCAACTATCCCTTCTAGGACAACATCCTCAACCGCTACATCCTCAATATCAACATCATCCGGTCCTGCGTTAGGACGCTCTATTGGATCCACAATCTGATCTCCAATTAGTAATAAAACATCATCGCGTTGATGTTCCTCAACTTCAGGGTTCGGAGTCCCGCTACCATATACGATAACGAACTACGCTTCTATCGCTACATTTATAAGGGTTCCCATAAGGGTTTTAACTGTCAGTACTACGTTAGGTAGTCCGACTATGAACTTGGCAAGAGTTCTTATTATCTTAGTGAACTTATTATCTTAACGTCCCATCATCTCTGAGGTTTATAACGCTTGGCTCTGATACCATTTCTGTAACACCCCTAAATCCGGGGTCGGGGATCCGGGTTGTCACGAGTTCCATTTCCCTTAACAACACCCAATCTTAATAAATAATCAACTACTCTGTACTGTGACCCCACAATAACACACACACCACAAGTTATAGTCTCAGAGATGAATATCCAAAAATAATCACAAGTCGTTTTATTCCACAATTATATGCCAATACACCTTAAACAGGTTTCTGAATAAATTTACATTTCTTTGCCATTATTACAATTCATAAATATACATAATCTGATACATCAAAAGTTGAAAGCCTAGCCTATTGGTAGTTCCTACCTCAGCTATGGCGGCATCAGTGCTTCTAGAAAACTGCGGAACGTCTCCTAACCTCTTGCGAATCAGGAGCTTGGTCCGGTTCATCTTGTCTATCTGATGTTGTGTGATGAAAGAAGAAAGCAAGGGTGAGCAGCAAGCCCACCAAAATAATATGTATAATGATTAACAATATATGAGCCTTCTCATAGTACTCATGAAAGTCTTGGTCAAAAGAAATGAACCAAGTTGATATCTTAATGCGATGAAGTCGCAAAATATTCAGTATATATATATACATATATACTTTTCAAAATATTGGAAGTCCTCTTCCATGCACAATATACACAAAGTCCCAGTGTATAACTGTATAAAAAAAAATATCGTTGCAAGGTGATCTCATATATCTAACCTTGTCTCAACGTTTTTCTGAAAATCTTTGTCATTCATAAGACAATTATTAATTAGATATAAGTTTAAAAGATGAAGTTACAAGATACCCCAATATACTTATATCTTTCCCAAATACTACTTGAACTACCACCGTTCAAGTTATAATTAGCTTCAAAAGTTCATCACATAGATGAGACTATAAGGCAAGATTTGAATAGATTAAATCTTTAAAATATTATCAAAATAAAATGAAGTTACGAGATACTTCATTTGATGTAAACATCATTTTGAAAACTTGACCCTGCCAACACTCAACAATCGCCCAACCGTAGCCTTTCTATCGAAGTGCTCTGGGTAGTGTTGCAGAAATTATCCAATTGGATGATGAACTCATTACGGGAGTTTTCCGCGCCAGGAAGACCACTTACGATGATCAATCGTAGTAGTACAACCCCACCATTTTCTACATATAGAGGAGAACCTGTCGGATTTACTTGTCAACCGAACACTGAACTCCTAAGGAATGGACCGCCTTAGCGGAACTTCCAGGCCATTTGGGCCAATATAATAAGGCTGGGCCGGCGCTACTCGGCCACTTACGCCACTCCTAGTTCAGATGAAATCCATGACTCTGAAACGTAAAGCTCGTCCCCACTTTCCCCAAGTAGAAACTTGTTGATACGGCTCCACCAAGAAGTCGTATCTATTTGGAAAGGAGAACTCACCAATATTTCCCAGGCGATGCCTGTTAATGGATTAACTTGTTCCAAGAATTTTACTTCCCGAGTGTTGGGTAAGTAATCAATTCATTTATCAAAACAGCAACCTTGTTGCGAATATAAAACACACCACAGAGCCGGATCCCTCAGGTTTTGAGTGAGTATTTAAATCCCCTTAAAAAGGAAGATCTTAAATATAAAAATGAGTTTTGGGATCCGCTCTAACTTTTAAAAATCATTTTGAAGACTTGAAAACACTTTATAGAGTGTTTGGAGTAAAGCTGATTTAATGAAGTAAATCAGTCCCCAGAATATTTAGAAAATGACTGAATATTATTATTTAAATAATATTCCCATAAAGAATAATCTTTATAAAAATAATTGAAGTAGAAGTATTACAACTTATACTTGAAATGGATATCAAATAACCAAAGATATACTTATATGAAAGTACTATCTTTATTTGAATAATCGAAAATAAGTTTGATTATTGACACCTTATTCTTTAATAAAATAAAGAATATATCTCAGCAAATAATCGGAGTCATAGATCCTCAAATGAATATTCAAATAATATTCATTAAATAATATAAACTGAGTCATAAGCCCTCGAATGAATATTCAAATAATATTCAGATAATAAAATAAAAGGAGTCATAAGTCCTCGAATGAATATTCAAAATAATATTCATTTAATATAAAGGAGTCATACGCCTTCGAATAATATTCGAAATAATATTCAATAATAAAATAAAGCTAAAGTTATCGAATAAGCCTTATTCGATTAATAGTTTTGAAAACTATGACCATATATATATATAAGTATATATATATATATATCCATATATACAAAACCTACTCGGGATCCTCGACTCCCGGTTTTAGAAAATATTTTCACCTTTGGGTCCCTATACTAAGGGTATATGCAAATTACCGCTATCCTCTAGCATAGGTATTATCAACTGAATCAATTGAATCAACAGATATATATCAAGATTACGAAACAGACATGCATATATACCATATCAGCATGCTCCAATATATCGCAAAATTTGCTAATTACAATCATGCACTTATCACAAGATAATGCATATACATATATTTACATCACAACAACAGTATAACGGGTAGAAAACTTGCCTGAGCGACTGGGGGTTACGAATGGCTCGGGACGAGTCTGGTAACCTATAAACAACAAGTAAGTTGGAATTAAACCAAAGTCACTTGTAAATCTATACTCTAACCAACTCAGACTCTAACGCTCGTTTTGCGCTTACTGATTCTCTTAAGTCACTCGAGTACCCTCGGCTCCACCATTTTTAATAATTTAACCTTTATGAGTTTTAAGGAGATTCCTTCGCGAGTGTCTTACCAACTGCCTAACACACTTACCATAAATGTTTCATGCATTAATTTACCCTTTTTGGTCTTTAACCTATGTTTCAAAGTAAGGCGAGGGGAAAAGTTTCGTTCGCGAAACGCCGTTACTTGAAACGGTCGTTTCTCCTAAACCGTGCATCGGAATCGAACGAACTACATATCAAAACGAAGCTCGTAACATGAGCTATCTAAACATGGCAGTGGTCATAATCTAGCAGGGGGTTCTCGGGTCCTAATGTTATGCACAAAAACAGTCCAAAGAAAATCGGACGTTACGACGGCTATGTTTACGCGATTACCAATGTTTAAACTACTCCAATTAACCACCAACCAACTCATAACCATCAATACAACAAAACTTCACCTAAACCATACCACATCAGTCCATAATCTCCAAGGTTTTCAACTCAAACAACCTTTGAACTATAATCAAGCTTCAATTACCAAAAACACTTCCAAATCAAACCAAACTACTAATAATCACAATCCATGCTTCTCATTTCACAACACCAACCATTAAACTTACTAACAAATAAAGTAAAGGCTATGGTTTGAAGTTTATACCTTCCTTGGGAGGTGTTAAGTTGCTAGGAAGCCTTAGGGAGCCTCCTACAAGCTTGATCTTTCCAAAGAAATCAAGAACACAAAGTTAGGCTTTGAAGTTTCTAAAAGTCCGATTAAAGAACTGTAAAAATGAGGGTCTTACCATGATTATTTGGACGAGACTTATGAACAAGAGTTGTAGGCCATCTCAATACCTTTCCAATGAGCTATAGAACACAATATTTGAGTTAGAAATGAAGGAGATACAGCAGTTTTAGTGTTCTGGTTCTGTTTTGGCCGAGAGCATGAAGAACAATGCCTTGGTTTCTTTTTGATTTTGATGAAAAATGATTTGCTTGGCTTAGTTGGTTTGATTTTTGTGTTTGTTTTAGTAAATTACCTAGTTGCCCTTGATTTTGTGTGGTTAAAAAGCCACCACATCTCCTTCCTTCCCATGTCATGCTTGTGTCATCCTCATGATGTCATCCTCCCCTCCTTGTCCTCTTCTCATTGGTTGGGTGACATCATCCTCTCTAATCTCTTTGATTAACTTCCTAATTGTTTGCCTAATGACCGCTGATCTGTTATACGGTTCGCTTAACTTTCGTTTTCGTTTATCGTTTGAAGGATCATACCCGGGATCTTATTACTTAGGTTCCCTTAACCTTTCTCAATATATTATATTCCTTTTATGATCCTCTGCTATAATCCTTTAATTTAAATCTTTTTTATCCTGTTACCTTTTTCTCAAATCTTTCCGTATCTAGTATATTTCCGGGAAAAATCAAAGTGTTCGAATTTGGATTCTGACGATCTTTACATACACTTATATCCCATATAAAGTACTAATAAAATCTCAGAATATCCATATCAGAACCCCTACATAGTGTGGCATGAAAAGTTTTCTCATTCAGCAAAAACACTATTCATAAGGGTTTCAAAAATTTCCCAAAAATTGGGGTTATTACAGACAGAATCTGAGTGTGGATGAACTCAAGAAGGATATTGCTGACTTGAAATCCTACAATTCTAAAAAATTGGATTCAGTCATGCCCTATGGTACAATGAAGGACTTATTGTTGAGATTGAAAAAGGATTCAAATACTGAAAAGAGGCTGGCTAAGTTAGAAGACAGACTCCAAGTTATTGAAAATTCTGTGGCCAGCATTCTTCACAACCAACAATCTCAAACAAGTCTACTTATGCAGCTGGCAAAGGCACAAGGCTTGACCCCTCATCTTGATGATAACAAAAAGGGGGAGAGAAAAAGGGAAGGGGAAGGAGAGCCATCAAAAATCCAGATATCTAAAGTGCTAGTTCCTGCCATCACTACTTCTCCAATTATGCAAATCAAAGGAAAGCCTGATGGAATTGACCTAATCCAGCTAGCAGCAGCTGAAATTCAAGTGAAAGAGCAAAGGAGGAGAATTGATGAAATGGTGCAACAAATGTTTGGCTCAACACAAGATAAATCAATATCTGTGAAACATAGCACAAAGGTTGAACCAATCATTATGGAGCACAAGCCAGAAAGGAGGAATAAGGTTGGAGAGACTTCTTTCAAGAATCTAAAACCTATGGTTCTCAAGCCCAATACTAGATCCAGCAAGGACTCCACAAAGAACCCCCTAGACTTTGCTCAGATGAAAGAAGTGGACTTTCCTCTTCCAAAGCCTGATGAAGACAAAGTTTTGGGTGCTAACATCAAAAAGCTTAAGGAGACCAAGGACATAGTTGAAAGAATGAAAATGGCAATTATCTTTAGAGAGGGAAAGAGTATCTGTGTGATGCAAGGACATCCCAAATTCCTAAAGGCCAAGAGGGAAGAAACCAAAAGGTTGAAGAAAGAAGCTGAAAAACTCAAGGCTGACAAAAGAGCACAAGCAAAGCTTGAACAACAGCCAAAGTCAAGTCAAGTTGAAGGAGAGAAAGGAATTGAAGTCAGGGGTGAAGACAAGATTGCAAACCTAGATGAGGTTTTTGGGAGTATATTTAGTGAGAGTATGGAGGAAAGAGAGGAATGGCAGAAGGGAAACAGAAGAAAGGCCAAGGCACATAGAAGGAGTGAAGATAACACTGAAGAAACTAAATCAATATCTAAACCACTACCTTCCATACCTGAACCTTGTGTTGCTGATCCCACTATAAACATCCATGGTGAACTAATCATCCCAAAAGAGGAACCTATTGATTGGGACACCATCAAATTGCCTACCTTTTTAACCACTCTTCCACTACCAAAGAAACAGAAAAGAAAATCCAAATCTACACCTCCCCTAACCTCTAAGAAATTCACTAAAAAACAAAAACCTAAGCCTATGCCACCCATTTCTAAAGATGATTATGTTCACATCTGTGACATAAAAGAAATTTCAGACATTGAACTCTATCTGGATGAGCTGGAGGATGTAAGGGGAATAGCTGCCTACAGACAGCTACCAGAGAGATTGGTGTTCAGATACAAAGGAGCTGGGGAAAGAACATGGCCTCTCTACAGGATTCTGAATGAATGCTACTCTACCTTGATCAGAGTCTTTTCAGCCATACAAAAGGATTCTGGCTTTACCTGGACTGCCAAGACTGAAATTCTCAACAAGATTGCCAACATAAGAAAAACTTGGAGGGAGCCCAATGCTTTGCCCAGAACTTTACTTATTCAAGAAAGGGGAACTACAATTCACAAATCACCTCATTGGTTGATGGAATTCAGAGATGATAAAGGAGTCAGAAGATTTTTCAGACTTGAAGACCAACTCAAGATTGCCAGCAATGAAACTCTCAAGGAAATGCAATCTAAGTTGGATATCAGTGATGAAGATGAAGCTGAATTCTACAGACAACTCCAACTCCAAATTGAGGAAAATGACAAAGGGCTAGAAAAGAAAATAAGGGAACAAAGAAGAAAAAGATGATTTGCTCAGACTAAAGGAGCACCCTTGGAAATTCTGTAAATCTTCAATTACCTCCTAGTACATACACATTTGCAGCACTTTTAAATTTCTACTTAGTTTCAATTCATATATTTGTTAAGTGTTTTGTTATCATCAAGTTAACCTTGAATTTATGTCTACAATTCTTATAGACATAAATAGGGGGAGATTGTTAGGAATATATGTGCATTAGTTTGATGATATGTTTAACAAAACACTTAAGTAGAAGTTTAGTGTTTGCAGCCTCAACGGATAAGACCACTTTGGCTATCCGTTGATGGTGCAGCTTTACTTAGAAATAAGTCTAGTGTTGTAGCACATTTCAGTCTCTGTATTTAAAATATAATTCTTAGAAGTTGAGAGAAAATATAAGTCATGTTGACTACTAGAAGATATGCAAATAGGAAGGCCAATTATAAATATTTTATGCCTTGTAATTTTGTATAAATGAAGTGGTATCAACGGATATTTTAAAGACCTTCAACGGATGAGAAACAAAGCTTCAACGGATGTCTCTAAAGCTTCAACGGATAGAGCTTCAACTGCTAACACATCAACGGATAAAGCCATCAACGGATGAAGGCTTCAACGGATGTTCTGTTAAATAGCAGTTGATAAGTGGTAGTTGTAACAGCAGACAGAGGCACATGGGTTGACAGAGACAACTGAAATGTGGAAGTCTAATTTCAGGAACATCAGAAAAAGCAGCCGTTCTACTCTAGTACAAAGAGGCAATAGTCAACAAAGTACTTGAGTGATATGGAGAAGAAACAAGTGGAGAACTTATTTTATTATTTTTTTTTTATTTTTGTTGGCCTCATCTCTGATTTAATTATGACATTCCCAAGATTGATATTGCCATATCCCAGAGTCTTTCCCATGTTGCCATCTCCATAAGAAACTCCTGGGCCAGCTTTCTCCAAAAACTCCTGTCCAGAACTAGGATATTTTTCCTGTTGCCCTATAATCACAAAGACCACTATTGGTTAGTTTTAAGGACCCAAACTTGCTTGGATCATTTGGCCTTTTTAAGTTTGTTAGCATTTGCTGCGGATTTAATTTCAGAGTTTATGCTAACTTGTTTCTTATCAGACTTTATATCATACTTTGCATCAGAATTTACACTAGAAGGAATTACACTAACTTTCTTCAAAGAAGGTTTTATTTGATAATAATCATAGTATAAACTCTGATATTCCTTACAAGTAGAAATAGAATGCCATAAACCACCACAATGAAAACAAGGATTTTGTGGTTTAAACCTAACAGATTGACTCTTAACTCCTGATCTAGGAGGTAAACATTTTATATCTTTATTTTTCCTGCAAAAAGAAGCAAGATGGTTAGTGTTTCCACAATTAAAACATTTCTTTCTAGGAGCATTAGGAACAGGCATATAATTACTGCTTTTATTCACACCTTTCTTCCATTCCTATTTTTCCTAGCTTCCTTTACCTTGTTCACATTTCTAATCTCTTTTAGCTTATGCTTAAGCTGCTTCTTTGTCATTAAACCTATGTTTACTGAAGCTGGTTTGTCCTGTTTTAATTTGTCATAAGTTGACTTTTCTTTGACTTCTGTTTTAGAATCATTCATCTTTTCAGACTTTGACACATCAGTTTTTGCTACAAATTTAACAGGATTAACTTTAGGCTTTTCAGCTTTCTTGGTAAAGTTTGGTTTAGATGACACATTTTCCTTTTCTTCCTTATCTTCTAGGTAACCTAGACTTCTTTCCAATTTCCCTTTTCTAAAATTTTTAGAGTTGTCTCCTCTGTCAGACTTTCCTCCTTTGCCTTCAGACTTTCTGAACCCTTTCTTTTCAGAACTTCCACCTTTCCTTAAAAAACTTCTTGCCCTTTCTGAATTTCTTATAGGCAATCTTTGTGATACCCTTCACCATAAGAGCACAAAGTTGCATCATCTCTGTATCAACATCAACTTCAGATAAATTTTCAGATTCTGAATCATCATCATCAGAATATGATGACTCTGAATCAGATTGTATGATGAGAGCCTTTCCTTTGCCCCTCTTTGAGACAACCACTTTAGGAGCTTCTTCCTCATCTTTAAGATCAATTATCTTTGACTTTCTTCCATGCCTTTTGCTCCTTTGATCCATCTCAAGTTCATGAGTCTTGAGCATACCATAAATTTCATCAAGAGTAGTTTCATCAAGGTCATAGTTGTCTCTTATGGTAGTAGACTTCAAATCCCAATTTTCAGGAAGATCTAAAAGGAACTTTAGATTTGAATCTTCAAGATCATATTCCTTGTCCACCAGTGATAGATCATTCAAGAGTTTGGCAAACCTGTCATATAAATTAGTTAATGACTCATCAGCTTTTGAGTAAAAGTGCTCATACACTTGTGTGAGTATAGTCTTCTTGTTCTTCTTGACTGCATCGGTTCCCTGGAATCTTGTCTCCAAAGCATCTCATATCTCATTTATAGTCTTGCATCCTATTACCCTGTTTGACATGACATTGTCAATTGCACTATGCAGCAGATGCCTTACCCTTGCATCCTTGGCAATAGATGAGATATCTTCAGTTTTGTACTCACTTTTCTCCATTGGTATCATCTTTGCTGGTTGATCAGCAACCTCAACAGAAAGCTTGGTAGGCTTATATGGTCCATCATTGATTCTATCAAGGTATTCTGGATCTGTGGCTTCCGGAAACATAGCCATCTTCACTTTCCATATAGGATACTCAGATGCTCTCAGTATGGGAACCCTAATAGTTTCATATCGACTGTGGGTTTGATTGTTTTGAGTATCTTGAGTTTTGGTGGGCTTAGGTGGGGTTTGTGTTTCTTCAGACATGATTGTAAACTGGATCTTACTGTTTGTAAATCAACAGAGAGGCTCTAATACCACTTTTTAGGTCACACAACACTATAGAAGGGGGTTGAATATAGTGTTTATACAATCAATTCGATTTTGAACACAAGTATGTAACAATAATCAAGTATATTCATTATAATAAACTCTGTTACAATAAAACAGTTGTTCTCTCTCAGTGATGAACAATATCACTAAGAGCTGCTATGTTATAATGTATAATATTCCTCGTGAATGATAACACGTATAGTGTAAACCCTAAGCTGTGTTTATATAGTACACAATTATAAGATATCTTCTAATTGATATGGAATATAATTCTGTCTTCTAAAATATAACAATCAGATATTATCTTCTACAAGTCTTCTAGTCTTCTAACTCTTCATGCATATCTTCTATTGTTTTAGTCACGATCCTTTCCTGTAAATCAGCTGATTTCCTTATCTGAAGTACCCGCACTTAAGTCCTGATATAAATCCTGACAGCCTTAAGTTCTGATATGAGTTCTGACTTCAGTAAGTCCTGATTTCCAGTTAGTTCTGATATTAAGTTCTGAAACTAAATACAACAGATTAGACATGACATCACAAATATATCTAACAGAATGTGATATGTCGATATGAAATCCCACACATCCTTATCACGGATAATAGGAAACAATTTGATAACGCAGAATTCAGAGAGTATTGCAATGATAACAACATAGAACTTCGCTTCACCTTGGTTGCACACCCACAGGTAAACGGGCAGGCGGAAGTTGCTAACAAAATCATCCTTGATGGACTTAAGAAGAGGGTTGAACGCTCAGGAGACACTTGGGTGGATGAGTTGCTGCCTATACTATGGGCATATCGTACCACCTGTAAAGTGACAACTGAAGCTACCCCATTCATGCTGTCTTAAGGAGCCGAGGCAATGGTGCCCCTTGAGATCACTCTTGGATCCCCTAGGATCGAATCTTACAAGCCAGAAACCAACGAAAAAGGCATGAGGCTCAGTCTCGATCTCATTGACGAGGTCAGAGATGAGGCCAACACCCGTAATGCAGAGCATCAACGAAGAGCCTCCCTCTATTATAATAGAAGGGTTAAAGAAAGGTTCTTTTACCAAGGAGACTTGATCTTAAGAAAGATTGTGGCATCAGGAGTTGAAGAGAAAGAAAAGTTAACCCATAATTGGGAAATGCTGTATAAGGTCAAGAAAATATTAGGATGAGGATCCTACAAGTTGGAAACTCTGAGCGGTGACAAAGTGCCTCATACTTGGCACGTTTTGAACCTGAAGGTTTATTATGTTTAGGACATGAAAGACATGTTCCTAGTACTTAGTAGTAAATGGAGGAATAAGGTCTACCAATGCACGAGCATCTAATGAATAAAAGTCCTGAAGGACCAAAGTACTGAAAATGAAAGACGAATATGAAATCAAACTACAAATGCAGGAGATCCTGCAGGATCATATATCAAGTCATGATGAACAATTAGGTTACACACCGAAGATGTTCAAGTCCATGAAGGACCGCAAATAGATAAAATCCACACACGGCAAATAAAGCCATGCAAGGCCTAAACACTGAAGGATAATCTATAGTCCAAAATCAGATGATTGGCCAATAGTGGCAACCTCAGAAACAACCTAAAGGCTAGGAAAGCCCCACAAATTTACCATATCCGGGTAAGAACTATGAATAGAGCCAATGGACATATTAACAGAGCGCACCTCATTATCATGGGTGTCCATCATCTTGAATAAGTCTTTCGACTGTTGATAAACGCTAAGAGAGCTCTAGAATCCCAATCCTGAAACTTTCTCTCAAGTTTCTTCATCAATGCCTCCAAGGCCATGTGATCACTCCTTCATTTTGCATTCTTAGTGAAAGAAGCTGCGAAGTAGGCGTTGGCCTAATAAGAAAAAGATATTAGAAAGCTAACTTCACGAAATGTATTTGGTCGACTAAAGTCTACACTACAGACTCCAGCCTACCAAAGAAGGCTGATCAGCCTCCAGAGAAGGCCCTTGACCAACTGGATATCCCTCGGAAAAGGGCTCCAGTAGACCACCCTCCAAAGGAGGCTTTAGCTAGCCAGGATCCTCCTTAAATTTGATGTATTGAAAGTTCTAAAAAGAAGAGATGTACCTGATACGAGGCATGAGCCCCGCACATCTCCGCTTCAGGAAGCTGTTCACCTAATTAGAACAAATTTAACCAATGGTAAATTAGGAGGAAGATAGGAACCCTCGATAGAGAAGCCTCTAAGGCCATCTTTAACAAGCTTCCTTTGAATTATAAGGACCCATCAAGAACATGAACATGATAGTTTATGTTCGAGGCTCGTCACGAATGTGATCGAGATATGTTGTCCAAGAAAGCAAAAATATTTCCCCCTGACCGACCAGAGGGGTCATGAATGGACCCCTTGGCCGATCAGAGGAGGCCGAGTAGCCATCCATGAAGATTTTTGACCGTCTAAAGGGTCCTCATATGAGGCCCCCACCCGACAAGGCACTCCTCGAACAAAAAGAGAGAAGAAAGTCTAAGCCACGATTTGATATTGAGAAGATTGGAGTTCAAGAACTTCCACGAAATAAGGTCCCGAAGGGCCAAGAAGCTCTAGACATTGAGGTTACAGTCGACCAGGGCCTCAAGTGCTTGGTCTCTATGGCCGACCAAGAGTCCTTGAAGCCGAATCCTCCACATGGAGGGGTTAGGCCGACTAGGACGTCCTCGAAAGAACGTCTCCAGACATCCGGAACTAATAGGGATGTCCCCTAAATGAAGGTTCCAAGAAAACCATGAACTAGAGCCAAGGGATGCTCCTGGTGAAGACAAGTACTTCCATGGAAACAAATTTTGTAAAGAACAGAATGTTCACGAGAACAAGTTTTATTAAGAGTAAGACGCTCACGGAGGTGAGATTCTGGCCTACCAAGAGTTAGTGATGCTTAGTCCTCCACAAGGAAGGATTAGGCCGACTAGAACCCTCACAGAGAAAAATATGTTTCGTGACGAGTAGAACACTCACGAGAACCCTGTAGGGTTGATTCAGACCCTCCTAAAGGTTTTCCGGTGGAACTAATCTGAAATTCCTTGAGAATTCTTGAAAAAATAAGCGCCCAACGAGAACAAGTTTCGTGAAGACTAGAACGTCCATGAGAACAAGTTTCGCGAAGGCTAAAGAGTATATGAGAACAAATTTTGTGAAGACTAGGACGTCCACGAAAACAAGTTCCTTGAAGAATAGGACGTTCACTAGGAAACGATCAGAAAATAATGGTTGAAACTAAATACAAGTCGTTAGCCTTAATTAAGGAACGATTATGTTAATCACCATGATTAGCGAAACTGGTCAAGATTAAGACCACTCCTGGTCAGCCATACCAGAGCCATGACGGCCACAACTTATATGCGGGGAAGCTCCGACCGACCAACCAACAAATGGAGGCCTTTTGGCCTACCAGGAGCCTCCGTATCAGAGCCATGATAGTCACAACTTACGTGCGGGGAATCTCCGGCCGACCAGCGAACAAATGGAGGCCTTTTGGCCTGCCGGGAGCCTCCGTATCAGAGCCATGACGGCCACAACTTATGTGCACGGAAACTCCGACCGATCAGCCAACAAATGGAGGTCTTTTGGCCTACCAGGAGCCTCCGTATCAGAGTCATGATGGCCACAACTTACGTGCGGAGAAGCCCCAACCGACCAGGCAACAAATGGAGGTCTTTTGGCCTAACAGGAGCCTCCGTATCAGAGCCATGACGACCACAACTTATGTGCGGGGAAGCATTGGCCAACCATCCCACATGTTGGGGCCTTTTGGCCTACCAGGAGCCTCCGTATCAGAGCCATGATGGCCACAACTTACTGCGGGGAAGCCCCAGCCGACCAGGCAACAACTGAAGGCCTTTTGGCCTACCAGGAGCCTCCATATCGGAGCCATGACGGTCACAACTTACATGCGGGAAAGCCCTGACCGACCAACCAACATGTTAAGGCCTTTTGGCCTACCAGGAGCCTTCGTATCAGAGCCGTGACGGCCACAACTTACCTCCGTAGTGGCCTTGACCTACCAGCCAACAAGTTAAGGTCTTTTTACTCACTAAAAGCTCTTGTAGGAGAGCCTTGAGGCCTTCAAAAGTTGCTCCAGAGGCCTCCTTGAGATGTCCTTTGGAGATTTTTTGAAAGGATAACTCCCAGCGGAACCAAGTTTCATGAAGACTAGAACGTCTATGAGAACGAGTTGGTTGGAGTGCGTAACATCCTACAAGAGAAGTTTAGACAAATTTAATGGAGTACAAGACTTCCTATAAGGGAAAGTTCAGTGGAACACAGAGCGTTCAGCAAGAACGAGTACAGAATGTCCACCAGGATGAGTAAAGAACGTTCGCTGAAACAACCACAGCAGAACCCTGAGGAACTCAAAGGCAACTTTGAAATTAATTCCATGGACAATCAAGGACAACAAGAGCATCGTAAGGTGTGTAGAAACCTAGAACTCTTAGTGAGAAGATCAAAAAAAAGGTGAGGGGCAGGAACCCCTGGGCAACCACCTCCAGGCCAACCAAGAATTGGCCGACCAGGAGGTTCTCCTCCAAAGTGGCCGAGCAGCCCACAAATGGGGATAATTAGTGATTTGTATGATGAAGTTAGCCCAGATTAGGATCGTTTAACCTATTCACTCTTATAATTAGTGTGAATTAAGGAAAATTAGTGTCTTATGCATACTGATTAGTCTTAATTAGCCCCGATTAGGGCAAATTAGCCTCAATTAAGGCCAATTAGTGCATTATAGCTTAAAATTAGGCTCTTTTAAGCCTAATTAGCGACTTGTGCATAGAAATTAGCCCCGATTAGGGTCGATTAGCCCCAATTAGGGTCAATTAGCATCTTTCACCCTACTTGACGAAGGTTAAGGGGTGATAAACGCTCGCTTTATAGTACCAATTAGGACGGTTTGGTGTTGAACACCATCCAAATAGCCTATATGGGGGCCTTAAGTGTGTATACTCACACTAATAAGTCGTTGTAAACATGTAGGTCGTTTCACACTTTACGATAACGCGGCGATACCTATGAAGGGCCAATACCCATAAAGGGCAGATACCCATGAGGGGCCGATACCCATGAAGGGCCGATACCCGAGAAGGGCCAAAAGTACCCCGAGTCGCGATTAGACCATTATAACTTCCACGAAAACTCGAGCAGTATTCACGGAAGTTGGAGGGCAAATGATATGGATAGAAAATACATCCTAAAAACACATTAAATATCGCATTAATTACACCTGGGCTTCTTGTCCGAAAAGTCCAATACAGACCTATCTGGTCCAAGCTTCATAGCAGGCCTGTCTGGTCCAAAACTTCATAACAGGCCTATGACGGCCCAAACAACCAAGGCCCACCAGCGGAGGTCATCCAAGTCCACAAACACGAGTTGTTCACGGACTAGGCCCAATACGGCTGGAAGAGTAGAGACATGTGTTCCAAACGGACTCAAAGTCCTACATAAAAGGTTCTGGATCTTCTTCCTCAATAGGACTCCTAATCACCATCTAAGTTGGAGACTTGTCCACCAAATCTCCCAACAGAAGTCTAACCCTAGACTTACCTTTATATAAAGGGTTCTACCCCTCAATCTAGAACTACGTTTTTGGCTTGATTCCCTACAACACAGAGATGCATAGGCATCTTGCAAGGACGATAGTCCCGAATGCAAGAGTAGTCATTAAAGTTCGAATCTCACCAACCCTAGCATTAAATACTAAAGTACTCAGATTTTTATTCCACAATAACTACATATTTTAACAACAGTTATTTATTATATTTCGAGCTGTATTTTGCACGGATTATTATGAAGTTCAATTTATGCAAATAAGAACTTGATATTTTCTTTTTAATTTCGGGCCTGTGCTTCACACGGGTTACCCACTAGTAACTATATAATAAATTATTCTATAAAGTATGTGTTATATATCAATATCACTAATTCATTAAAATTATTGAAGATCATTTAAGTTTAGTAAATATAATGTGTATGTTCTGAAAGTAAACAAATAGTAGTTTGCAGGATAAAATATTTTTGAAAATTTTTACATGCAATACATATATGACATTCAAGATTTTAAATCAAATAATGATCTTGTAGAGAATGATTCGCAAAAAATATGTTTTACAATTTTTTTATGCAATATTTTACTTACATAATATAAATGATCTCTAAGATCTCCAAAACAAAATGGTCTGAATAAAATTTAACTCTATTATTATAATATTATATGATTAAAATTTGGCCAATGGAACACCAATCTTAATTTTCATTGCTCAAGAAAATAGTTTTAAAAAAAAGAAGAAGTGAGAGTTTATAATTAATGTTAAAATTATAATTACTAGTTTATTGCCCGTGTAATGCATGGTTTTCTAAAATTTATGTTATTTATTTAATTTATTTTTATAATTTTTTTAATATACATATATGTTGTTATTTTTAATATTATTTTTATTTTTGATGGTCTGTTGCAATATTGTTACAAGAAATAAGTAGATATTGAGAAATATAGGATATATATATAATTATATATAGTAGAATATTTGATCATATTCGATCTACGGTTGTATCATTATATCATATTTTGTTATTTGAATAATAGTAGAAGAATATATAATGTTTTTAAATTTATGATTAATTGAACCTCTAATCATATTATATTTAAGATTGTAGTAGGATATTGTCGTCACATTCCAGTGTTTGAATAGTAGTAGAACGGTATGATCATTTTATATTTATGATTGTATTAAGATATAATATTAATCGTCTATTTTTAAAAATATTGGATCGTGGTTAGGATCATTTTGACAGTATAGAACCAAGATTTTGGATAAAAAATGCATTTGGCTTATCCATCCATTTATAGTATATTATAATAGACAAAATATTAAAAGTTTGGTAGTCGGTTGGTCAGCACTTGCTGATATTACTTAATTATCATAGTTAATTATTCTATTTCTACTTGGTTAGTCGATCGTTCAATTCTAATTCTAATTTATATTGAAGTCAACATACTATTCCACTATATATTATATTTCATATCAAACTATATATCATTATTATCGATATTAAAGTCAACTTCTTATATCAAATTTAAATTTTAATTCATATTTATTTCTATATTATTCTAATTGATATTTCAGACTAAAATTAATTTAAACAAACTAACTATAATTAGTTGGATTTGATTGATATAACATGACTCAGTTTAAGAAAAAATAATAAATATTATTGATCTGGCTAAAAAATTATACTATTGAAATAGGATAAACAAAATAATATAAATTAATCATCCAATATTAAAAAAAATATTATACAATTGATTGAAACTAACACTAAATTATAATCAAAATATAATTCAATCAATTAAAACAAAATAATATATACTAAATATCTGGACTACAACAAAATTATCTTATTGGTTCGGACATAAAAGAATTAAAACTAAACTAAAAATAATTAGTCGGACTTGGTTGGAGTAATGGGTCTTGAGTTAAAATAAAATAATGTAAACAACTAATGTGGGATAAATCCAGATAATATTGGACGAAACATAATTCATATCCTATTGGTACGAACCAAAAAAAAACTTTTAATTAAAACATTATTTTTTAAACACACATAAAAATATCTATAAAACTATATGTTCAATCAGTACTATTATCTTTTTCAAATAGCTCTTATAATTAATCGATTAAGTAATAAACCCTCTAAAATAATATTTTTGTTAAGGTTTCAATATAATAAAAATATTGTATTTTTAATTTAAAAAATTATAAAATCTCTATAAATATTCTTCCCCGGTACCTAAACTATTCCTTTAAATATGCTTAACTGTTCTAAAAAATATAATATGAACATATACGTGCATTAATATAATTATCATGAATTCATCTTATTTAAAAATGTAAAAGTAAACAAATTTAACAATTCAATTTTTTTTTTAAAAAAACATTATATAATATTAAAGAAAAAACGAGTTGTAAGCTAGTTACATCTAAAGATAAAAGAGAATCTTCGACTACTTAAAATCCTTACCTAAAAATCATTAATACATGCTATAAATAAAAAATAGAGAGATTATGTAAAAAAATTTATCTCCAATGGTATATTCTCCTTATTTATAAATATAGTCAACCTCTTGATATTAGCTATATTTGTTGAACAACCACTGTAAGAAATCTGTAAAAAAAATTTTATTTATTACCATATTGAAGTAATATATATTCTATTTATAACAATATAAAAATTTAATAACATACTATTTTTAAAATATAGTTAACCAATATAGACAATACAATCGAAATACAATATTTTAGAGGTTCAATAAATTTTACATATTATCATACATGTCTAATTTAATGAGGACAATTAAGTCATTATCAATCAAATATCGGACAGAATGTTAATATTCATGTTACAACTTGATGATAAATCAAGTTAGACGACCCACATTTGATTTTAAGTTATTCAACTCTCCAAAATGTAATTTTTCTTAGAAGAGATATTTCCGTGCTTATTTAGAGCTTGTCAAAGTATGGCATTCTTTTTTTGTGGGCGTATAAATTAAGAAATTTTAAGAAGATATAAGAAGATTCTAGGTAAAACCAATGTCACTGCCCCTGTATTGATCGCGACAGCCTCGGATATACCGGGGCTGCTTTTTTTTGACGAGTTTCGACTGCATTTGTGGAATTTATTAAACAGTTTATTACATCCACATTCATGCAATGCATGCATGACACGTGCCATGATTGCAATTGTTATTTTCACCATCGAGTATCCTATGTAATAGTCTGACAAAAATATTATTTCATTAAACTGAAATTTTGATAGTTCGTAACTCTGAAAATTAACCTCAACAATAATAAGTTTGATTATTTAAATGCACTGCAATAAATTTTATAGGGTAATATAAATTAAAGACATTACAAATAAAACATATGAAGTCCAACTTAATCGGATCTTTCGATATATTTCACTCCCTCTAGTTCAATTTTGAATAGTAAAAACACTTACTAGACGACAACGGAAGAGTACAAATGAAAATTCTTAAACATTTATAGAGATTTAGGACGTAATCGATCCTTAAATTTTGCCATAATTAAGTAGCTGTTACAACTAATTGTTGGTACACTTAGGGCCCATTTGTTAAATCTGAATCACATTTGCTGAACCAGTAAAATTTTTGGACAATCTGAACGAATGGTTATTCTGAACACCCAAATGATTCATGCTGTTTGTTAATTTCTTTTTAAAATTTATCTGGATAGTAGTAATTTACTATTACACCCTGCTGAATGATTAATATCGTTTGACAAACCGTATCTATTTATCACTGAATGATACCAAAAGAGTGTTTTTTTAATAGTTTTGAAAAATGACAAATCAACTTAACGATGCTAATACAATTTAAAAATTATTCAATGAAAAAACATAACTATAAAATTTTCAAGAACTTTTCTTAAAGTTTCTGAGCAATTTGATCACGAAGATTATTCATATATTGTGTGGCTTGAGATCCCCACTATGTGTCATTCATTGGTCCTTTTTAATTCCCTTCATCTCCTTCTCCATCACTATCCGACAAGGAAGCTTGATCACATCGATCAAATAATTCATCTTCTAGTTTTTTCTTTCTTATGAAATTGTGAACTGCAATACAAGCTATCACAATATCTCGCTGCGTAGAGAATGAATATGGAGCCATCTGTTTGAGGATTGGAAATCTTGCCTTTAACACACCATAAGCACGCTCGATAACATTTCTTAATTTTGCATGTGCATGGTTAAATTTTTCTTCTTTACTTAAAGCACGCTGACGACGAAAATCTGCTAACCAATATCTTGTATTACGATATGGGGTTAAATATCCACGAGTATTTGTATATGCCGCATCACAAAGATAATATATATCTGTCATATGAAGTATAATATGATAGTTATATAATGTACAATGTACTTAAAATATTTCAGTTTTGACTTTAGTAAAAAGATAAGGAATTACATATTTGGTGGAGGAACTGGAAACCCGGAATACGGATCAAGTGCAACTTCTGTTAATATTCTGGAATCATGTGCTACTCCCTCCCATCCAGCCCAAACAAATGTAAATATCATATTAAAATCACATACAGCTAAAACATTTTGATAACAATCACCTCTTCCTCGGCCTCTATATCGAGCTTCCTGGTCGGCTGGAATGATTGCATGAACAAGTGTACCATCAAGTGCTCCAATTGCCCCCTTATAACAAAGAAAATATACATGTTAAACGTGTCACTAAAAATTAATAAAGAATTAAACATTTAATTATTAAAAAATAACTCGAGAAACTTGAAAAATGAATCAATGCTTACTGGAAATTTTTTTAGCAGCTCTCTTTGTCTCCTTGAAATATTTGAGTTTGATGTAGGCACTATAATTTCCTTTGCAAACTCCATCATTCCATTCAAAACCTCATGAAAATATTTATGTGCTGTTTGTGTGGAGTGTTGAAATCTATTTTTAATTTTTATAAAGCGATCATTGTGGCATATAACATGCAAGAACATAGCTATTTTTTCCTCTACTGTTGAATATCGACTACCTTGAACCCAACCACGTTCTTTAAAAAGGTTGCAAAGTTCAATGTAGGCAACACGAGAAAGGCGCATCATATCTTGACACTGGGTATTAGAACCATTTAACAACTCCGATGTATAAGCATATCCAGGCAAAATTGAATTATTATCTTTTATTCTTGGCACACTTCTCGAGCGCAAATTTCTCAGATAACAATACATAATCATCAAACACAAAAGCTGATCTTGGATTTCCATTGCTAGCCTAAATAATGAAAATGACACTATAAGTAAAGACTACATATCAAATTAACAAAAAATATAACTAAAAACACATTAAATCCAAGTTTCAAGAAACTACATGCATTACAACTAAGAAAAAGTTTCAAGATGCAAAAAAAACTACATCCACTACCGCTAAAAAATATCAAGTTTCAAGATGCAAATAAAACAATGACTTCAAAGAGATAAACTACGCATTAAATCCTAATTTACCCGACACCATTCTAACCCAATGTTCGTTTTCATTTTCTTCAAGAAGCATCCATTGTTCCCTGTACTTCGCACTCTCACAAAATATCCCAAGAGCCATTTGGTGGAGAGGATTTGTAGCTCCCCATCCTAGGCTATTCAGCTTCTCTTTGCACTCTTTAAGTGATGGTCCACTATTAGTTTGAACCATAAGTTTTAGTGCGCTAGTCATCTCTTTTTCAAATTCTGTGGTTTTAGCAAGTTTTGGTGATGCTTTAATTTTTTTCTTTGGAGTTTCCTCAGGATCGAGATTTGGAGTATTTGAATTATTTGACGGATTTGATTGAATTTCTTCGATATCAGGAATCTCTTTTTCATCATTTATGTCAATTGTCCTGCTCCTTTTAGAGCTAGGTCCCCAACCACTAACTCCTGTGGCAGCAGTTCCATCGTAAAGCTGGGTGCAAAGATCAGGATAACTCAAAGGGGTTGATTTTAAAGTTTCTACAAATTTATTTCCCTGAATACAAAAATGTAGTATAAAGATTTTGTTCAAAATAAAATTACTTGAATTTAATTAAGTTTATTTTTGGAAGAATTACCTTACAAAGCTGATCCCATTCTTCTTCAGTAAAGTTGAATGAGTTAGTCACCAGGTTATAGTGATTTCCAGTCTTGGATTTGAGTTGACACCAAGCAACATATCTATTTTTTAAGTAATCATAACGATTTCTCATTTGTCTCGCATCAACTTCAAAGTCATGAGTTCTCTTTAGAATTTCTCCCACTTTTACCCATGAGTGTGGTTTTAGATTGCTACCTAACCTACCATTAGCAGTAACTTCCTCAATGCATGATTCAAGAAATGTTTTTGTTAACTGTTCGCCCCTCCAATATACTTTTCCTTTCTTTTGTATTTCATTAGGTTGATTTTGGCTTTTGTTTGATTGGTCCATACCTAAAAAGTAAAAAATAAAATAATATACTTGCACATGAAGCGTCTTAACAATTTATAGTTAAAAGTATCGCACAATCAAACTTCCTATATATTGCACACAGAGAGGGAAGCATGACAGGCAGAAGTAACTGCTGCACACAGGGTATAAAGTAAAATATAGAGTACAAATAATATTTGTAATTTCTATAGCCTCTTCTGTCATTAACATATATATAGTACAAATAACCCGAGGATCATGTCTGTTTTATCAACGTTAATGGTTTAATTGGGAAAAGGGGCAAGGGGGTGATTAAGGGGGTGATTACTGGTGGGTCAGCAGAAGAAGAAGGTGATGATAAGTTTGGAGATGGTGATGTTGCCATCAAAATCAGTACTAGTGATAAGTTATACAGAAATCACAGACAAGTCCCCTGTAGTAACATTACCGAAAATTCACAAACTTACACTATAACTATTAATATATAATTACCATCATCAAGATTCATCAACAACAAAACTCTAAAACACTAATTCTAAACATGGCTCAAGGTTTACTAAAATTTTGTTTCTTCTTTTTGTAATTTGTTTGCGTGATGATCAATTCAATCCATATATTACTATTGTTTTACCGCTTGTTACGATTGATTAATTATGTATCCAAATGCTTATATAAATTTATAGGAAAATACTTTTTTCCTTGATTTAACTATAAACACTGCTAGCCGAGATCATTGTGCACCAAGTGATGCCTTGTGCAATTTATGTTCTCATTTTTGTGTTACTAACATCTGGGCGGACAACCTGTTTATTGACTGTAGCTGTTTTACTGCTTAGTACACTTAGTCAGGCCAAGTTATCACCCAATATCTAATTTTCTAGTTTACCTGTAGATGTGCTATTAGGTTCATTTTTGGTTCTTTTACATAGGGCTCTTATAGGGGCTAAATATCTAGTATAACGACACAGGAATGTTCTCAAATGCTAGCATGAAGCTTTCTACTGCTGTTTTATTTCCATTCCTAATCACCTACAAGAAATTCAACCCATTCTCCAGTTTCACTCTAAACTCAAGATCATCGATCAAGATTTAACCTTTTTATCTTTTAGCTTAAAACCCAAATCAGCAAAATAATTTAAGCTAGTATATTAATAATACAATACTAGTATCACAAATTCACGATATAATTACACTGCATAGTTGAAGGAACATACGAGTTCATTCAATACATAGAGGCAGTAAAAAGTGCTATAAGAATATACTGAGTTAAATATCACATACCGGCAATGAGTATCATATGCTGACCAATATGCTTGGTTTTCAACTTCACGATAACCCTGAAATCAACAGAAAACACACAATGTGCAACAAAGATAAAGTGAATCTTATGGAAATTTCAGAGTCGGTATTAAAGAAATATAAGAGTCTAGTTCTTAAAGACATATAAGAGTCTTATTGATAAAATATTGATTGCTTCTAAACTGCACCAGAGTTTGATATCTTAAAGAAAGACATAATGCTCATTGACATCTAACAGATTGCCTGATTTCCCCTTTTTTCTTTAAAGTTTAAATGGTTCTTTCCTATAAATAAGTGTTAGGAATATATGTGCATTAGTTTGATGATATGTTTAACAAAACACTTAAGTAGAAATCTAGTGTTTGTAGCCTCAACGGATAAGACCATTTTGGCTATCCGTTGATGGTGTAGCTTTACTTAGAAATAAGTCTAGTGTTGTAGCACATTTCAGTCTCTGAATTTGAGATATAAATTCTTAAATGTTGAGGGAAATTATAAGTCATGTTGACTACTAGAGGATATGCAGATAGGAAGGCCAATTGTAAGTATTTCATGCCTTGTAATTTTGTATAAATGAAATAGTGTCTACGGATAACTTAAAGACCTTCAACGGATGAGAAACAAAGCTTCAACGGATGTCTCTAAAGCTTCAACGGATAACATCCTTCAACGGATGAGTGCATCAACGGATAGAGCTTCAACTACTAACACATCAACGGATAAAGCCATCAACGGATGAAGGCCTCAACGGATGTTCTGTTAAATAGCAGTTGACAAGTGGTAGTTGTACCTACAAACAGAGGCACATGGGTTGACAGAGACAACTGAGATGTGGTAGCCTATTTCAGGAACATCAGAAAAAGAAGCCGTTCTACTCTAATATAAAGAGGCAATAGTCAACAATGCACTGGAGTAAAATGGAGAAGAAACAAGTGGAGAACTTATTTTATTATTGTACTTTTTATCTTTGTCTTCACTTGTAAACTTGGTGATATATAAACCAAGTAGCAGCTAGTAATTAGAAGAGAATTTTTTCAAAGCTGTTTAGAAAAATCTTGAGAGAAAAATTATTTAGTTTGTACTAGGACGCAGCTGTGATCAACTTCTTGAATCACAGATTTTCTGAAATACCATCTCTGGTGGAACAACAATCCACCAGAAAAGTTTTTAAGGTCTGTTGTGTTCTTTACATTAGTGTTTGAATATATATCTGTCAGTATTAGCTTAAAGCAATTCATACACTTGTTTATCTTAAACACATAGCCTTTGAAACTGCTCAAAACTTGAAAAAGTTTTGAGATTTACATTCAATCCCCCTTCTGTAAATCTCATTGTTAGTTCATTAGGAATAACAATTGGTATCAGAGCAGGCTCTTGACACACAAAGAGTTTAAAGTTCTTGGAAACTAACAAAGATGAGTAAGAAGGATATTGGAGTAAAAATCCCAGTTCTTGACAAAGACAGTTTTCACCATTGGAAGGTGAAAATGCACCTTCATCTACTCTCCCAAGATGAAGGTTATGTAAACTGCATTGAGAATGGTCCTCACATTTCCCACAAAGTAGCCACAGTTGCTACGGCCACAATTGCTGTTGGTCAATCCATTCCAAAACCTAGAGCAGAATGGACAATGGAAGACACAGAAGAAGTCCACAAGGATAAGAAGGCTATAAACATTTTGTTTAATGGTCTTGACAAGGATATGTTTGATAATGTGATAAATTGCACAACTGCCAAAGAGGTTTGGGACACAGTTCAGCTACTGTGTGAAGGTACAGAACAAGTAAAAGAAAACAAAATGCAGCTTCTCATTCAACAGTATGAGTATTTTCATTTTGAAGAAAATGAATCTTTAAATGACACATTCAATAGATTCCAAAAGCTGTTGAATGGACTGAAGCTGTATGGTAGAGTGTACCAGGTGAAGGATTCAAATCTTAAATTTTTAAGATCCTTGCCAAAGGAATGGAAACCCATGACTGTTTCCTTGAGAAACTCTCAAGATTATAAGGACTTCACTCTTGAAAGATTATATGGAATCTTGAAGACTTATGAACTAGAGCTGGAACAAGATGAGGTATTGGAGAAGGGAAGAAAGAAAGGAGGTTCAGTTGCCTTGGTAGCTGAAAATGAGAAAGAATGCAGACAAGAACCTGTGAGATCAACATTAAACTCTAAAGATGGCACAAGCAAATCAGAATCAAGCAAGGGTAAGGAGCAAGTTGCTGAGAATGAAGACAACTCCAGCCAAGATGACTCTGATGGTATTGATGAGCATCTTGTATTTCTGTCCAGAAGATTTGCAAAGATGAAATTTAGGAAAAACACTAGAGCCACTAAACCTCATAAGAACATGGTGGACAAATCCAAGTTCAAGTGTTTCAATTGTGGTATAAGTGGACACTTTGCAAGTGAGTGCAGAAAGCCAACTTCTGAAAAGAAGAAATTTGACCAAGTAGATTACAAAAAGAAATATTTTGATCTGCTCAAGCAAAAGGAGAGGGCTTTCAATACTCAAGAAAAAGACTGGGCAGCTGATGGAGAAGAAGAGGATGAAGATGTGGAATATGTCAACTTGGCTCTCATGGCTGATTCTGAGGAAAATGAAGTTAGTTCATCAAGCAACCAGGTAATCACTACTGATTTAACACAGCTTACTAAAGAAGAGTGCAATGATGCTTTTAATGACATGTCTACTGAACTGTATCATTTGCGTGTGTCTCTTAAACCTCTTGCTAAAGAAAATAGTAGGATTAAAGAGAACAATTTGTTTTTAAGTAATAGAAATGTTGTGTTAGATGATAAGTTGATTGACCTAGAGAAAACTAAGCTACATTGTATATCTATTGAAAATGAACTAGCTGAATCTGTTAAGAAAGTAGAAATACTTTCTAATCAATTAGAGAGAGAGCAAGAGGTGATTAAAGCCTGGAAGACATCTAGGGATGTTAGTGCTCAAATTGTCAAGGTCCAAGGAATTGAATCATTTTGTGAAACTGCCTGGGATAAAAACAAAAAGAAAATGGAATTAATTGATGGGCTGTCAACGGATGTGGAATCAACGGATGATGAAAATTATCCGTTGAAGGAAGAAAAGGAGCATCCGTTGAAGGTTCCTCAATTAAAACAGGCAGATGTTTCTAAAAGTGAAAATCTAAAGAAACTCAACAAAAAGTTTGGTTCAACTTCCAAGAACTTTGTCAAAGAAGAAGCAAGCACATCCAAAGATTTCAGTAAGGTGAATATAGGACACATGACCTTAGAACAGTTAAAGAATAGGCTCAAAGTGGTTGAGGATAAAAAGGAAACTAAAAGGAAATCTAATAGAAATGGGAAGGTAGGGGTTAACAAACATACCAATTACACACCTGATAAGTATGCTCCTAGAAAAAGCTGTGTGCATTGTAGTAGTGTTAATCATCTATCTGCTAATTTCAAATCTATTAAGAAAACTCCCATACCTGTGTCCTCTTCCATGCCTAATATGTCTACATCACCTCTGCATGCTATGCCTGTTATGTCTCAACAGAATCCTTATGCATATTTTGCAAACATGCCATATTTTAACAATCCTTACCTTGCTGCATTTAGTATGCCTCAATTGCCATACAATATGCCAATATGGAATAACATGCTTGCACAATTCATGCCTTATCAAATTCCAAATGTGCTAAATGATTCTGTGACTAACCCTACACCTCAACCAACTACATCTAAGATCAAGGTTGACTCAAAGTTACCTAAGTCTAAAGATGCAGGAGGAATGAAGTCTAGGAGAAAGGCTAACAAGAATGGACCCAAGGAAACTTGGGTACCAAAATCAACTTGATTGATCTTATGGTGTGCAGGGAAAAAGAAGAAATCTATGGTACTTGGACAGTGGCTGTTCAAGACACATGACAGGAGATTTCTCCCTGCTCACATAGTTTAAGGAGAGAGTTGGCCCTAACATAACCTTTGGAGATGACAGCAAAGGGTTTACTATGGGATATGGCTTGATTTCAACAAGGAATGTCATAATTGATGAAGTTGCATTAGTTGATGGTCTCAAGCACAACTTACTGAGCATCAGTCAACTATGTGATAGAGGGAATACAATTTCCTTCAATTCAGAAGCCTGTGTTGTCACCAGTAAGAAAGACAACAAAGTGGTTCTAACTGGAGTTAGAAAAGGAAATGTGTACTTAGCTGACTTCAACTCTACAGATGCAGAATCTATTACTTGTCTCTTCAGCAAAGCAAGTTCAGCTGAAAGTTGGCTATGGCACAAGAAGCTATCCCATTTGAATTTCAAGACAATGAATGATCTAGTCAAAAAGGACTTAGTTAGAGGAATTCCTCTTGTTGAATTCTCAAGGGATGGTTTGTGTGATGCTTGTCAGAAAGGCAAACAAAAGAAAGCATCATTCAAAAAGAAGCTTGAAACAACAATTGATGAACCATTACAGCTGCTACATATGGATTTGTTTGGACCAGTCAATGTATTGTCAATTGCAAGAAAAAGATATTGCTTGGTGATTGTAGATGATTTCTCAAAGTTTTCATGGGTCTATTTTCTTGGATCAAAGGATGAAGCAAGTGAAATCATTATCAATCACATCAGGCAAGTCAATAATCATCCTGACTTGAAGGTTAGGAATATCAGGAGTGACAATGGAACTGAGTTCAAGAATTTAACAATGAGGCTGTTCTGTGAAGAAAATGGAATCATGCATGAGTTCTCAGCTCCAAGAACACCTCAGCAAAATGGGGTAGTTGAAAGAAAGAACAGATCTTTAATTGAGGCTGCTAGAACAAAGCTTGAAGAATCAAAGTTACCAACATATTTCTGGGCTGAAGCTGTTAATTGTGCCTGCTACACTCAGAATATTTCTTTGATCAATCAAGCTAAAGGCATGACTCCTTATCAGTTGTTCAAGAGAAGAAAACCAACTCTAAATTTCTTCATGTCTTTGGATGTAAATGCTTTATACTGAGAAATCAATCTGACCATAAAGGGAAGTTTGATGCAAAGGCTGATGAAGGGATATTTGTTGGTTACTCAGCTGGAAAATCTTATAGGGTCTACAATCTAAGAACCAACATTGTTATGGAATCTGTGCATGTTGTGTTTGATGATAAAAAGATTGATGGACTAACAGATGAGGGACACCATGAAAGACTCAAATTTGACAACATTGAGATATATTGTGATGATAGTGAAGAGGAGATTGATGGAGATGACACTTCAAAAGGGATACAAGATATGCCCTTGGATAATGCACAGAATTCTGCATCTGTTGAAAGAGGCAATGCAGTATCCGTTGAAAGACATAGTGCATCATCCGTTGAAGTACATTATGAAGCATCCGTTGATCATAGTTCATCAACGGATAATCGATTTACATCATCAGTTGATAGAACTCCAAGTTTCCTGCAAAGGACCAACAACTTAGGGGGAGTTTCAACTGATCAACACTCTGTCTCACATCACGACAATACTGAGGCCACCTCATCTAGAGCACATCTTCCACCTCAAAGGAAATGGACCAAGAATCATCCCTTTGAACTGATCATTGGTGATGCATCATCTAAAGTGCAAACAAGAAAAGCTACTCAAAATGAATGTCTGTATAGTAGTTTTCTATCTCAGGAGGAACCTAAGAAAGTGGAAGAAGCCTTAATGGATCCAGATTGGATATTAGCTATGCAGGAAGAGCTGAACCAATTTGAGAGAAACAAAGTTTGGAAGCTGGTACCCAAGCCAAAGAACAAGAGTTCCATTGACACAAAATGGGTATTCAGAAACAAGATGGATGAAAATGGCATTGTCATAAGGAATAAAGCCAGATTGGTTGCTAAAGGCTATTCTCAACAAGAGGGAATAGATTTTGATGAAACATTTGCTCCAGTTGCAAGACTTAAAGCCATCAGAATCTTTCTAGCCTATGCAGCTAATGCCAATTTCAAAGTCTATCAGATGGATGTCAAGAGTGCATTTCCAAATGGGGAATTGGAGGAAGAAGTTTATGTAAGCCAACCTCCAGGTTTTGAAGATCAAAATTTTCCAGACCATGTGTATTATCTGTTGAAAGCACTCTATGGACTAAAGCAAGCACCTAGAGCCTGGTATGAGACTTTGTCAAAGTTCCTTCTAGATAATTATTTCACAAGAGGTACTGTTGACAAAACTCTCTTCTTTAGAAATGTTAATGGCTCTAAGATACTTGTACAAATTTATGTAGATGATATTATATTTGGATCTACAGATGATAAGCTTTGTAAAAAGTTTGCTAAATTAATGCAAAGTAAATATGAAATGAGCATGATGGGAGAGCTAACTTACTTTCTTGGGTTACAAGTAAAACAAGTTAGTAGTGGAATTTTCATTAGTCAAACTAAATATATTTATGATCTTTTAAAGAAGTTTGACTTAATGGATTGTTCACCTGCAAAAACTCCCATGGCCACTGCCACTAAGCTTGAATTAAACAAGGCTGAAAAGTCTGTGGATATTACAAGTTATAGAGGCATGGTTGGCTCACTTTTATATTTAACTGCTAGTAGACCTGATATAATGTTTTCTACATGTCTCTGTGCTAGATTTCAAGCTGACCCTAAAGAATCTCACTTAGTGGCCATTAAAAGAATTTTCAGATATCTCAAGGGGACTCCAAATCTAGGAATTTGGTACCCTAGAGAGTCTGGTTTTGATCTAATTGGCTACTCAGATGCAGATTATGCAGGTTGCAAAATAGACAGGAAAAGCACAACAGGCACCTGTCAATTTCTAGGGAACAAGCTTGTATCATGGTTCAGCAAGAAGCAGAATTCTGTTTCCACATCAATAGCTGAAGCTGAGTACATTGTAGCTGGTAGTTGCTGTGCACAAATACTATGGATGAGGAACCAGTTATTTGACTATGGTATGACTGTTGACAAAATTCCAATATTTTGTGACAACACAAGTGCCATTGCCATTACTGAAAATCCAGTGCAGCACTCAAGAACCAAGCACATTGATATCAAGTACCACTTCATTAGGGAACATGTGATGAAAGGTACAGTGGAACTTCATTTTGTTCCAAGTGAACAACAAATTGCAGACATATTTACCAAGCCACTTGATGAATCCACATTCACAAGATTGGTAAGTGAGCTAGGTATGCTTAATTACTCTTAAAATTCATGTCCTTATTGCAATTTGAATTAAAGCCTGAAATGTATTAGCTGCAAGAACAAATTTGATTTTTAACACAGATTATTCCATCAACGGATATTCCCTATTCGTTGAAAGTCAAAATTGTTCTGTCAACGGATGTTCATTATCTGTTGAAAGTCATATACATTTCTGGAATTTTTATCCGTCAACGGATAAAACTGAAGTGCTCTTCAATGGATGACAGTTTACCTTATCCGTTGAAATATCACATCAGTCGATTCAAGTGTTTCACAGCCGTTGATTCTATTGTCTTAACCGTTGATACTCATACATACAGCTGTATGTATTTGTTTTAAAGGTAGTTTTTAGAATACTTACAGTTTATTCTTAAACGGCTGAAATTCACTTACATATATTTATTGTTTAATCTCTTATTTATGCTTTTTAATTTGAGAAAGTATATAAGCCCTTCTGATTTTTCATTTTTTTACTTTACGCTTTCTTGAAATTTCAAAGCTTTTACCATTTTCTCTCTGCAAAACCTTCAAGTTATTCTCTGCAAATTCTACTCACAACAATGGCACCAGTAGTAAAGATTATGTCTCAATCCGGATTCATCTATGAGAAGAACAATTTCATAGCTTTGGTAGCAAAGAATGAAGCCCACTCAGATTATCACAAAATGATGGACTTCATCAAAAACTGTAAACTTAGCTATGCAATGCTGGAAGCCCCAACGATTTACTGTGAAGTAGTTGAGGAGATTTGGACAACTGCTGAGTTCAACTCAATAGATATGACTATCTCCTTCACTCTCAAAGGTAAAAATCACTGTGTTAACTGTGATGATTTACTAGCATGTTTTAAATTACCTGAGAACAATGCCATGACACCACACACTGATAATGATGTATCCAGCATGTTAGATTCCATAGGTTATTCTCTTAACTCTGCTAGTTTAGGGAGTATTAAAAGAAAAGGCCTTAGGAAAGAATGAAGTTTTCTTGGGGATGCCTTTATCAAGGTTTTCTCTGGGAAAATTAGCAATTTTGATGCCATAACTTCATCTCTTGTTAATATGCTCTATATGCTTGTTTCTGATAGGTATTTTAATTTTAGCAACTATGTTATGCTAGAATTGGGTACTAGATTAGGTAACAAAGCTAATAGATCTAATAACATCTATTATGCTAGATTCTTTATGTTATTGGCTAACCATGTTGCTGAAGGTTTGGTCATAACCAATGAGAATAATAAACTCAAGTGCTGGGCACAAGAGAAAAGAGTTCTTGCAGATTTATTGAGAATGGATCTCAACAGCAGTGTGCCATTGGTATATTTACCAATCATGAATGCACCTCAGGTAAGTGAGGTAATTGCTTCTACAACTCCTACTTCTTCCAACCCCTCTATTTCTTTATCTTCTAGTGTGGCCATGGAATCTGTGACAATGCCCCAACAGATTCCTACCAAGGTCACCAAAACTAAACTTTCAAAATCAAAGACAAAGAAAACCACCTCTGTTGTTTCTCAAAAGACAATAGTTGTAACACCTACCCTTAACCCTGAAGGGAGTGAATAGGGTGTGAGTGGTGAGGGGAGGGGTGAACATCAAAGAAACCCCCAGGATAAGGAAGGAGAGATAAGTGTTTCCCAAGCTAGCCAAACCACAGTTTCTCAAAAAGCTGTGGTGGTTGAAAAGGTTACTAGCACATCCCTAGCTGCATTCTCCCAAAAGGATGTAACTATTGAAAATAGTTCCCAACCAGGAACACAGAACAAACGAGGGAGGGACACTAAAGCCAAACACTCACCAACAAAAGCCTTTATTAGAAGAAAGAGAGCAAGAACCCAATCTTCTACACAGGGTGCACACACTGCACAGATACATCCATCTGTATCTATGCCTTCTCAAACTCAGTTTGATGTGGCTCCAACAAATGTGGAGTCACAGCCCCATTCTCTCACAATTAACACACATCAATCACCACACACTTCTTCACCATCTCTAGATATGGATATGTTATTCCCATCAATTCCTGATTCTCCCTCTTTACAACTCAGGGAGGAGCCCCACTCAAATACAGGTGATCATCATCTTTTAGATGATTTGTTGGATCACCCGCAAATTCTTTCAGATGTAATTGAAGGATCTGTGTCACCAAAACTCATATCAATCTACACAGATTCAACAGTTATATCACTTTCAATTTCTACTTCTTTTCCTTCTTCAACGGATATCACTCATCCGTTGACAAGTGGTTGTTCTTCAATGGATAAGCTTAACAGCAGTTATCCATTGATACCATCAGTTTCACCTTCAACGGCTATTCCTCATCCGTTGATAGTCTCTACACACACAACTGAAACAATTCCAAGTGTAGAAGACTTGATTACTGTACAATCACTTCTAGGACTGAGGGAAGGGAGTGACAATTTGAGTGAGAGGCTGGGTTGCTCCCAGGCAAAAGGAGAGATTGAGAGCTCAAACATGCATGCTATTTTTTCCAGCATGGCAAAAGTAAGTGAGAGGAGTACCACCTTAGTAGGTGAAGGTGAGGGAGTGAGTTGTGTGAGCCAGGGGGAGCCCCTGATACAAGAACATAGAGAAAATGAGAGAAAGGCAGGTACAACAGAAATAAGGATGGATCCAGCCATTGCTAGTGAGTCAATGATTGTGAATGATGCTGAAAAGGAAAGACAATTTCAGCAACATTACAAAGCTGTTATTGATAACATTTCCTTGGATACTGACACTTTTACTCATCCTGTTTCAGCCTATCAATTATTGGTTGCACAGGGCAATGTGGAGGCAGAAAAGACACTACATCTAGTACATACAACCGCATCTCTTCAAAGGGACAAAGCTGCTATTAACAAGATGCCTTCAACAGCTGGTGAGTCATTTGAAGAATTTGGAGTAAATTCTGATGATGATGACTTTGTTTCTTCTGATGGAAGCATGAACTTAGGGGGAGATGAAGGCCCTAGTTCTATTCCAAATCTACCAGAATGGGCCTTCACAAAGGAGTCTACAACAGGGCAATTCAATGTCTCCTTAGTCAAACAAATCAGTACTATCAAACAGGCCATTCAGAAAACTTCTCATGCTGGTACAAAGGCTATCCTTACAGCTCACTTGGACTCCCTGCATCTCATGAAGTTGCAGCAAGTAAGACAAAATCTGAGTGTGGATGAACTCAGAAAGGATATTGCTGACTTGAAATCCTACAATTCTGAAAAATTGGATTCAGTCATGCCCTATGGTACAATGCAGGACATTTTGTTGAGATTGAAAAAGGAATCACATACTGAAAAGAGGCTGGCCAAATTGGAAGACAGAGTTCAAGTTATTGAAGATTCTGTGGCCACCATTCTTCACAACCAACAATCTCAAACAAATCTACTTATGCAGCTGGCAAAAGCACAGGGCTTGACCCCTCTTCTTGATGATAACAAAAAGGGGGAGAGTAAAAGGGAAGGGGAAGGAGAGCCATCATAAAACACAAGGAGACCATGGATGAGGCAGTAAGGAGAAACATGGCTATTATCTTTAGAGAGGGAAAGAGCATATGTGTGATGCAAGGACATCCCAAATTCTCAATAGCCAAGAGGGAAGAAACCAAAAGGTTAAAGAAAGAAGCTGAAAAACTCAAGGCTGACAAAAGAGCACAAGCAAAGCTTGAACAAAAGCTAAAGTCAAGTCTAGTTGAAAATGAGAAAGGAATTGAAGTCAGGGGTGAAGACAAGATTGCAAACTTAGATGATGTTTTTGGGAGTATATTTGGTGACAGTATGGAGGAAAAAGAGGAATGGCAGAAGGGAAACAGAAGAAAGGCCAAGGCACATAGAAGGAGTGAAGGCAACACTGAAGAAACTAAATCTCTACCTTCCATACCTGAACCCTTTGTTGCTGATCCCACTATATACATCCATGGTGAACCAATCATCCCAAAAGAGGAACCTATTGATTGGGACACCATCAATCTGCCTACCTTTTTAACCACTCTTCCACTACCAAAGAAACAGAAAAGAAAATCCAAATCTACACTTCCCCTAAACTCTAAGAAATTCACTCAAAAACATAAACCTAACCCTAAGCCACCCATTTCTAAAGATGATTATGTTCACATCTGTGACATAAAAGAAATTTCAGATATTGAACTATATCTGGATGAGCTGGAGGATGTAAGGGGAATTGCTGCTTACAGACAGCTACCAGAGAGATTGGTGTTCAGATACAAAGGAGTTGGGGAAAGAACATGGCCTCTCTACAGGATTCTGAATGAAGGCTACTCTACCTTGATCAGAGTCTTTTCAGCCATACAAAAGGATTCTGGCTTTACCAGGACTGCCAAGACTGAAATTCTCAACAAGATTGCCAACATAAGGAAAACTTGGAGGGAGCCCAATGCCTTGCCCAGAACCTTACTTATTCAAGAAAGGGGAACTACAATTCACAAATCACCTCATTGGTTGATGGAATTCAGAGATGATAAAGGAGTCAGAAGATTTTTCAGACTTGAAGACCAACTCAAGATTTCCAGCAATGAAACTCTCAAAGAAATGCAATCTAAGTTGGATATCAGTGATGAAGATGAAGCTGAATTCTTCAGACAACTCCAACTCCAAATTGAGGAAAATGACAAAGGGCTAGGAAAGAAAACCAGGGATCAAAGAAGAAAAAGATGATTTGCTCAGGCTAGAGGAGCATCCTTGGAAATACTGTAAATCTTCAATTACCTTCTAGTACATACACTTTTGCAGCACTTTTGAATTTCTACTTAGTTTTAGTTCATATATTTGTTAAGTGTTTTGTTATCATCAAGTTAACCTTGAATTTATGTCTACAATTCTTATAGACATAAATAGGGGGAGATTGTTAGGAATATATGTGCATTAGTTTGATGATATGTTTAACAAAACACTTAAGTAGAAATCTAGTGTTTGTAGCCTCAACGGATAAGACCATTTTGGCTATCCGTTGATGGTGTAGCTTTACTTAGAAATAAGTCTAGTGTTGTAGCACATTTCAGTCTCTGAATTTGAGATATAAATTCTTAAATGTTGAGGGAAATTATAAGTCATGTTGACTACTAGAGGATATGCAGATAGGAAGGCCAATTGTAAGTATTTCATGCCTTGTAATTTTATATAAATGAAATAGTGTCAACGGATAACTTAAAGACCTTCAACGGATGAGAAACAAAGCTTCAACGGATGTCTCTAAAGCTTCAACGGATAACATCCTTCAACGGATGAGTGCATCAACGGATAGAGCTTCAACTGCTAACACATCAACGGATAAAGCCATCAACGGATGAAGGCCTCAACGGATGTTCTGTTAAATAGCAGTTGACAAGTGGTAGTTGTACCTACAAACAGAGGCACATGGGTTAACAGAGACAACTGAGATGTGGTAGCCTATTTTAGGAACATCAGAAAAAGCAGCTGTTCTACTCTAGTATAAAGAGGCAATAGTCAACAATGCACTGGAGTAAAATGGAGAAGAAACAAGTGGAGAACTTATTTTATTATTGTACTTTTTATCTTTGTCTTCACTTGTAAACTTGGTGATATATAAACCAAGTAGCAGCTAGTAATTAGAAGAGAATTTTTCCAGAGCTGTTTAGAAAAATCTTGAGAGAAAAATTATCTAGTTTGTACTAGGACGCAGCTGTGATCAACTTCTTGAATCACAGATTTTCTGAAATACCATCTCTGGTGGAACAACAATCCACCAGAAAAATTTTTAAGGTCTGTTGTGTTCTTTACATTAGTGTTTGAATATATATCTTTCAGTATTAGCTTAAAGCAATTCATACACTTGTTTATCTTAAACACATAGCCTTTGAAACTGCTCAAAACTTGAAAAAGTTTTGAGATTTACATTCAACCCCCCTTCTGTAAATCTCATTGTTAGTTCATTAGGAATAACAATAAGGCTAATTAATATTTTGTGTCTGAAATACAGGCTGCCTGCAGGGTTGCTTTTTATCATACTGACTAATTTTGCAGCTTATAAAACCCGAGTATGTTGTAAGGAACAGATCACAAAAGGTCTTAAAAGAATATAATAACCAGCTGCTCAAATAATTGCTAAAGAGAAAATACCTAGGCATCCTACATCAAGTAAAAACATCTTATAAGAATGAGTTGGTTAAGAGAACCTAAGCAATTACCTTTTCTCTTGTTTGCAACCGAAATGTTGATAGCAGGGACACCACTCCCAAGTTCACAGCAAGGAAGTTCGTCTGATGCAAAATTTTGAGATCGCAAACATTGAAAAATTAGTTCCTATAAACAATCATATATCATATGATACAACAATCATAATAGTTTTGCTCACCTAAATTAATAAGAATAAGAACATACCTGTTGTTAGTTAGGGGAGGGAGCAGATAGCAGAACTTGTAAATTGTAATTGAATATATATATATATATACAAGAGTAGCTGAAGAATTTGTATGGAAGATGGAGACTAGAGAGTATAGATAACAGAAAAATTGCGCGACCTCCGGATGGGATATGCAGGAGTGGCCTCTGGATAATTATGGAAAATGGATTTTAGGAACGATTCAGGGAAGAGTTTGTATACGACTCGTCCAGCTGATTTGGGGTGTCGTCCAGATGATTTTGACTGGTCCAGCCCAATAAATATTTTTACCCAAATGGCCTGAACAACATAATGGTTCAGTTCAGCCCATTCAAATTCTATTCTGCTGTTAACAAATGGGCCCTTAGCTGTCTAGAACTCATCTTGAAACCAGCCCCCCTAAGTTGCAAACAAATTGCATGTTATCAATGATAACATTGGAATTTTGTCTATTTTCATTTTTTTATTATAATTAACCCGTATCCGCTATCTTTTAGGTATGTATTGGTTAAATCCTATATGTTCACGCAATATCATGAAAATCACATAAACTGTATTTAAGTGACAGATTCTGACTCAAAAGTCATAATTATAAATTTTTCTTCATAGAATTTGAATGTGTGATCAAGAGAATAGTTATCCATCTTTAACTGGTTGTATTTTAGTGTTATTACACATGATTGCTTTCATTCTCTGGTTACAAAAATAAATAGGTTCCGGTACTCAGAGTCTCGCCCAAGGCTTGTAGATTAGTGAACATCCATACAAGTGGACTAGCTAATGTAATTAATGTCAAGAGATATAAAATGTATATGTCAGACACTACTAGAAAAAGTAGAATAGACATCAGCTAAAAACCGATGTCTATGAACAAAAAAATCTGATGTCTTCGTGGGTGATGTTAAAAACCCCCCATTTAACATCGGTTTAAACTGATGTTAAAGAATACATATAACATCAGTTTTTAAAGATATTAAATTTCTAATGCATATCTCATCTTAATATATTATCATAATATGATATTTTTATTAATTTAAACATATGTGAGATAAGCAAAATATATCCATTTACCCATTAAACTGATGTTACTAATACTAGTAACAAGATTTTCAAGATAAACCGATGTAAACATAACTTTTGACACCGGTTCTTTATTTCAAACTGATATCTATTGGTGACAAACCGATGTCTATAAAGCTTAATAACATCGGTTTTCTGTTTTAAGATTTTTTTGTTGTAGTATTTAACATCGGTTTTATTCGATATTACTAATGTCAAAGTTCCACTAAAACTGATGTATTAAGTTTTGATAGACATCAGTTTTTTTATTTTATAACAGTTGTTAAAGTGTTAAATTAACATCATTTTCCATTGTAATGATGTCTGATTACCAGTTTCATTAATGTACATTTTATAAATATAGATGCCAAAATTTTCCAAACCAATAAACTAATAAAACCAATTACTGCATAATACCAATTGTCTATATATCCAATAACAATATCCAAATATCAGACACAACACTTTCATCTGATCCAAACATCAAGTACTACACATATTTATGTAGCATACTGTTTGCAAACATACTGTATCACCAGATTTTGGTTCTTTGGCTACATAGGCAGTCAATCCAACAACAGAGCTCCCTCGTCCACTTGTGTGAATTCCACAAGGGGATAGCTTATGTGTGTAAGTCAGCAACTATGACTTGCTGGTTCCAAGATCTCCAAGAAGAAAGATGTTGATATCTCCTCGAAAGCTAGCCCCAGATTGCAATGTCAATGCACTCCCACTAAAAAGCTACAATTTGTCAATCAACCAAAACTCAGAGTATGGAATGTATATGACTAAATAATGTTACATCATCTGTAGCAGGCCCAAATTTTCCATTAAACAGTGTTAGAAATCAGATATTTAGGTTCTATACAGGTGTTTGATCCAGAATTACAAAGCGGCAGAAGTAATCACCTGTAATACAAGTACTTCTCATATATATCAAATGAAGCAATCACCTGTAAGTCTTCTTTCAGTATTCTTTTACTATATTAATCATTAGGTACATCTTGTCTTTCAACATAGCTCTTCCATAGCTACAAAAAAAGTATTAGTACTATAGTCCATAGACATGTGAGGCAGCTCTAGAGTACATATATTTTTATCTCACCTTCAATTTCTGCCTCTTAGCAGACTGCTCAACATGTGCAAGCTGGTGAAAAATTATTATCTTGTCCGTGTTGAATGAAGTTTGAAGCTTTGCTAGACCATGTTCAAGAAGTGTCACTGCCACGTTAGACTCTGACACCCATAAAGAACCTAAAAAAGTCCCAGATCTATCAATAGTTTCCACTTCAACCTGGGGACAATCCAAGAATATGGTTATATAACAAACATCGAAGTAAATGAAGATATTGACAGATATGTGTTTGTTACAAATCAAAAGAAATACCTCAACATCCCTCTACATATTCTACAACAACCCATTTTACCATTACCACATTCCAGATAATGAAGCCCATTTTATGGTGCTTGACATGTATGTAACAACCAGGTGTATACTAAATGTCATGTACTTATAAATTTTTTGGGTTCCAGCTGCAAACCAAGTGTAGATGAGAAAAACAAGGATCTCTTCTTTGATGATGTTACACCTGAATCAAACTTCATGCCAGAATCTTCATCCAGTAAGGCAGGTTTATATTTATCACAATAAAATCCACAAGAAGTGTTTCAAGAAGGCCAATGAACTTGTACTAATGGAGTGTCCTGCACGGATGCTTGATGTGAAAGAGATGATGGAGCTGCTAGTGATGGAAGATGTGTCAATTGAGCCTCTTTCAAAAGTGTTGCAGCTGTTATTCCCAGTCCAGATGCTTGTAGGTGTTCGTGAATGAATAGTAAAAGTTCTCTAATTTTTGGAGGAGAAAAACATGTTAAGGAGAACAGAAAATACATGAAACATTACAAATAGAAGACATGAGAACGGGTGTATCCAATAATATAGATAGAGATGTTAAGCATCTTATACCTGAAATGATAAGTAATTGGAGTAGCAGCAGCTATTGTAGCTCTCTCTATGCGCCTCAAGGTGGGCGTAGCAGCATCAGTCGTTGCTAATGTACTTGCACGCTCAGAATTAGTAACAAGCTACATATAAGGGCCGGAGGTTTAGGGAGGATCATCACTTCATGCTAAAAAGAGTTATAAAACACCAAACCAGGGAAACACTAATTGACTTTATGTGTCTTGAGCATGTTGACATTTAAAGTCAACTACGAAACTGTTATACAGTAAAACAAGTAAAAGCTAATAAATCATGCATAACTTTCTCTTTATTTTGCTGTCTTATTTTCTCCTTTGATACATGATATGTTTGCAGATTTTTAAGCTAGTGTCATATCTTATTATAAGTGTAAAAAATCCATAAAAAAAGACTATCATTATTTATTGATGCTTTCTTTGTGTTTTTAATTCTATTTTCCTTACAACATGGACTACATTTTAGATTCCACACTACAGAAAATATAATGTATTATATATATTAGGCAAAACCTAAGGCTGTACTTTTAAAAAAAATGAACTTGGTGCATACTACCTACAACATTAAGGTTGCGTTTACAACTTTGCATACAGAGGTTATCCGTTGTTTACTCTTATATTTCCTTGTGATAATCTAATATTTAAAATTAGTATAATATAGAACAACTTATCTAAGAGTCTGATTATTAATATTCCTGTTCCTGGTTAACAAACATATCTGTAATATATAATAGATGATGTCAAAGATTACTGGAGCTAACAATGTCATTAATCTTCAATGATCTGATGTCAAAGATTACTGGAGCTAACAATATCATTAATCTTCAATGATCTGATGTCAAAGATTACTGATGCTGACAATGTCATTAGCAATCAGTTATATAATAGATGATGTCAAAGATTACTGATGCTGACAATGTCATAAGCAATCAGTTAAGCTTGGGGCCAACCCTAAGATTAGTTGTACTGTAACCTTAATCTGTAATTTATACTTGTAACACTTAATGTCTGTAAAATGCAAATGGAGCAGACTGGAGCATTTTTCCCTAAACAGTATCAAGCCTAAGAATTCTATCTGGAAGAAGATCAAGAAGGTCATGCCTCAGAAGAATTATCAAGAAGCTTGGAGTTGAATAATTCTGTTTGGTGAAAACCATTCTAAGTCAAGATTTCTACAAGTCACATAATTAGTGTTATAGAGAAGTCATTTGAGAACTCAGAAAGACCTATCGAGAACTCAGGAATTGTCTATCGAGAACTCAGGAAATGCTATTGGAGATATCGACAAGTCAGATACCCATTCGAGAACTCAGAGATATCGACAAGTATACATTCATTAGAGAACTCTGAGTTATCGATAAGCCAAAGTCCATTAGAGAGCTCTGAGTTATCGATAAACCAAAATTCACTAGAGAACTCAGAGTTGTCGATAAGTCAAGTCAACAATGAAGTTTCAGAGATATCGACAAGCCAACATGCCTATCGAGATGTCGAGTTCTCTACAGCTTAATTGGAGATCTTGAAGTGAAGAAATTTCTCTAAGTACAGAATTGTAGAACAGTCCAATATCCAAGATTGCAAATCAACAAACAATTCACACAGCTGAATTGACAAGTCTACAAAAAGCAGCTTGAGAAATGTGCAAGATTAATGGTGAAGATTAACTGACAAAGGAGGATCAACCAATACACAGTGGATGAAGATATGCTAATCTAGATATGGAAATCTCACTTTTCCTTTAAATAGAAGTGATTAGTGACAGGTTAGAAAAGTGATTAGCACTTCTTATTGTTCACTGTATAAACCAGCAGTTAACTGAGTTATAAAGTTAACACTGGTCCTTAGTCAGAACACGGGATGCTAAAGATATACTAAGCCAGAAATGGAAGATCTGTTTTTCTATAAATAGAAATGACAAGTGATAGTTTAGAAAAGCTAATAGCATGTCTTATTACACACTGTCTAAACCAACAGTTAACTGAGTTATAAAGTTAACACTGGTCCTTAATCAGTAGTAACAATCAAGATAGAAAATCTTGTATTCTCTCTCAAGAAAGAAGCTAAGTTCTAAACCAAGAACTTAGAGATTTTGTAGCAAAACACTGCTTGATTTTTAATATAAAATTAAGTGAGTTTTGAAGATCTTTGTTTTACATATTTGCATTGTTATTTATGTTTAACATCTATTCTACCAAATCATTGAAAACAACCAACTGTTAAAGCCAAAGTCGATCAAAAAGTAAACATTTAAGCCAAAACACATTCACCCCCCCCCCCCTCTGTGTTGTATTCATATCTAACAAGTGGTATCAGAGCAAAATCTGAAAGCAAACAGATTAGATCTTGGAAAAATGAATACACTGAAAATCAGTAGTATCAAGATTCTTCCCTTTGATAAGGCCAACTACACTTTATTGAAGAAGAAAATGTTGTTGTTTATAAGAATGGCCAATCACCTTTACATTCAGATCCTCAAGAATGGGCCCTTCACTCCTATGGTTAGAGTTGAGGAAACCACAGATGGAGACATGGTTATTCCAGCTCATTTTGCTCACAAAGATGCCTCTGAGTATACTGATATTGAAAGAGAGAAAGTTTCCCTAGACAGTGCTTTGCAACTGATACTAATTGAGTCACTTGACAATGTAATGTATAATAACATTGTCAACTGTGACACTGCTAAACAGATCTGGGAAAAGATTGAGATACTCTGTGAAGGAACTGAGGAGGTTAGGTCAAATCAAAGAAGGATATTAATTTCTCAGTATGAGGGTTTTATGGCTAAACCAAAGGAAGATATTACTGATGTGTTTATAAAGTTTAAGAAGCTGATAAATGACTTGCAGCTTCATGATAAATTTTATGATGTTGAATAAGTGAATTTGAAGTTCTTGCTTACTCTCCCTGATCATTTGGAACAAAAGATCTCTGCAATCAGAGAAGGAAGGGATTTGAGTAGAATCACACTGGAAGTGCTCTATGGGGTTCTGAAAACTTATGAACTTGAAATGATTCAAAAGAAATTATTAAGGGTTGGTCAAGGATATGTAATGGATGGCTCAAGTGCACTGATTGTGAATGATGGCCAGACCTCTAATGATGAGCAAAGATCCCAAACTCCAGAAATTTCTACAAGTGAGAAAAGAGTCAATGACACTAAAGAGCAAGGCATATTGGAATTGGATGAAGATGATGAGTTCTACACTCTTGATGAGCTTGATGAGCTAGACAAATAAATGGCTTACTTGGCTAGAAAATTCTCTAACATTAGAGTGAAGAAACCAAGATTTTTCAAGAGCAAAGGACAGTCCTTCAACAAAGATAGCAGCTGGAAAGGAAAAGGGAAGTACACTCCTGATAGCAAAACTGGCTACAAAACTGGATCTGTTGACAGATCAAACATAAGGTGCTTTAACTGTGATGAGTTGGGCCATTTTGCTACAGAATGTAGGAAACCCAAGAAGGCAAAGAAAGACAAAGCCAATTATGAATTGGAAGCAAAGTATGATGCTCTTCTAAAGAAGCAACAAGGGAAAGCTTATATTGCTGAGGGCAAGAGCTGGGATGATTCAGATAATGATGAAGATGAAGAAGTTGGAAACTATGCACTTATGGCCTTGGAGCAAGGAGACTCTTCATCATCTAAATCACATGTACCAACTCTTACCACAATTGATTTAAATATGAGTCAATATAAGGAAACTGTTGAAAAGATGAGCATATAAATGTTCCACATTCATACAAGCATGGTTGCTGCAAATGAGGAAGTTAGCAGATTGAAAAAGATCAATGAAAAACTTGAGAGTGAAAAATAAGAGACCGAATTGTTGCTGGTTGAGCTTGATGCTGCTAAGCAAGAAAATGCATACTTAAAGAACAAATTAAAGTGTGCAAGTGAAATTGAAGCAGTATTGAGAGAAAGGCTGGAGAAGAATGAAGTGAAGCTGAAATCCTTCGAAAATGCTTCTGAGTTGGTTGGCCAATATCATGAAAAGAACAAGCCATGTGCAAACATTGCCATTGGTCTTGATTATGAGGGTTTGAACAACAAAAAGAAGTCTGTCAGTGACAAAGGAAAATCAACTGAAAGTGAGAATGTTCCAATTATTTTGAAGAAAGTTGAATCACCTTTGTTCAAGGCATGTGAGGTGAACTTCAGTGAAGAAGAGTTGATCATCAAACAGGAGATAGCTGATGAGGACAAGGAAAAGAAAAATGATAAGACAACTCAGTCTTCCATCTCTGTTGAAACTCTAAAAGCCAATCAAGAAACTAAGGAGCCTGTGAAGGAGATTAAAGTTGAAGAGGTCAAAAAGAAAAAGAAGAATAAAAATGGAAAGATTGGGATAAACAAAAGCAATAATTTTGCTTATGTTGCAGATACTCCTAGAAAGAGGTGTGAGAATTGTGGATCAATGAATCACCTAACTCATCTTTATAAAAGGATTGTTAGCAATCCACTTGAAGGAGTCTGCAAGTATAATGAAGCTAAGGCTAATGATCCCTATTCATTTTGTGACAAGTTTGACTGCATTCCCTGCAACATGAAAGTGATGAAAAGTTGCCACAAATTGAGAATTGATCTCATAGAATCAAAAATTGGTTCTATATCTGAAAGGGAAAATGCTCAACAGTCTATGAATTCCATTTTATCTGAAAATTATCATTCTACTTCTGCAAAATCAGTTAACAAGATGAAAGTGCCCAACACAGCTTGGGTAGCTAAACACACTTAATCCTCATTGTGTGCAGGGCAAAGAAAAGAAGGTCATATGGATCATTGATAGTGGATGTTCCAGGCATATGACAGGTGATAAGGCCCTGCTATCATAATTTGAGGAGATGGCTAGCCCTTTGGTGACCTTTGGAGACAACAACAAAGTATTCACAATGGGATATGGCAAAATTATTTCTAGAAATATTGTCATTGAAGATGTAGCACTAGTTGCTGGATTAGAAGTAAATCTTCTAAGTGTTAGTCAATTTGCATATAGAGGTTTTCAAGTTGTTTTCAAAAAAGAAGATTGTGCTTTTATTAGCAAAAAGACTGGTGAAATTGCTTTTAAAGGAGTAAGAAAGGGAAGATTGTTTATTGCAGACTTAGACTCAACAAATAAGGATGGAGTGTGTTGTTTCTACACCAAGGCATCAGAAGAGCAAAGCAAATTATGGCATACGAAGCTATCTCACTTGAATTTCAAAGCAATCAACACCTTAGTCAAGAAGGAGCTTGTGAGAGACATGCCCAGTCTAGAATTTGCTCAACTGGAAGTTTGTGAAGCTTGCGAGAAAGAAAAAATGAAAAGATCAAGTCACAAGTCAAAATCTGTGAATTCTATAAGTGCACCTCTGCAACTTATTCACATGGACCTGTTTGGGCCAGTAAATGTCTTGTCCATTTCAAGGAACAAATATGCCATTGTCATGGCTGATGATTTTTCAAGATACACTTGGGTTGAGTTCATGTACTTTAAAGATGAAACTCCAACCATTATAATTGAGCACATCAAGAAAATTGAGAAGCAAGCTGAAGGAAACGTTAATGTGAAAAGATTGAGGAGTGATAATAGAACAGAATTCAAAAACTCAACATTAAATGAATTCTGCAAAAGCAAAGGCATTGTTTAAGAATTTTCAGCGGCTAGAACACCTCAACAGAATAGAGTAGTTGAGAGGAAAAATAGAACATTGGTTGAAGCTGCTAGAACCTTGCTACAAGATGCTCAGTTGCCAACTAGTTTTTGGGAAGAGGCTGCTAATACTGCATGCTACACTCAAAACATATATCTCATCAACAAAGCTCATGGCAAATCACCTTACTCAATCATGTCTAACAGGAAGCCTACAGTGAAGCATCTACATGTGTTTGGAAGCAAGTGTTATATTCTAAAAGACAACTCTGAATATGTGGGAAAATTTGACTCTAAAGTTTTTGAAGCAATTTTTCTGGGATATTCATTGGAAAGAACAGCCTACAAAGTTTATGTGATTGATCAAAAGAAAATTATGGAAAGCACAGATGTGACTTTTGATGATGACAAGTGTCCAGGCTTAAAATGCCTTGATATAAATGATGCTGAAGCCCTTGCATTTGAGAATCTAACCATTGATAGTGATTCTGATGAAGAAGATGAAGTTGTGGCACAACAAATGACAAATGAAGAGCTCTCTAAACAAAATCATGGGAATGAAAGCTCTCTTCAGACAGCTGAATTTGATGGCACAAACTCAGGGGGAGAAGGAGAGAAGGGAAATGACAGTCATGGTAATACTGAAGAAAATGATGAAGGCACTAGTCAACAGACTCACACTAGAAAGTGGGATAGGAGTCATACAGTAGAAGCTATTATTGGTGATCCCTCAACTGGTGTGAGAACTAGAAGTGCAACTACTAATGAATGCCTACATGCATGTTTTCTATCTCAAGTAGAGCCCAAGATAACTGAAGAAGCCCTATTGGATCCTGATTGGATATGTGCTATGCAGGAGGAGCTGAATCAGTTTGAGAGAAACAAAGTGTGGAAATTAGTCCCTGCACCAAAGAACAGAAGCATAATTGGAACTAAGTGGGTGTACAGGAACAAAATGGATGAAAATGGAATTGTTATTAGAAACAAAGCAATGCTGGTTGCTAAAGGCTACTCACAAGAAGAGGGAATTGACTATGATGAGACTTTTGCTCCTGTTTCAAGACTAGAAGCAATAAGAATTTTTCTGGCATTTGCTGCACACTCAAATTTTAAGGTGTATCAAATGGATGTCAAGAGTGCTTTTCTTAATGGTGAACTAGAAGAAGAAGTTTATGTGCAACAGCCACCTGGCTTTGAAGATCCAGAATTTCCTAACTTTGTTTACAAATTATTCAAGGCTCTATATGGATTGAAACAGGCACCTAGAGCCTGGTATGACACTCTGTCATAATTTTTATTCAAACATGGTTTTATCAGAGGTACTATTGATAAGACTCTCTTCTACAAGAAGCATGGTGAAGATATGATCCTAGTTCAAATCTATGTGGATGATATCATCTTTGGATCTACAAATGAAAAGCTTTGTCAAAGATTCTCTAGGCTAATGCAGAGTGAGTATGAAATGAGCATGATGGGAGAATTGAGTTACTTCCTTGGCCTTCAAGTTAGTCAAAGAAGTGATGGTATTTTCATCAGCCAAACCAAATATGTGAATGACTTATTGAAGAAATTTGGTATGGTGGATAGCTCACCTGCATCTACACCAATGTCTACTGCAACCAAGTTAGATGAAGACAAGAAAGGCAAGAGTGTGGATATTTCAAGCTACAGAGGGATGATTGGATCATTGCTTTATTTGACTGCTAGTAGACCAGACATCATGTTTGCTACTTGTCTATGTGCTAGATTTCAAGACAATCCAAAGGAATCACATTTGATGGCTGTGAAAAGGATTTTCAGATACTTAAAGGGAACTCCAAACTTGGGATTATGGTATCCTAAGGGAACTGGTTTTGAAGCTGTTGGATACACAGATGCAGATTTTACTGGATGCAGGGTTGATAGGAAAAGTACTAGTGGAAGCTGTCAATTTCTTGGTCAAAGACTTGTATCCTGGTATAGTAAGAAACAACAATCTGTGTCAACTTTCACAGCTGAGGCTGAATATATAGCTGCTGGAAGTTGTTGTGCTCAGGTGCTTTGGATCAGAAATCAGCTAATGGAATATGGTCTAGTGTTACACAAAATTCCTATTATGTGTGATAATACTAGTGCCATATCTATAGTAGCTAATACAGTTAATCATTATAGAACAAAGCACATTGATGTTAGATACCATTTTATCAGGGAACATGATGCAAATGGTACCATTAAGCTCATTTTTGTTCCAACGGAGAAACAATTAGCTGGCATTTTTACTAAACCTTTGGATGAAGCAACCTTCACTAGACTTGTGAGTGAAATTGGAATGCTCAATTCTTCATCCTAAGGCAAGAACTCAGCTAATGTGTTGCAGCAGATTAATTTCTAATAAATCAACCTAGTTTGATTTAATTGGAAATTAACTGAAATATGAATTATAAATATTTCAGAATCTCTGTATATTTATTTTTCTTAAAAACTCAAAAATTAACTTAGAATATTTCAAATTCTAAGTAAACTGCTTAGTTGTTAATTTACATCTTAAATGTGTAAAATTAACACAAGGCAGAATAACAGTACTCAAAGGTATAGAGAACTGAGTTCTCGATAAGTCAAAATGACTTATCGACAAGTTATTTTAGAGTTCTCGAGTGAGTCCTCGATAAGTCTATTTACAGACTTCTCGAATGACTTCTCGATAAGCTCTATTATGACTTATCGATAAGACCATGTAGAGTTCTCTAATAGTGTTAATTCACAGAGTTCTCGACAAGGATATTTTGAGACTTATCAATAACTCAGAACTAAAATAATTTAATTCAATGAATTATTTTAGACAAATACTTTTGGAAAATTTATTCTGATTTCAATTTGATTCAATTCAAATAAATTAGAATTTTTTTTTTGTCCATTTTCGGACAAACTGGGCATTTATCAGAGTTCTCGATAAATCATTTCTTAGTTCTCGAAAAGAATTAATAAAATGACTTATCGAATGTACCTTTCTCAAATTCAAAATTACTTCTCGATAAATTTAATATCAAACATTTATTTGAATTCTCGATAAGTATTTTACTTTTTCTATAAATACCCAGACTTCTCAATTCAATTTGAACTTGGAATTTTTCAAAATTCTAAGTAAACTGAATATTTATTACTTCTTATCTTCAGTATATGAACTTAATAAATAACAGATCAAAAGAAGCAAAAAGTATGAAAAACTGAACAAATTTAATTCATAAATTCTGTTCATAAAAATACTTTTGACATACTTTGTCTCTAATTTCTCTGACTTATTGACACATTTACATGCTTATATGATTTCTTGTTTACGTGAAAATAAGTTAGTCCAATGTTAGTAGACTAGTACATTATTTGTGTTATTTTGAGTATGCTGATAGTGGTAAATTTATTTGACTGATTGCTGATAGGATGAGTTACTTTTTGTGTAGGGAGTACGTGCTTATTTGCATGGGGAATAGTCACTCTTTAAAGTAAACTAATATTCTTGAGTACTTGCATGGGGAATAGTAACTAGTCATTTCTAACTGTCAAGTATGCTTATGTGATTATTACTCTTATTATCCGGGCAACTCAAGAGTCTCTTGGTTTCTATCTTTACTCCCTCTATAAATTAAAACGCTTCACTCTTTATCATTTATCACTACTCTCCTATTCTCAACAAACATCTACTTTCAAACTCACCTCATGTTCATCTCTCTCTCTCTCTCTCTCACTCAAATGGATGCCCCAGTCTTTTACAGACTTACTCATGGAGTTTACTAACCGGTCCATCATTTGGATGATGACCTAGTTTATCTTGATCCTATCGGACTTCGTGTCCATCTCAAGGGGGTTGTTTACAGCCCCTTTGATATTCCACTTGAGGTCTTTTACGAACTCTCGTGGAATGATCAAATCAACATTCTTTTCTTTGAAGAGAAAGTCTCTCTGGAGATGAAGAGACGAGCAAGGGTGGCTGAGTAGCAACGCTTTGCTGCTTTGGAGTTGCAGGAGAGGATCATCTCTCTTGCACACTCCATGTCTAGAGCTTACCAGCGCAGGGGAAGGAGGTTGGAGGCCTAGAAGAAGGAGTCTGAATTAGAGTAGTTAGGATTAGGATTTACTTGTTAAATCTATGTCTTAATGTACCATGTTTCCATTTTTAATGAAAGTTTTGATTCCTGTCTTGCAATCTCTTGTTTGTGTAATAACTACTATGTGCTTATATCTATATTAAATTTTGTCTTCTCTGCAATAATGCTTGCAACTAAAATATCTTACAATGTATTTGTCTAATGAAACTCCAAAAAGATACATTTATTCAATGCATTACAGGTCTAATACAAGACATCAACAGGGAATTCAAATAATCAATTCACAGGTATTAGTGCTAAAACTGCAGCTATAACATTTCAAAACCAAACTGCGGTTTACCCAGGCACAGCAACACAAACACAAACTCAAACACAATCCCACTCAGGTGACTCTCAAAAGCCACCTGTTTTACAAAAGGACAACAATTTTATGATGTTCTTCAGATTGTTCTGTTGTTTGAGAAAAGAATCCACCTAAAATAAAAATTTATCAGTTTACTGAATATTTCATGAGTATTTCTTATGCACCTTGATGTGCAAAACAGTCTTCACAGACTGAAAGGTTTGAGAGTAGTACTCCTGAGGGGGAGCTATATAAATCCTCTCCAATTCAATTGGAGGTTCCTCAAGAAGGAACAACTCCCCTCATAATTCTAGCAGAAGCTGTCTTAGCAGTCAAAGCTAGAAGAATAATTACCTATGACAATGTCATAAGAAGGGCAATCTTAGCACATTCAAGTGCCAGTGTGTTGCAAGACACACAAGGGTTTGAGGCTGGTGCACATGACAGTAACCCATTCAAATCCCCTCCAATTCAATTGGAGGTTCCCACTACAAGTGGAGGACAATACACTGTCACAACCACAGAGCAATCTGTGAGTCAAACTGTGACCCCAGTCATAGATGCTTATGAAATCATTTTTCTTGTGAAATGAGTATGATTAGCCCTATATGGTCTTCCTCTAATTTTATGATCACAGATTAACTCTTCTCAGCCACCTCTTATTTCTGTAGGTCAAACAATATTTGAGCCTTTCATGTGAGGATAAGAGAAAAGATTGAGTGAAAAACAAAGAATAAGAGAGGCATGATCCTTCCTGGCAAAAGGAGAGGTAGATGAGTGTATGGATTTAGTAATCCTTGTGAGGGAACTCTGACTCTCAAAAGTCATGAGACTAGTGCAGTGAGAATTGGTGAGACTACTTATTCAAAAGAACAGAGAGCTTAGGACTTTTATCACTGACAGACTTTTTCTGCAGATCTAAGCGAAACTTCTATTTTTTTTGATAAACTCATCACCATGAATCTCAATGAAGCTTGAAGCTGCAGACAGTGTTCCAAATGGACAATGACAGCAGCTTGAACAATGTGCATTTAGATGGATCTTTTTTCCTGGAGATAATGTCAAAAAGGGGGAGAATATATATCTAAATGCCAAAACAGCTAATGGATGTTGAATAAATCTAAATGCAACTCAAAAAAAGAAGACCTGATGGGAAGATTGGTTTTGGTTTCTGCATTTAGTTAAAGTTTTGACATCATCAATCAGAACTTGTGCATAATTTCATAATGAACAAGTTGGGGGAGATTGTAATATATAATAGATGATGTCAAAGATTACTGGAGCTAACAATTTTATTAATCTTCAATGATATGATATCAAAGATTACTGGAGCTAACAATGTCATTAATCTTCAATGATCTGATGTCAAAGATTACTGATGCTGACAATGTCATTAGCAATCAGTTTTATAATAGATGATGTCAAAGATTACTGATGCTGACAATGTCATTAGCAATCAGTTAAGCTTGGGGCCAACCCTAAGATCAGTTGTACTGTAACCTTAATCTGTAATTTATACTTGTAACACTTAATGTCTGTAAAATATAAATGGAGCAGACTGGAGCATTTTTCCCTAAACAGTGTCAAGCCTAAGAATTCTATCTGGAAGAAGATCAAGAATGTCATGCCTCAGAAGAATTATGAAGAAGCTTGGAGTTGAAGAATTCTGTTTGGTGAAAAAAATTCTAAGTCAAGATCTCTACAAGTCATAGAATTAGTGTTATAGAGAAGTCATTCGAGAACTCAGAAAGACCTATCGAGAACTCAGGAATTGTCTATCGAGAACTCAGGAAATGCTATTGGAGATATCGACAAGTCAGATACCCATTCGAGAACTCAGAGATATCGACAAGTATACATTCATTAGAGAACTCTGAGTTATCGATAAGCCAAAGTCCATTAGAGAACTCTGAATTATCGATAAACCAAAATTCACTAGAGAACTCAGAGTTGTCGATAAGTCAAGTCAACAATGAAGTTCAGAGATATCGACAAGCCAACATGCCTATCGAGATGTCGAGTTCTCTACATCTTAATTGGAGATCTCGAAGTGAAGAAATTTCTCTAAGTACAGAATTACAAAACAGTTCAATATCCAAGGTTGCAAATCAACAAACAATTCACACAGCTGAATTGACAAGTCTACAAAAAGAAGCTTGAGAAATGCGCAAGATTAATGGTGAAGATTAACTGACAAAGGAGGATCAACCAATACACAGTGGATGAAGATATGCTAATCTAGATATGGAAATCTCACTTTTCCTTTAAATAGAAGTGATTAGTGACAGGTTAGAAAAGTGATTAGCACTTCTTATTGTTCACTGTGTAAACCAGCAGTTAACTGAGTTATAAAGTTAACACTGGTCCTTAGTCAGAACACGGGATGCTAAAGATATGCTAAGCCAGAAATGGAAGATCTGTTTTTCTATAAATAGAAATGACAAGTGACAGTTTAGAAAAGCTAATAGCATGTCTTATTACACACTGTGTAAACCAGCAGTTAACTGAATTATAAAGTTAACACTGGTCCTTAGTCAGTAGTAACAATCAAGATAGAAAATCTTGTATTCTCTCTCAAGAAAGAAGCTCAGTTCTAAACCAAGAACTTAGAGATTTTGCAGCAAAACACTGCTTGATTTTTAATATAAAATTAAGTGAGTTTTGAAGATCTTTTTTTTACATATTTGCATTGTTATTTATGTTTACCATCTATTCTACCAAATCATTGATAACAACCAACTGCTAAAGCCAAAGTCGATCAAAAAGTAAACATTTAAGCCAAAACACATTAACCCCCCCTTGTGTGTTGTATTCATATCTAACAATATCTGAGTATTCGACCCTAACCTGCAATAAACACGGCCCAACTAGTTGGCACCGTGTAGTATTAACAGTTCTTGTTCAAGTCATCAAACCACTTAATCATTTAGTCTCAATCTGAAGTGAGAAACTATAAATGTTAAATTTTGTATTCGAACCGTTTGTTGATTTAGAAACAATTTACTTTCATCTTATATTATTTTAAAAAAGAAGTAGCATATAAAAAGTTATTTATAGTATGTAATATGTTTAAATAGCATAAGGAGATGAGAAATTTATTTTATTGTTCCTTGTGCTTTGGTCAAGAAGTATGATACTTTTATCGTGATTTCATAAATTATTACAAAAATTGATCCCAAGTTAAACCTTTCTGTGTTTTGCAAGTCCAATTGATCATATGTGTAAAAGATCAGTCGTGGTTTAAAATGCTCATCCTACCTCTTTTATACTTGGAATGAGTTTGAATCTTGAATCACGAAACAAGTCAGTCTCGTCCACAAATTGACCTAGAAATGAACTTCCATTTATAGGCCTGTTGGCAGCATAGTAGAGCACCAGGCTGTAGTTTGGTTTAGCAGGAACCTGAAACAAGAAAAACTGTTAATAGGGGTTTTACGATATGCTATACCCTACAAACACACACTAGAGAAACTCGTGCTCGTGCTATGCACAGAGAAAAACAAACAGACCTGGCACATGAAAAATATAGCTCAACACAGATCTCAAGGTATTCTACACAGTCTGAAAATAGCAGAAAATGCAGGACATATTTTTGCTAAATCGACCAAATACCTCAAGACTGCAGCTGCTGAAGCAGGGGCTGATGCCTATCTACCCATCAGTCGATAAATTACACAAAATAAACACATAAATACACATATATATACATTAATAATAACTCAGTGAGTCTCGGCAACAGACAAAAGATTAGCTAAAAATAACACACACGACACATATAATATATATAAACAGTTCAAACAATTACTCAACTTAGAAAAAGATTAATATGCTCAATTCAAATAATTAAAAAACTAGGGTTCAAACTGAAACCCCCAATATAAAAATTAGGGTTTCAAGCTTACTTAATTCAAGATTGACCTACGACTTAAGCTTTAAACTCTGATTTGAGTTTTAAATTTTCACATCTTTAACCTTTAAACCCAATTCAACCTCCGTCCTTTTCAAACTCCGACGAAAAGAGTGAGCAGAGCGAGCAGAGAAAGCAGAGAGAACACAAAGAGAGCAGTCGAGAGAGACGAGCGAGCCTTCCGTAGAGCACAATATCGAGAGAGAGAGGAAGTTTTTCTTTCGAGAGTTATTCTTCGAGACTCGAGAGAGATGAAAGTTATTTTTTTTGGTTTTAAGTTTTTAGATCAGCATATGTGTAATTTTGATTTCAAATTTTTAGTGTAAAGTTGAAAAAAGGGAGAGGGGGAAATGAGTACTTAAAATTTTAGAAGGTAAAAAACGGAGGGAGTTTTAGGAGGGAATGAAATATTTGGCAAAGGAAGGGAAATTGGGGGGCGTGACGAGTCATTTTTTTAAAATAGACTTATAATATCGGTTGATACAAAAAACCGATTTTTATTTTATTCAAAGATATCGGTTGAGCAAAATCGATGTAAAAAATACTTTTTACATCGGTGATAACATCAACCGATGTCTAAGGTGAGAGATTTGAATGTTTTACATCAAGTTTCATTTGCTGTTTTTTTTAAAATATCCAGAGAAATAAGTAAAAAGAAACATGAAGAAATATTCATTTTTAATTATACACGCATGTATTAGGAATCGAACTCGTAATCGAATATCACATATTTCATAATTGACGAGCGTATATATTTTCATAGCAAAAACAAGATGAAGTACGTAAACAAATTCAATTTTTCCTGCTAAACATAAAAAATATGCGAAGGTTCTTCATCTTTTAATGCAAGTGTACAAATATAGATATCATAAACATGTGCGACAAATTCAACACAGTATACTGGAACTGATCAATTAAAGTTTCGCATGAACATCATGCATGATGATATAAGATTGTTGAAGCTAATCTACATTTTCGAAAGTTACAAAGTAAAATATTGACATTTTCGCAAATTAAGATAGTTGCTTTATTTTAAGAGCATCTACAATACTAACATTTAAAATTGTTAGCCAAAATATGATTAGTTAAAATTTATTGAACTTGTGCGTTTTTGCTCCAATAGAATTAGTTATAATCATTAGTTATATTTAAAATATTATTCTTTTTATTAATTTTAAATATATAAATAAAAAAGTTTAATTATTTCTTTTTTTGAAAAGGAGTTTAATTAATTAAGTTTTATATTAGTGGAAATAAAATAATATATTTAATATAAAGATATCTATTATAATATTATAATATTTTTATATTTATATCAATATTTTAAAGTACTATATTATAAAATAAAAATGAGTAATTATTATGAATATTAATTACATATAAAATAAAATATATAATTAAAACATATATTAATATATTAGAATTTTTATAAATTTAGTTAACAATAAAATAACTTTATCACACTTACTATTACATAATATTATTTTTTTATAAATAAAAATACAAGCAGTACATCTATATATATAATAATTATAAAGATATATACATAATTTTCATATTATAATATTATATATTTAAACCTTAAACATGTTATAAAAAATATAAATAATAAAATTTAGGTTAGATTAGAGTTAATATAGGCCGGAGATGATGTGGAGTATTATACATGATAGCTGAACAATCAACAAATTAATATGGCGTGCATGTCTTTGGTTATTTAAATTTATACCTAACAGGCTTTTCCGTTAGAGTTTTCCATTTTTTATATGTTAGGTATAAAAGCAAGTCCAATGCAAAATACTTATAGTTATTGCTATAATATCAAAAAGTGTATTTTGGTAGTAAAATAAAACTTGCTCTTTACATAAGTAGTTTCAAATTTTCATAAATCTTTTAACTTCTCCTTAATTTAATATTATTTTGATACTTTAAGATCTACAAAACAATAATTATTTAACCTTTCCCCTCCATTTGTAGTAATAGATTATATGGCAAGGATGTATATATACATCCTTAATTTCGAATATGGATACAAGTATGCATATTTGCATATAAATATGACACCCCTTTAAAATTAATTATTTTTACATTTGGTGCTGTAATATAGCAACATTATATTGGATTTGGTCTAAGAGAATGACACGTAAATATTATATCTAAACGGTGCAGAGGGTTGGAGATGCTCTACGAGTCCACGTGTTTCCGCTTCTCGATCAACCATCACGACTCGTAGAATAGTTAATCTTCACAAAACAATATTCACATGCCAATTTCACCGTACATGATCCTGCCAAAACCAGTAGACATAATATTGTGTACACAAACAAAATCTATTAACCGGTGCAGGAAGGGGACTAGCAAATGAGAAGTACAGGAAATCTGTTCAAGATTAACAATTTGTTACTTCCACAATGCAGGCTCCACCTGATGCTGACTTCTTTCCTTCCAAGAAAATCAGGCTTTCAGTATAACTAAAATATTAACTTATCCACCTCTTCTGATTTTTAATTAAGATCCATAATTTTATTTGTTTTGTGATCGTAGCACCTATATGCTCCATCTGCAATGAACACAGTGTCACCTATATACTGAACTCTTTACTCCCAACGTCAAACTTAATCATAGGTGAGGTCTTCTTTTTATCAATCATGTAATAATTCGAATGGTAATTTAGAATCGCAGAATTCCAATACGGAACTCCATTTACAACCGCAGATGGCATCTGGACTAAACGCTCGTCTCCATAATACATAGAATTAGGTTGTAAATTCCAAGAACCTAACTTAAATGTTTCTTTTTGAAAACAAAAATTAAATACCCCCTGTAGTATTGGCATCAAATACTATGTAAGTATGCCACTGTTTCATCTCCGTCCAACCATAATTATCACAAGTTATTGGCCGGACACTGTATATCTTACTCCAAAAACCACGCCTCTCTTCAAAACGAGATACGTCCACCGTTATTATAACCATAACCCCCATACACCAACGTAGACAGACAATCCTTCAAATTGACAAGAAGGACGTATTCATCCTCAGAAGCATAAGGTTCAGGCAACACCCTGAAATCTTTACCCTTAACATCAAACTTAATCAGACGTTGGGTTCCATTAGAATTTGGAGAATACGTCCAATACGGCACACTCCCATTACAATTGCAGATGGCACCTTATAAGTTGGCCACAGAATATTGGAAAGTGTGGAATCACGTGGTGAACTCCAGGAGCCCATGTATGAGTAAAAATACAAGCTCAAGGGCGAGCTATAATCCCCTGTCTTATAATAAGAGATCACCACTTTAAATTCATTTTCCGTCATCCCAGCAGAATCCAAAAAATGATTTAATAACCATAGTTTGTCTAGCTAGTAAATTGATTTTCATAGCTTGTCTTATAACAGGGTTCCATATAATAAATTGATCTAGACCGTGATGAAAAAGGCAGACCAAACCATTTATTGAACCAACCATGTCTATCTCAGCACTTCCAAGTTCAGAGTAAGGGACATGCATCAGTTTATAAGTTTCCGATAAATCGGATGAAATTAGTAAGCTAAATAACCGAATTGGATTTTGGTTATTATGAAATTGTCGTCATTAGGGTTTTGAGTAGTGTAATAGAGATGATCTTTTATAAAATCGCTCTCGTAAATTGCAGAATTCCTTAACTTGCAAACGGAGCGGAACCGGACTTGAGAATTTACAGGTTATTGCGAGAGTATGTTTGTGCGTATTATATTATTCGGCAGCTGTGGTAGCGCCATGTCTAATAGCAGGATTCAACGATATAAAACGACCAAGATGAGGAAGAAAAAGGCATATACCAAGACAATATTATATACTAGACTAGTTAAAAATCAAACAAACTTTCAATCTTATAATGAGTATATTATATCTGAATTGAAACCAAAACAAATAGACAATCAATTCAAAAGGCACTTCTGCAGGGACTTTTACCTTATTTCTTCTTGTTAAATAGGAGTGCTGCCATTTTAATTCCACAATGTAGGCTCTACTCTACCTGATGTTGAGGCTTCATTCCTTCTAGAAAAATCAGGCTTGCTTTATAATTACTAAAACACTTTTTCCTGTACCCCTTCTGGTTTTGAAGATCCGCAACTTTATTAGTTTTGTGATTGTAGCAGCTATAGCATGTACCTCGTGAAGAGAACACAATCTCCCCACCGTACCTAAAACAACACAGCACTTCTTCATCAAATATTGGAGTGTTATTGAACATCTGCATGCCATTGTTCATCTTCCTCCAAACATCGTAATTAAATACGTCACCGGTTATAGGCCCGACACTGTACATCTTACTCCAAAAACCACGCCTCTCATCAAAACGATGTACGTCACCCGATTTATCGTAGTTATAATTCCGACCCCCATACACCAGCGCAGAGAGACAATCCTTCAAATTGACAAGACAGACAAAATGATACTCAGAAGCATAAAGTTCAGGCAGCACCCTGAAATCTTTACTCTCGACATCAAACTTAATCAGACGTTGGGTTCCAACAGGATGCAGAGAATAATACGGCACTCCAATAACAATTGCAGATGGCATCTGGTTACGAGGCCAGAACACACCCGAAAATGTGGAATCAAGTGGTGAACTCCAGGAGCCCAAGTTGCATGAGTAAACGTACAAGCTTAAAGGTACGCTATAATCCCCTATCTTATTATAAGAGATCACCACTTTATAATCGTTTTCCATCGCATCCCAACAGAATCCAAAAAATGATCTAGATTCCCTAGGTTTTCTAGCTGGTGCATTGATTTTCATAGCTTGTCTTATAGCAGGATTCCAAATAATAAACTGATCTAGCTTGCAATGAAAAAGGCAGACTAAACCATTTATTGAACCAACCATGTCTATCTCAGCGCTTCCGTATTTAGAATAAGGGACATCCATCAGACTTGTTTCCGATAAATCGGAAGAAGTTAGTATAGCTAAATAACCGAATGGGGCTATGGTCTTACCATAGTGATCATGTTCATGGAAGACTTTAATTATTATGAGAGTGTCGTCATTAGGGTTTTGAGAGGTGCAATAAAGATGATCTTTAATAAAATCGGTATCGCAAATTACAGAATTCCATAACTTACAAAGGGACCGGAATCGTATTAGAGATTTTACATCTAGTCGGGTTAATATGTTGGTACGTATTATGTCGTCCGGCAAAGCAGGTATCGCCTTCTCCATATAAATTGCTTGCTGCCGATCTGCCGTAGTAATAAACAGAAGACGAAACAATAGACTGCACTGCACAGTACCGCTAATTAAAACTGAAAAAAGAAAAGAAAAATCATGGCCGCAATTAACCCTACAAAATTTAGAGCAGTAAAAACCTATTGGTAATATTAGAGGCACAGAAAATAATATAAAAAATTATTATAAGATAATGTGTCATGACTAACATTACAAGAAAAATGGCCTTTTCCTACCAAGCAAATCAAACCAGAAAAACTTGGTAGGAAATGGTAGAGCATTTCCTACCAACCCGTAAACTGGTAGGAATTGCTCTAGGTGGGGCCCAGATTGTGTACACGCAAGCACCAAAACCTACCAATATTGGTGGGAAATTCAAAACCTACCAATATTGGTAGGTTTTGACCAAAATTTGATACCGAAATGGTCCCATCAACCACGTCATCAGCCCTCACTTATTTTATTGTTTAAAATTTTTTATGAAAAAAGAAATAATATCTTAAATCTGAACCATTTCCTACCAAGTTTGGTGGGAAAGTGTTTCCTACCAAGATTGGTAGGTTTTGGTAGAATCTTATTGTGAAAATAACCCCACCGCCACATCAGCAGGCCACATATTATTAAGAATATAAAACATTTTTCTGAAGTATAAAAAAATATTAATAATTCAGGTCATTTCCTACCAATATTGGTAGGAAAAGGACATCTGGCCGTGAAAAGCATTTCCTACCATATTTGGTAGGAAAAGGCCTGGAATTAATAATATTTTAAAAATGGACCCACCACCTTTTTAGTTTTGTTTTGGGTGGTGTTAATAGAATGAAGATAAGATGAAAATTTAGAAAGAAGAAGAGAAAGATAAGAAAGAAGAAGAAGAAGAAGGAGAAAAGGGAGAAGTTTTTTTTTCTTCAAGAATCACTTTCATTGTAAAGGTATAATTTGATCTCATTGTTCTTTATTTCAATATTGTAAGTTTTTTTTTGTTCTATGTTAGTTAGGATGATATTGTGTATGATTTGAATGTATAATTTGTATATGCTTTATAATTGAAGAGAAAAAATGTGAAGTTAAAATGAAATGGTGTTTGTTAATATTGTAGATGGTCAGAAAGATGTTATAATTTGTATGTTAATAATTTATATATGCTTGAAATGTTAACAATTCCAAAAAGTGAAGTTAAATTGAAATGTAGTTTTGTTGATATTGTAGATGTCAAATGTAAACCGTGGTTGGATGTCACGCCGTATTAAAAGTGATCGCATTACGTTAACGGATGAGTATAAAAATGGTGTGGAAGAATTTTTAGATTCGGCAAAAAGGTTTGGGTTGACAAAAGATAAGACGTTGTGTCCTTGTAAGAATTGTGGGAATGGTCATTGGGAAAATTTAGATACCATAAAGTTTCACTTGTATGCTTCCGGATTTTTTGAATCATATACCGTGTGGACTTTACATGGTGAGAAAGAGCCAACAACGGAGTCTCGACGGACATGTCATCGTAAACGACGTGCACCACCAATTGTGGAACCACCAGTGGATATGTTTGGGTTGTTACGAGATAGTTCCGGGCAAGATTTTTATAGCTTCAATGATATGAGGGGTAGTAATAGTAGTAGTATGAATGATGCCGAAGAATCTCCAAATTTTGATGCTTCTCAATTTTACACCGATGCCAATGAGTCGGGAGCTCCTATTTACCCCGATAACAAAAATTATACAAAACTCTCTTTCACTACGAGATTGTTACATTTCAAAGACGTATCTCGTTGTAGTGAGAAATCATTTAATTTACTACTTGATATTATTGGGGAAGTGTTGCCACGAGATCATAAGTTACCGGTTTCTTATTATGCAATGAAGAAAATGGTGAAAAAATTGAAGTTGGGATATGAAAAAATTGATGTATGTGCAAATAATTGTATGTTATTTTATAATAACGACGAAAAAAAAGTTGTTTGTGACATTTGCAAAGAGGATCGTTACAAAGATATCATGGGAAAAAATGGAAGGAAAATACCAAAGAAGGTGTTAAGACATTTTCCGCTAATTCCCCGTTTACAACGATTATACATGTCGGAGTATACGGCTAAACATATGACTTGGCACAAGAATAGAGAAATAAAAGAGGGAGAGCTAAGTCACCCCTCGGACGGAGATGATTGGAAAAATTTTGACAAGCGATACCCATCTTTTGCTAAGGAGTTTCGTAATGTTCGACTTGGATTGTCGAGTGATGGTTTCAATCCATTTGGAAATTCCGGAAATAATGTATACACATTGTGGCCGGTTGTAGTGGTCGTCTATAATCTACCTCCTTCTATGTGTATGAAAAGACCGTTCATGTTTATGACACTACTAATTCCCGGTCCGGATAATCCGAAAAAAAATCTCAATGTGTTTCTAAGGCCGCTTATGAACGAATTATTTATTTTGTGGCAAAGCGGGGTTGAAACTTATGATCAACATTTGAAAACAAATTTCATCATGAAGGCGGCACTTATGTGGACAATTAGTGATTTTCCCGCTTTAGGTATGCTTAGTGGTTGGTCAACAAAAGGGAAGATGGGATGCCCGGTTTGTGTTGGAAATGTACAAGGTTTCCAACTCAAGAATTGCGGAAAATGTTGTTTCTATGGAACATATCGAACATTTTTGGATAAAAATGATCCGATGTGAAAGAAAAATCAAAAATATGCTACAACAGAACTTAAAGTGTTTGATGGTCGTACCAAGGGTGAGAAATTACTATCTTCTTTATTGCAAATAGATTTCGCTCCACCCGGAAACACTTTTAGTAAATTCAAGCCTAGGGGCTATGGAGTAGATCATCATTGGACCCACTTTTCAATGTTTTGGGAACTACCGTATTGGGCATCTCATGATCTACGACATTGTATTGATGTTATGCATACCGAGAAGAATGTGTTTGAGAATATATTTTACACAATTGTAAATGATCGTATCAAGACTAAAGATAAAAAAAATCAAGGGCGGATTGCAAATATCTAGATGTACGACGTGATTTGTGGATCGATGAAAAGGGGATCATGCCTAAAGCACCTTACACAATTACTAGAACTCAACTCCGGCTTTTGTGTGATTGGATCTCTAAACTTAAACTTCCCGATGGATGTGTCTCGAATATATCCCGTTGTATCAAATGGGATACTTTAAGAATTACCGGTTTTAAATCGCATGATTGTCATATTTTCATGCAAAAGTTAATGCCAATTACTTTTCGTGAATTTTTACCATCTTATATTGTGGAAGCTCTCACCGCTCTTTCAAATATTTTCCTTGATATTTGCTCATCCGTTTTACTACGTGAAGATTTGGATGTCTTGGAAAAACGTGTAGTGAGGACAATGTGTGTGCTCGAAACCGTCTTTCCACCGGCTTTATTTGACATTATGGAACACTTACTTGTACACTTGATTGAAGAATGTAGACTCGGATGACCGGTTTACTATCGTTGGATGTACCCTTTTGAGTGATTGTTGAAGCATATGAAAGATAAGTTCGGCAATAGAGCACGGGTGGAAGGTTCAATTGCGGAGAGATATGTTGAGGAAGAAATGATCAATTTTTCTTCATTTTACTTTCGCTCTTCCATAAACACGGTTCATAATACCGCACGTCGTAATGAAGTTGTGGTTGAAGCACAAGAAGAAAATGTTTTAGAAGTTTTTAGATATCCTCTTCAAACTATTGGGAAGCACGTTGTTGGGTATTTAAATAAAAGTGATTTGATGATTGCAGAATATTATGTGCTACTAAATATGCCGGAAGTTCAACCGTACATTCGGTAATTTACTACATGTGTCTTTTGTAATTAAATGTTAATTTACTACATGTGTCTTTTGTATAGTGTTATATATAATTTACTAATTACTTTTGTATTTCAGGGAATTTGATGCCCACATACGTGCGAATGATCCACATATATCAAATGAAAGATTGGAGTCGCTCCAAAAAACCAAATTTAAGCCTTGGTTTAGAGAAAAGGTACTTTCATTAATCCGCATATTATATGGTACATTTGATATAAAAATATTCTAATATAATACATATTTTTATTGTATATAGGTTGAAAATGGTGTAAACTATGACCTTTTCAAATATTTGATTGATGGGCCGGTATGCGATATTTTCTCTTTTCAAGGTTGTTTGGTTAATGGATATAAGTTTCATGTTAATGATGGGGTTTTTGTTAAAGGCACTTTTCACAATGATGTTCTTGTTAATTACTATGGTCAAATAGAAGAAATTATTAAGCTTATCTATGGAGGAGGAAATTTTGTTTATTTATTTAGATGTCATTGGTTTGATAGTGTTGGAAATGGTGTTCGGGTTGATAAAAATCGTGTTGTGACTATTGATGTGAAATCAAGGTTGAAGTCGAATGAAATATTTATTTTGGCTAGTCAAGCAATTCAAGTATACTATGCTCCCAGTGTATTGAATCCTCGGAGCAATTTGTATACCGTTGTGAATTGTAAAAATCGCCCTATTAATGAAACTACCAATGAACCAAATGAAGAGGCTTTTCAAGAGAATGTATCAAATGCGTCTTCATCGTCCTTTTTATTGATTTCGCACAATATGATCCCATTCGAATTGATCGAACTCAAAATATGGAAGAAGAAGAGGAAGAAGATGAAGAATTACAAGAAGACGAAGAAGTTGAAAGAAGTAGAGAAGAAGAAGAAGAAGAAGAAGAAGAAAGAAGAATTAGAAAGAAGAATTAGAGAAGAAGAAGATGAAGAAACCGATGGTTTTGAAGATATTGATTGATATGTATTTTGAAATTTAATTGTACTAGTAATGAATTTTAATGGTGAGTTTTCTACATTTTTTATATTGGTAAATTTTCTACATTCTCTATATTTAAAATATTTCTTAATCTTCATTATTATGCTGATAGAGGGAAATAACTGGTTGTAAATAACCTCTAGTAGGAAATAACTAGTTGGAAATAACCTCTAGTAGGAAATAACTGGTTGGAAATAACCTCCAGTAGGAAATAACTGGTTGGAAATAACATTTGGTAGGAAATATGTGGTAGGAAATGGCGGTTCCCAACCTTCTGTTTTAAAACCTACCAAAAACGGCGTATTTCCAACCAGTTATTTTCTACCAAAACTAGTAGGAAATGGCTACCACCTATTTCCCACCAATATTGGTAGGAAATGTGAGAAAACTATTACGAAAAGAAAATATTAAATATGAAAATGGTTCGATAAATTAAAACTTTTCAAGTGAAATGTCATTTTATAGTGAAATAAAACTAGGAAAAAAATTTGGGTAAGAAAACAATTATGACTAAGAAAATCGTTTAGAAAACGGAATGTCGAGATTGTTCGAAGATTGAGTTAGGTTTTCAACTCAAAGTGTCGGGGATGAGTTAGACATTTGGATTTTTTTTAATAATCCAACCTTACGGATGATTAGATATATGAGTTTTATACATGTAATCGAAGTATAAAACTTTTAAAAATTAAGCTATTATGTATTTATAATAGATCTATAGAAAAAAAATATAAGAAAAATATATTTTTTGTACTGTTTGCCCATAGTTTGTCACATTTCCGTTGATCAAACTCTATAAACATAAACATCTATTCATTTTAATAGTGAAACTCTAAAAGTTAGTTGATCACACTTACATCCCGTGTTTTCATTTGTTTTTTGGATAATTATAATTATTACGAAAAGAAAATATTAAATATGAAAATGGTTCGATAAATTAAAACTTCTCAAGTGAAATGTCATTTTATAGTGAAATAAAACTAGGAAAAAAAATTGGGTAAGAAAACAATTATGACTAAGAAAATCGTTTAGAAAACGGAACGTCGAGATTGTTCGAAGATTGAGTTAGGTTTTCAACTCAAAGTGTCGGGGATGTTGAGGATTACACACTTGGATTTATTTTTTTTAATAATCCAACCTTACGGATGATTAGATACATTAATTTTATACATGTTGTCGAAATATTGAATTTTTAAAAATTAAGCTATTATATTTTTATAATAGATATATAAAACAAACTTTTAATTCCTACCAAAATTGGTAGGTTTTGCCCAAAAAAGTTGTTTGTCCTTTTCCTAATAGGGTATTTCCTACCAAGTGTGGTATGAAATACACCTAAAAACTGGTAGGAAAAGGCAACACCTGAAAATAATAATTAAATTGTTATTTTAATAATTTCGTAAAATATTCAATTTTAAATAAAAATTATCCAATTTTTTTAACTAAGATATACTTGTTTGTGTCAATTTTTTCAGAAAAAACATTTTGGCACAATGGTTAGTATATTGTAAATGATTCTGTGGGGTGTGGGTTCGAATCCCACCTCATTTTTTTTGGCGTTTCCGCCAAATTTTTGGCAAAAAAATTGAATTTACCGCGCAGGTCAAAACCCACCAGTTTTGGGATCAAAACCTACCAATATTGGTAGGTTCTGATCTTACAATAAAATATTAAAAAATTAATTGGGGGTTAAACACATATACCCTACCAACATTATTCTTTCCTTTCGATACTCTCTCTCACCATTTCTTTACCATACTCTCTCTCTCTCTCTCTGTGTTTACCCTACCAGTTCATCATCTCTTCTTCATCTCTTCGTCATCTCTTCATCATCTCTTCGATTTGTAAGCTTTCTTCATCTATTAATTTCTTCAGCTATTCGTTTATGTATTTTCCCTTTTGTTATTATTCATTTTTTATTCGATTTTATATGATTATGTGTGTATATGATCATATGTATGCATTATTGTGTATTGAGTATCATGGATTAGATGTTTATTGTGTTTGGGGTGTTAACTTTTGCAATTTTAAAGAGTATCGGGTGTTAAACAGGGGATTTTAGGCTAGATATTGGGGCTTTTGGGCAATATGCATGCAATATTTATGGGTTGTGTTTATTATGCATGCTTTAAATATGGGTTGTGCTTAAATGTGATTTTAAGTCCATCAAAATTGATTTTTGATGAAACTATGCTTTGACTATGGGTTTTTCAGTCATTTTTTACTAAACTATGTGCTTAAATATGTATTTTGATGTTTTTGATGTTTATTTAAGTTTACGTATTAAGTTTTAGGTATACGTATGATGTTGCAGTGAATTAGTATTGTAATATGCAGTGGATTCACATACACATAACACATACACTTGTGTAGTAGTCATATATAGTTGTAAAATAGTGTGTGTTTGGTCGATAGTGTGTGTTTGGTCAGTCGACAAAATGTGCGTAGTGTGTGTCTGTTGCTATGCCAACAGACATATATGTTGAAGCTTAGTCCGTTAGGGTTGAAGCTTAGGAAGAGCCTCGTCATATATGTTGGCATTTGGATATTTATAATTAATTTGAAATTGTTTAAAATTTCATTAGGTCAAGTTAAGTAAATGCAATGATATACTACTACGTTGTTGTCTTGAAGTAGGGTTTTATGTAGGATTAGAGTTGGGCTCCAGCCATTTCAACTTTATTATAAGTTCATCTGTGTAAACAATAATCAAGAAACTATATATAATTGACACTTCCAGACTGCTAATAATATAGGAAAATCCCACTGATTCATGCAGAGTTTTGTCTAGTCTGACAAGATAAATGCGCAGTTAGTTCTCAGATCAATGAAAATTATGAAATCAAAGCTAATTAGTTAAGAGTAAACACCTGAATCTTTTTGTGTAACTTAATTAATTATGTTTAATATTAATCATGAGCACTCATAAACCTCATATTATTGGTTCTTAAACAAAAAAATAATGCATTAAGTTATGTGTTTAATGCATATCATCCATGAGAATTAACTAGCTAGATCACTTAAGCATTTTGATATTGTTTTTTACAGGGTTAATGGCAAAGGTTTTCCAGGGTAAGAGTCCTGTGGCATCTGTAAAGAAAGGCAAAAAAGTTCCAGTGAATAAGAATGGAAAGATCGCTAAGTCTAAGAAAAATGCGAGTTCACGCAAAGGAAAATGCAAAGGAAAAGTGACGGCAGCATCAAAGGCAAATGCCAAAGCTTTAGCGATATCACAGTCTTATCCCCGCGGGAAGACAAGGGCAGAATTAGTTGAGTGGATGGGTCCAAGAAAGCGAGCAAACTCCCGTGGACTATTTGGTTCCACACCTCCAGCAAAGCCGACTCGTATTGATATTTCAAATGGAGTGTAAGTCTAAATTTATAGACTTTTGCATTTTATTCTTTACTACTTTACCTAACTTTAATATATGTCCAATTAGTAACGATTATTATTTTTGTAGCATAATGCATGATGAAGCAAAGAAGACAATTCTGGGCATTGTTCGCGGGTTCTGGCCAGTGGGAGCTTACACGTGGACTGATATCAATGATATGTATCCTTAATGGGTTGAGAAAGTTATTACTGAACTCTATGTAAGTATCCATCGTCTTGAATTTGATTTACTTTCAAATACACATGTACTTTTAATTGATAGTTTAGTTGTTTGCTACTGTGTTTGTGTTTGTGTTTGCTCCAAGATTTGGCAATTAAATCAGAATGAAGAGGCAAACGCTCCTCCGTTTCAGTATTAGTATTACAGAAATAAGAGTATTATTTTAGGAAAAAATTGGTTTCTCAACTTTTTGATGTTTATTTTATTATCAAACTATAGGTAATTGCTAATTTAAATGTTTTAAGAGGAAAAGGTTATGTTAAAAGGTGGCATTACATACTTATTTAAACATTTAATTTGTTTACTATAATCATTTGCATGTAATTTCTGCACTATTGAACAACTTATGTTTATATAAATTGCAGAAATATTTCAGACATGAGAAGGGTCAAAGTCGTAAGGAGGCTTATAGGACTATAGCTGGGCATCTCAAGGCATTGATTAAGCGAACATTGCATGAAGAAAAGGAGCGAGCTTATGCAAATTCCGAGAAGTTAAAAAAGCCACTACTGGAAGTTAAACCTTCCTACTTCAGTGATCCGGTATGGGAAGGGATGGTTCATTTCTTGGAGTCGGATGAACACAAGCTACGATCAGATAAGGGAAAAGCAAATCGTCAAAAGGTGACTACCTTGCACAGCGCTGGTGCAAGATCTTTTCAGCAAGTGGAGAAGGTAACATTCACTTCATAATCTAGTAAAATAGAACTTGGATTTAGAATCTTGTTTATTAATATTAATTATCTTTATGCATCTATATGTTAGATTTTAACTGAGAAAAAGAATGGCGTTGTGCCAACTCGCCTTGAAGTGTGGGATAAAACACACACTCGCAAGGAAACGGATGCTGATGGCATGCCAATTTACACAACTGAGGCTGCAAAGGAAATTGCGGTATGAAATTAAAATTGGATAATTTGTTTTATATAACTTATTAGAAGTAAATGACAATATATCTGAGTTTTTAACGAGTTTGATTATGCATTTATATGTTGAAATACAAGTCAGGTTTTCTATGCATATTGGAATTCATAATGCTGGATTTTGCATAAACTCACTGTGTAGCCAAATCTTGTGAACTCCAGAAATTAATCAATGTTCTCACTGTGTAGCCAAATCTTGTGAACTCCAGAACATTATTAGACTTTGCTCTATACAGTTTATATAAGCAATTAATGTCCCACGTATTTACTGGTATTTCTTTTTTGGATTTTTTTATTAGCCGGATAGATGATTCTACCATATATCTCAAGATGATTTTGATAGTGAAATTTAGGCTTGTTTCATAATGCTGGATTTTGCAAATGTGTCTTAATGTTTATTAGCCAAATCTTGTGAACTCCAGAACTTTATTTGATTTGCTCTATACAGTTCATAATGCTGAATTTTGCAAATGTGTCTTAATATGTCTTAATGCAAATTTAGGCTTGTTTCATAGTGAAATTTATCAACATCTTATTTTTATCTGAGTTTGTTTTATTTATCTGATCTGAACGAAGTCTCTTGAATTATATAGCAAAAAATTGAGATGTTGTATTTTAGGTCGGAAGCTGTAACACTTTATTTCCAAATCTTTTACAGCTGAGCTATGCAAAGATACTTGAAGAAAATAACTTTGATCCTACAGCTGAGAATGCCGTGGAGCCATTTCAGTGGTGGTTGATGGCCACAGTACCTGCTGGTGAAAAGCCTAAGAATAACAGGCTTGTTGGTTTTCCGAGAACTTCCGCCCGTCAACTGATCAAAGATTTGTCAGTCCAGTATGATGAAGAAGCGGAGAACAGGGCTGAAACTTCTGTTGTGGGTGCTGCTCGTAATAGAGGTGTCCCTGCCAAGTTATTCGCAACTGTGGTAGGTGGAGTTCTTGAGATCCTGAAAACCAATCCTTCTACCTATCAGCGACAACTTAATGAAGAAGAGGTTGAGAATCTTGCTCGAGCTGCCCCTGATCTTAGCGATCCTGGAAACCGAACTGAATTCACTCAGTTTGTTTCAAATGAAGTGCTGCATCTCGTGAAAGAGCTTGTGGAAGATATGTTCAAGAGGTATCAGGAGAAGGAAAAAGAGGTAATTTTCTTTTGCAATTTTTGTACCAATCTGCCATTTATTCAGCGTCGATGATTTATCGCGAATCGGTTATGTATTGCAGGTTCTTTATAGTTCTGATGAGGAGACTGATGTAACAGACATCTCTGACGATGAAAGCGATGTTGAGGCTGCTGATGGGGAAGGTCAGAATGCTAATGGGGAAGAAGGCGCATCTGAAGGCGAAGATGAAGAAGGAAATTTTGAAGGCTCCAATCGTGAGGATGACTAAATCTGCTCCCCTAAAACTCTTTGTTTTATGAAGTTTGTCGTTAAAATTGTTAGACTTAAATGATTTTGGTTAAAATGCTTTTGGTTAGACTTGGATTGTTTTCAGTATTATGCTCTTGTAAGCATTATTAGGATAATGGTGAATTTCTAAAGTAGGGATATAGTTGCCGGAAACTTAGCTTTTGTTTTAATTATGGATGGTTGGTCAATCCTTAGTGTCCGGTAACTATGTCCGGAAATGATACAATTGTTCGAATTATGAATTAATCATGTACTGAATTCTATTTTGTGCTTGTTGATTATGTATTTGTATGTTGGTTACTTGTGTTTTGGTTTGTGTTTGGCTTTAGTTTATGGTAATGACCAGAAACAAATAATTTTTTGACAAATAAACAATAAAATCCTACCAAATATAACCTACTAGAATGCCCATTACAAACCCAGAATGGTAGGTTTTGGTTCTTGTATAAACTAAGATATATAATAGGAAAAGGTTGGTAGGAAATGTTGATCAATCAAAGCCTACCAACGTTGGTAGGAAAAGTGACACAAAACCTACCAATTCTGGTAGGAAAAGGGCTTGACTTTGTCAAAGGGACATGCCACGTGGCATGCCACGTATCTGGGCCCCACAATCCAAATCATCAACTGGGGTCCATATTTGAGTGACGTGGCAGGTGACGTGGCAGGTGATGTGGCGTACTATGTGGCACGCCGCATGGACTGACACTTGGCAAGTGGGGTCAATTGAAATACAAACATCAATTCCTACCACAAAGCAATTCTGACTGGAGCAACTCCCACCAAGCCTTTTGGTAGGAATTGCCCCCATTTCCTACCAGAAATAGACCATTTCCTACCAAAATGCTGGTAGGAAAAAGCCGTTTTTCTTGTAGTGTAATGAAAAATGTAAGGGTTGAAATAATTTGATATCCTTAACATTTTTCGAAACGTAATAACCACATTTTTTTTGAAGTAATAACATTTTTTTGACAAATATGATGTAGAAAATCTCAGGGGAACCTTAACTACTCAATTATCAAAGATTTTTTTTAACCTTTTGTATAAATATTAAGAATGTTGAACATTAGTTCACTTTATATTTATTAAATGGGAAATTATCCATTATATCCCAAATTAATAAGGTACTTTACAGACATGTCATATTTTATTCAGTAATTATAAATATGTCGTATAGTTAATCTTTAACTCATTATTAACTTAAAAACTAATATTAAATTATAAAAATAAATATTTTTATACTTTATATGACTATAATACCCTTGTGAGTATTATAGTTGGGGCTAGATAATCTACTATCTTAAATTTTTGTTACTTCCTATATCCTGGGTATGTAAACAATTTCTATTTTTGGTCTTTAAAAAAATTCTTCAAATAATTTCTATTTTTGTTCATTTTTAAACTTAAGTTTTTTTTTTAATTTTCAATCTAACAACCTGGACATCATTATTGATTTTTAAATAATTAATTTATGTATTACTTTGTATCAACCATCACTTAAAATTCCTTGTTTATATTGTACCAGCTCCTTATATATAATCATGCCATTATTAGGTAAATTATAGAAGAAAAAAAGTTCTATCATTTGTTAGTAATAAGGGTTTGTAAGTCATTTACAAATATGAAATAACAAATTTAATCATGGTTAATTTTAAATATAGGATATATTTGTAAATACAATTATGAATGGGACATTTTCGTAAATCAGTTTTCAAAACGGGATATATTAGTAAAACACCCTTATTAAATTTGTGAATCGAAGGCTATTGTAATTATGAGTGAGTAAAAGGTCAGAACTAAACTGGAACTGTAAGAACCGATAATTGAAATAAAAAAAATTCAAGAACCGAACCGGACCCGTTTTATGAAAGAACCGAATCGGAAGCTCCGTAAATTTCGGTTAGGTTCGGTTTCGAACCGAAATAACTGAATTATTATTTTATTTAAAATTTATTTATTTTGTATATTATTTTTATTCTAATTTTTTAAGTTTGACTAATTTTGATTATATATTAACGGTAAGTTATTTTAAAGAAAAAGGATTTTTATTAGGAGTAAAACATTTTGCATTGGATTACTTTCTCAAATTTAATATAAATATACATTAGTAATAAAAATTACAACATTATGTACATTAAGAAAAATGAATAATATAATATAACATCATTTTTGTCTTGAAATTATTATAATACTATATATGATAAATAATAAAATACGTGATATTAATATATAATTATATATATTTATAGTATATTCGATTCGGTTCTTACGGTTTTAGGATGTTAATAACCGAACCAAGAACCAAAATTATGAGAAAATGAGAATTAGTTACACTACAAGAAAACAGGGTAAAACCGACCGGACATAACCGACCGACGTCGATTTGGTCACCTTAAAACCGACCGACGTCAGTGGTCGGTTATATGCCAACTAAACGACACCGTATCGATGACGTGACACACATAAAACCGACCATCAGCTGGTGGTCGGTTTTATAGAAAAAACGACACCGTTTTGCTGATGTGTCACTTTTAAAACCGACCGACTACAAGTGGTCGGTTATATAGAATAATAAAAAATTAATTTAAAGCACAAAAAACGTACCCGTTATAGAGAAAACGGTGTCGACCGCTGACGGTCGGTTTTAACCTATTTTTTTTAATTTTTTGTTATATCCCTCATTTCTTGATTTTGGCCAAAAAATTAAAAAAAACAGAGGATTGAAGTGGAGGAGTTTCAGAAAATTGTAAGTTATTTCCATATTTTGTAATAATGTGTGTGTGTGTGTTTATGTTGGTGGTATATGTATTAAATGTTGTTGTATGTATTTAATGTTTTTATTTTTTTATATAATGTTTGTTGTGAGAATTGAAGTTTGGTAGTAGATAATTTGTAAGTTAGTTTCATTTATTGTAATTATAGTGTTTGTGTTTGTGTGTTTTATGAAATATGTTTATTTTATTTATTAATGTTTATTGTAGATAATTTGTTGTATGAGATTAATGATAAATTATTTATTAAATATATATTTTTTTAATTTTAAAAAATATTATTGTAGATGGAAGCCATTGATCGAAGTTGGATTGGTAATCAATTGCAAAGCGATAAAATTTCATTGACCCCGGAATATAGAATTGGTGTAGAAATTTTTTTAAAATTTGCTAGCGAAAATGGAATGAAAGATGGTACAATGAAGTGTCCGTATAAACGTTGTAAAAATTTGAATTGGTTAAAGATTGATGATGTTAGATTTCATTTGCTCGCTAAAGGGATGCTTGAGGGTTATACCGTGTGGACGTCGCACGGTGAAAAAATAGGAAGAAAACGTAGTCGAACATCACATCACTGTTATTGTGTTCGGGAACCTTCGAGAGTAGAAGAACCGGTAGATTTGAATGCGATGTTACATGATTTAGCCGGTGAAAATTATCAATTTTATGAAACTACGGATACAGAAACTATGAATGTAGAAGAAGCTCCAAATGATAGTGCTAAAAAATTGTACGAGGTTATTGTTGAAAATGGAGCACCTATTTATCCCGGCAATATAAAGTACACAAGATTAAGTTTTACCACCAAATTATTGGAATTCAAAAATAACTCGCATTGTAGTAATAAAGCTTTTGATAGTTTGCTTAAACTTCTTACGGATGTGTTACCAAAAAAACATACATTACCCGAAAGTTATTATGCAATGAAAAAAATTATGAAGGATTTGAGGGTTGAATATGAAAAAATTGATTTATGTGAGAATGATTGTATGTTATTTTATGGAGATGACAAGGATAAAGTTGTGTGTGATATATGTGGTGAAGATCGTTATCAGGATGTTTCTAGGAAAGATGGTAAAAAAATAGCAAAAAAAATCTTAAGACACTTTCCTTTGATCCCTCGATTACAACGCTTATATATGTCGGGACATACATCCGATCACATGAGATGGTACAAAAAAAGAGATGTGAAAGATGGAGAAATAAGTCATCCCGCGGATGGAGAAGAGTGGAAAAATTTTGACCGTCGGTATCCTTCATTTGCTCAAGAGATTCGTAACATAAGGCCCGGTCTTGCGACCGATGGTTTCAACCCTTTTGGCCCTACCGGGAAAAAAACATATAGTGTGTGGCCCGTGGTGATAGTTGTCTACAATCTTCCACCATCGATGTGTATGAAAAAGCCTAATATGTTCATGACCGATATAGTTCCGGGTCCAAATAGTATTGGAAAAGATATTAACGTTTGTCTAAGGCCTCTCATCGATGAATTGAAGATATTGTGGAATATCGGGGTGAAGACATACGACCAATCTTTGAAACAAAATTTTACAATGAGAGCGGCTATTATGTGGACAATTAGTGACTATCCCGCTATGAGTATGATAAGTGGGTGGTCGGGCAAAGGAAAGATGGGATGTCAAGTGTGTCTTGGAAGCGTGCAAGGGTTTCAATTAAAATATTGTGGAAAATGTAGTTTTTATGGCACAAACCGAATATTCCTTGAATCAAATGATCCACTCTGTCAAAAAAGTAATTTGTTTGATAACGAAGAAAGAAGATTATTTCGTGGTCGTTTGTCCGGTGAGGGTGTTAAGGAATTGCTTGATGGTTTAGTTTTTCCACCACCCGGAAAGACTAATTCGAAGGCAAGGAGTGTCGGATACGGGGAAGAGCATCATTGGACTCATGTCCCAATCTTTTACGAACTCCCTTATTGGTCATCACGTAGTTTACAATATTCAATTGACATCATGCATACGGAAAAAAATATTTTTGAAAACATTTTTTTTACTATTGTCAATGCGGCAAAGTCAAAAGATCATAAAAAAGCAAGAGCGGATTGCAAGCATTTTGGGGTGTTACCACATTTGTGGATCGATGAGAAAGGAAAGTCACCTAAAACACCTTATTCCCTTACTAGAAAACAACGTAAAATTTTGTGTGAATGGATTAGTTCACTAAAACTTCCGGATGGTTATTCCTCAAATATATCACGTTGTTGCAATGTTGAGGAGTGTATATTTTATGGATTCAAATCGCACGATTGTCACATTTTTCTTCAAAAATTATTGCCTCTCGCAATTTGTGAACTTCTACCGGCGCCTATTGTCGATGCAATCACGATAATTTCTAACTTTTTTCAAGATTTATGTTCATCCGTGGTTATAAAAACCGACTTGGAAATAATGGAAAAATCGGTTATCAAAGCGTTGTGTTTGTTGGAAACGATTTTTCCTCAAAGTTGGTTTGATTCGATGGAACACTTGGTTGTACATTTAGCCGAAGAAATTAGACTTGTTGGACCTGCTTATTGGCATTGGATGTATCCGATTGATCGTTTGTTTGGAAAATTAAAACAAAAAGTCGGTAATAAAGCAAGGGTTGAGGGGTCAATTGCCGAACGATATATGGAGGAGGAGATTCTTAATATTTATTCCTTTTATTTTGCCTCTGACACGATCCATAATAAGGTACGTCGTAACGAGGTTTTGTTTGATGTGCAAAATTCCGAGAATTTAGAAGTGTTCAAATATTCAATTCAATCTCTTGGAAAGGAAGGAACTCGATACATAAGTGATGATGAACGAGAGTTAGCGGAAGAATATGTTCTTTTAAACTCTCCTGAAGTTCAACCTTATCTAAGGTACCAAATCTTACTTTAAAAAATATGCGTAATAATTTTTGTAAATGACACATGCATGATCTTACTTTATATTTGAGGAAGTACCAAGATCGTGTTATGAGACAGCGCCCGAAAACAACACCTCAAGATTTAGATCGTATTGTCAATAGTCGATTTAAAACTTGGTTTAAACAAAAGGTATTTATCTATTTTTAATTTGCATGATTTTTTTTAAAATTCTTATAATTACAACGTCTCATCGATTTGAATTATTTTTAGGTTGATAAAGATGAGGTGGAAGGACCTCATTTTAGGGACTTACTTGAAGGGCCGGTATTAAAAGTTATGACTTTTGAGACTTGTCAAGTTAATGGATATAAATTTTCAACAAAATTTGCATCCGGTTCTGGTATTGTTGTTAAAGGAAATTTGCACGGAAATAATCTTGATTATTATGGTCAACTACAAGAAATTATTAGACTTATTTATCAAGGATGCAATCATGTATATTTGTTCAAATGTATATGGTTTGATAGTGTTGGTAATGGTGTGAGGATTGATAAGAATCGTGTGGTTACAATCGATATGACTTCAAGATTGAAGTCAAATGAGATTTTTATTTTAGCTAGTCAAGCCTCACAAGTATATTATGTTCCTAGTGTATTGGATCCAAAAGCAAAAATATATACGGTGGTCAAATCTAAAAGTCGCCCAATTGATGAATCTATCGTTGCGCAAAATGATATAGAGGACGCTTTTCAGGAAGATAGATCTAATGCATCGACCTCGTTTTCACTCTTTGTAGATTTTGCACAATATGGACAAATACCGTTCATTCGGCGTGAAGAAGAAGACGAAGAAGATGATTTGAAGGATGACGAAGATGAAAATGAAGGAGAAGAAGAAATAAGTGAAGGTGACAATGAGGATGATGATGATGACGAAGATGATGATGGTTTTGACGATTTTGAATAATGTCATTTGTATTTTAAAGATGATTTTTAGTAAATTTTGTAATGATTAGGATACTTTATTTATAAGTTATAGTAAATTTTTAATGGATTTGTGAATTTTTGGTTTTAATGCTAAGTTTTTATGCGTTTACGTCCGGTTAGGGCCAAAAAAATCATAATATTTGACCGTAATATTTCCCAGAAAACCGACCGTCTCCTTGACTAAAACCGACCACCTTCTTGATAACACCGACCGTCTTGGTCAAAGTACATTTTTAATACTTATTTTCAACGATCGAACCGTACGGATGTTAATTTCATGTCAAAATATGCTTATGCACAAAAAATTAGCACTTTTGAATGAGTACCATTACGTTTTTATAAAAGTAAATTAACAAATTTAATTAAAAATTAAAAAAATTGAATTTGATCTGAAAAGTATAATTTTAAAAGGTATATTTAACGATCCAACCGTACGGATATTAAATTCATGTCAAAATATGCTTATGCACAAAAAAATAGCACATTTTAACGAGTACCATTACGTTTTTATAAGTAAATTAGCAAATTTAATTAAAAATTAAAAAAAATATAAAATATAAAATACACATGATCGAATCGTATGGATGGACTAACGCGGTGAAAACGAACAAATGTACCAAAAATTAGGCTATTTTAAATATAGTATTCAAAATCATATGGAATATAATTATTTCAGATAAAAAGTCGGCATTCTGTAGACATAATAAGTTGAACATACCATTTGATACTATAAGTATAATTTTAAAATTTATTTTTAACGATCGAACCGTACGGATGTTAACTTCATGTAAAAATATATTAATGCACAAAAAATCAGCACATTTGAACGATCACAGATACGTTTTTATAAGAAAAATAGCAAATTTGATTAAAAAAGTGAAATAATAAAAAAAATATAAATTATAAAATACACATGATCGAACCGTACGGATGAACCGACGCGGTAAAAATGAGCAAATGTACCAAAAATTAAGCTATTTAAATAATAATAATCATATTTTTATAAGATTTTTTTAAATTTAGGGGTTTGTAACCCCTAAACCCTAAACCCTAAACCCTAAAATTAAAAAAAAAATAAAAATTAAATACTATAAACCGACCACTTTGGGTCATAACTGACCATCTAAAAAAATGCGGGTTTTTTTTGTGAAAAATTAAAAAAACCCCGCCTAGAGCAAAACGACACCGTTTTGCATGCTGCACAGGGTTCAAGGTTAAAACTGACCGACCTGGTGGTCGGTTTTAAGTCCCAGGCGGTCGGTTTTAAGTCTGTTATAAATAAAAAGAATGGTTCAGTTTTCTTTTCTCTATTTCCTTCTCTATCTCTCTATTTTCTCTCTATCTCTCTCTTACACTCAAAACCGACTTAATTCACTAAAAAACTTCGATTCAATGGTGTTTAATTCACGAAGGAGCCCCAAATCATCTCTCATTGCCTCCGGTTTCACTCTCGATGTAAGATTTTCTTACGATTAAGCACTTTTTTTACTCGATTGCATATATGTGTGTATGTGTATGTATTTTTTGTGTTTATATATATGATTCAAAGTTAATTATATGTTTTTTGTGTTTGTTAAAGTATTATTCTCACATAAATTGATGTGTTTCACTTCAAATCAAACTTCATTGATTTTTCAGTTTTTATGTAAAGTTTTGCATGTTAAACATTCGTCGGTTATGTCAATTTGTTTAATATAGGTTAAAGTCATAATTTTTGGGTGTTTCGTTGGTTTGTTTACTCTTTTTAGAAGTATAAATGTATTTTTAGGGTTAATTTTTAACACATAAAAGTACTCGAAATGGATAATTCTCAATTAAATTGAAGTTCATATGATTTTTCAGTTTTCATGTAAAATTTTGCTTGTAAAAGATTCGTCGCTTTTGTCAATTTGTTGAATATATGTATAAGTATAAATTTTAGGGTTTTGTCGGTTTGTTTACGTTTAGTTAGAAGTATAAATGTATTTTTAGGGTTAATTTGTAGGGGTTTGCTCTTGTAAACATGATCCGTACTCGAAAATGGATAAATATTGCACTTTATATGTGAGTTTGGAACTTTAATTTATTGTATATATAGGTTAAGTTGATTTAATTGTATAATTTGCGTAATTAAATAATGCTCTAATTAGTTGTGTTTATTTTTATCGTTAATTTGTGAAATGGATACGTTTATATGCATTTTATATGCATTTTATGTGATTTTAAATGTTTTTTTATGTAATGTGATTTATTAATGCAATCGTTTCATCGATTTGTTTGTTTTCATATTGGCTAATATATTTTTATTATTTATTTTAGGATCTTTTTGCTTGGATGTTGACATTGGTTATGATAAGTCTTGTGGTGTTGACAATGACGAAAAAAGGGAAGGGGAAAGACAAGGAGCCATAAAAAGACAAGGGGAAGGCAAAGGCCAAGGGAAAGGCCAAAGTCGCGAGTAAGAAAGGCAAGGGCAAGGGTGCAAAGGGAAAAGGAGGGAATTTGCATTTGCAGGATGAGCCGACGGATTCGGATTCGGACCCGAATGATCCGACTCGGCACATGACAAATGCGGAGGAGCGAGAATGGCGAGGAAGGCGACCTCGATCACATTCGAGTGGCATATATGGAGAGAAACCGACATTGAAGCCATATCGCATTGATATCTCTGATGGACAGTAAGTTAAAAAGTTTTTAAATTGCATTATTCCTATATGTTTATATTTTTGGTGTTGTTCAATATTGTTATGTGAATTGTTAATGTTTATTGTTTTCTTTTGTTTAAATATAGTATTGAAGATGATACAGCTAAGAAAACGCTTTTGGCTATGATTCGGGAGAAGTGGCCTCTTGGGCGTTACACTTATACTGATATCGAAGAACGTCACCCGGGTTGGTTGAATGCAAGAGTCGAGGAGTTTCAAGTAAGTTATTTTTTTTTTGTAATTGTCATTTATTTCATGATTTTATGATGCATTTATCCTCGTTTTATTTGTAATTTTAGAAATATTATAGGAATCTTAAGGGGCAAAGCCGTTCAAAGGCCCGAAAAATTGTGGAAGATCACATTAAAGTGACGATAAAAAGGACTTTGAACGAGCTTAAGAAGAGGGTGGAGCGAAAAGCAAGGGAGGAGGGCATGAGCAAGTTGTCTTTGAAGCCGCCTTATTGGTCCGTTCCTTTTTGGAAGGACCTTTTGGAGTATTGGGAGAACAATGAAGGACACTTGCACCGGTCATCGGTTGGATCCACCAACCGACAACAAGTTGAAAGATTGCATAGTGCCGGTGCAAGGTCATTCAATAAAGTTCGGGAGGTAATATTATTATATTTTATCACACACACATACATACACGTTCACCATATTTAATATAATCAACTAATTATGAGGACGTGCTAATATAAGTTATTTAATATTTTGAAAGGTAATGACGAACAAGAACAAGAAAAAGCCGACGAGACTCGAGGTGTGGGATAAATGTCATAGGAAAGTTGGATTCGATCCGGAAAATCCCGTCTACACTACACCTGCCGCCATGCGTATTGCGGTAATTTTTATGTACTTTTATGACCATTTTATGTGATTTTAAATGCATCTTTAATAAGTGAATTTATATGTATTTTCATGTGATTTTAAATGCATTTTTATGTTTTTTATATGCATTTTTATGTGATTTTAAATGCATATTTAATAAGTGAATTTATATGTATTTTCATGTGATTTTATATGCATTTTTATGTGATTTTAAATGCATCTTTAATATGTGATTTTATATGTATTTATTGTGATTTTAAATGCATTTTTATGTGATTTTATATGCATTTTTATGTGATTTTAAATGCACCTTTAATATGTGATTTATATGTATTTTAATGTGATTTTAAATGCATTTTAATGTAATTTTATATGCATATTTAATATGTGATTTTATATGTATTTTAATGTGATTTTAAATACATTTTTATGTGATTTAATATGCATTTTTATGTGATTTTAAATGAGGGTTAATATGTGATTTTATATGTATTTATGTTATTTTAAATGCATTTTTATATGTGATTTTATATGTATTTTTATGTGATTTTAAATGCATCCTTAATATGTGATTTTATATGTATTTATGTGATTTTAAATGCATTTTTATATGTGATTTTATATGTATTTTTATTTGATTTTAAATGCATCGTTAATTATTTTAAATGAACTTGTAGGAACGATATGTCGCCATTCTCGAGCGCATGCCCGTGGAGGTTACAAAAACGGGTGATCGGGATGAGCCGTGGGATTGGTGGATGGAAGCGTTGGAGGTCGCCCAAGGTACAAAGCCGAAAAAGAATTATGTGGTGGGGTTCCCCAATGCTCGGGCCACCGATCTCTTGCCTACACTTGCTACCCGATACCGAGATTCCACACGGAATGAAGCCGGCTCATCCTCATCCGCTCCGAGATAACGTGAAGCCATCCCCGACAATGTATATCTTGCCATCGTGAGGAATGTGCTTACAGAGATCCGTGCTAATCCAAATCGATTTGCTCGCCAACTTTCCGATGCAGAAATAGCTACATTCGCACGTATCGCTCTCGAGGCCTCGGATCCATCCTTCGATCCTAGCCAAAGGTTGCAATGGAATAACCTTATCGGTGGAGAGATCATGCATATCGTGGGCTCCTTGATTGAAGATATCGTCCAAAAGACGGAAGCTCGTGGTGCGGATGTATAATTTCTGACCTTCTTGTTTATTTATTGTTTTCATTCACATGTAAATTTTGTTTCTTCTTTTTAACTAGTTTAATTAAACTTGTATCTAGGAAAACAATCGGCGTGCTATGGAAGTCGATAAGGATTACACGTCCGAGGATGAGACCTCCGATGATGAGACTTTGATGATGGCGGCGGTGATGGCGGCGGTGATGGCGGTGGATCATCCGATGTTGATTTGTCGGATTAGTTTATATTGATCGGTTTTAAGACTATTGTAATTTGATGGTTATGGGATGTAATATAATACGTTGTGATGGTATTAAGACTATAATGATGTAATGATACGGTTTAATCCTCCGGTTATCGGAGTTTGTGAATGTTTGCGTTGGATTTAATTACTATGGTTTAATTATGAAATTTACTAGTTTTTGCGAATGATTTTGAGTAGTATAGTTTAATGATTATCATTGTTGTTTGTTTTGGTTGTTTGGTTGTTTGGTTGTGATTGGATTGGATTTGTGTATTGATTTGGTTTGGTATCCAGGGGCTGCAGAAAAACCTGCAATTTTTTTTTAAAATCAGACCTTAAAACCGACCGACAATAGGCACAACCGACCACTTTTGACCATTACAAAACCCAGAAAACCGACCGTCAGGTGACATAACCGACCACCTTCTTTATAAAACCGACCGTCTCCTTTAGAGAGTGGTCGGTTTTAGGACGGTCGATTATGACATTTAAGTTAGCTTCTGAAATAAAACCGACCGATGTGCACACTTTGACCACGGTCGGTTATGAGTTCCAGTCAACATTTTAAAAATAGACATAACCGACCGTCGTCTTTAGAGGGTGGTCGGTTTTAGGACGGTCGGTTATGAAGTTTAAGTTTGCTTCTGAAATAAAACCGACCGATGTGCACACTTTGAACACGGTCGGTTATGAGTTCCAGTCAACATTTAGAAATAGACATAACCGACCACCTGCTGTCGGTTATGACTCAGTGACGTGGCGACACGTGTGCACACGTGTTACCATGTGTACACAGTGACCCCACATTTTAGTAAAATGCCCAAGCACTTAACCGACCACTGTGTTGGTCGGTTATGAGGCTTAAACCCGACCAAAGGTCATAACTGACCAGGCTAAAACCGACCACCCCTCGTGGTCGGTTATGAACCTTTTAACCGACCGTTTTGCCTCTTAACCGACCATTTTCAACGGTCGGTTTTGTCCTGTTTTCTTGTAGTGTTAAGACCCGAACCGGAACCAAAATTTTGGTTCGGCTCGATTCTCAATTCTAAACCGAGAAATGCTCACTCCTAACTCTAATGATAACCCTCTTATTAAAAGCTAAGAATCAGCTTAATTTTCTATTAATAAGTAATGATATTTTTATAATTATACTAATTTCTGAGTACTTAAACATATACAACATATATTACATCTATCTTTCTATTCACGGGTGTTATTATATCACTCATCATCAACACATCTGTCAATAATTATATTTTGAGTATTAACAAACTTATGGTAAATGATCTGTAAATTGAAAAATCTCCCAATTTTAAAGCAATCGACAAATTATACACAAATCACCAATCCAACATTTATAATATCAATTCACTAGTCACCAAAACTAAAATATAAATTATCAAAATATCAACATAAATAACCAAAATTCATGTTAATCATTAATACTTTGATAATAATCACAAAGATTTCTACACATAAATCACAAAACTATATGCAACCAAACTTTACAAAATAATGATTATTATCCACATGAAGAATTACCAACCGCTATCAAATCACAAGCTTCGGTCAACGTACAATCTTCAGGTGCCTTTTTTTTCTCCTTATATTGATCCTAGATCGAAGTCGTGGGCCTATTGACTTTCTTTAAATCGGACTTAATCTTCGACATCATTTCACATTAAATTTCTAATGATGTTGCTAAAGTAACGTTTTAATAAAATAAAAGAGAATGTATAAAGAGAAATAAATCAGGTGAGAAAAAAGGTTATAAAATGAGAAGAAGAAAGTAAAAATGGAGACCGATGAGAAGATGAGAGAGAAATAAATAATTTTAGAAGTCGGTAAGAAATGGGATCAGATCGGGAAGTAGATAGATGAGTGAGTAGGTTGCCCAGGGTAGGTGGCTGGCAGGAAAAAGAAAAAACAACAATGTATTCGTGTATCTTTTTGTTTTAAATTCAAATGTGTGTATGGTCTAGACAGGGTCGGCCCTTGGGTAAGGCGACCAAGGCGGCCGCCTAGGGCACCACCGCGCACAGGGGCACCAAAATATATCAATAACATATGTATATAGGTGTATTTATTTTTTATATTATTTATTTTTTTATTTTTTTTATTTTAAAATACAAATTTTAATTAGAATACATTAACATATATGTGATTGGGGGACATATTAAAATTTTAAAATATATTATTATCTTTGTGATAACTTTATTTTAAAACTAAAATATAATTTACTTTAATTTACTTTAAAAATATAATTAATAAATTTATTTAATAAACAAAACAAAGTAAAAATGTGAAAGGTTTGGAGAAATTGAGTTTTTGGACTATGAGCGTATATACCCATGTTAGGTCTCAATATGTTTGTAGAAGGGGGGTTGAATACAAACAATACTGTTTAATCGAATAAAATGCGGAATAAAAAAGTGAAACAAAATTCAAGTTAAATAAAACTATTATTAAACTTGAAAGGTGTTACAACAACGGTATCGTTTACAAGGGATTAATCTCAAATAAATTATTCCAAATCTAGAATAAATTCGACATGAACTTTTTCTATTTTTGTTATAAAAAGGATCAAATGCTAAATGTAATTTGAGATTAAGTTCTAGGGATTTTGATCCGCTAGATAGTTACACAAGAACAAGAAAAGGATTTCTAGTGGATTAGATTTAACAATAAATACTAGAAATAAATGATCTGTGAAATTGCAATAAGTTCTCTGCAGTTTTTCTTTTGTTCTGTGTTCTTCTGTGTTTTACATTCAATGCTCTTTTTTTGTTGAAAAACAGCTGCTCTGCTTTATATTGAATCCTGTGATTTTAATTAATTGGCAAGACAATCCATTTAGCTCAGCATGACAATCCTTTGAACTGGTAGGACTTTCGGTAGGACTATCAATTGAACAGATAGGACTTTCGGCAAGACAATCTAAATGCACTAGCATGACTTTCGGTATGACTATTGATTGTCATACTGATTGTCTTGCTAATACAAAAGATAGTCTTGCTGGATTAAAACAGATTTTAATCAAATAATAATTCTGAATTAATTAATCAATTAATTCAATTAATCAATAAATTAATCTTTGCAGATTTAATTTATTCTCTTAATTAAATTATATGACTTAATTAATTAATAGAGAATTAATACTAATCTTGAGTAGCAACCATTCTTCTGAAAATCTTCTGAAAATCACTGTCAATTATGAATCAATTCCAGCACTTCAATGTTGACACTCGATGTACTATCTGGTTCATGAGTGACTAACTTCCATGACGTTTCTTCATGCCTTGACCTTGATACTCTTGATTTTCTTCAGACTAAATCCTTGTAGTTAATTGATACCCTGACGAGATCTATGTCACTTGATTAAATCCACAATCTTGATTTATATCACTGAGGCTTGATCAATTTCTTGAGCTTCTTACAGTGAATTAAGTCCTCAAGTCTGTAGACGAACAATGTTACTTAATCCTTTGACATATGTTACTATGAGAGATCTCTCTGACGATAGAACCACTATTTACTTGTTATATCCTTATTTGAGTTGAGTTAATTCCTCGAATAAACAAATAGGCTATGACATATGCCTTTCAATCTCCCCTTATTTGTTTGTTAGACAATAACAACAAATACCTAGAGGATAACTCAACTAACAAATAAGAAAAAGATATAAACAGTAATGCAAAGTAAATAACAGAAAAGTTCAGGATTATATTTAACATTTTCCAGATTCCAAAAGAAATTTACAAGTGAATACAAGATAGTTGTTCCTCTAGACTGAACATATAACTACATTAGTCTATCTTGATTCATAAAGCCCTAATCATATTACATTAAGTTTTGAGCTTATTGAATTCCGTTGTCTTCTCTTCCAAATTCACCTTCTTCCAAATCTTCAAGCAACTCCTTGCCAAAGACACGATCCTTTTCAGAAGTGAAGCTGGCTGGTCTGACTGGTTGAACTCCAACTGACTTTAGCTTATTCTTGAACTGATTGTACCTTTTAATATTCTTTTCAAAATAAATTTGAATCAGATCAGCTGCTTGAGTTTTCAACATGGATGAATATCCAGCAGTTCATAAGTGATGTTCCATCCAGACAAGATGCCTAGCTGGGTAGTCTTTAAGAGATTGTGAATCGAGCTGGCAGATTTGAAGACAGTCAGACTTAAAGAATCTTACCTGATGAGGATTGTTGACCACTTGAGGACTAGCTCTGCTGGCAAACTCTTTGAGCCTTTCTCGAAGAACTTCATTCAATTCTGAGCTTCTCTTGACTTTGTTGAGAAGAACCCAAATCTCTGATAAAGAACGATTCTCAAACAGATGAAGTGATACTTTGAAAGATCCTTCGCTCTGACAATATACAAATATGCTCATTTCATTTAGAGATATGTCAAAGGCAGTTGTGATCCTTGAGACTTCAGTATTTACAGCATTCATGTACACGTCATTGTTTGGATTAGAGATCTCCAGCTTGTCCAGAAGATGTAGAAACTGTCTATCATTGTTTGTGCTTAGCTGAGGCATATCAAGTACTCTCCTAGCTTCATCCCATTTCTCACCAATCTTCAGTCTGACATCTCTTCTCCTTTCTTTAGCTTTAATGTCATGAAGACGTTGCTTTTGAAGAGTTTCTGTTCTTTGGATGTCTTTCCTCATGTCAATGATCTGGGATACCTTTTCGAGTTCAGCTTCTTTTCTTTTCAACTCTGACTGCTGCTGCTGAAACTCTTTCTCAAACACAAGATCCACTGGAGCTTCCTCTTCCCATTCTCCAAAATCACTTTCCTCCTCAGCTTCAAAGAAACCATCTTTATCTTTATCTTCCAAGACTGGTTCAATGGGAACGTCACAAATATCAAAGTCATCATGTTCTCCACTATAGTAGATATCATCAGGCTTCCATATTCCTTCAGCAGAAGTATCTTTTTCTTTTCCCTTTTCACTTCTCCCTTTCTTCTCCCCCTTAGTTGAGGAATCCTCTACAGACTTTCCCTTAGATCCTCCATGACCTCCATCACCTCCATCACCTTCAGAGCCTGAGCCTCCATCAGACGGCCCTTCAAAGAAAGTCCTTTGTTCTTCATTAGGGCAGTGAGAATTTTTGATCATGAAGTACAAGTGCTTCATCCCTTCATTCAGATGTTCCATACCCGTCTCTATCTTCAGAAATCTGGAGGAATCCAGTGAATGATTCATTTCAACCAAGTCTTCAAGAGAAGTCATTCTTGTATGGAGAGAGCAGAAGTTTGAAATGTCTTCAGCTGATAACGTTGGAGATGCCTGGATTGAGTTAAGCTTTGGTACAACCGATGTCTTCAAATCTGATATTTCAGTCCTGATGAGAGCCAGCTGATTATTGACAGAGGTGGAAGAAGAAGACTGTTCAACCACTTGTGCTTTGAATGATTTAGCTTTAGCCTGACTTTTTGCAAGTTGTTCCTTGAGATCAGCAATTTGAGCTAACAGATTTTCAGTGTTTGTGTTTGTGTGTGCGCTCACCTGAATATCTCTCCTGTTTGATTCACTCAACTCACGTGCTTGTGTATCTCTCAATATAATTGCTCGTGAGGAGTCTTCCTGATGCTGATCTACTGTACCTGCATTTAAAATCACCCTAGCCTCTTCAAGAGAGGTCAGTGGTGGTGCAATGGGAATTCGCGAGTCCCGATCCTCAGTCAAACTTATCTTTTCATGTGAAATAGATGTCTGAATTGCTTCAGGGATAGATTGACCGAGTTGCCCTCCACTTTCTCCAGATAAATCTGTGAGTGGAGAATCCCGTGAGGGAGCCAGAGGTGTTGGATCTGGGAGGGGAGAAAATGACTCTATTAAAGGTGGCTGAGAGTCAGATTTTCCCTCAGAAGCATGTGACTGCTCTTATGCCGTAACTATGGCAGGCACTTTAACCGACTCAATGTGCAATCCTCGCTCTGTGTCCTGAGTATCATCTATTGGTCTGTATGCTTCCATTGTGAGTAATGGAATTGTGCTTGACTCGGTACAGGATGCCATGGCCCTATGGCGAATTTTAATAGATTCATCATGTTGAGAGAATGTCTCTAGTAACTTTCCAGTGGCCATTTTAAAGTCCATGTCTTGTTGGGAGGACAAGGATGGGCTTTCAGATGCCTCAGTAAATATTCTTCTTTTCTTGGGTGGAGGCAGAGCTGAGGGTTCATTCACATCCAACAACATACTACTTCCTACTAACCTTCTAGGCAACATTTTAGACAGTGGGGGAGAGGTTGAGATAGGTTATGACTTTGTGTTTGGCTCTATGACCTGGGATTGAAGCTGTGGTTCTACAACTTCATGGTCAGTCCTATCAACCACTGGGGGTCTTTCAACAGAAGGAGGAATAGTTTGAGTTTGAGGAATTATTACCTGCAGAGGAAGAACATCTGATGTTTGAGCCTGGGTGGTTTGAACCACTGGAGGTTGAGCTTGTTGTTCATGACCGGGAAGATTGAAGATAGGTAAAGGAATGTAAGTGGCCATGAAAGCAGATACAAGTACTGGAACTTGCATGAATTTAAAGGTTGTGTCTTGGCGAGTGTAAATCTTTTTGCTTACTGGAGGGGGTTCAGTTACTGAAGAGTTAGCAAAAAGAGCTTTATGCTCAGGTGAGAGAAGATGTTCTACTATGAGCATGAGAAAATGAGCGTAGTAGCATGAAACCCTGCGATTTGTAGAATGATCACGTAAAGCAGTAGTGAGACGTCTCAGAAGAATGGGTAAAAGTAGTTTGCCAAAATTGATCCTTTGATTGAAAACAACCGCAAGACCAATATACTGCAGAGTGGAAGTGATGTTGTGAAAGTTGGATTTAGTGCAGTTGGCAAACACTTTAGAAAGTGTATCGAAGAAAATGTCCCATTCAGAAACCAAATTGGATTTAGACAACTTGGTTAAGTTAATCACCCCCTGATAGTGAATAGCATCGAAAAAGTTTGAAATATCATTTTCAGAGGGCAAATTACAGAAATTGTCCAATGGAAAATTTAACGCACGATTGATGACTGTTTCATCAACTACATACTGTGTGTTTGCCACGGTGAATGAAAAAGATTTAAAATCATCGGCCACAGTAGAGGTTGTGCAAATCAGTCTGAGCAGATCAACATTTAAAATTACATTTGATTTAATAGCAGAGCTAACAATCGAATGGTCATTTAAAAATCTAATCTATGGCTTAAATTTTTCCACATCACATTTATCTGGATTAAAATAACCAACAAGATTATGCAAAACAATTTGGAAATTGAGAGCCATTTAAAAATAATAATAATAAGACACACACTTTCAGAATTTTAAGAGTAATATTAAGAAAATTCGAATTAATTAAATTAATTTAATAATTCGAATTAAATTAATTATATCCGAAAAAATTAGAAAGTAATGTATCTCGTTAATGTTCTTAACTCACAATGAAAGATCTGAAAAACGCACAAGACACAAAACAAAAATAACTAAAAAATACCCAAAAGCAAACAAACACTGATTTTTGAAGGGAACAAAAATGAAGTGAATTTTTTTAAAAAAAAAATAAAAATTGGGCAGCACTTCTGTATGTATATACGTGTATGTATATATCACATGAGTGAAGTTTTGTGAAGCTGAGTAAAAACTCGAGCAAGAAGACAATGGAGGCGTTTTGATTAAGATCGAATAGAGAGAGAGAGAGAGAGAAATAAGAGAAAAAAAAAGACTGTTGGAATTTTGAACAAAAACTGAACTGAATGATTTACAAAACAAAAAAACATTAAGTAGACAACTGGTATGACAATCGAGGAAAGTCATACCGATTGTCTTCCCGATTGTCATACCAGGCAAATTGAGAAAACAAAACAAAAAAACATAGTAATAATATAACTGGTATGACAATCTGATAGTCATACCGATTGTCATACCAGTATAAAATAAAAACAAATATAAATTTTATTACTGGCATGAAAATCAATAGTCATACCGATTGTCTTGCCAGTTATAAAATTAAATTGAATTAAAAATAAACACTTATATGTACTGGAATGACTTTCAGCAAGACAATTTCAATTGTCTTGCCGATTGTCATTCTAGTATAAAATAAATTAAATATTTATATAAATATACTGAAATGACTTTCAGCAAGATAATTTCAATTGTCTTGTCGATTGTCATTCAAGTATCAAATTAAAACAAACAAATATATATATATATATTATATAAAACAAATATTAACAGTTTTTAACAAATACAGAACTTATTAAAAGAAAATTACAGAAAACTACAATAAATACTAATATAGATATGGCAGAAAATATTTACACAATTAAAATATTTCAAAGATAATTATATTTTCAGTCCAAAAATAGATTTCTTTTGAATTTTAGCAAATAAAATTCATAGAAAAATATTTTTAGAGAAAATAAGATATTCTGAGACATTAAAATTAACAAGTTGAATAAATAAATAAGATAAGATAATACAAATTACATAGAAATAAGCAAGTATTATGGAAAATGATAAAATGAATTTGCAAATGAATTTTTCATTTATGAAAAATTCATTTGTAAATTCACTCAAGAACAGATTTCAGATATTCACAAGTTTAATCACTAAAGCTATTCAACATGCCCAATTTACCAACTAATTTGGTAAATGTGGATTCATCAAGAGGTTTAGTGAAAATATCTGCTATTTGTTCTTCTGTTGGAACAAAAAATAGTTCAACAATACCATTCATGATGTGCTCTCTAATAAAATTATACCTGATGTCAATGTGCTTGGTCCTTGTATGCTGCACAGGGTTGTTGGTGATGGCTATTGCACTTGTATTGTCACATAGAATAGGTATTTTGTTCAATACAGAGCCATAGTCCCGTAGCTGATTCCTAATCCATAATGGCTGAGCACAGCAGCTTCCAGCAGCAATATATTCAGCCTCGGCCGTTGAATTTGAAACTGTTTGCTGTTTCTTGCTGTACCATGAGACTAGTCTGCTACCTAGGAATTGACAACTCCCTGAGGTGCTTTTCCTATCAACAACACTGCCTGTGTAATCTGAATCTGTATATCCAACAAGGTTAAAACCAGATTCTTTAGGGTACCAAATACCTAGATTTGGTGTTCCCTTAAGATATCTTAAGATTCGTTTAACAGCAACGAGATGAATATCTCTAGGATCCGCTTGGAACCTTGCACATAAGCATGTAGCATACATAATATCTGGTCTACTTACAGTAAGATAGAGTAACGAGCCAATCATACCTCTATAGCTTGTGACTTCTACCTTAATGGAGTTTTCACATGGTCCAAGCTTGACAGCTGTAGTTGACGGAGTCCTTGCTGATGCAGAATCCTCTAGATTGTACTTTTTGAGGAGTTCCTTGAGATACTTGGATTGACAAATAAAAGTTCCATCTAACCTTTGATTTACTTGTAATCCAAGAAAGAACTTCAGCTCTCCCATCATGCTCATTTCAAATTTGCTATGCATTAACTTAGCAAATCTCTTACAGAGATTATCATTAGTAGACCCAAATATTATATCATCCACATAGACTTGGACTAATATAGTATCATTCTTATGCTTTTTAGAAAAGAGAGTTTTGTCTTTGACACCTCTAATAAAGCTATTTTCAATAAGAAATTCAGAGAGAGTGTCATACCATTTTCTCGTAGACTGTTTGAGTCCATAGATAGCCTTGAAAAGAAAGTAGACAAAATCCAAATGATCTGGATCTTCAAAACCAGGAGGTTGCTCTACATATACCTCTTCATCCAGCTTTCCATTCAAAAAGGCACTCTTGACATCCATTTGATAAACTTTAAAGTTAGAGAATGCTGCAAATGCCAGAAATATCCTGATGGCCTCTAGTCTAGCCACTGGAGCATAGGTTTCATCATAATCAATGCCTTCAGCTTGAATATACCCTTTAGCTACCAGTCTTGCTTTGTTTCTTGTAACCACACCATCTTCATCTAGTTTATTCCTGAATACCCACCGAGTACCAACAGCTTTCTTGTGTGTAGGTCTAGGTACCAATTTCCAGACTTGTTGATGTTCAAACTGATTGAGTTCATCTTGCATAGCAATCACCCAATCTGGATCAGTCAGTGCTTCCTCAATCTTCTTAGGTTCCATCTCAGAAAGAAATCCTGAGAACAGACACTCATTTTGAGTAGCACGTAGTTCTGACTCCAACATCTGGATCACCAATAATCAACTCAAAAGGATGAGCTTTATTCTAGACAGTCTGTCTTGGAAGATTTGATCTTGATGATTCGCCTTGAAATTCATTGGGATGTTGTAACCTACTAGTTGATCCTTCAGCATCTCCCCCTGAGTTGTTGCCATGTTGACTTGAAGATTCTCCGTCAGTAGCAGTGGTATCTCCATTGTTGCCAAAGTTTCCATCACCATAACCTTGAGTATCATCATGATTAACAGGTTCTTCACCAGCAACAACCTCAGGTTCTTGATCATGTTCTGATTCTGAATCTGACATATCATCAAATTTCAGTTTCTCAGAAGGATCTTCAGTTTGAATACTAGGGAGTTTAGTGTCATCAAATGTAACATTGATGCTTTCAGTTACTTTGTGTTGATCAATGATATACACCCTGTATGATCTTCTTCCATATCCAACAAAAATACCCTCATATGCCTTTGCCTCGAATTTACCACGGCGATCATCTCCATCCTTGAGCACGAAACATCCGGCACCAAATACATGAAAGTATTTGATAGAAGGTTTCTGTTCATTCAAAATCTCATAAGGAGTTTTCATGAAGTCTTTGTTGATTAGAGTTCGATTCTGAGTATAACATGCAGTATTGACAGCTTCAGCCCAAAAGTACATTGGAAGACCTGATTCACTTAACATCGTTCTTGCAGCTTCAATCAATGTACGATTCTTCCTTTCTACCACTCCATTTTGCTGAGGGGTTCTAGGAGCTGAAAATTGTCTGGTAATCCCTTTTTCTGTACAGAATCCATTGAGAAGTGAATTCTTGAATTCTATTCCATTATCTGACCTTATTGCTCTAACAGGGACATTAGAATCCAACTCGATCAACTTTATATGATCAATCACAACTTGTGGTGTTTCATCCTTAGAGTGAAGGAATAAAACCCACGAATACTTGGAATAGTCATCAACTATCACAAGACAGTAACACTTCTTTGACATTGAAAGAACATTAACTGGTCCAAATAAATCCATGTGCAATAATTGTAGAACACCAGTTATGGAGGATGTGTCAGTGCCTCTGTGACTTGCTTTCTTTGACTTTCCTTTCTGGCAAGCCACACATAGTCCTTCTGGGGAGAATTCCAGCTGAGGCAGACCTCTGACCAATTCTCTTTTGACAAGAGAATTCATTGTTTTGAAATTGAGATGAGAAAGTCTCTTGTGCTATAGCCAACTCTCATCAGACGATGCCTTTGCATAGAAACAATTGACTTCAGGATTGCTTCCAGAGTTCATGTCAGGTACGAACAGATTTCCTTTCCGGATTCCCATCAAGGAGGGTTTTTCATTTTTCTTGTGCAGAATCTGACACTTCAGCTTGTCGAATAAAACATTGTAGCCGTTGTCACAGAACTGACTAATGCTAAGCAGATTGTGTTCAAGTCCTTGCACAACATTTTCAATGATAACATTTCCAGTTAGTAAACAGCCATATCCCTCAGTTAAACCTTTGCTGTTATCTCCAAAGGTAACCACTGGGCCAGCTTTCTCAACCACATTTGATAGTAGGGCTCTATCTCCGGTCATATGTCTTGACGATCCGCTGTCAAGAATCCACACTACCGGTTGTACCTGTTTAATGCCCTGCAATATAAATGGATTAGACCTTCTTCGGAACCCAAGCTTGGTTGGGTCCGACATACTAGTAAAATTGGCCTTTATCAGGCAAAACAACATCCTTAACTTTAATGTTCTCAGCTTTCTCAATGACTGGACATTTGACCTTGTGAACAGCCTTGACAAATTTATGTTTAGGCTTAGGCATAAATGTCTCCTTTCTAGCTTTAGGAGGACTAGCAGTCTTAGACCTATCATGTTTCCTATTATTCACATGCTGACGAAGAGTAGTCTTATCATTAGAAACATGCTTACCATTAAAATAAGCTTACATCAAATTAAAAGCACAAGACATACAATCAGGAACACCACATGCTTTATGAGAGGGATTAACAATAGGCAACTTATGCATGGTAGACATGGCATTTGTTTTATCCAACTAATGTGTGTCTGAGTTAGTCTCAGTTGCTTTCACAACTTTGACTGGAACCTTTGACACACTTGACTTGGAAACAGCTTTCTCATTAGCAAGATCTTCAGCACGGATTTCTTTTTGAATAATAAATGAGGTCTCATCAAATGGTTCAGCAATTGATTCTTTATAGAGGGGTTCATCAACACCCTTAAGCACATGTGGTACTTCCCTACCTTTAGTACATACATGAGGAGGGGAGTTTATGCCTAATTTTCCAATAGCAACATTGTAATCATAACATATTCCAGATGTTTGATTAACAGCTTGCTTGTTGTAAAACTCTTTGGACTTCGAACAAGAATTAAAGTAAGCTTTAACCTTAGCCTCAAGACCGGTGATCTTGTCTTTGAGAATAGTTTCGAGTTGTCTATAACAATCAACTCTATTCTCTAGAAAAGATACTTGTTCTTTTAATTTATCTTGATTAATGTGCACAAGTCTTAATTCATTGACCTCTTTCTCAAGGTCTTTGATTTGTTGATTTAACATTTCATTATCACGACGAGCACAATCTAAGGAACCTCCTAGATGATAAACTAATTCAGCATCATTAAATTTTACCTCTTTTCTTAACTATGAGGTGTTCGCATCACTAGCCATGAGAGCAAGATTCCCAACTTCTTCATCTTCACTGTCAGTATCATCCCAGCTTCTTCCCTTTGCCAGGTAAGCCCTTTCAGATTTACTCTTCTGATTAGAATCATAAGAGTTCTTCCTAACTTGTTTTTGCTTCCTGCATTCTGTGGCAAAGTGTCCCAAATCATTGCAGTTGAAGCATCGAATGGTGCTTTGATCAACCATCCATGTTTTGTACCCACCACTGCTGGTGTTAGAGGATGAAGATCCACCTTTCTGGAATCTGTTGTAGTTGGACTTGTACTTGAACTTGGGATTCCTCTTGAATCTGACATTGGAGAATCTCTTGACAATTAGGGCCATTGACTCATCTTCCAATTGCTCCAGTTCTTCCAAGGAATAAAAATCATCTCCTGATTGATTTGTAGTAGGAGGATCAAATTCTGCTACTATCACATTTTCTTCAACCTTGGAAGACTGTACCATTCTTTCTGACTGTTGAGATTGTTGTTGTTGTTGTTCTTCAGCTACTAGAGCAGTAGACGTGCTGACCACTCTTCCTTTCCCGTAGACTTCCTTCTGCTGAATCTGCTCCAACTCATAAGTCTTTAACACACCATAGAGCCTTTCCAAAGAAATCTCACTCAGATCTCTTGCTTCTCTTATGGCAGTGATTCTATGTTCAAGATGAGTTGGCAGTGTTAAAAGGAACTTTTTGTTGACCTCCCTGATGGAATAGTATTTACCATTAATGTTCAGGTTGTTGATCAATGCATTGTACCTCTCAAACACTCCAGTGATTCCTTCTCCTGGATTGGATTTAAAGTATTCATACTCAAAGGTTAGGATTTCTAACTTGTTCTCCCTAACTTCCTCTGTGCCTTCATTAATAACCTCAATAGTTTCCCAGTTGTGTTTGGAATCTTTACAGTTCATCACATGTCTATTCATCAAGGGATCAAGGGAATCTACTAAAATTAATTGAAGGCTAGCATCCAGGGAGGCTTCTTCTTTTTCAGCAGGAGAAAAATCCTCAGGATCTTTCACATAAGTTCTTGCTTTGGTAATCACCACATCATTTTCTATTACCTTTGTTTCAATAACCATCGGAATTTTAGGACCCTTCTTTAACACTTCCAGATATTTGGAATTTGCAACTTGTAAAAACAATAGCATCTTCTTCTTCCACATAACATAATTTTCTTTATCGAATAGTGGAATTTTAACGGTTCCAACTTTTTGTGTAGTCATTATGAATTTTTGAGTAAATAAAAATTCAAGGAGTGAAAGAATCACAAAAGTCTAGGATCTTGATTTGTACGTTAATCAGAAGGCTCTGATACCAATTGTTAGGTCTCAATATATTTGTAGAAGGGGGGTTGAATACAAACAATACCGTTTAATCGAATAAAATACGGAATAAAAAAGTGAAACAAAATTCAAGTTAAATAAAACTATTATTAAACTTGAAAGGTGTTATAACAACGGTATCGTTTACAAGGGATTAATCTCAAATAAATTATTCCAAATCTAGAATAAATTCGACATGAACTTTTTCTATTTTTGTAATAAAAAGGATCAAATGCTAAATGCAATTTGAGATTAAGTTCTAGGGATTTTGATCCGCTAGATAGTTACACAAGAACAAGAAAAGGATTTCTAGTGGATTAGATTTAACAATGAATACTAGAAATAAATGATCTGTGAAATTGCAATAAGTTCTCTGCAGTTTTTCTTTTGTTCTGTGTTCTTCTGTGTTTTACATTCAATGCTCTTTTTTTTGTTGAAAAACAGCTGCTCTGCTTTATATTGAATCCTGTGATTTTAATTGGCAAGACAATCCATTTAGCTCAGCATGACAATCCTTTGAACTGGTAAGACTTTCGGTAGGACTATCAATTGAACTGATAGGACTTTCGGCAAGACAATCTAAATGCACTAGCATGACTTTCGGTATGACTATTGATTGTCATACCGATTGTCTTGCTAATACAAAAGATAGTCTTGCTGGATTAAAACAGATTTTAATCAAATAATAATTCTGAATTAATTAATCAATAAATTAATCTTTGCAGATTTAATTTATTCTCTTAATTAAATTATATGACTTAATTAATTAATAGAGAATTAATACTAATCTTGAGCGGCAACCATTCTTCTGAAAATCTTCTGAAAATCACTGTCAATTATGAATCAATTCCACCACTTCAATGTTGACACTCGATGTACTGTCTGGTTCATGAGTGACTAACTTCTGTGACGTTTCTTCATGCCTTGACCTTGATACTCTTGATTTTCTTCAGACTAAATCCTTGTAGTTAATTGATACCCTGACGAGATCTCTGTCACTTGATTAAATCCACAATCTTGATTTATATCACTGAGGCTTGATCAATTTCTTGAGCTTCTTCCAGTGAATTAAGTCCTCAAGTCTGTAGACGAACAATGTTACTTAATCCTTTGACATATATTACTATGAGAGATCTCTCTGACGATAGAACCACTATTTACTTGTTACATCCTTAGTTGAGTTGAGTTAATTCCTCGAATAAACAAATAGGCTATGACATATGCCTTTCAACCCATTACCCCAGATGGCCAGATGAAGTCATATAACAAAAGTACAAAACCCTCTCCTTCCCTCTGCTTAGCTACCGAATAAAATACAGAACACAGATTGATCTCTGTTCATTCTGAATATCAATTATCAAAATACTGGAAGTCATCGACTCATCATGAAGATCGGATCATCTGTGTTTTGCAATTCAGCAATTATAACACATGTATGGTTTAAAGATTTCTATTCTAATTACTTTTTTAATAATATTTTAATTTACTATTTGTTTATTATTATTTTTCAATTTAAGGATTTGATGTGAATAATTAGAGAATAATTGAGATTTGTTTTTGTAAAAAGTAGTATGTCTTTTGTGATTTACTGATTTGGGATTGGTGACTAAAATTAATTGCATTATTTTGTTTGATGACTAGATAATTTGAAAATGAAGCGTAACCAGTTATCGGGGCATCAAAAAAGGCAAAAGAAATTGAAAGCGACGGAAGCAGAGAAATTGCAAATGGGCTCTCTTGACAAGTTTTTTGGGGAAAAAACAACTAATAGTGGTGATATTGGGGTTCCTATTGAGAATACAGATATTAGAAAAGAATCTGAGAATGAAGCTACATATACTTAATTTGAGCAGGAGACTGAAACTGAGGAGCCAGAAACTCAAAATTTAAAAGATGGGCTTGTCGAGAATAATGTAGAAGAGACTGAGAAAGAAATTTCAGATGTTAGTATCAATTATGATCCTGGTACATGGAAGAAAATTGATCAGTGGCTACGAGATTCATTGGTAAGAAAAGGACCTATCAGAATAATTTTAGAATATTTTCCAAAAGATTCAAGAAATAGACATTGTTGCATGAAGCTTGAGGGATTTCTTAGACATGATATGTGATATGATATTGTTGGCGCAGAGTTGTTTAACGAGTTACTAGTGCTTCGAATGTTAATACCCGATGAGATAACAAAGGCAATAGATGTGCTTAATTATTTAAGTTCTAGTTCAAGACAAATAAATTATCCAAATGCTTGGATAGCTTATAGAATCGTTGTGACCATTCCTATTACAGTGGTAGAGGCGGAAATGACATTTTCTAGATTGAAACTGATCAAATCTTATCTCCGCTCTTTGATGTCTCAAGATAGACTTAATGGATTGGCTTTATTGTCTATTGAAAGTGAGCTGGCAAGTTCTCTAGATTATAGCAAAATCATAGAGAGATTCACATCTCAAAAGCCTAGAAAAAAGTTTCAAAATCAATAAAGGTAAACTCATTTTTATAACTTTATTTTGACATTGTTGTGTACTAGTAATGATGACAGTTCTATATTCATGATACTACATCAGTGGCTTGCAGGAGATTATTGCAGGAGGTTGAAAACTTGGATATTTAGCGTACAAGAAATTCATTATATTCACTTGTTACTTTAGATTCAAGTAAGTTTTCTTTTATACAATGAATATATCTTATTGTGATTTTTTGGTTATGAATATAGGGCACCATTTTTGAATCCCGCCAAGGGCACCCAAATACATAGGGTCGGCCCTGAGTCTAGATTATAAGTTGTTATAATAATTGAATGGCTGAGATTTAGTCTCAGTTCTCATTTTAATAATGATTCTCATTTGAGCACTTAGCTTTGCATATAATAGGTCATGAAATAAAGACCTCGTTTATTTCATCAACTTTGTAGGTACAAAGAAACTTCAACTTTCACGAAATTAAGTTGACGACTCTTGGTATTGGAGGAACGAAAAGTTATGACATTATTTATTGGTCTTCAAAATTTACACTTTTGTTCATTGTATGCAACTCCAAATCAACCATTATCACATCCACTTCTTATTTAAGCCATACAATAACGAGATCAGAAGTTGTGTACTTATGAATATTAACCAAGGTTCACTAATTGAGGTTATTTATCCATCTCATACCCATACTTACTAACTACTTACACTTATCAAAACTAATTAAGAATCATGCTTCTTTGAAACAATTACTCCAACAGGTTGTAAGCGTGCTTAAGTATTTATAATTGCAACATTAAGAACTCAAAAGAAAGTTCAAGAATAAATTTAAAATCATAGATAAAGAATCACCTTATCAAAACAAGCTTCGAATTAACAATCACAGTAGCACAGCAATATCCTCGACGGAATATACACGCGTATGTGTGTGTATATACATATCAAAGACAAGAACTGAAACAATGCAATAAGTTTCGGATCAAAGCAACCGGAATAAGGATTATACGGCGACCTGAAAGTGGTCGGAAAACAAAACCGGAATCACAGCGGCGGCGAGAGGACAGGAGAAGAAGGGAAGCACCATGAGACCGGAGAAAAGAGAAAGAGAGCCCAGAGATGAGAGAGATCAATCGATGGGAGAGATAGAGATGCCCCCGTCTGTGTCTTTTTCTTTTTCTTTTTTTTGAACCACCATCTCCTGCCACAATTCTAGTGAGGAAGGAAAACATGCCACGTATAAAACAAATGAACACATAACCCGAGAGTCTGGTTTCTGTTCCGCGCTTTGCAATTTAACGAACTAATTTGCGGGTAAAAATAACCCGAAAAATCACCAAAACAAATGTTAAAATTCTCAGAATATTTAAAAACTAGTAAAATATAAATTTCATAATTTTTGAAGCATTTTTGAATTTAACTTTGGACCCGCTCCTAAATACAAATTAGAAAATCATTTGGGGATAAATGATTGACGAAATATTATTCTCTAAATTTTATAAATTCCTATAAAAAATTATTGAGATTTTAAAGCTATAAAAATAATTTTATAGATAAAACCAGTATTTATGAAAATAAATCTTCAATAAAATCCCATTTAAAAACAGAAATAAATTAATACGACTCAACGATTAATAAGATAAACAATTCTCAACTACATCTGAGTCACACATAAATAATATTAATACAACACATAGCTGGCAGAATCATATCATATATTTATTGATTTGATATTCATATTTTAATGACACAAAAATACAGATCATTATACCTTAATTATGAAGCTAACACATAACAGCTAATCATCAAGTGTTTATACAGGCAAACATATAATATTCTTCATATTTAACTATATATTTTACCTACTAAATATTGACAATAACAAGTAACATTTGCAGTCTTTAATGAAATATAAATGGCTTATTCTTAGATATTAAATGCATACTCGTTTGTGCTTCTTGGACCGAGATGTGACAACTCTTCTCTCCTAATAAAAATTTCGTCCTCGAAATTAGTTACATGTATTGTTGAATAGGTAGGGATACTGTCATTTCATGTTCTCTTCTGTTTCCAAAGTTGCTTCTTCTCTAGAGTGATTCCTCCACAATATTTTAACAAGTGGTATCTTCTTATTCCTTATCTGTTTGATCTTATGACCTATAATTTCTACTAGTTCTTCTACATAACTTGCATTTTCATAGATCTCTATTTCTGGACCTTTCAAAATATGTGTAGGATCGCAACGACACATTCGTATCATACTAACATGGAAACATATTTCAATCATAAAGCATTAAACAACAGATAACATTCTCTTTCATGGGAAAGTCTTTCACGATTCTTATTTCAATAATTCTCTATAACATGTTCAGGGCACGCAATAACCCACATATTATATCTCGAATAAGAAATCAAACTTAACCCATATTGGTTCATATCCGATCTGATCAGCATACTAATTTGGTTAGCAAACAATTCCAAATTAACAAAAAAATCCATTTATAAGACAATACCTCTATTTAAGATATATCAGTAAAATAGTTTATTGCTCTAGCAACACCCAATACTGTTCATATTTATTTATAACAGTTCAGGTTCGTTCATAATAATTCAAGGAATCTTATATAAGTCCATGTTAGTTCATAACAGTTATTATTTGGTTTTGACAGTTGAGAGTAGTCTATAACAATATACCAAATTAGTTCTTACTAACCGTAAAAGTTCATAGCACGTACCAGTTCAGAAATCAACTTCAAAAATCAGAGAAACTTCAATTTTACAACAAGTTTGACCATATCATTCGGCTTCTGCAAAACTTGTTAGCATAACCAATTCACAACTGCTACTATATTCTAAGAATGTATCCTTTTTGGTAACTCTGGATTGTTATAACCAACAAATTCAACATCAATTAAAGCTTTCATATTATAAAGTAACTTGAGACAATTGCAACTGCTCATTATCTACTTATTTAAAAATTACAATCATGACTATTATTAAATTCACACAAACCCTATGCACTCTGATCAATTTATCATAATTTGACGATCGTCTCCCATTACCATTCTACAATCAGCCTCTTTAAACAAATGACCAGTTCTATCCTGATTGTGTTATTTGAATTCTATAATGTTGGTGTTACTGATATCAGTCTCATATTAGCTTATACAATCATTACCCAGATTTCAAAGTAAATACTAGCAATCTTGCCTCTTGTCAAATACTTCGTGTTTTCGTGCTCAACATTTTCGATCTACAACCAACTTATATCTCAGTATATACTGTTTACACACCCAAACTACATCAATTTATTAATACCAAGAAGTACCTATCTACAACCTTGTACCTAGATGACAAATGATGTGTATTCACCCTATTTGCAAAAATTGCAATCATAAAAATATATAAGAATATATTCCAATCAACCAAAACATTGGAAAAATTTCTTTTCGCCACTTTTGTAAATACTAATTTGATCACAGTTATGGCAATAAATCATATGTTAACCACGTCATACAGAAATCAGGGATTTGTATCTTATTATAATCCCAACTTATGTGTCATTAACGCTAGATACATGCTAACCATTAAAATATTAAAAACATTACCAACTTTATTATAATATGCATTTTGGCTAACACACCATCTCAATATAACTATTCAAAGAGAAAAGATAAACTTATTAAAAATAAAATACCTTAAGCGCTTCAATTTTCTGGACCAGTATAAGATACATCTTCCATTCTTTATGCATTATCACATTATAATCACTGTATATCTTTGCACCTTCTCTTTCATCACTATATATATGTCATGTTTTGCAAATGAATGCTTGACACATGTAATACAATATGACTATGACTTTGGCCAGCTGCTCCTCCTTATCTTCTTTATACAAAATGATCATTATCATGCAAATATATATATATGGATAATTGTGTAGACACATGTATATTGTATTCAACTATATATACTACTATGCATATGTATCCCAACTTCCCTGGAGGTCATATCCCTACTCTGATACCAACTAAAATGTGACACCCTTATAATAAAATAAGCGAATATCCTTGTGTACATGTCAATTTCTCAAAATCACTTTAAGGAATAATAAAACCCTGAATAAAAATATTCTTTTAATAAAAGTAAATATTGACCCTTTCAAATGCTTTTGTGATGCGGAAGCTGAAAACTTTAGAAAATGTAACTCACTATAAACATAACAATTAGCAGTCAAAACATGTTTGCAACTATTAGAATTTATTATATAATATAGACTTTTATACAGAGGAAATTTAGAAAATTTTGGCATATAATATTCGTAAATCGGACTATCCACCTGTAATCCAAATTCATCCTAAATTATTTAACAACAAATCTAACTTTTAAAGAGAAATACAAGTTCAACATGTCCTAACCGATCAGGTGAACAACTAGACAATACAGCACGATAACTCAACATAAAATATTAATAGCGGAAATAAAAATACAACCATATTATATATATGTGCAAATGCTGAGGAGGAGAGACTCTGAAGATCCAGTTGGCCTACTTTTAGGTCACACAACACTGTGGAAGGGGGTTGAATACAGTGTTTATACAATTAAATCAATTTAACACAAGTATGTAAAAAAGATCAAGTATATTGAATAAACTCTGTTACAATAAGAACTGTTGTTCTCTCCCAGTGATGAACAAATATCACTAAGAGCTGTTAGGTTACAATGTATAATCATCTCGATAATGATAACACATACTAAGTCTGTGTTTATATAGTACACAGTTACAAGATAACTTCTAATTGATATGGAATACAATTCTGTCTCCTAAAATATATCAATCAGATATCTTCTACAAGTCTTCCAGTCTTCTAACTCTTTCCATGCATATCTTCTTTTATTTTAGTATCGATCTTCTACTATAAATCAGCTTCCTTCCTTATATAAAAGTCTTCCCGCACTTAAGTTCTGATATGACCCTAAGTTCTGATATTAAGTTCTAACTTCCAGTAAGTCCTGATTTCAGTAAGTCCTGATATGTTCTGTTTGTTAAGATCTGAAAACTAAATATGAATCATATTAGACATGACATCTCAAATATATTTAACACCTACCATGGAACTTAACCTGAAAACATGAGCGATTTTAATGAGTCGCAACCCAGTGAACATATATCATTATATAATATGCTCTAATAAAATTACATATTTCTAAAGCGATAATATATTATTTCGCATTTTATAAAGACACTTGTATATGTACATGTTAACTCGTAAAACTCATAATATCATATAAATATACCTGCAATTAACATAATAATCATTTCAGATATTCACATAATAACTATTTCAGATAATTATCCAATAAAGCATCATTACTATGAATGCAACATATGCCTGTGACTCCATTTTATTTCACTTTTTTGTGACTGACCAACTTGACTTTAGCATCTCCTGGGACTCCTTTCATTGGCCTCATGTATTAGGTCCAATAGACTTTTAGGATCTTGGTCCATCACATAATGGCATCACGTATTAGGTCTATAGACGGTTAGGATCTTGATCCAAGGCTTTTCCTTTAATACACATTCTCGATGACCTCACGTATTAGGTCTATAGACTTTTAGGATCTTGGTTCATCATTCGATGACCTCACGTATTAGGTCAATAGACTTTTAGGATATTGGTCTCAGTTTTTTCTTGTTTATAGTCTCGAAGGATTTTCCCAAATTTTCACGTTGATGGTTAGCTTGGCCGTTAATTCTTATTTCTGATATTAAAGTAGTGGCAAGCACAACTCTTTTATTTAGTCGGGATGCAAATGCATGACATGTATATTACATATCAACTATCAATTCACATACATGTTTCCGATGATCTAAAATTCATGTCAACTATCATCTAATCACATATGATTCCCAATAACGATTGATTCCATATAATTTATGTACTACAATATACCGATAACGATCGAGGTCATATAGCATATTAACCTTTATACACAAAAACGTGTTAACTACATGTAACTATTTCCAAGTGATCATCTCAAATCTATAGATTAAGAGAAATATATAATTTAGCACATATATATATAAAAGATCTCAAATTTATACTCACCTTGGCCTCTGCAATACTTTTATTGATGTTTACATGATTATTACTACATATATTTACTCGCCTCGAATCTTGCTAAACCTTTAAGATCCTATAATTCATATTTGAATTAGTACGTAATCATACACATTGTTTCACAATCTATATTCATGAACCAAATACAAATATTATATGCATTCAAACTATGTTTATTGACTAACTTAATCAAAATCTATTTACCGGATAGTTAACTTACATCAACACATCTTGGTTTCGATATTATAGACAAACACTTTAAACAACGCTTATTTAAGTTCTTCTAGTCTAAAATTTATTCATATTCCCTACCCACGTACTAGTTTATTCGGACCAAATACCTACTTTTACAACATTTTTAATCAGTCCGAATGAATTTACAACTAAATCATTCAAAGCAGTTTATTCTTGATATTATCATTTCCGCCCAGCCCCGCTTCAGAGCCAATATCTCTATCTGAGTTTATTCAATTTACTGAATTCCTTATCCTGAGTAAACTAGATATATAATTCTAAATTATGTCCAAAATGAAAGGAATATGTCCTAAGTCCAATCGTGTATTAGGATTTAGGAATAACATTTATGTAATCTGTTTTGATTTCATTGATATTAATAAAGACTTGTTTTGTTTTTATTACGGGCTTTATCTATTTAAGTGTTTAAATAAGATATACCATAGTTTAGAGTAAAGCTTTTTATGGATTATGATGAGATCATAATAGTGAGACCTAAAAAGATGATAACTCTAAACTTAAATAGTTCCTGGTCGTAGGATTACTAACTGGTAATTAATAATCCGCAGAGATCGGTACATACTATGTTTGCTTCATTATGAAGGATGTCTGTTCTCATAGACATTTGTGTGGTGACACTATAGCTAGTATGTAGGTGCTTATTATGGAATAAGTTCACTGAACATGACTCGCACAGCTGAACAACTGATGGAGTTCACTCACGTATCAGCAGTTGTTCACATAGTGATAGTTGTACAAGTATCCTTAGACTTGAGGTCATCATAGTCATCTTGTGTACACTGAACTATGCTTTGGTTTAGTTCTTAGTCTCCAGGGACAATTATTAGGGCTCTTCTGGGTATAGGAATTTGTACACGAAGATAGTGTATGATCAATAAAGGATCTACCCCTTCCAGTGAAGGAAGCGAATGTTCAAGGCTGATCCACTTATGCTAGTTCAGGAATCTCTGGCCAGAGTGAATGAAATTAGAAATGAGTTTCTAATTTGCATAGAACTACGCATAGTAAATGGTAAGCAAGTGATTGAATTAGATAGGCTTGACACGAGATCCATGTCTTGTATTTAATCGGGACATTGTAGGGTAGAAGGAGTTTATTGTACGGTAACTATTCACTGAATAGGTTCTTGGTATTCTAAGCAGTGAATTCATATTATCCGGATAGTCGCGATATGCTGAGAAGTATCCCTCACGATGTAGAATAAATGTGATTAATTAATTAATTATATTTAATAAATTAGAGAATTTATATAAATAATGATAAAATAGTTTTATTATTATTTATTTCTACTACCGGCTTAATATTGAACCTACAGGGTCACACCATAAAAAGAGAATGATTTAATGGTGGAGGAATTAATTAATAATGGCTAATAATTATTTATTTATGAAATAAATAATTAATTGGCAAATTTAATAATTGATTAAATGAGATTTAATTGATTATAAATTAATTAAGAAAAGTTCTTAATATTATTAATTAAGGATTTAATTTTTGGAAATTAAATCAAGAGAGAGAATTATTTCTAAAGTGTTTAGAAAAAGGATTAATAATTAAAAGGTGTTTTAATTATTAATGAGAATAATAAATGGGATAATAATAATATTATTTATGGGAAAATTTCAGCTGAAAATTTTGCCTATAAATACACTATTATAGACCCTATTTTATTCTAACCCACATCAAACCCGAAAACCCAAAAAGTTTGGAAAACCCAATTCTCTCCACCTCATTCCTCCTCCTTAACATCGTTTTCTTGGCGGATACCGGTGGAGTGCTTCACACTTGAGGAGCAACTGTTATGGATCTCTGATCGTTGTCTCCGAATTAATTTAAAAGGTTAGATTCGATCCCTCGAATTTTTATTCACGATTTATATGTTTTTATTTGGATTTTGTATGTGTAAAAGTGTTTTACCATGCCCCCGCTGCGTTAAAAATCCAACATTAGTATTAGAGCATAGGTTGTATGCATATAGATCTGTGGTAAAAATTTCAGAATTTTATGTGCTTGTATGAATTAATTATGATTTTTACAAGTTATATCATGGATTAATTTTGTCTGATGAGAAATCATTTCTCAGAATAATTTTGAATGTTGATCTGGGTTCTACAAGTGTTGTAGATCGTCTGGGTATTTTTTTCATATTTTTAGGATGTATAGATTTTTTATTATGAATTTTTGAAGTTCTTACAATTAAATTCGTAATTAAATAAGTAAATATATGTATATATATAGTATATATATATATATGTTTATATACATCTGCTATGTTTGTATATCTGTTGTTGTACTGCACTGCTGTTTGTCTGCTGCTGCACAGAAAGATCGAGAATGTCAGGCGCACGGAATTCCGTGCGGGAGTGTCAGGCGGCTGTATAGAATAAAAAAAAATAGGGTGTCGCGCATTCCGGGAATGCGTTACACCCCTGTGGCGCATTCACGGAATGTGTTACACCCTTTAATGGCTTAAAAGGGGTGTAACGCATCACCGGAATGCGTTACAGGGCTTGTAACGCGTTCCTGTAATGCGTTACAGCCCGTCTGTTGTTTTTAAAATTGATTTTCTGGGAGTTTCGTAACTCCGTTTTGGGCGTGCAATATACCGTTGGATTCGTTTTTCAGAGAAGGATCTAATGGAGTGATCAATTTTAGTTTATATAAAAGTTTTGAACTGTTTATATTTCCATGAAGTGTTTTAAAGCTGTTTTTTAACTGTTTTAATTGCTTTTAAATGCTTCATGTGATACATAGAGATGTATAATGCTTAGAATAATGTGCTAGATGATGTAACATGCCTACCTTGATGTTTATTCATGTTGATATATGTGATATATGCTTAGTTTATCATGCGATGATAGATTTAGGTGAACTTAAATGAACATAAGGCGTTTGTTAGACAACCTAGTATAGTGAAATTGTTTCATAACCTTAAGAATAATATTATGAATACAATCATGAGATTCTTGTGTTTGTGAAACACGTAATTGAATATGAATTTTCGATATGAGAGAAAGGATAATTCTGTCAACAACAGATTTCTATCTGTAAGAAAGGGTTATTAAGTGACGCCTCTTGACAATGCTCCACCCGATCTGGGAATCATCTGATTATTGATTATTGATTTGAAATATTTAATTTAAAAGGAAGAATCTCTTTATAATATGATTATGATTGTAACGTAATATAATCCCTCTAAAATTAAATAATATCAAGTAATAATTGGCCAATGATACAACGGGCTTGTGTCGGTCATAGCCTTCCAACATGATAGAAAAGTAGTTCTTATTTTTGAATCATTGTCGATTCGTGGTACAGCCGAGGGCTTTGATTTCGAAATAAGAAATACTTGTCTATTACATAGAGATGTGTACTTTGAATAAGAATCTAAAGGTCGGTACGTGCTACAGCCGTGGGCCTTTGGGGACTGATTCAACTGTACGGAATGTTGGGTTAGACTTGACTTAGAATATTGAGTTTGTCGTGCTACAGCCGAGACTCAATTATTCAAGAGGCTAAATTTTGATTAGGGAATAACATGAGATGTAATTGACAAGAGTTGTCTGCCTATTGAACATTACATGGCGGTTCGTGCTACAGCCGGGGTTGTGTAATGGAATGTAGGATCCCTATTCCCACTAGCATTATAAATGCTTAATTTTTCACGTAGGGGGTTGAATAAATTAGGAAAACTAGTGGGAACCACTTATGAATAAAGACCCGATTCATATAGTGTTTTGAAATGAAATCGAATATTTGTTAAGTGTTGTTATGTGTTTATCATTTACAGATTTACTTTATACGTTATGTCTTCTGCACTATCACTCAGGAGCATGCTAGATGCTCACAAATTGACTGGTCCTAATTATGCTGACTGGCTTCGCAACTTGAGAATTGTTCTCAGGATTGAGAAGCTGGAATACGTGATTGACTCACCTAAGCCTACTGAACCTGCTGGTGATGCACATAATGATGAACATGTTGTGTATCGTAAGTGGGTAGATGATGCAAATGTTGCTCAATGTATCATGCTAGCTTCCATGAACATTGAGCTACAGAAGCAACATGAGCATATGGATGCTCACACTATCCTCATGCATCTACAAGAGTTGTATGATGTGACAGGGAGGACAGCTCGATATGAGATATCGAAGGAGCTGTTCGGGTGTAGGATGTCTGAGGGATCATCTGTGAATGACCATGTACTTAAGATGATCAATTTGATTGAACGTCTTGGACAACTTGGTTTTGCCATGGATGGGGAGCTGAGCCAAGACTTGGTCTTGCAATCGCTTCCGAGTTCGTTCTCGCAGTTTGTTGTGAACTTTCACATGAATAAATTGGATGTCAGCCTGCCTGAACTCCACAACATGTTGAAGACTGCGGAATCGAATTTTTCCCCTAAGAAGAGTTCTGTTCTTCTACTTGGTGAAGGTTCCAATCCTAAGAAAAGGAAGAGGAACTCTTCCAAGAAGAAGAAAGTAGGTGAAGAAAAGCCGGTTCCACCAAAAGCTGAAGACCCCAAGAGCAAAGTTGTTTGCTTTCACTGTAACAAGGTGGGGCACTGGAAGAGTAACTGCAAGGTTTACCTTGCAGAATTGAAGAAGAAGAAGAAGGGTAGTGAGACTACCGCTTCTGATTCAGGTATGTTCATGATAGAAGTGAATATATCATTAAATCAAATTTCTACTTGGGTATTAGATACCACCTGTGGTTCTCAAATCTGCAATTTGTTGCAAGGACCAAGAAGAAGTAGGACTCTTGAGGAAGAGGAGGTGATTCTACTGATGGGAAATGGAGCAAGAGTTGCTGCTGAAGATGTAGAATCATTTCACTTACATATGCCTACGGGCAAGACTATTGTTTGAAATAATTGTTATTTTGTTCCCTCGATTGTGAGGAATAATATTCTCATGTTAGACTTGGCTGGATTTTCATTTATTATTGAGAATAATGAATGTTCTATTCTTAGAGATAATATTCTTTATGGACATGGTACTTTAAATAATGGTCTGTATAAATGTGACATAATTTACTTCAGATTGAACAAACTAATAAAAGAAAAGGGATGATGAAAATCTCACTTTATAGTGGCACTACAGTCTCCATTTAGTGGACATGGAGAGAGGGCTGCAAATTTGCTAGGAATGGTACACACAGATGTATGTGGACCAATGTCTAAGCAAGCCATGGGTGGATTTTCATACTTCATTACTTTCATAGATGATAGATCTGGATTCGGATATGTGTTTGATGAAACACAAGTCTGAGGCCTTTGAAAAGTTCAAAGAGTATAAGTATGAAGTGGAGAAACAACCAAACATAGTATTATAACTCTTCGATCAGATCGAGGTGGTGAATACTTTAATGAAGTGTTTCTAGATTATCTCAAAGTAAATGGTATAGTCTCCCAGTGGACGCCTCCATATTGGTATCTGAAAGGAGAAATCGAACTTTGTTAGACATAGTTCGGTCCATGATGAGCTATGCAAATCTTCCAGTATTCCTATGGGGTTATGCATTGGAAACCTCAGCATATTTACTGAATAAGGTGCTTTCTAAATCTGTTCCTCAAACTCCGTATGAGATATGGAAAGAAAGGAAACCGAGTCTTAAACATGTTAAGATTTGGGGATGTCCGGCTTATGTCAAGTAAGTTGACCCAAATAAGCTGGAATATCGATCCGTAAAATGTAGTTTTGTGGGATATCCTAAAGAGACTTTAGGATATTACTTTTACACCGATTATCGGGTGTTTGTCTCCAGACATGCTACCTTCTTGGAAAAGGAGTTTATCCTTGAAGGAAACAGGGGGAGCAAAATTGAACTTGATGAAGTTCAAGAAGCACAAACTACTACGGATCAAGTGGAAACACCTGTTCTGACTGAACAAACTTTTGTGGAATAGCCCATTCGTAGGTCAAGGAGAGTGTCTCGCCAACCTGAGAGGTAATATGGCCTTGTCATTGAGGATGACAATGAGTTGTCGATCATTGATGATGACGACCCTGTAACCTATAATGAGGCTATGAGTAGTGTTGACTCAGAGAAATGGCATAGTGCCATGAAATCCAGAATGGAATCTATGTATACGGTACACAAAAGATAGATTATAGCAGATGGCCAGGTAGAGACCTTTAAGGCCAGGCTTGTGGCAAAAGGAATCAAACAAAGGCAATGGATTGACTTTGATGAAACCTTTTACCTGTAGCCCTGTTAAAATCAATTCGGATTTTGCTTGCGAATGCTACTTACTGCGACTATAAAATCTGGCAGATGGCCAGATGGTTTTCTTTCCAAGGGAAATGAAAACCTAGTGTGTAAGCTGCTGCGAACCATATGTGGTTTAAAGCAAGCTTCTCGAAAGATGGAACATTCGTTTTGATGAGACAATCAAAGAGTTTGATTTTATCAAAAACGCAGATGAACCATGCGTCTACAAAAGGGTTAGTGGGAGCGCGATAACATTTCTTATATTGTATTAAATTAGAGTTGACACACATAACAACATAGAAGACCCACTCACAAAGCTACTTTATAAAAGTCACTTTGATCGTCAAGATGGGTATTAGATACCAGAGTGATTGGCTTTAGTACAAGTGGGAGATTGAAAGGAATATGTCCTAAGTCCAATCGTGTATTAGGATTTAGGAATAACTTTTATGTAATTTGTTTTGATTTCATTGATATTAATAAAGACTTGTTTTGTTTTTATTACGGGCTTTATCTATTTAAGTGTTTAAATAAGATATACCATAGTTTAGAGTAAAGCTTTTTATGGATTATGATGAGATCATAATAGTGAGACCTAAAAAGATGATAACTCTAAACTTAAATAGTTCCTGGTCGTAGGATTACTAACTGGTAATTAATAATCCACAGAGATCGGTACATACTATGTTTGCTTCATTATGAAGGATGTCTGTTCTCATAGACATTTGTGTGGTGACACTATAGCTAGTATGTAGGTGCTTATTATGGAATAAGTTCACTGAACATGACTCGCACAGCTGAACAACTGATGGAGTTCACTCATGTGTCAGCAGTTATTCACATAGTGATAGTTGTACAAGTATCCTTAGACTTGAGGTCATCATAGTCATCTTGTGTACACTGAACTATGCTTTGGTTTAGTTCTTAGTCTCCAGGGACAATTATTAGGGTTCTTCTGGGTATAGGAATTTGTACACGAAGATAGTGTATGATCAATAAAGGATCTACCCCTTCCAGTGAAGGAAGCGAATGTTCAAGGCTGATCCACTTATGCTAGTTCAGGAATCTCTGGCCAGAGTGAATGAAATTAGAAAGGAGTTTCTAATTTGCATAGAACTACGCATAGTAAATGGTAAGCAAGTGATTGAATTAGATAGGCTTGACACGAGATCCATGCCTTGTATTTAATCGGGACATTGTAGGGTAGAAGGAGTTTATTGTACGGTAACTATTCACTGAATAGGTTCTTGGTATTCTAAGCAGTGAATTCATATTATCCGGATAGTCGCGATATGCTGAGAAGTATCCCTCACGATGTAGAATAAATGTGATTAATTAATTAATCATATTTAATAAATTAGAGAATTTATATAAATAATGATAAAATAGTTTTATTATTATTTATTTCTACTACCGGCTTAATATTGAACCTACAGGGTCACACCATAAAAAGAGAATGATTTAATGGTGGAGGAATTAATTAATAATGGCTAATAATTATTTATTTATGAAATAAATAATTAATTGGCAAATTTAATAATTGATTAAATGAGATTTAATTGATTATAAATTAATTAAGAAAAGTTCTTAATATTATTAATTAAGGATTTAATTTTTGGAAATTAAATCAAGAGAGAGAATTATTTCTAAAGTGTTTAGAAAAAGGATTAATAATTAAAAGGTGTTTTAATTATTAATGAGAATAATAAATGGGATAATAATAATATTATTTATGGGAAAATTTCAGCTGAAAATTTTGCCTATAAATACACTATTATAGACCCTATTTTATTCTAACCCACATCAAACCCGAAAACCCAAAAAATTTGGAAAACCCAATTCTCTCCACCTCCTTCCTCCTCCTTAACATCGTTTTCTTGGTGGATACCGGTGGAGTGCTTCACACTTGAGGAGCAACTGCTATGGATCTCTGATCGTTGTCTCCGAATTAATTTAAAAGGTTAGATTCGATCACTCGAATTTTTATTCACGATTTATATGTTTTTATTTGGATTTTGTATGTGTAAAAGTGTTTTACCATGCCCCCGCTGTGTTAAAAATCCAACACAAAATTCACAGTATAACATGAAATTTACTATTTATGACATAGGTTTGAAGTTGGACTTTCTGGGCTGATTACGAATAGCAGTGACAAAGCTTAAATAATTATCTCCATCTCCAATTCTACACATCTGGTGATCGCAATATTTTACTTATGTATACTTTAAACATAAACTTACAATTCGTATTCTTTAACCAACAAGAAATTAGATGTTTAGGTCTCTCAAAAATGAATCTCAAAACTGAACGCCAAAACTGGAAATCAAAGACTCTTTACGCTCAGCATAGTAAAACAATTTTAATAAAATGAAAAATAATATTTTTAATATGAAACTTTCCAGATTTGATCCTAGCTACAAGTTCAGTCCCTCGTAAAAATATCAAATCAAAATCAATTATGTAACTACGTGAAATAATTGCCCAAACTTGCAACGATACACATAAAATTTTGTGTTGCGTTACCTTTACTAAATTTGCGATAACATTTACTCGCATACTAAAACGATGCAAGGTCAGTGCCTAAATATACTAAAAACAAAATAGAATAATTTTGTCCTAATTATATTGACCAGAGTTGCAACTAACGGTTCCAGAACAGCTAAACAGAACAAGGAAAATTTATTGGTCTTCAAAATTTACACTTTTGTTCATTATATGCAACTCCAATTAAACCATAATCACATCCACTTTTTATTTAAGCCATAATTAGGGGTGTACACGGTTTGGCCAACCCGACCAATCCAAACCGAACCGACCATATTTCGGCCGAACCAAACCGATTTTTTTCAACCCGATATATAGTTGGGTTGAAAAAATGTCAACCCGATTTAATTGGGTTGGATATGGTTTTCGATAATTTTAAATCAATCCAACCCAACCCGATTAAAATTTATATGTACATGCTAATAAGTTAATCCAAAATTATGTTTAGGCCATTTACATATATTCATATATCTCTAACTCTAAATGTAACTTATAATCTTCGTGTTCATAGTTCATTTCGTAACAACAATAGATGTTTGATTAGTGTTATATTTTTGCATTTATGATTCATTCCAATATATAAAGCATAAGCAATATTATTAGTACTTTTGATGTCGAAAATTAGATGTTTAAGACTATTCAATATGGAGGATTGTAATATTGTTTTGAACTATTTTCAAGTATTTTAAACTTTAAAACCTTATGTTTTATTATAATTTTTTATATTAATTTTGTATATTTAATAAACCGATCAAACCGATCCAAACCGAACCAAACCGAAGTATACAAATTGGTTTGGGTTACAAATTTAAACAGTTTGGGTTGGGTTGAAATTTTAAAAATCCGAATTAATTGGGTTGGGTTGCTAAATTCTCCCAACCCGCACAACCCGATCCGTGTACACCCCTAGCCATAATCATAACGAGATCAGAAGTTGTGCACTTATAATATTAACCAAGGTTCACCAACTGAGGTTATCTATCCATCCCATACCCATACTAACTAACTACTTACACTTATCAAAACTAATTAAGAATCATGCTTTTTTGAAACAATTACTCAAAGAGGTTGTAAGCGTGCTTAAGTATTTATAATTGCAACATTAAGAACTCAAAATAAAGTTCAAGAATAAATTTAAAATCATATATAAAGAATCACCTTATCAAAACAAGCTTCGAATTAACAATCACAGTAGCACAACAATATCATCGACTGAATATACACGCGTATGTGTGTGTATATACATATCAAAGACAAGAACTGAAACAAGGCAGTAAGTTTTGGATCAATACAACCGGAACAAGGATTATACGACGACCTGAAAGTGGCCGGAAAACAGAACCTGAATCACAGCGGCCGGGGGAGGACAGGAGAAGAAGGGAAGCACCATGAGACCGGAGAAAAGAGAAAGAGAGCCCAGAGATGAGAGAGATCGATCGATGGGAGAGATAGAAATGCCCCCGTCTGTGTCTTTTTCTTTTTCTTTTTCTTTTTTTTAAACCACCATCTCTTGCCACATTCTAGTGAGGATGGAAAACATGCCACTTATAAAACAAATGAACACATACCCCGAGAGTCTGGATCCTGTTCCGCGCTTTGCAATTTAACGAACTAATTTGCGGGTAAAAATAACCCGAAAAATCACCAAAACAAATTTTAAAATTCTCGGAATATTTAAAAACTAGTAAAATATAAATTCCATAATTTTTGAAACATTTTTGAATTAACTTTGGCCCCCTCCTAAATACAAATCAGAAAATCATTTGGGGATAAATGATTGACGAAATATTATTCTCTAAATTTTATAAATTCCTATAAATAATTATTGCGATTTTAAAGCTATAAAAATAATTTTATAGATAAAATCAGTATTTATGAAAATAAATCTTCAGTAAAATCCCATTTAAAAACATAAATAAATTAATACGACTCAACGATTAATAAGATACACGATTCTCAACTGCCTCTGAGTCACACATAATTAATATTAATACAACACATAGCTGGTAGAATCATATCATATATTAATTTATTTAATATTCATATTTTAATGACACAAAAATACAGATCATTATAACTTAATTATGAAGCTAACACATAACAGCTAATCATCAAGTGCTTATACATGCAAACATATAATATTCTTCACATTTAGCCATATATTTTACCTACTAAATATTGACAATAACAAATAATATTTGCAGTCTTTAATAAAATATAAATGGCTTATTCTTAAATATTAAATGCATGCTCGTGTGTGCTTCTTGGACCGAGATGTGACAGGTGTTATGCAAATTAGTAGTTAGGATAGGGATATACCTAAACACCCTAGATAGTCATTATAAGGCGGTACTTAGTGTTTTTCATATATTTAAATTCTTTGTAGGACTACGGGAATTAATTAATGAATTAGTATCACTTTAGATTCGGAAGGTCCTCACTCCTCGTGATGATTTAAAAGCCTTAGACTAGTAACTAGAACACTGAAATAGAGAATGTAAGAGTAATTTATAGAAGTACACAAGTTGAAGTTAAAGGCCTAGTCTCATTAATACTGAAGATTTACTTGTGTTAGTTTATTATTCAAGTGCTAATCTTTTTATACTTTTATTTACTCAAATTAGAGGAACAACGGTGTTTGACAGTTAGCAACTTAGAATTTGTCTCCGTGAGAACGAATTATTGTCTACTTGTTAAGACATGTACACTTGCATTTGAGTAAAATCGCTAACAAGTTTTTACGCCACTGTCGGGGACTACTTTTAAGTATTTATTTGTTAATATTATTACATTATTTAGTATATTAAGATCAAGTTAGTTTATGTTCTTTTGTTCTTTTTCGTAAGAGTTTAACGTTGTATGCATAAACTTGGGTCATCTTCACTTCTTCCACTTGATTTGGAGATTGAGAAAACTGCAAGAAGGAATAAAAAATATAAGTCAGTTATGTAAATTGTATATTCAGTAGATAAACAATAGACACGTACATGAGACACATTGGGAGATAACAGTTACATACAAGTGAGAAAAGAACACACAGAAAGAAAAAAGAAGACATGGAGAAAAGCCATTGAATTAGGGAGAGAAAGAATTCTAGAGTTTTATCTTCTCTACTTCACTTTTCTTTATTGTAAAATTGATATTGTGTCCTCCTTATTATATTCAGTATTCTCTTTGGTGATTTTTAACTAAACTTTTCTGGGCCTTTGATGGATACCTGTGTATATATATAAAATTACTTCAAGTTCATTATTTTGGTGTTTATTACAATTGCTTATAGTTTTTTATATTCATTGCTTTTGAAGAAGTGATCAATATTAAAATTAATTTGATAATTTAGGTACACTTGGAAAAGGAAGACTAAATAAAGACCTATTCACTATAATTTGGGGTTGGTGTTATGCAAATTAGTGGTTAGGATAAAGATATCTAAACACCATAGGTAGTCATTATAAGGCGGTACTTAGTGCTTTTCAGATACTTAAATTCTTTATAGGAATACGAGAATTAGTTAATGAATTAGTATCATTTAAGATTCAGAAGGTCGCCGTGATGATTCAAAAACCTTGGACTAGTAATTGGAACACTAAAAATAGAAATGTAAGAGTGATTTATAGAAGTACACAAGTTGAAGTTAAAGGCATGGTCTCATTATATTGAAAATTTACTTGTGTTAGTTTGTTATTCAAGTGCTACTCTTTTTATATTTTTATTGGCTTGAATTGGAGGAACAACCGTGTTTGATAGTTAGCAACTTAGAATTAGTCTCTGTGGAACGAATTATTGTATAACTTGTTACGACATGTACACTTGTATTTGAATCGTAAAATCATTATGTCTTAGAGGTAACGTCATGCCGCACGTCACTGAAGCAATCAGAATTATGGAAGCTCTAAGCTGGATAAAGAATCAGGGTTGGAATAATGCGATTCTGGAGACATAGTGCTTGGTAGTTATGCATCCAATTCGTAGTTCTACAACTATATTTTTGTACTTCGTTAGAATCATATCCGAGTGCCAACAGTATCTCATTGATCAGGGTGTTTCTTTGAGTTTTATTCAACGATCCGCGAATCAAGTAGCTTATTTACTTGCAAATTCTACTAGTTCTATAGTTAATCGTAGTTGGAAAGCTAGCGATGGTCATCGTGATCTTATTATTGTACTGAATTATGATTTGAAGTTTTAATGAATTTCTCTTTTTATGACCAAAAAAAGTTATTGTTATAGGTTACATAGTAGTTAAAACTGTTTATTTATTATTTATTACCATGTAACTAGTGATTATATAGTTAATTTTGGCATTACTAAATGATTTTGTACTTGATAGGTACGTAACTTTGTAATGAACATGGTTGAGATAGGAAACTAAGTTCATATACACTGTAGTAACTACAAACCCTTAAAATTTCAACTTCCTTTTTTCAAATTAAAATACATCAAGCCAAGAAGTATAAGTTATTTTAACATAAGAAACTCCAGTTATATTGTAAATTTAAATCAAAATAATCGAGGTCATAATACATATCAAACAGTTCATGTGGTTATGCTAAATTTCGGTATCATGTACAAGATTACAACAAATATAATGAAAAGGAAGATACGAGGGGTATAAAATTTATTACCAAAATAGTTACAAAATGACACGCGTTATATTTTAAAATGAACCTTAGCATTCACATCAATAATATCAAATAAATTAATTTATACCCACATCAATCAAACTTATTTAGAAAAGAATTTTTGTTTAGTTTTTTGCCTCTAACATAACTCTAGTAAAAATTTGGGTTGGTCAGAAAATCTACTAGTTCATAACTGGGTTATTTAGCGGATACACTAAAAGTTATGTAATTAAAAGAGGCTTATTAACCTTTTGGCCTTAAAGTATATGCGTTTGTACCCATTAACCCCTGAATTCTGCGAGTGTACCCTTTAACCCCCGAGATATGTATTTTCAGACTCTTTAGCCATTTTTACAGTGACAGTAAAAAATCGGAGGGGCGAAAAAGATATTTGACCCTCGAGTTGTACCGTTATAAGGGTTAAGATGTATATTTCTCGTAATTTGAGGGTGAAAAGGTACATCGTAATATACTTCAAGGGCTAACAGCTATTTATCTGGCATAAGGATGATTTTGTACCGCATTCAAACAAGAAATTTCCAGAGCGGCTGCCCCAAGTTGATCATTATAGTATTGTGTCTGTTGTAGTAAATGTTCTTTATAAAATGCTGAAGTTAAGCTGATCTGAAACAATTACACCGATACTAGTAGAACAGTTAAACTGATCTCTGAAATACCACTTACATAATTTTAAAAAGAAGGGATCCTATGAATCTATCCACCACTACTTATTAAGTAAATTAGAACACCAATTAAGTAAATTAGAACATCAAACCGGAGCTACCACCAACTACAAAATCATTCAGAATTCTCAGGTGTCATAAACCTGAAAAAAACTCTGAGTAGAGCCTAGAGGGAAACAATGAATCGTAACACAAACACAAATTCTCTTTTGTTGTTTCTTTGCATGGCTGCGAGTGTAGGTGCAGTTCGTAATCTGAGTAAAACAAGCCCTCCACAGAACCATCACCAAGAAAATGTACACCATCGTGGTTGGATATGGTCATGGTCATGGTTTTGTAGGCCTTTTTACCCATTCCCTCGTAATCCCCCTCCAACGGTTCATCATTATCCACCACACACACCTCCGGTTCATCATTCTCCAGCACAACCTCCGCCACCGCCTCTTTATCATTCTCCATCATGTCCCAAAAAGTTCTCTCCACCTCTTTCAGTCGACAACAAGGCACCATCTTCCTCAGCACCTCAACCATCGTCAGGAGATTTTAATGATCTTGGAAAGTGTGATACGGATTCAGAGGCCAACTTCGTTGGTGATTTGATCAGCTAATTTTTCCGAAGCAGTAATTCTATACGACAGCCTTGTTCCCTGTTTTACTCGCGATTATCGATGAGCCATCCTAGTGATCCTACTATAACAGTCATAAAATATTGTTCCTAGGATCATTATTGTGCAAACATGTAATTACATAATTCAGTAGCTATTGAATCAAGTTTTCTCAATCCAGGAAAAACAAAAGGTGTCATCACTAGAGGTGATGAACAGATTACATGTAGGACACTGTTTCCTCTTAAGACTGTCAATTGAACTGAGACCTACTTGCCTACGATGCCTGCTAGCCTTGATCTGCAAAATACCAGACTCACCCATCACAATCTCTCCAATCAAGTCTTTAAATAGGGATCTCTCGATATCCAAAACCAACCTTGATATTTCCCCATGAAAATTTGTAAAGCTCTCTGAACGGTTCACAACATCTTCCCACAAGATACTTTTCAACCCATCATTCCCTTCCTCTGAGCTGCAAGCCGGTTTCTTGTTCTGAAGCTGTTCAATATCAGAACATAATTCTCTCAGGAGCTTTTGCGCATTGATGGTCTTCCTTGTTACTTTCAGAGGTTTTAAACATGGTTCTGTAGGGTGTGCGAAGGTAGCCAACTTCACACCCAGAACTTCATTAACAGTGTCAAAAAAAAGTTTTCTATGATTTTTTTCATTGTCAGAGTTCAACTGGACAATCTTTCTTGCTCTATAATTTTCCTTGAGTAGATTACTAACTTTGGTTTGTTCCAATACCAAGAATAACTCGAGGTTGATTGGGTATCCTGATTGGTGGAACTGGAAAGCTGTCAAATTCGAGCCAAGGTCTCCGAGGAGAAAACCAGAAGCTAATAATATCTCATATATGTATCTGTCATCAGGGTTGGGGTTCTCACAAAGAGATGCAATATAATCTGTGCGAGCTTCGTCATGACCTGAATTTAGTCTCCTAAGTTTCTGCACCAATTGATTAATGCTTTGTAGTTTCTTCCGATTAATCTTGGATTCAAAACCAGATTCCAGGGTGCTAGATATGTTACTATCAACTGGATGCCACTGCTCTTCTGTTGCAATGTCATTAGATTTCCATACAGAGCTATCTGTAGGTGTAAAATATGACAAGTAAAATTACACGTCGTATGAAGAGAATAACAGACCAATAGATCCCAAACCAATCATTCTCAACATCTCATCCCGTCAAATGACCTCCTGATCTAGACAAACCAAACACAATTAAATTCAAGCGAAATCGTGAACATACTTGTAAGAGTACTCCAATATCCCCGAAGCAGAAAGTGCAATACAAACATATAAGAGTTTAAGAGGCTAAACTCATACAATACAAATACAATCAATTCAAAATCAAAAATAGAGTTTAAGAGTCATGCCAGGAGATTGTTCGTTTGAATGACCATGATTTCACATCACTACGCACTTGTTCAAGCCCAATAGTTTGATCAGGATGAAAGAGGGGATGAGAGGAGACGAAACAGGGGTTATTGAGTTCGTATATATGTTTGTATAAAACATTGTATGTATCGGGCTGTCAAAAGACATGAATAACCCCCTCCGATCTGGGCCTTTTGCTACCCAACTCGGCGCTAGGTTAAAATGACATATTTTGGATACTGGATGGGCGAAAAAGTACGGTTTTAAATTTCAGGGTTTAAGGGGTACACTGGTACAAATATGAAGGTTGAAAATGTCATTAAGCCTAAAATTTATTGCCATGAACTATAGCCTAAGAATTTATTTATGATACCATGCTTATTTATTTTAAATAAATGTCTAATTCCTTTCTATATTTTCCTGATATGCAAATTATAATATTTTTCAATAATAAATGACAGATATTACAATTACAAAATAGAAAAGGATTATTTTCCTATTTTGTCGGGTGTTCTCCATCTTTTACGTCATCATTTGTCCATGTAATAAAGAAGATGGAAGCTATGGGCATAAATGGTGTCTCTGCCGTGTTGCTGACCTCGTAGGCGCATGAAAGTCCAGCAGATCCAGCTCCAACAACGACGACATCTGTGTCAGCGTATGTAATCATATTGTTTTGAGGCTGATGAAAGAGATGGGGTTAATGTTGTAGCCATGGTTGCCATTGGTTATCTGTTCTTTTGGTAGCCTTAACGCGTTTTCATAAATGTGTTTTTTCATCCTCAAAATATCATAAATATATCTTTTAACGCTTATAACGGTACAACTAGGAGGTTAAATATGCTTTTTGCCCCTCCAATTTTTTATTATCAAGATAAAAAGGATTAAAGGATATGAAAATACATACCTTGAGGGTCAAAAAGTACGCTCGCAGAGTTCGGGGGTTTATGGGTATAAATGCATATATTAAGGGTCAAAAGGTTAATAAGTCATTAAAAGATCATACTCCCTCCGTCCCAATTTATATGTCATATTTAATTTTTTGTGGTCAAATTGACTCAATTTTGACTGTAAATTAAATATCAATCTTTCATTATTTTGAAAAACCGAAGAATACGTATTAAAGTAAATTATGTGTACTTTCTAATGACATAATTTTTATAATTTTTTTCGATTATATACTATATGAAATTTTCAGTCAAAATTGGGTCAGTTTAACCGCACAAAGTCAAACATGACAGATAAATTGGGACGGATAGAGCATTTTTTAAAATTTTACTTTGTTCGGTCAATTAAAATTAATAAAATAAAAATACATTAGTAAACTAGATGACTAACAGAACTTTAAAATTTAAATTCTTTTAAATAACAGAATTTTAAAATTTTATGTTACCGTGCTAATGTGCTATAATATTTGCCGCAAGATACGCACTTTAAATAAATCAGGACTCAATAAAAAAAAATTAATCAAATTCGACTCGGTTAAGAAAAAACTCCCCCAAACTAATTAGAAAAAAACTCAATTCGAATATGTTTGTGTCCGGACCTAACCAGAATAACTACTGTATGTTGCAGCTCAAGTGTGTATGCTTGTAGCCAATAATCTTTAGAATGACAACTACATTTCCATTCTCTTATCCAAATATTTACAACAACATTACATCAACAAAACCACACACACATTTAACTAGCCCCTTATCACTCTTGCCTAATTGCACTTCCCTGAATGAATTCAAGCAAATCCAAGCTTATTCCATCAAAACCCACCTCCAAAATGATATCTTTATCCTATCCAAGTTCATTAATTTGTGCACACTTAACCCAAATGCTGCTAAAATGGAATATGCCCACCAACTGTTTGATATAATTTCTGAACCAGATATTATACTTTTTAACTATATGGCTCGTGGGTATGCTCGTTCTGACACTCCACTTGCAGCATTTCTGCTTTTTGTGCGAGTTTTGTGGGTTGGTATTTTTCCCGATTATTACACGTTCCCTTCTCTTTTGAAGGCTTGTGCTAAGGGGAAAGGTTTAGATGAAGGGAAACAATTGCATTGTTTTGCTGTTAAGTATGGGCTTAATGATGATATTTATGTGTGTCCAGCTCTGATAAACATGTATATTGAATGCAATGACATAGGTTCTGGTGGGCTAATTTTCGGTAGGATAGTGGACCCGTGTGTTATTAGTTATAATGCTATTATTAGTGGCTATGTGAGAGCTAGTGAACCGAATAAAGCGTTGTCAATGTTTCGTGAATTGCAAGCTAAAAAGTTGGAGCCTACGTATGTCACAATGCTTGGTGTGCTTTCGTCCTGTGGATTGTTGGGAGCCTTGGACTTGGGGAAATGGGTTCATGGTTATGTTAAGGAACATGGGTTTGATCAGTACGTGAAGGTGAATACTGGACTTATTGATATGTATGCGAAGTGTGGGAGTTTGGATGATGCGGATTCTGTGTTTGAGAGTATGGCTTTTAAAGATACACCAGCTTGGTCAGCGATGATTATGACGTATGCACTTCATGGTCAGGGTGTTAGAGCTATTTCTTTATTCGAGAATATGAGAAAGGCTCGAGTTCAACCAGATGGAATTACGTTTTTGGGTCTTATAAATGCATGCAATCATGCTGGTTGGGTCGAGAAAGGATGGAAATATTTTAACAGTATGAGAGACGAATATGGAATCAATCCCGGTATTAAGCACTATGGATGCCTGTTAGATTTGTTGGGTCGAGCTGGATGCTTAGATGAAGCTTATAAGTTTGTAGAGGAGTTGCCAATTAAGCCCACTCTATTGTTGTGGAGAACATTGTTGGCTGCTTGTAGCAGTCATGGAAATGTAGATATGGCTGAGCGGGTCATTGGTCGAATTTTTGAATTAGATGATTCTCATAGTGGGGATTATGTAATCTTGTCAAACATGTGTGCAAGAGCAGGAAGATTGAAAGATGTAATTCATTTGAGGAAACTAATGAAGGATAAACGTGTTGCGAAGTTGCCTGGATGTAGCATGATAGAAGTGAACAATAGGGTTCATGAATTTTTCTCCGGGGATGGTACGCATGCTGAGCACCGGGAGCTCCATGAGGCACTTGATATGCTTTTTGAAAAGTTGAAGTTGGTGGGATATGTTCCTGAAACGTCTCTTGTACATTATGCAGATATGAACGAAGAGGAGAAAGAAATTGCTCTCAGATATCATAGCGAAAAGCTAGCTATTGCATTTGGGCTGATAAACACTCCTCCTGGGACAGCAATACGTGTTGTGAAGAACATTAGGGTCTGTAGAGATTGTCATTCTGCTGCTAAACTTATATCGCTAATCTCTGGTAGAAAAATAATTCTTAGAGATGTACAAAGGTTTCATCATTTCAATAGTGGAAAATGCTCGTGTGGGGATTACTGGTAGTAAAAACGGAAAAGGAGTTGGAAGTATTTGTAACATTGGAGAGGTGAGCATGGCATGCCTTTTCTTTTGGTATTGTATTACATTCTCATTACAGGTTATATATATATATTATAAATACCCTTTTAGTAACAATTTGATTAGTATTTAGTGTTTACAATGTACACAACTCAGCCCTTATAGCTCAGTGTTTGAGCGCCAGTCTTGTAAACTGGAGGTCCGTAGTTCGATCCTGCGTGAGGGCATTTATTGTTCATGATGTTTTTCGCAATGTCTGGGCAACCCTGCGTGAGGGCATTTATTGTTCATGATGTTTTTCGCAATGTCTGGGCAACTCAACATCTTAACCTCTTCATTTGGTATGTACATCTTACCCTGTTTTCTTTGGTATGTTATCTTTAATATTGATCTTTACTTTAGAGTCTATCAGTATGGGAATGAAATTCTGCAGACACATTCCTTTCTTTAGAACAATCTGGTTAACATTCAATTTTATCTACATGTGCTTTCTTGATTTTCATTCTGTCTTCTAATTTCAGATTTCGTCTAGAATCGTGGGAATCAGATTATACTTAAAAATTTACTTTCAGTTCTTTCTTAAATATTGGTACCAACTATGACTGATTGAGAGTAACATCATTGGGAAATCGTTAAACCTTGGATTTCTTAACTTTTACATCTAGTAATCCCAGAAACTGGATTCTATTTAATAAGACAAGAAGTTTACATTTTAGATATAGAACTGAGAATTACTTGTTGTGGCTTTGAGAATTGAGGTTAAATACCATTCTCTATCAATTCGTGTTGTCCGTCTACAATAACAATCTTGTATATGCAATTCAAAGACATATCATGTAACTGGACTACCATCTCTATTACGAGGTGATAGCATCCTATCTCATAAACTTGCTATCGCGCTATCATGTGAATAAAATTGAAGAACAATAAGCTAGGGATTGGTTTAGTTAGTCCATCTTTGTTGAAACAAAGTGTTCCAGTTATTTTAGTGTAATTTTTAAGCTCACCTAATTCTGGCATCTCTCGTCTAGTGATCTGTACACAGTACACAGATAGTAGACTTGTTCTAATCAGCAATCAGTTGGATTGATGACCACAGCTTCATATCAGTAACATAGTATGCCTCAAGATGACAGATTTGATCATTTATTCTGACAATTAATCAGGTATAGGGGTCTAACTGAGTCCAACTATCTGTAAGCTTTAAACCTACTCGATTTCGACCCATGAAATACTGGGCTAGTGATGCTTGTGAATCTCGTCAAACTATCATATCTCATTATTTGTTAAATAATAAATTCAGCTTTCTTATTATAGATTCAGAATGAATTTCTATTTGTTATGCTTCATATAAACGAGTTTGAGTTTCTGTTATGTTAAATAAGATATATTTTATTTTTTGCTGAATAGGTTTATTAAGATGTCTGATTATTTCGAGATTTTGAGCTCAGACAATATTGAGGCTTATTGAGATAATTTCCGAAATCAAATTTTTTGATTGGATTGAGCTTGACATTCAAACATGTAGTAGACAGAGTTCAAATGTGCAAATCTTCATTTTAGGCTTATTCGAGTTGTTTACTGTTGAACCTTGAATCCCTGATACATGAATATTTTTTGGTATCAAAATATATCGTTCATTTATCGATAACAAAAAAACTCGCTCATTCTAGTTGTACTTGTACCAAACTATCTGATATATTTACTTGTACCAAACTATATGATATATTCATTTGTCGAGATTACTGGGCTATTCAGAGTTCACCTCCTCCTCAAAGCCAGAGGTATATTTATAATCTTTTCTAAAACAGAGGGCTATATGTACAGACAAGCATGATACTGTATCTTACAAAATAAATAAATTAATAGTTGAGCTTTAGAGATGAGTGGACAAGTTAGAAAATTCTTAATCAAATTCCTAAGAAGTTTCTTTAAATTTAGAGGTGTTGTGTACTGTGTAGCTCCAAGTGTTTCAAAAGCTTGATTATTGAATGGAAAACAAAGTAAATGTGTATATCACCAAACAGTTAATTTAAATATTTACTTCGAATAGAATGTGATTAGTCTTTTATATGTTTATAGAGGGCAAAGTCAAGAATTATTAGACCAAGTGAATCCTGTCACTGCTATTACCAAGTATTTTATATGCTTCAACGTACATTCTAATAGCAACTTCAGGGAAACATTTATAAGTTATTAATAAACTAGAAATGACAGATATTTTTAATTTCCAACTAATTTTATAAAATATTCGAACTTTTCACACACTAAGATAACGACTGAAGAAAAATATGCTGCTAAGTAATTAATAATTACGTAGTTAAATTCCTATGAATTGACCGCAAAAAAAGTTAAATTCTCCTCTCAGAAGGAGAATTAATGATTATGTTTGTTGAACAATCAGAGTTTGTCGTTTAAATGTGGTTTACCCTGATTTGCAGGTTATTAAGTGAGTCCGTAGAGTTTATCACTGCGCACCGAAAAATAGCGAACGCGGATTTTTTTGGGATTAAAAAAAATGATGAAAGGAGTATTAAAAACCTAAACACGGAGCCCCGAAATTCACCAACTCCACCACCTCGAAGAGGTACTTAGTCGTCTTTCTGTTAAACATAGCCGAGATTTATTGAATTGGGCTTCCTGGTTTTCAGTTTTCTAGCAATTCATTTTGTTTTCGTTAAGCAGTGCAATTATTTGCATCATTTGTTTGATTGTGTAGTTGTTTTCCTAATTACTTACTTTACTACACCCAGTGTTCTAAAAGTCAATGATTAATCGGCGATTAATCGTTATTTATAGGCTATTTATAGGAAATTGAACTGATTAAGCGACAGTGTTTAAAAAATCGATGATTAATAGACAATTAATCGCTATTTATAGGAAATTGAACTGATTAAGCGAAAATCGGATTAAAAATCGTTTTTTACAAAACACTGTCAAAAATCGGGAAAATCATATTAATCAGTCAAAAATCGGGTTAATTTGTGAAAAATCGGTCTCATTAGTAAAAATTTGAAATATATTACAAAAATAAAATTTTATAAAAAAATTAAGGAAAATAGTAATTTGGCATACAGATTTACTATTTTAAATGATTAAATAATAAACTTTCTTAATTTTTCATCTCAAATTAATCTCAATTCATAAATTAGATCTTAAGGATTATATTTACTTTAGTAATATTTTATATTTTAAATTTATTTGTAAGAAATTATAAAAATTATATATGTATAATTAAAATAGTAAAATATTACATATTTTATTATTTACAAATGAAAACAATATTAACTTAGTTCTGTTTTATGACATGATTAATCATTCCGATTAATTCCTGATTACCCGATTAATCACTTGACAGTACTTCACCTGTTAAGTGTGATTCATGCTTTTTAGTTTTTACAACACGGACTACACATAAAGGACCGCATATATTTTTATTTTATTTTTTTATTTTTTTTGAAAAACAAAGAAATTTTATTGATTATAAATCATTTGCCAGTACACTTGAAACCTTAATAGGAATAGAAGTCCTATCGAAAACTCGATCTGGAAATGAATAAGACAAGCGTGCTAACTCGTGCGCCGCCTTATTAGCAGATCGTTTTACAAAAAACAGCGAAACTGTGTTGAGCTCCTTTAGCAAACTTCGACAATCAGTAATAACCTGCCCAAACGGAGAATGAAGCGGAGTATCACTGTGAATGGCTTGAACGACCGATAAACAGTCAGACTCCACTATAACCTTACTCCAGCTTGCATCCTTGATCCAGCTTAAAGCTTCTTTGACAACCATAACCTCTGCCATATTAGCTGAAATTAACCCCAAATTGTACCGTGTCCTAGCTTGCAACACCTGGCATGTGCTATCTCGATTCACTATCCCTATGCCTGAAGCATTTTGCTCCGCAAACGTTGCTGCGTCGACTGATATCTTCATAAAATCCGACTGTGGTGCCACCCAAATTTCTTTCCCATCACCCTCGACAAAGTAAGGATATTGAGAAATCGATTTTTGTTTTTGAGCTTGGATCCATTGTAGAAGATACTGCTTAGCCCTTGCAATTACAACATTTACTCGCGTATAACTATTGTTCCAGACCAAATCATTTCTTGCCTTCCAAATCGACCAACACATAGTTGCTACCTCTGCCCTCTTGTCTTGATCACATATCTGTAAAACTCTCTCCCACCCCTGCTGCAAACTCTCATAATTACTACTCAGAATCTGAGGGAGAACGAGATGCCAACATTGAACCGCTAGAGCACAATGACAAAATATATGCTCAATAGACTCCACTCCCAGACGACACATTTTGCATATAGGGTCTACCTGAACATGTTTCTGTAAAAGAGATGACATAGAAGGTAAGCAGCTTGACAAAGAACGCCACATTAAATTTAGAACCTTTTGGGGAGCCTTGATTCTCCAAGTCTTACGCCACATACTATTTTGATCATCTGGCCTCCAAACATTTTTTTGAGCTTGTAAGAGACGGTAAGCACTACGGACTGTGTACTTACCAGATGCTTCCTTACCCCAGTAGACTGAATCATCCTCCAGAGTGTCACTCAAAACAATACGGCGAATACATTGTTGGTCTCTTGTATTAAACATATCACCCAAAATTTCCTCATCCCATCCACGATAGTCTGCAGCCATGATAGCACTAACCTTATGATTTATTAAGCCTTCAGCATTTGACGTGATGAAAGGGTTGTTATCATCCAACAACCAAGGTTGTCCCACGATGTTAACCAAGTTACCAGACCTAGTCTTCCATCGCATTCCCGCAGAAATAACCTGCTTAGCTTCCCAGACACTACACCAAACGAAACTGGAATTGCTACTAGTCGAGGCCTCCATGAAAGAGCAATTTGGAAAGTACCGAGCTTTGTATATTCTGCTAACTAGGCTGTTAGGATTCGTAATAAACCTCCAAGCTTGTTTTCCCAACATTGCGAGATTAAAATCCCTGAAATCTCGAAACCCCATGCCTCCTCCAGATTTGTGCCGACTCAACCTGTCATAACTCATCCAATGAATACTCTTACTTGCATTTCTCTTCGTGTTCCACCAGAAACGAGCAATATTCCTTTCTATATCTTTTGTGATGTCCAGAGGGAGTAAAAATACAGACATTGCATAAGTTGGCAAAGCTTGTATCACTGACTTCACCAAAGTCTCCTTCCCGCCTTGATTGATAATCTTTCCATCCCAATTTTGAGTTCTTCTTTTTACTTTCTCCTTTAAATAACCAAGAGTAGCTATCTTACTGCGCTTCATCATATTCGGTAAACCCAAATACAAACAGTTTTCATTCGCCTCCTCCATATGAAGAATAGAACAAATCTGATGCTTCTCAGAAATGCAGGTGTTTGTACTGAAAAAAATTGAAGATTTAGACCTGTTAACTTGCTGTCCCGAGGCCATCTCAAACTTTTCTAAAATTTCTAGCATACAGTACACTTCCCTCTCCCCTGCCTTACAATATAAATACGAATCATCCGCAAACAACATATGATTAATAGATGGAGCTCTTTTGCAGATTTTTACACCCTTGATCAGCTTATGCCTCTCATAATCATTAAGCATTGCAGAAAGCCCCTCTGCACAAAGAATAAAAAGATACGGAGTCCAAATGGAAAGGAACATTTGTGAATAGCCCTAAAATTTTACAAATTTTACCACACCCAATTTTTTTTCCTGTAAATACTAATGGAAGGATTAATTTTATTTGTACTACCTCCTTAAATTCAACACACTTATCATCATCAACCAACCAAACCAAGAAATATGCATTTAGTTTTAATTTTGGAAAGTATAGAATGCACAAATTCAATTAAATTTTGTAAAACATCAAGAATGCACAAATTCAATTAAATTTGTATCCATATTAAATATCTGAAACCTTTAAAACTTGTTAAATCTAAGATGAATACACAAAATCTGAATTGAATACCGGAGATATATAAGCACATGTACAAATAAAGATAATGATGGAAATGTGGTAGTAGAGATTAGAATTAGCAAAGAAAGAAAGTTTTGGATCCAAATCAAACAAACACAGCTTCATCACCCAACACTCCAATAGCATTTATCATCTCCATACCAGTTACCTGACTCCTCTCATAAATTCGCTTTAGCCCCCTTGTCTCTTTCCCTACTACGCCCTAAATATAAACATACAAACAATAAATTTCAATAAATCTCAATTAATAATTTTTGCCCGAACCTCCAAAACAACCAAGACTGAAACTAAGAACTACTACTAGTTCAAAAGTTTCTGATTTTTCCAAAACGAGTTGGATTTTAGCTTGACTATTCTCTTTTCTCTTCCTAGTTCTGCAACTGCTTGCAACATTATATAGTCTTCTTCTTAATACCATAATAAACCTCAAAGATATATATGCACACAGTAAATGTTTCCATCTTCCAACTCCCACCAACTTTTATTTACTCTCATGACCTGAACCTTGAACAAACCCTAGTTATCTCCATCTTTTACAAAATGGCAAGGCTCCTCACAGCTGACATTCTTAACCAACCACCACCTCCTCCTCCTCCGGATCTCATCTACAACACCGGTATCATCAACCAGTTCCCCGCCTCCTCACCGCCCTCGTCTTCTTCTTCATCTTCCTCCTCATCAATAGTAATAGTCATAATTATTATAACTTCAGCTATCATAATTTCAGCTTCTATTTATCTCATTCTTCGGTATCTCTCGCGACGCTTTCATCGTTCATTTTCTGACGTCATTATTCCATCTAACGGCAACTTCTGCACCGAGAACGAGCTGATTATAATTAATGACACACTGCCTTTATTTACGTTTAGTTCTGTTAAGGGAAATATTGTTAGCGGAGACTGTGCAGTTTGTTTGTCGAAATTCGAGGCACAAGATCAACTCAGATTACTTCCGTTGTGTTGTCACGCATTTCATGTTGCGTGCATTGACACGTGGCTGACTTCGAATCAAACATGTCCGTTGTGCAGGTCCACTATACATCCGACAGAATCCGATGTTTTGGACAAAATACTTAACACTGTCTCGAATGATAATGTCGGTAATAGTTTTCGAATAGAAATTGGAAATATTAGTCGAAGAACTGATTCCATTTCTAATGACAATAGGAGATCCTATTCCATTGGCTCTTTCGACTACATTGTTGATGATGCAGGTTACGAGGTCTCGAGAGCATCGACTCATAGGAGAGAGCCTTCAGAAGCTACGTCGAATGTCGATAAGGACTCGGTTGGAGCTCCTGTAATGCCTCCAGGAGAAAGCTTGGCAGCAGAAGTTGCTGGTGGTCGGAACAGCTGGCTGAGAGACTATGTTGATCGAATTGCATCGATTTCTTCGAGATCGATACGGAGCTCTGGAAGGTTTTTGTCCGGTAGTAGTCGTCGTAGTGAGCCTGTGTTGGCTGTCGGAGATTTAGAATCTAGTAGAGTTGGGGAGGAGATTAGTGAGTTGTTTCGGTGGCTTTCGGGGGTATGAATAGTAAATTTACTTTTACAGTAAAGGTAGATTTGTAATTTTATACATTTTTTACTGCTAAAAAAATATGTGTAATTTTTCTGCTACACATATTTTCGACATCTCAACTATGTAAATATAAATTTTCACTTTTTTGATAAATTTAATCAAGATAGTATGTATATTTAATTACAGTTGTAACCACTTACATAGGAGTTTATGGTAATGAGTTGTTGGAAGTAGATAAACTGCACAAAGAATGTGAAAGTAATGATAGATGAATAAGTTGAAAAAAAAGAAAATTGTGTTGCAGAAGGGGGTGCCTTTTTTTTAATTTTATCACATGAATGGTTAGTTGCATTTGGAATTTTGGCCCACGAAAGAGGAAATCTTGTTTATTATACAACTGTAAACTCTCAGTTCTGATGTTTTCTAGATAATTCTTGAACAGATTCTAGACATAAACTGTTGAACAGATAATCCATTCTAGCATAAACTGTTCTGGCTTTGAACACATTGTTTAAGGATAATACAAAACAATTAAAGAGATTGAGATAGAAATCGATCTTCATTAGTCATTGTGATATAATGTCTCTCAGTTCTACCAGCTACAGGAAATCCGGATTTTTTTACTTCATTCGACAGGTAAGTGTTGTTTGTACAGAACCAGATTTGCATCATTACCTTAGGTTTTCTTGTTTATAACTTCACCTGTGTCTTACTTACTGTGTTGATGCTTCTGTTATATATATGAAGTAGCTGGGATTTTTGTTCAGCACCGATCAATACTACGGCTACAAAAGGGAGGAATCTGCAGCTGAATCTGTTACTGGTGAACTCCAGCCTTATTATAGGATGGCTTTTGAAATGCCTCTGAATATCCGGTAACACAAATCTAAGGTACAACATTGTGTGAAGTTATCCTTTAATTTTACATGTTTCACGCTTCAGCCATTTGATACAGTCTTCTTCAGCTACGTAACTGATTTAACTTCTCTGCAACAGTTGAATGTTACACTACTGCAACAAGTATGAACTTTAATTAGTTAGTTTCTTTGTTTATATGCTTTTGCATTCTATGTTTTGAATGATTAAGTTTGTGCCACTGAATTTCAAGAAGCAACATGCACACCGGCACTTGAGGTGCTTCGATCTCTCGAGAAAACAAGTCAATAGATATTAACGTAGTATACAGAGTGAAATCCGAATAGAGTAGGTTGTATAATCTAGTATGCTGGACATGACACTTTTATACATATGTTTCTAAATCCTTCGTTGTGTGAGTCCTTGTATATGCAAATATAATGTAACATGGATCTAATGAGCTGAACGCAAAAGATTTGACCATCGTTGTCCTTCCAAGTGCCAAGCATCAACGAATTTTCGATATGGTCTTGTCGATGTAAACAACATTGCACACGTTCAGAGTCTGTTCCTGACCAACATTACAATTTTCAATCCGATTTTAGCTCAAAGAGAGAGTAAAGCTCCCCCAGATATTAGCATCAATCTGAAAACTTCAGGTTAACAAAGGATAGTATCTTATATTCCTTTACCTCCATTTTGACAGGGTGGTAAATTAGAGTTGTTGTGTTGTGGTAGCAATGTATTTGTGTATATGCAACTATTTTAGTTTGATCTCACTCAGTCACTCTGTTAGAGCTAAGTAGCATCATCGTTTTCTGAAGTTACGGAGAAGTTAGAAAAGAGCAACAACAATTAGAGAAAGTTGATCCTTTGTGATCTTGTTAAGATGATCAAACCAAATGGGAAATTCATAGCATTGATAGCATAACAATGATATTGGGTTCAGTCTCGTGGTGTAAGACAAATGATATATCTGGACAGATTCAACTCAGAATAGGTACAAACCGTTGTATTCTTTTTTGAAACTGAACAAGATGAATTTCACCAGATATCTAGATATCTGTCTAAACTTCAGCATCAAGTTCTACTGAATGTCCCAAACTACCATCAAATCCGCAACCTTCTAGGCTATTACTAATCTGCCAGATGCGCACCTCTTTCCCCAACTTACGGTTAGTCTTCAACATGTCAGTACGGTATTCGAATTCTGATTTTTCTCAGAAAAAAGGTACATGTCCTAATTATGTCTCATCATCCATCAACTGCTTAGATTTACCAAATGAAGATTGTTAAAGCTTTTCACTGTTTACATAAAAGAGATCTTTCAAGTTGGATGTTGGCACACTCATAAGAATAGGAATCCTCCTCATACTTGCGTTAGGAAGATGGAAAAATGAATAAATAAACCAAAACTTGGCTCCAAAACTTGAAGTTTGGCAGCCATGATTAGTGGTCAAGATTTATGCTTCATCCAACCTGTTGAGGCTTATGCCTTGTAAAGATTTAGACCATCCTTCACGCCATATAAGACTTCGCCTTGCAAGCTACTACAACAATTATTTTTCAAATTCCACCATAATAACTACTTCAAATCCTTGTAATCAACTAATATAGACATATTAACATATTATAACTCTTGTACATGCTGGTGCCTAAATATTTTGCCTATAAATAAAGCTGTGTCAGATTGGAGTCCATATGTTGTACCTTTTTACCTTTTTTCCCCATATAAAAGTATCTTACTAAGCTCAAAAGAGAAATAGCACAATTTAAAGATGAATCTCTCAATATTGATTATGAGTCTGGCCATACAATGCCTAATAGTTGCCTGTGTTTCAAGAGAGTTCGATTTCTATTACTTTGTTCAACAGGTAATCTGAAAAGCAGAGCTTCATTTATCATGCATTATTGTATATGACCTGCGATGTGGGTTAATTATCTACTTTGCTTCCTGATTGCCTGAAAATTTGTGTACACGTATGCAGTGGCCGGCCTCGTACTGTGATACGAAGCGAAGTTGCTGCTACCCGAAAACAGGGAAGCCAGCAGAAGACTTTAGCATTCATGGGCTATGGCCAAACTACAAAGATGGCACCTATCCTGCCAACTGTGACTCTGCCAACTTGTTTAACGATTCTGAGGTATCCACTCTAGTCCCCAATGTTCCTGGCCGCATTTTATTTTTACATAATACGGAATTATGATTCATGGTTTCCTTCTTAACCAATTACCAATGTGAGTACAGATTACAGATCTTGAAAGTAGACTAGAAAAGGAGTGGCCATCACTAGCATGTCCAAGCAGTGATGGCATGAGGTTCTGGGGACACGAATGGGATAAACATGGCACTTGTTCCCAGTCATTTCTCGATCAACATTCTTATTTCAAAGCTGCTCTCAACCTCAAAAACAAAGCTAATCTCCTCCAAGCCTTAGACAAAGCAGGTACAGATACTTCATAAGTCACCACCTGCATTTCACTGTACTCTTTGTTAACATCATGTAAAATCGTATCATATTAAAAATCGAAAGAGGAGGAAATTTTGAAGTATAAAGCTTTTTTATCACAGGAATCAAACCAGCAGACGGGAAATATTACAGCTTAGAAAGCATCAAAGACGCGATTAAAGAAGCGACGGGGTACATTCCATACATTGACTGTAATGTGGATGCTTCAAGAAAGTACCACCAGCTCTACCAAGTGTACATGTGCGTTGAAGCATCTGGTTCAGAGTTCATCAACTGTCCTGTTTTCCCTCATGGAAGATCATGCACTTCTCAGATTGAATTCCCTTCTTTCTCTCATATCAAGTCTTCACATCAAGAACTTTGATTACATACACTAATTCATAATAATGTATAAATCGGATTTGAAACTGGGAGTAAGAAATATGTGTTGTTTTTTCTCATTCTACAAGCAAGGGTATTAGATTGTGACAGCTAACAAATGTACGAATCATCGAACAAAAATTACTGTACTCTGATCATTAAAAAACTAGAAAATTCATTCAAAATTAGATGTCAAGTTGGGGTGAGAACATCCAAATTTCATATTTCTTTTGATCAAATAAAAATTTCATGCACAGGGTTGCCCCTCACTATTTTAATTTTAATATGCCTATATTCGGATCGTTTTAACAGTTTTATTATTTAAATTATACTAGTTCATAACCCATGCTAAGCACGGGGCAGAGTTAATTTATTTAAATAATTTTTAAAAATCATAATAATATAAGTGACATGTCAAAATTTCTAATTTTTACTCCGAAAATCAAACCCTTACGTAGGATACTTGTGTTATGATTATAATAAAAGATTATAATTATTATACGATTTCAAAATATTTATTATTTTATTAAAATATACTAATGAGTCATACGATAAATATGATTACTGAGTTAAAATTAATATAAGAAATATAATTAAAAAACCGGGAAAATAGTACATATAATATTTTAAGTCACATAGAAGTAACATAATAATAAAAAATATACACTTAGAATTATAATAAAATTCGAAAAGGGGTGAAACCAAAAATTAATAAAACAAAAAACGTATAATATATTAAATTAGTAATACACAAGAGAATGAGAAACACAACGGTTAAAGATAAAAGGTTGAAACAAAAATAAAACTAAACTTAATGGAATTATAAGACATGTAAAAGTATAAGGAAGTAAAAATAAGACTAAATTTAATAGAATCATAAGACACGTACAAGTATACGATGATAACAGGACCCATAATAATATAGTATAGATAACTTATAATTCTACTTCTTTATATCTTTTAATTCTACTAAAAGTTTTAGTTACACCATTTATTCGTGTATGAATATCTTATACTTCTACATGTATTATGTTCTATTAAGTTTGATTTTTTTTGTATTAAGTTTGATTTTTTTTTTGTTATCGTATACTTCTACTACATGTCTTATGATTCTATTAAATTTAGTCTTATTTTTGCTTCCTTATACTTTTACATGTCTTATAATTTTATTAAGTTTAGTTGGGTCATCTTAACCACAGCCCTTAGGGCTGTTGATAAAAACATAATTTTCAACACTTACAAATTCTGATTTGTGCTCATATTATATATGCAGGGCAGTTAAATTTATGAAAATAAGAGTAAATTTTGATATAAAATACACATGCATTTAATGCTTAAACATAGCCCCTAAGGGCTGTGGTTAACATTTTCTAAAAGGTTTATTAACACCTTCCTAAAAACTTGGTTAACACATTTAGTTCGTTAACACCTTCCTAAAAAGTTAGTACAATATAATTTATTTAAAAATATTGGATCATGTATCTAATATAACTACAAATTCTATAAAATTATTATTCAAATTTAATTATTAATCACACTCAACTTCTTTCTTTCTGTTATTAACTTTGGTAATTCAAATTATAAACATAACAAAATAATTAATAAATCAAGATTTTTTTAAAGCAATACTAAAAAAAACTAATACCAAATCTTTCATGTACACCGGTGCTATTCAAGACTACTACGACCTAACTATTTAAATTTTGAATCCTTCAATAATATAATACATACAAAATAATACGTAAATATTTTAACTTCATTAATCTCAATAATATACTCCCTCTATCCCAATCATTTCTATACACTTTCTTTTTTTGGATAAGTCATCCAATTCTTTACATTTCAAAACTTACCAAAAATAGTTAATGGATCCGGCCACTTTCCCACTTTTTCTCCCTTTCACACTACTTTTATTTCACTATCTCCCTTTTATATATTAAAAATTAATGGGTCTCACCACTTCACTCATTTATTTTTCTCCTTTACACTACTTATGCACGGGATATCTTATAAATATTTTATATGAACTTTTAAATTAAATTAAATTTATTTATTTTTTTGGAAAAATTATAAAATGACATTTCTAACTCTAGTTAGTTGCTAAAACTTATTTTATTAACATTAATTTTTTTTCACTTTTATTATTTTTTGCTTAAAATTTCATATTTTTCTAATTTTAAAATTATTAAATTTATACATATTCTCTTAATAAATTTATTATACTACATACAATTAAATTTTTATTTTTGTTCTTTACTCTAATTATGTATATGATCTAATATAATATTAAGATAATAATAGAAAATATGAGAATTATAAATATCATAAATAAGTTGATAATATTTTTTTTATTAGTATTAATTTAGATTTATTTACTTTACTTGCTTTACTCATGAAATTTATGTTTTTTTTGTAATCTTTAATTAAATAAACTTTTCTATTTTTCACTCTATAATTTGCAGATGGTAAATATTACAAATTTCAATTTACTTTGTCTACTTTTTTATATTAAAAAGTTTTTATTAAAGAATTTATAGGTGAAATTTGGTATAACGTCCAATTAATCGTTTATAGACTATGTCTACTATCATTATCGTTATTAGTTTCTTTTTAAATTTTTATTAGATTATAGTGTTTATTATGATTTTTATATTATTTTTTTCCGTTTATAAGTATTAGGAATTTTGTTAGCAAATCTAGTACGTTATATTGTGTTTTTGGTGGCTTGTTTGTTTTGCACTGAACAAAGAAGACTCTACTAATAGAGTAATAGAGAGTAATTCACAATTTTAACCTTGACAAATTTATTTTATTAACACTATTTTTTTTTATTTTAGTTGTATTTTTTTTTTGCATAAAACTCCATATTTTTATAATTTTAAAATTATTAAATATATACATATTCACTTAATAAATATATTATATCATATACAAATAATTTTCTTATGGTTGTTTTTACTCATAATACAATATTAAGATAATGATAGAAAATATGAGAATTTATAATTATCATAAATAAGTTGATGATATTATTTTTATTAGTATTAATTTGGATTTATTTATTGTACTTGCTTTACTCATTAAAATTTAGGTTTTTCTGTAATTTTTGATTAAATGTTTTTTTATTTTTCACTCTATAAATTTTTCACATGGTGAATATTGTGAATTACAATTTACTTTATATATTTTTTATATTGAAAACTTTTTAATAAAAAATTTATAGGTGAAATTTGGTGTGACATCTGTTTACTATTGTTATTAGCTTTTTTCAAAAAAATTATTATAGTTTAGTGTGATTTTTATATTTTTTTTCTTTTTCCGTTTGTCAGTAATGTATTAGGACCTTTATATTATTTTTTTGCTAGCTGTTATTTGTTTTGCACTAAACAATGGAGACTCTACTAATACAACTAATAGAGAGTGATTTACAATCTAATTTACAATCTTAACCTCGACGATCATAGCACCGTACCACCTAAACTCCCTTAGACCAATTATATATAGGATATAATTTCTTAGCCTCCGTGCGAAACCAAAGGTAAAGAATTGGCCGGGACGGAGGGAGTAACAATTATTTTTATAATTTATTTTTATAAAGTAATAAAATTATAAAATTATAAATGTTATAATCAGTCCGTACATTACACAGATTATAAAATTTTAATTTATTTAAAAATATTAAATTATGAATTTATTATACTACAATCCAACTTGATTTTAAGAAAAGCATCACAGGTGTACTATTTAAAAATAAATAAATTATTATAAGCTATTTCTTTATATTATTATAAGTAAAACATGGTTTCATTTGATCGGTTATTTAACACCTTCCTAAAGAGTTCGTTAACACCTTCCTAAAAAGTTCGTACAAATATAATTTATTTAAAAATATTGGATCATTATCTAATATAATTACAAACTCTATGAAATTATTATCCAAATTTAAGTATTAATCACACTCAACTTCTTTTTTACCTCTTTTTAGGGAACCAAACACTTCTGTTATTAACTTTGGTAATTCAAATTATAAACATAACAAAATAATTAATAAATCAAGATATTTTTAAAGCAATACTAAAAAAAACTAATACCAAATCTTCCATGTACACCGCTGCTATTCAAGACTACTACGACCTAACTATTTAAATTTTTAATCCTTCAATAATATAATATATATAAAATAATACGTAAATATTTTAACTTCATTAATCTCAATAATATATACTCCCTCTATCCCAATCATTTATTTACACTTTTCTTTTTAGGATGTCTCATCCAATTCTTTACATTTTAAAACTTACCATTAATGGGTCCCGCCACTTTCCCATTTTTCTCCCTTTTCACACTACTTTTATTTCACTATCTCCCTTTTATATATTAAAAATTAATGGGTCTCACCACTTCACTCATTTTTCTTTCTCTTTTACACTACTTTATACATATTTCTTACCCTCCGTGCCGAAATAAACGTAAAGAATTGGGCGGGACGAGGGAGTAACAATTATTTTTTATAATTTATTTTTATAAAGTAATAAAATTATAAAATTATAAATGTTATAATCAGTCCGTGTATTGAACGGGTTATAAAAATTTAATTTATTTAAAAATATTGAATCATGTATTTATTATACTACAATCCAACTTGATTTTAAGAAAAGCATCACACTCAGGTGTACTATTTTTAAAAAAATATTTATTACAAGCTATTTCTTTAAAAGTAATACAATATTAATTATAAATAAACGAACAATTTTATATATTTTACATATAAAATTACGTCAAAAATATTCAATAAAAATAAGTTAACATTAAAACCGGTTTTTAACCCGTGAATCGCACGGGTTTTAGGCTAGTATAGATTAACAAGTGAAATTAAAAGTTGATGGTATCAAAAATTGATGAAACCAAAATTAATACGTACCATTTAAAAGGGGTTTTTAAAGGTTATTAATTTATTAAGCACCTATTAATTAGAATAATTTTAGTTGATCCAAATGTACAGATTCCGAGTTCTAATAATATAGATGCTCCAAATGTTCAGATTCCGGGTCTTAATAATATACCCAAATATTTTCTAAAAAGTTTTTCAAAATGATATAGGTCATCTTTTAATTTATGGGATTCATATTAACATATTGTGGACTCATTTTATTTATGCGTGAATATCCAATAATATGCTGACACCGATGATTGATTTCGGGAACGAATTTTAGGACTCTAGCATTTCTCTAATAATTTTTTTTAGAAAATTACCAAAAATATTATATATTTTCTAAGATTTTTTAAGATTTTAGTATTTTTTGAAAATATTTACAAAAATAGGTGCAACCAAACTCAACCAAATATGCCACTAGTTGTATCAAATATTTTTGGTTGTATTCGAAATTGAATCTAGTTACAGAAACAGGTCGAGATTACATTTAGTTGCATCAATTTGTAGAAAGACCGTATTTTAGAAAAAAAAAATTTGATTAAAATTTTTTAAAAAGGTATTTTTCCAAAAAAAAAAATTAGTCATAGCATTTTTTACAAAAATAAATAAATTAAGATTTGTACATGATTATAATATCATATATTTTTTTCTAAACCCTAAATAGCCATATTCTTTATTCTTCGTACATTTATACATGATTATAATAGTTTTTTCTAAAATGAATGTACAAATGGAATTTTTAACAAAAATAAATAGATGAATTATATAGTAAGCAACCGAATAGAAGTTGTTAATTCTATTGGAACTGGACTGTGGAACGTGTATTGTACCCCATAGTCCCTCCGGCATTTTATACATTTCTTATATTGACTTCGAACACTATTCATGTTAAACGATTGACTATTAATTTACGTCTAATTTATAAGATCAAATATAATCCTGAGTGATTTCGTTGGATTCATATTTATAAGTATTTTAATATAATGAAATTTTTATATTTAATACTATTACGAAATTAAATATATTAACTATCAAAAGTTTGGATTGACAAACGTGTTTATCACAAATATGAAATATTTTTAAAGACATATGGAGTATAAAATTAGAGATATGCGTAACTAAGCTACCCTGACACCCAATTATATCGGAGGAACATGTATTTACCCAAAACCGATGTTGAAAAAGTTGAATTAACAGACTCAACGGCGAATAGAAAATGAACACGTAGGATTTCCACTTTGTCCATATGTGAAAATATTGATATATGACAGATAATAAATCAGATACTATAATAGAGGAATAGTTAACAGAATATACTTTGCTTTTTCTCCTATCTATCTACCCTTCTTCTGCTTGTACTTGTATGTTATTTGGACAACCACTACATCTATCTAACTCTCAGGACAGCAACAAACAACAGAAGAGATGAAGTATTGTGGATGGTCAACATTGTTAAAGCTTTTGGTTCTGCAATGCTTCACAATCTTATGTGTTGTCTCCAAAGAATTTGATTTCTACTATTTTGTTCAACAGGTCAGTCCATCTCTTATCTGTACATGGATTTTGTTATAATATTAATTAGCTGTTCATCGACTGTTCTACGTAGTTTAGTTGTTACTAATACGAGAATCTTGTGCACTAGTCAGGACTTTTTTTCTTTACTCACTGTTTTACATAGTTTAGTTATGAAGTACATGTAGATTCTGATACGAGATTCTTGCGCGCTAGTTATTAGTTATGACTTTTTCTTGTTTGTATATTGATATGAATGAATGTGCAGTGGCCGGCTTCATATTGTGATACAAAGAAAAGCTGTTGCTACCCTGTAACAGGGAAGCCACAAGAAGATTTCGGTATTCATGGACTTTGGCCTAATAACAACGATGGCTCTTATCCAACTGAATGTGATTCTAACAACACTTTTGATTATTCTAAGGTACCTAGGATATAAAATTTTAGTATTTTTGGAATCAAACATCCAAATTTTTTTTGTGCAATGTTGATTTCTGCAAGTTATAAGTTATAAAGCTCTAGCGTATTATGTAGGTAGTAGATCTGACAAGTAGCTTGCAAGAGAATTGGCCAACGCTAGCTTGCCCGAGTGCTTTCGGATTGAAATTCTGGGGACACGAATGGGAAAAGCATGGGACTTGTTGCGAAACCTATCTGGACCAACACTCTTATTTTGCATATGCTCTTCAATTAAAGGAGAAAGCCAATACCCTCCAATCCCTCGTAGCTGCAGGTAATCTGTCTGTATGAATTACTTAAATTTTAATTCAACTAATAGCCGGAAAACGTCCCTAAAACATACTCCTAACAACGAATTTTGACTATTTATGATCTGTAAGTCAGAGAAATAGCTTAAACTTACTTTCAGTAACGCAATACTACGGGATGTAAGTTAAATTTTTCTAAACAAACATTAGGTAAACGTCTTTTACTATTGAAATAACGGATTATGGGTTGTAAGTTAAATTTTACTACAAATATCGTAGTTAAATGCTATTCAGTATTCAAGGATGATCGAGATGAATATCTTGTTTTAGGTATTACGCCGACGGATGGGAAGCATTACACATTAAACGAAATAAAAGGAGCAATAAAAGAAGCAACAGGATTTACACCATGGATAGATTGCAACAAAGATGTATATAAGAATCATCAGCTCTACCAAGTGTACATGTGTGTGGATAAAACTGGACTTGGCTTCATTGAGTGCCCTGTTTTTCCTCATGGACCATCATGTGGTAATGCAATTGCCTTCCCTTCTTTCTCAGCAACCTCGGTTGCTACAATCTAATGATATAATTCAGTTGTGTAAATATAACGTACTCTGGTAATTTTGGGGGACAGCCAAGAAGCGCCATTATTACATCTTATTTTACAGTCTCTTGGCTTGTAATATAGCAAATAAGTTCTTATTTTTAGCAACATAAGAGTTCGATCATTCAATTCTCATCTCAGTGGCGGCATTGCGCAAGGCCGCTATCAAATGGAATATAAAAATGATCATTTCATATCTTACTACTGAATCCAAGTTTGTATCATATCTCCGGTATCCAAGATGAGTTGGTCTAGTATAAAGCCTTAGGTTGGCAAAAGTGTCAAGTTCGACTTTCTGTCAAAGAAAATGTTTGGATACAAATAAGATCTAGTTAGGGTGTTACACTCTAGCAATGATCTTATACTAGTAGAGAAGTCGGGTACTTAACAAACAATATAATGGTCGACTTCTTACTACTCTTGAGGAGGTAAGAGTTCTTAATTCCGATTAATAATTAATTGCTTATTGCCCAAATAATATCCTCTCCCTTAAACGAGGAAAAATCAATCACAATCAATTAATTACGGAAAATATCTCGAAACGATATCTTTCAAATCAAAAAAGATATCACAACGCTCAGATTAAACCAAATAAAATCGGTAATAAGCACATTAAAGAAACTTATCCCTAAAGTCTCTTAGGGATAGACCCGAATTTTATAGAACTGTGTAGTTTTGATCCAATATAAATTGGTACGCAGTCATCTTGGCAAAGGCATCCGATACACCGAGACAAATCGAGACACCTACCAAGTCCAGCCACCCTATTTTTTATAAACCCTAATCCCTGAACATTCACCAACAACATTTGGCGCTAGAAGGAGGGACTTGACATCTATGGGAGAAGGATGTCTCGATCTCACAAAACGGAGCTAGCAGCTACCCTAGAGGCGAAGATGAGGACCTCTGGGAGACCACTGGCCTGAGGAGAAGGGGCACGCGACCTTGACCCTCTTAGGCATGAGGTCCCTTAGTACTTCTTGAAGTAGAGGAGAAGTGACTATTGTCCACCACAATCCAACCTAATCTGAAGCAAGTTGATCAGTAATGGGTGGTCGTCTATTTAATGAGGTTGTCTACCCTGGGACAATCAGCAAATGGTCTTTAATAAAGATTGATCGTTTATCTTATGCCCCTCGTGGGATACCTTTGTGTGAGCACCTTAGCGGGTCCCCCTGAATGAGATTCCTCTACGAAGATGCCTCTGAATGAGATGCCCCATCATGGGATGCCTCTGTGTGAGCACCTTAGCGGGTCGCTCTGCATGAGATGCCTCTACGGAGATGCCTCTAAATGAGATGCCTCCTAGTGGGATGCCTCCGTGTGAGCACCTTAGCGGGTCTCTTCGCATGAGATGCATCTACGTGAGATGCCCCCTCGCGGGATACCTATGCGTAAGCACCTTAGCGGGTGCTCTGCATAAGATGCCTCTGTTTGATCACTTTAGTGAGTTATTCTACATGAGATTCCTCTACGTGAGATGCCCCGTCGGGATACCTCGACATAAGTACCTTAGCGGATCACTTTGAATGAGATGCCCCCTTGTGGGATGCCTTTTATAGAGATTATCTTAGCAGGATGCCCCCTCATGGGATGCCTCTTACAAAGATGCCCCTAGCGGAATGTCCCTGAGTGGGATGGCTCTTCATGATGCCCGTAGCGGGATGCTTTTGCTTCTTTATGGAGTGATGGTCTCTCTCATCAAGACCCTTTACTTGGATGACTAGCAAGGTCTATATAGTTTGCTGATTTCTCTCGATGAGGCCCCTTACTTGTGCTATAAATCTGATTTTCTTCATGGTTTAGTAGCCTCTCAGCGAGCCCTCCTACTTTGGTGTCTAGCAAGGTTTTTATTGGGTGGTAGCCTCTCTTAGTGTGGCCTCTCTATATTATGTGGTTTTTCTTCAAGGTTTTAACTTTTCTTATTTCGGCTATTTTTGCGCCTGTTCCAGCATTTGAACTATTTACAGAAATAGGCCTGGATTCCTATACAAGTCCTAAAAAATTCTAGGATACAGCGTTGCGAGGCCCAATAGGCCTCTCCAATGATCCAAGATTTTGTTCATAAGTCTGTTAAATGCTAACCCATGTGATAATGGCTGAGAAGAGGCCACCATAATTAAAAAAGAGGATTATTGTCCCCTTAATATATTAAAGAAATGATCTCCACTGTGACCCGAATGGAGTTGATGCTATATATATAATCTATAAAGCTCAAAAGCGCTAAGGAGCCCTTGTGCCAGAGCTAGCTTGATGAAGTATGAGCCTCAACCCATCTCTCTAGCAAAGATTTGGGCTCTCCTCTCTAAAAGGGATTCAGGCTCACCTCTGTAACATGGATCAGGCTTGCTTCTCCAACTGTGATTCAGGCTTTTTTTATCTCCCATGGTGATTCAGTTTCTCCTTATCTCTCAAGGATTCAGACCCTTCTCACTAGCGGAAGTGGGGTCACCTTTCTAGAAGGAATCAGGCTCAGCTCTCTAAGAAATTCGGACTCTTCTCTCCTTAAAGGATTTAGGCTCAACTCTCCAAAGGATCAAGCTCCCCTACTTAGGGGATTCAGGCTCATCTCTTAAAGGTATTCGAGTTCACCACTCTAACGAGTGCACTAGCCTTACTTTCCTAGAAGAAGCTCCGACCCTCATCAATTACAGGATTTAGAAGAAAATTCGGGGAACCCACCACACTTGGACTATTATAAAGACTTGAATTGAGTGTTGATGAGCTCTTATGCCCGGGGTAGCGTTGATGCAACATGAGTGTGAAGAGGCTTCCCAAAAATTAAGGCACACCCAGGTCCCCTCTCAAGTAAATTGTGAAGTTAGGGCACTTTGATGTGGCATATTAGCCTCAAGGAACTTTAAAGGGTCAATCATTGACCAACTTCATACTTGAGTTTCCGCCTCATTCTAAGGATGATTCTAGGGCACTCATAGCTACCCTAAGAGGAGAGGAATCCCCCGAGAACGTGCCAAATATGCCCTAGAGGGTCCTATACATTGATGAGGCTCTTATTAACATCCTCAAGCTAGCTATGGAGAGGAAGGTGATTGATCTCAATGTCTACAATGACTTCATGTTAGTGACTCCTCATATTTGTTGTGAAAGGCTCTTCAAATTCTTCAATGAAGGTAGGGTGAGCCCATCCCAAGGGATCAGAATCAAAAGGCAGATGCATTGGAAAATTTGGGCTCTCAAAGAGAGGCCATACTACTTGAAAATATTTTCCATAAAATTTCAAGTCAAGGCTAGCGTGTCTGATGAATTCACCATGGAGATATCGACCCCGGGACCTATATTGATGACCCTCTCCAGGACTATGTCAAAATGGAGAATTCCTCAAAATATGATGGAAACATGAACTATCATGTAACAAATGACCTTCTGTCTTATTTATGACAAAGTTCTACGAGGGAGGCTTCAACACATCGCTACTGAGGTGCGTGGATAGAGAAGAGAGAACTTACTTAAAAATAAATTACACAAAGACATCAGTGGCAATCAGTGTTTTGAGAAGCGCATTAAGCGGCCGGCTAAGCGGAATCGGACCATTAAGCGCTTTGATTTTATACTAATCGGAGAATTAAGCGTTTTTAAAGATTAAGTGGCCTTATAAACGGATTAAGCGTTATTAAGCGGATTAAACGGTCATTAAGCGGCCAAACCGATTTTGACTTGTCAAAATTTTAATTTTAAATATTAATTTTTATTTTAATAAAATAATGATCTTGATTAAAAATAAAAATATATAAGTTTTTAAGAAATATTTATATTTATATTCTTGATATTTTATTTACTTTCATTATTTTAGTATTACACATATTATTATATATATAATTTTAAATAAATATTATTTATCCGCTTATAGACCCGCTTAAAATTCCGCTTAAGCGTCCGCTTAACCGCTTAAGCGTCCGCTTAACCGCTTAAGCGCTAGAAGGTCTTCCCGCCACTTAGGACTGTTAGATATGAATACAACAAAGAGGGGGGGGGGGGTGAATGTGTTTTGGCTTAAATGTTTACTTTTTGATCGACTTTGGGTTTAGCAGTTGGTTGTTATCAATGATTTTGTAGAACAAATGTTAAACATACATAACAATGCAAATATGTAAAACAAAGATCTTCAAAACTCACTTAATTTTATATTAAAAATCAAGCAGTGTTTTGCTACAAAATCTCTAAGTTCTTGGTTTAGAACTTAGCTTCTTTCTTGAGAGAGAATACAATTTCTAATCTTAATTCTTACTACTGACTAAGGACCAATATTAACTTTATAACTCAGTTAACTGCTGGTTTACACAGTGTGTAATAAGACATACTATTAGCTTTTCTAAACTGTCACTTGTCATTTCTATTTATAGAAAAACAGATCTTCCATTTCCAGCTTAGCATATCTTTAGCATCCCGTGTTCACTTTAATCTTCCTTTGTCAGTTAATCTTTACCATTAATCTTGCACATCTCTCAAGCTGCCTTTTGTAGACTTGTCAATTCAGCTGTGTGAATTGTTTGTTGATTTGCAACCTTGGATATTGAACTGTTATGCAATTCTGTACTTAGAGAAATTTCTTCACTTCGATATCTCCAATTAAGCTGTAGAGAACTCGACATCTCGATAGACATGTTAGCTTGTCGATATCTCTGAAACTTCATTGTTGACTTGACTTATCGACAACTCTGAGTTCTCTAGTGAATTTTGGTTTATCGATAACTCATAGTTCTCTAATGGACTTTGGCTTATCGATAACTCAGAGTTCTCTAATGAATGTATACTTGTCGATATCTCCGAGTTCTCGAATGGGTATCTGACTTATCGATATCTCCAATAGCATTTCCTGAGTTCTCGATAGACAATTCCTGAGTTCTCGATAGGTCTTTCTGAGTTCTCGATAGGTCTTTCTGAGTTCTCGAATGACTTCTCTATAACACTAATTATGTGACTTGTAGAGATCTTGACTTAGAATGTTTTTCACCAAACAGAATTATTCAACTCCAAGCTTCTTCATAATTCTTCTGAGGCATGACCTTCTTGATCTTCTTCCAGATAGAATTCTTAGGTTTGACACTGTTTAGGGAAAAATGCTCCAGTCTGCTCCATTTACATTTTACAGACATTAAGTGTTACAAGTATAAATTATAGTTTAAGGTTACAATACAACTAATCTTAGGGTTGTCAATATGACTTAGTCTTGTTATGATACAAGCATGTCTTGCACAACAATATCCCCCAATTTTTGAGAAGATTGCTTATCACAAATTCATTCCTGTTAACAAGACTAACCCCAAGTTTAACTGATTACTGAAGATAACTGTTCATTAATCTTCTACTCCGATCATATGTCCATCTGATTTGCTCCATACTATGATCAGAGATGCTAATGACATTGTTAGCTCCAGTAATCTTTGACATCATCTATTATATATTACAATCTCCCCCAACTTGTTCATTAAGAAATTATGCACAAGTTCTGATTGATGATGTCAAAACTTTAACTAAATGCAGAAACCAATCTTCCCATCTGGTCTTCTTTTATTGAGTTGCATTTAGATTTATTCAACATTCATTAGCTATTTTGGCATTTAGATATATCTTCTCCCCCTTTTTGACATTATCTCCAGGAAGAAGGGTCCAGCTAGATGCACATTGTTCAAGCTGCTGTCATTGTCCATTTGGAACACTGTCTACAGCTTTAAGCTTCAGTGAGATTTATGGTGATGAGTTTATCAAATAGAATAGAAATTTCACTTAGATCTGCAGAAAAAGTCTGTCAGTGATAAAAGTCCTAAGTTCTTTGTTCTTTTGAATAAGTAGTCTCACTACTTCTCACTGCACTAGTCTCATGACTTTTGAGAGTCAGAGTTCCCTCAAAGGATTACTAAATCCATACACTCATCTACCTCTCCTTTTGCCAGGAAGGATCCTTCCTCTCTTATTCTCTGTTTTTCTCTCAATCTTTTCTCTTATTCTCACATGAAAGGCTTAAATGTTGTTTGACCTACATAAATAAGAGGTGGCTGAGAAGAGTTAATCTGTGATCATATGATTAGAGGAAGGCCATATAGGGCTAATCATACTCATTTCACCAGAAAAATGAGTACATAAGCATCTATGACTGGGGTCACAGTTTGACTCACAGATTGCTCTGTGATTATGACAGTGTGTTGTTCACCACATGTAGTAGGAACCTCCATTGGAATTGGAGAATATTTGACTGGGTTACTGTCATGTGCACCAGCCTCAAACCTTTGTGCACCTTGCAGAGCACTGTCACATAAATGTGATGAACTTGCCTCTCCCATAACAGGGTCATTGGCAATTGTACTCCTAGCTTCAACTCCCAAGGCAATTTCAGCTAGGGTTTTGAGGGGAGTTGTTCCTTCTAGAGGAACCTCCAATTGAATTGGGGAGGATTTAGACAGCTCTCCCTCAAGAGTACTACCCTCAAACCTATTCATCTGTGAAGATAATTATGCACATGAAGGTGCAAGAGTGACCATGGGGTCTTCAGTAAAAACTGATGAAACCCCCATGTTTTTGATGGTGTCATCAAGGTCTACCCCAGCTAGTAGTCTCTCGCCATCTAGATGTTGGTTCTGGGTGGTGAGCACAGTTTCATGAACCATGTCACTTGAGTGTTGGTGCACTTGAGAATCAGATTCAAGTGCTCTATATGATGAAGAAATTTGAGAGATTAGAGAGGTTTGCTCAGTTATGAGTGTTGGCAGCTCCCCCTGAATGGATGAGGGAGCTTCAAATGATGTGCCCTCAATATGTGTGCCATCCTTATTTCTTCTACCATACACTCTAGGTGCAGGTTGTGCTGACTCAGTACAGGATGCATTGGGGTGAATGCTCTTTTCAATAGATACACCCTGTTGAGAGGATGCATCTAGTAACTGTTTAGTCCCCATTTGTTCAACTGTGCCCTTTTGGGAGGACACAGAGGTGTTTTGAGTGGTCAACTCAGGTATCTTACTCTTCTTTGGTCTCTTGACCAATGGTGACTCTGGTTCAGTTTGAAATGTTTCACTCTCATTTACAACAACAAGGGTTGGTTTCTTTCTCTTCTTTTTACTCACTTCAGTCTTTTGAGAGACTAAAGTGGTTGGTTTGCTAACATCTAGTGGTTTAGAAGAAGGGGCTGCAGCTTTGGAAGGTCCCTGTTGGTGTGCCCGTGTTTGTACTTCCACAGGCTCAGGAACCATAGCTGAACTAGCAAATTGAGGAGCCCTCATATCTGACATAGGGTAAGGACAAGTCTTGAATCTCTCCAACATAAATGGAGTGATTCTAAGACTTACACTCACCTTATTCTTTGTAGTAAGTGAGCCAAATATTATTTTGGACACTTGCTTACAATTGCCAATTCTACTACTATCAATACCAGCTAACAAATGTATGTCATTTACTTTATGAGCTAAAGTAGACATAATAAACCTTGGCAAAAAGATTTCTTTACCTCTATTCTTCAAAGGCATAGTAAGCTTGGTAGCCAGCTCCTCCAGAATTAGAGCTCCAACATTCAGATGCCTGTTGTGAGCTATTGAGAACACCAGCTTCTGCACCACACTTGAGATGTTGTCAAATCCAGTTTTTTTGCAGGTGAAAGCCCTCACTACAGAATCAAACACAAAGGACCATTCCTTCCTAAGGTTTGTCCTGTTCAGGCTTGCCAAGTTGATTGAGCCACTGTAGTTGATGAAGTCCATGAATTCACTCAGCTCATCTGTAGTTGGCATCTCTCCATAGTTCTCAGTTGGCAATCCCAGGGCTGTATTCACATCAGCAGCTGGAAACTCAATTTCTTGGCCTCCAATTGTGCAGGTGACCACCATAGAAGTGACATTATCTAGAACAACTGTCCTAGTTATAGCTGATGTCCAAAATTCATGAAGAACGTCCAAATACAATACAGGACTTGCAATTAAAGCACCTGCAATATAGGATTCAGAAAGAAACTTCACAAACCCCTTGAAACTATCAGGGGCTTGGTTAGCATCAAGAAAAGCAATAAAGTTGGTTCCCTTATCTGGAATGATGGCTCTAACAATGTTTTGTGCCATTAGTGTGTAGAAGTAGTGGGTAAAAAAAAGTTTTGAGAAATGAGCAAAAATGAGAGAGAAATCGCCTTTTTTCTGAAAAGTAGGTCACTTGAGATCTCGAAAAGTGTAAGTACAGTGTATGTATCGAGAAGTCTGGGTATTTATAGAAAAATTAAAGGCCTTATCGAGAATTCAAATAAACGTTTGATATTAAACTTATCGAGAAGTAATTTTGAATTTGAAAAAGGTACATTCGATAAGTCATTTTATTAATTCATTTCGAGAACTAAGAAATGATTTATCGAGAACTCTGATAAATGCCCAGTTTGTCCGAAAATGGACTAAAAATGATTCTAATTTATTTGAATTGAATCAAATTGAAATCAGAATAAATTTTCCAAAAGTATTTGTCTAAAATAATTCATTGAATTAAATTATTTTAGTTCTGAGTTATTGATAAGTCTCAAAATATCCTTGTCGAGAACTCTGTGAATTAACACTATTAGAGAACTCTACATGGTCTTATCGATAAGTCATAATAGAGCTTATCGAGAAGTCGTTCGAAAAGTCTGTAAATAGACTTATTGAGAACTCAGTTCTCTATACCTTTGAGTACTGTTTTTCTGCCTTGTATTAATTGTACACATTTAAGATGTAAATTAACAACTAAGCAGTTTAATTAGAATTTGAAATATTCTAAGTTAATTTTTGAGTTTTTTAAAAAAAAATATACAAAGATTCTGAAATATTTATAATTCATATTTCAGTTAATTTCCAATTAAATCAAACTAGGATGATTTATTAGAAATTAATCTGCTGCAACACATTAGCTGAGTTCTTGCCTTAGGATGAAGAATTGAGCATTCCAATTTCACTCACAAGTCTAGTGAAGGTTACTTCATCCAAAGGTTTAGTAAAAATGTTAGCTAATTGTTTCTCTGTTGGAACAAAAATGAGCTCAATGGTACCATTTGCAGCATGTTCCCTGATAAAATAATACCTAACATCAATGTACTTTGTTTTAGAATGATTAACTGGATTATCTACTATAGATATGGCACTAGTATTGTCACACATAATAGGAATTTTGTGTAACACTAGACCATAGTCCATTAGCTGATTTCTAATCTAAAGCACCTGAGCACAACAACTTCCAGCAGCTATATATTCAGCCTCAGCTGTGGAAGTTGACACAGATCATTGTTTCTTACTATACCAGGATACAAGTCTTTGACCAAGAAATTGACAGCTTCCACTAGTACTTTTCCTATCAACCCTGCATCCAGCAAAATCTGCATCTGTGTATCCAACAGCTTCAAAACCAGTTCCCTTAGGATACCATAATCCCAAGTTTGGAGTTCCCTTTAAGTATCTGAAAATCCTTTTTACAGCCATCAATTGTGATTCCTTTGGATTGGCTTGAAATCTAGCACATAGACAAGTAGCAAACATGATGTCTTGTCAACTAGCAGTCAAATAAAGCAATGATCTAATCATCCCTCTGTAGCTTGAAATATCCACACTTTTGCCTTTCTTGTCTTCATCCAACTTGGTTGCAGTAGACATTGGTGTAGATGCAGGTGAGCTATCCACCATACCAAATTTCTTCAATAAGTCATTCACATATTTGGTTTGGCTGATGAAAATACCATCACTTCTTTGACTAACTTGAAGTCCAAGAAAGTAACTCAATTCTCCCATCATGCTCATTTCATACTCACTCTACATTAGCCTAGAGAATCTTTGACAAAGCTTTTTATTTGTAGATCCAAAGATGATATCATCCACATAGATTTGAACTAGGATCATATCTTCACCATGCTTCTTGTAGAAGAGAGTCTTATCAATAGTACCTCTGGTAAAACCATGTTTGAGTAGAAATTCTGACAGTGTGTCATACCAGGCTCTAGGTGCCTATTTCAATCCATATAGAGCCTTGAGTAATTTGTAAACAAAGTTAGGAAATTCTGGATCTTCAAAGCCAGGTGGCTGTTGCACATAAACTTCTTCTTCTAGTTCACCATTAAGAAAAGCACTCTTGACATCCATTTGATACACCTTGAAATTTGAGTGTACAACAAATGCCAGAAAATTTTTTATTGCTTCTAGTCTTGCAACAGGAGCAAAAGTCTCATCATAGTCAATTCCCTCTTCTTGTGAGTAGCCTTTAGCAACCAGCCTTGCTTTGTTTCTAGTAACAATTCCATTTTCATCCATTTTGTTCCTGTACACCCACTTAGTTCCAATTATGCTTCTGTTCTTTGGTGCAGGGACTAATTTCCAAATTTTGTTTCTCTCAAACTGATTCAGTTCCTCCTGCATATCACATATCCAATCAGGATCCAATAGGGCTTCTTCAGTTTTTTTGGGCTCTACTTGAGATAGAAAACATGCATGTAGGCATTCATTAGTAGTTGCACTTCTAGTTCTCACACCAGCTGAGGGATCACCAATAATAGCTTCTACTGTATGACTCCTATCCCACTTTCTAGTGTGTGTCTGTTGACTAGTGCCTTCATCATTTTCTTCAGTATTACCATGACTGTCATTTCCATTCTCTCCTTCTCCCCCTAAGTTTGTGCCACCAAATTCAGGTGTCTGAAGAGAGCTTTCATTCTCATGATTTTGTTCAGAGGTCTCTTCATTTGTCATTTGTTGTGCCACAACTTCATCTTCCTCATCAGAATCACTATCAATGGTTAGATTCTCAAATGCAAGGGCTTCAGCATCATTTACATCAAGGCATTCCAAGCCTGGACACTTGTCATCATCAAAAGTCACATCTGTGCTTTCCATAATTTTCTTTTGATCAATCACATAAACTTTGTAGGCTGTTCTTTCCAATGAATATCCCAGAAAAATTGCTTCAAAAACTTTAGAGTCAAATTTTACCACATATTCAGAGTTGTCTTTTAGAATATAACACTTGCTTCCAAACACATGTAGATGCTTCACTGTAGGCTTCCTGTTAGACATGATTGAGTAAGATGATTTTCCATGAGCTTTGTTGATGAGATAACTGTTTTGAGTGTAGCATACGGTATTAACAGCCTCTTCCCAAAAACTAGTTGGCAACTGAGCATCTTGTAGCAAGGTTCTAGCAGCTTTAACCAATGTTCTATTTTTCCTCTCAACTACTCCATTCTGTTGAGGTGTTCTAGCTGCTGAAAATTCTTGAACAATGCCTTTGCTTTTGCAGAATTCACTTAATGTTGAGTTTCTGAATTCTGTTCCATTATCACTCCTCAATCTTTTCACACTAACTTTTCCTTCAGCTTGCTTCTCAATTTTCTTGATGTGCTCAATTATAATGTTTGGAGTTTCATCTTTAGAGTACATGAACTCAACCCAAGTGTATCTTGAAAAATCATCAACCATGACAAGGGCATATTTGTTCCTTGAAATGGGCAAGACATTTACTGGCCCAAACAAGTCCATGTGAATAAGTTGCAGAGGTGCACTTATAGAATTCACATATTTTGACTTGTGACTTGATCTTTTCATTTTTCCTTTCTGAAAAGCTTCACAAACTTCCAGTTGAGCAAATTCCAGACTAGGCATGTCTCTCACAAGATCCTTCTTGACTAAGGTGTTGATTGCTTTGAAATTCAAGTGAGATAGCTTCTTATGCCACAATTTGCTTTGCTCTTCTGATGCCTTGGTGTAGAAATAACACACTCCATCCTTATTTATTGAGTCTAAGTCTGCAACAAACAAGCTTCTCTTTCTTACTCCTCTAAGAGCAATTTCACCAGTCTTTTTGCTAATAAAAGCACAATCTTCTTTGTTGAAAATAACTTGAAAACCCCTGTCTGCAAATTGACTAACACTTAGAAGATTTACTTCTAATCCAGCAACTAGTGTTACATCTTCAATGACAATATTTCCAGAAACAATCTTGCCATATCCCATTGTGAATCCTTTGTTGTTGTCTCCAAAGGTCACCAAAGGGCCAACCATCTCCTCAAATTGTGATAGCAGGGCCTTATCACATGTCATATGCCTGGAACATCCACTATCAATGATCCATATGACCTTCTTCCCTTTTCCCTGCACACAATGCGGATTAAGTGTGTTTAGCTACCCAAGTTGTGTTGGGCACTTTCTTCTTATTAACTGATTTTGCAGAAGTAGAATGAGAATTTTCAGATAAAATGGAATTCATAGACTGTTGAGCATTTTCCTTTTCAGATATAGAACCAACTTTTGATTCTATGAGATCAATTCTCAATTTGTGGCAACTCTTCATCACTTTCATGTTGCAGGGAATGCAGTCAAACTTGTCACAGAATGAATAGGGATCATTAGCCTTAGCTTCATTGTACTTGCAGACTTCTTCAGGTGGATTGCTAACAATCTTTTTACAAAGGTGAGTTAGGTGATTCATTGATCCACAATTCTCACACCTCTTTCTAGGAGCATCTGCAACATAAGCAAAATTATTGCTTTTGTGTATCCCAATCTTTCCATTTCTATTCTTCTTTTTCTTTTTGACTTCTTCAGCTTTAATCTCCTTCACAGGCTCCTTAGTTTCTTGATTGGCTTTTAGTGTTTCAACAGAGATGGAAGACTGAGTTGTCTCATCATTTTTCTTTTCCTTGTCCTCATCAGCTATCTCCTGTTTGATGATCAACTCTTCTTCACTGAAGTTCACCTCACAAGCCTTGAACAAAGGTGATTCAACTTTCTTCAAAATAATTGGAACATTCTCAGTTTCAGTTTATTTTCCTTTGTCACTGACATACTTCTTTTTGTTGTTCAAACCCTCATAATCAAGACCAATGGCAATGTTTGCACATGGCTTGTTCTTTTCATGATATTGGCCAATCAACTCAGAAGCATTTTTGAAAGATTTCAGCTTCACTTCATTCTTCTCCAGCCTTTCTCTCAATACTGCTTCAATTTCACTTGCACACTTTAATTTGTTCTTTAAGTATGCATTTTCTTGCTTAGCAGCATCAAGCTCAACCAACAACAAATCAGTCTCTTATTTTTCACTCTCAAGTTTTTCATTGATCTTTTTCAATCTGCTAACTTCCTCATTTACAGCAACCATGGTTGTATGAATGTGGAACATTTCTGTGCTCATCTTTTTAACAGTTTCCTTATATTGACTCATATTTAAATCAATTGTGGTAAGTGTTGGTACCTGTGATTTAGATGATGAAGAATCTCCTTGCTCCAACACCATGAGTGCATAGTTTCCAACTTCTTCATCTTCATCATTATCTGAATCATCCCAGCTTTTGCCCTCAGCAATATAAGATTTCCCTTGTTGCTTCTTTAGAAGAGCATCATATTTTGCTTCCAATTCAAGATAGGCTCTGTCTTTCTTTGCCTTCTTGGGTTTCCTACATTCTGTAGCAAAATGGCCCAACTCATCACAGTTAAAGCACCTTATGTTTGATATGTCAACAGATCCAGTTTTGTAGCCAGTTTTGCTATTAGGAGTGTACTTCCCTTTTCCTTTCCAGCTGCTGTCTTTGTTGAAGGACTGTTCTTTGCTCTTGAAAAATCTTGGTTTCTTCACTCTAATGTTAGAAAATTTTCTAGCCAAGTAAGCCATTGATTTGTCTAGCTTATCAAGCTCATCAAGAGTGTAGAACTCATCTTCTTCATCGAATTCCACTATGACTTGCTCTTTAGTGTCATTGACTCTTTTCTCACTTGTAGAAATTTCTGGAGTTTGGGATCTTTGCTCATCATTAGAGGTCTGGCCATCATTCACAATCAGTGCACTTGAGCCATCCATTACATATCCTTGACCAACCCTTAATGATTTCTTTTGAATCATTTCAAGTTCATAAGTTTTTAGAACCCCATAGAGCACTTCCAGTATGTTTCTACTCAAATCCCTTCCTTCTCTGATTGCAGAGATCTTTTGTTCCAAATTATCAGGGAGAGTAAGCAAGAACTTCAAATTCACTTCTTCAACATCATAAAATTTATCATGAAGCTGCAAGTCATTTATCAGCTTATTAAACCTTTCAAACATATTAGTAATACCTTCCTTTGGTTTAGCCATAAAACCCTCATACTGAGAAATCAATATCCTTCTTTGATTTGACCTAACCTCCTCAGTTCCTTCACAGAGTATCTCAATCTTTTCCCAGATCTGTTTAGCAGTGTCACAGTTGACAATGTTATTATACATTACATTGTCAAGTGACTCAATTAGTATCAGTTGTAAAGCACTATCTAGGGAAATTTTCTCTCTTTCAATATCAGTATACTCAGAGGCATCTTTGGGAGCAAAATGAGATGGAATAGCCATGTCTCCATCTGTGGTTTCCTCAACTCTAACCATAGGAGTGAAGGGCCCATTCTTGAGGATCTGAATGTAAAGGTGATTGGCCATTCTTATAAACAGCAACATTTTTTTCCATAAAGTGTAGTTGGCCTTATCAAAGGGAGGAATCTTGATACTACTGATTTTCTGTGTATTCATTTTTCCAAGATTTAATATGTTTACTTTCAGATTTTGCTCTGATACCACTTGTTAGATATGAATACAACACAGGGGGGGGTGAATGTGTTTTGGCTTAAATGTTTACTTTTTGATCGACTTTGGGTTTAGCAGTTGGTTGTTATCAATGATTTTGTAGAACAAATGTTAAACATAAATAACAATGTAAATATGTAAAACAAAGATCTTCAAAACTCACTTAATTTTATATTAAAAATCAAGCAGTGTTTTGCTACAAAATCTCTAAGTTCTTGGTTTAGAACTTAGCTTCTTTCTTGAGAGAGAATACAATTTCTAATCTTAATTCTTACTACTGACTAAGGACCAGTGTTAACTTTACAACTCAGTTAACTGCTGGTTTACACAGTGTGTAATAAGACATGCTATTAGCTTTTCTAAACTGTCACTTGTCATTTCTATTTATAGAAAAATAGATCTTCCATTTCTGGCTTAGCATATCTTTAGTATCCCGTGTTCAATTTAATCTTCCTTTATCAGTTAATCTTTACCATTAATCTTGCACACCTCTCAAGCTGCTTTTTGTAGACTTGTCAATTCAGCTGTGTGAATTGTTTGTTGATTTACAACCTTGGATATTGAACTGTTCTGCAATTATGTACTTAGAGAAATTTCTTCACTTCGAGATCTCCAATTAAGCTGTAGAGAACTCGACATCTCGATAGGTATGTTGGCTTGTCGATATCTCTGAAACTTCATTGTTGACTTGACTTATCGACAACTCTGAGTTCTCTAGTGAATTTTGGTTTATCGATAACTCAGAGTTCTCTAATAGACTTTGGCTTATCGTTAACTCAGAGTTCTCTAATGAATGTATACTTGTCGATATCTCTGAGTTCTCAAATGGGTATCTGACTTATCGATATCTCCAATAGCATTTCCTGAGTTCTCGATAGACAATTCCTGAGTTCTCGATAGGTCTTTCTGAGTTCTCGATAGGTCTTTCTGAGTTCTCGAATGACTTCTTTATAACACTAATTATGTGACTTGTAGAGATCTTGACTTAAAATGTTTTTCACCAAACAGAATTATTCAACTCCAAGCTTCTTCATAATTCTTCTGAGGCATGACCTTCTTGATCTTCTTCCAGATAGAATTCTTAGGCTTGACACTGTTTAGGGAAAAATGTTCCAGTCTGCTCCATTTACATTTTACAGACATTAAGTGTTACAAGTATAAATTACAGATTAAGGTTACAATACAACTAATCTTAGGGTTGTCAATATGACTTAGTCTTGTTATGATACAAGCATGTCTTGCACAACAATCTCCCCCAATTTGTGAGAAGATTGCTTATCACAAATTCATTCCTGTTAACAAGACTAACCCCAAGTTTAACTGATTACTGAAGATAACTGTTCATTAATCTTCTACTCAGATCATATGTCCATCTGATTTGCTCCATACTATGATCAGAGATGCTAATGACATTATTAGCTCCAGTAATCTTTGACATCATCTATTATATATTACAAGGATCGATTTGCGCTTTTCAGAACACCGGTGGCAATCACCCCGAGGTAGCATTGATGAGGCCTCATGCCCTCGGGGTAGCATTGAAGAGATCATTTGAGCCCTGATAATGTTGGACATATGGTGTTAACTCAAATAGCACAAAAAGAGCACCACAATATTTTGATTCCTCATCGCATCTCTAATGATAACAAGGAATCGGGGGGTAGTGGTACTATCGAAACACCTCCTCCAGCATGATATTAAAAATTGTAGGGCAAGGCCAACATCTAGTGACACGAGGCCGCAAATTTAACATCTTGCAATATGAGACTTCTTGACCCCGCTGACGATTGATGATGGGCCAGTTCGTAAGTCCAGACATTATGAATCAATCTCAATGCATGTGCTAAAGTCAATCTATCAGCAAGGAGAATTATTTGAAGACTCAGTCAGTTATCTTAAAGCACTTGGAATTTTTTTTAAAAAAAATTATAATCTGCACGAGGCAACGCGAGTCTCTCGAGGCTGACACATATGATACATGGCCTTCTTGCATGCGTCATGAAGGTAGGGACAACGTCCACTATGTGAGGTCAATAAGAGCTATATAATAAATTTTATAAGGATCCTATTTGCAACATATATTTTACAAGAAGGTGGAGATATAAAGCTCTATTCTCTAATAGCCAATCTTCAACGATGCGAGGCCAACCAACCATCGTATATGAAGCGAGTTTAGAGGCAATATCTTGTGGTAAGAGACCGGTATGAAATAGAGCAAAATTGTGCTCCTAAACATCATAAGACCTCTCCAAATCATTCAACTTTTTGGTTGCCTTGCGGAAATCCCTCCTCAAGTCCTTGATATAAACTTCATTCTCTAGTCCGAAGTTAGAAGTAGCCAATATAGAATCTTTTTACGGCGTGGATCTTATGTGGAAAAGATCCCACCAAAAGTTGAGCTCCATGATCACAACGTTATTATCCACAATATCAGTAGACCAAGAATTCACGTCAATCACACATAACAGCCTTAAATTGGCTTAGGTCTGAGCTACTACATTAGAAGAAGGTGAAAGAAAGCTAGAGTTGTAACAACCCAAATCCGGGGTCAAGATTTGGTGTCACTAAACAATCTTTACATAATGTAAAATAATACACAATGACCCCTTAGTTCCGGATCGTTTACAGGTTATGGTATGAAACAAGAATCTAACCTTCTACAATTCACAACAACTAAAATACAAGTTTAAATACCTTTATATTATCTTCCCTTGTTTAATTTTTCTAACATCTTCATCCTTTCGCAGCGGAGATCTTTCTAACTTCTGTTGTCTATTCAAAACTATTCACTTTTATCCTCATTTGTTTCTGAAAGAAATAAAAATTTACAAAGCAAGAGTGAACCAAAAATGCCCAGCAAGTATATTACTGAGTTCCAAGCATCAATATCAAAGGAAAATTTCCGGACAAAATCTTAAACAATTTTAGACAATTCTATTTATTTGAGGGAGTTGAGCGAATAAACATTGGCTGTTACCACCCCTTAATTATAAAACAGTAGTGATGAGCAATTCCCAGATTCATCTCCTGAATCAAGGTTTTGTCCGGTTTTGGAATCATAAAAATTTTCGAGAGAGAATGCCGTTAATGGCGATCAACAATAAATTAGATTGGACACTAGTTCACACTTATATCCTGCTGATCATCCAGTATACAGTGCAGATCTATATCTCACTATATAGATCCATTCGGGTATCCAGACACTATTGCCCAAGGGTCCGGTCCATCCCCGGCCCATAGGGTCCAGCTCATCACTGGCCCTCACAGTAACTATCCAGCCCGTAGAGTATTTTGATATCAAACCATTTTGATTTCAAACCATCCCAGTTCAGGGTTCGCAAATAACCCGAAAGAATGGGTATTTGCTCAAGAGAGCAATCGATAATATAGGAACAATAATGAAAGGAACTTGCATAATTAAGAGTAATTGTAGCGAAATATAAAACAGTTAACTATTCTGAACTTAGAATAGGAATGAATTAATTATAGTATGCTACGAAAAAAGTAAGGAATACTTGTCTTGATAAGCTTTAACCACTATTACTGGTTGACTTTGGTTCGACTTGAATGTTTGGCTTTATCGTCAAACCATTACCCTATTCTGGATAAAATCCCAGCACTCAGGTCCTTCGATTGGAACCTTGCTGAGCTCGACAACTAACCACTAGATCATTCTTAGTCCGATATCAATCCTCGTGCCTCCCGACTAGGACCTACAGGGTTGAAATACCCTAATTCAGATAATCGTTTAAGCTTAAGATAATATCACTATCACTTCTACCCATACGATTTCATATCCCGATTCATATATAATTATCTAACACATAGGGTTCACATAATCACGTAAATCATATAGCACATAAGGCATATAGTTAGTTTAGACTTATAAATATTTTTAGAAGTGATATTAGGCTTACATTCGCATTAACAAACATTACCTGGCTCGATTTCTAATTTTTCGGGATTTATTAGACTCGTTTTTATCACTAATAAGGTCTATAAACAAATAATTATCATAAGCCGACTTGCTTCTGAAAGAAATTATGATTTATAACTATTTTTAATAGAATCGAGTCATTTTTCTGAGTCTAAGGGTCTTCGTTTCACTCAAATCGGATAGACGGTTTAATTATTACGCAATAAACAAGATTTAATCAATTATAAATCAATTATAATTAATTAATCATAATTTATTAAACCTTAATTATATTTTTAAATAACTAATTAAGTATTATTATATTTTAAAATAATTATTCCCTAATTTTTGGAATTAATTACAATTTATTACAAATTAACTTGTTAAATTAATTAATTATAATTAATTAATAGATACGAATAAATATTACAAAATATGATCATACATAAATAAGTAAAATGATACTCGTATGTCAAATTCCTAAAATCTCGGAACACAACTCGAATATTTACGAGTCATTCGCTTGAATCGATTAATTATCGAACCAATAATCGTAGTAATCGATCTAATTATTTAATCTCATTTATTAAATAATTAATTAAATAAATGAATAAATAATTACATTTTCGAATTTCTAAATTAATAAAATAATTTAGAAATTATTTATAAAATATTTCAGATTTTTAATCTGATTTTTCTAATTTACAAAAACTAATTTCTGTTTTATAAAAATAAAAGTAAATAATTAAAAACACAAAAACACGTTTAAGGGAAATGGATTGGGGGTTTTTTGGATCGAAACCGGGTCGAACACCGGGTCGAACCCGGGTCGACCAAGAACAGCCCCACCGGCAACGACGCCGGTGGGTTTTCCGGCGAGCAAAATCGACCAAAACACAGGGTTTTGGTCTTGCTTCTTCAACGATTTCAGTCCACAACATCACCCTGGCCACTTCTCCTCCTTCCTCCGCCTTCCCTCGTCGCTGTAACCGCCGGAAAACGAAGAACACCGTCGATAGCAGCGGTTCTCCGACGAAGCCAAAACGGAATCGAAATCACGCAAACCCGGTGCCAAACGATCATAAATTGAACGATCTAAACGCTCGTAACAACTACAACATCTAACAATGAACAATAATCAAAATCCGAATTCAAGAATAAACCCGAAAATAACAACTTTAATTTCGACTAATCCAGCAATAAAATCGATTACAGAAATGAAAACTAGATTCAATAAGCTTCAAATCGACTACTTACATGAAGGATTTGGTGCACAGAATCACGTTCAAATTTGCTTTAATTCCCAAGAACTTCAAACCTTGATTTCCAGAGAAATGGGGATTTTCTTGAATTTTCTGATTTTTTATGATTAATTAATAATTAATTAATAAGTAAACCTGGTATTTATATTATTACAGGTAATACTCCTAAATAAAATTAAGGGTCTCATTATACATCTAATAAAATTATTTGACCCCAATTTTTATAATTTTTGGGTATCAATTATGAATTTTTAAATATCCAATAAAATTATTTTAAAAGCAAAATAATGCCATACAACTCAATAACTAATTATACAAGAAATTTTCGTACCTTACAATTACCCATAATTAACAAAAGGCAACACACTGCTAACAGAACCATCACATATTTTATTTATTTAATAATTTCATAATTACATTTACATATCGGATCCGAAAATAGATTACTTAGCCGCTAAGTAACTATAAAAACTATACAATTTAATACCAGATTTGGATAATTATTAAAATCGAGCTTCGTATAAAACACTTTATACGAAAATAAAGTAATATTATCCCGTCTTTCGAGAATACGGGTTTTATCGATTTATAAAATGATTAGCGTATCGAAAATTTTACGCCGAGACTCGTACGGGTCAAACCGTACCCCGGATCGAAAAAGTCAAAACACGGAAAGTGTTCAGAATTATCAGATTAGGTTAAGAATGAGTTTTCTGAAGAGTTTCGGGTTGTAAAAATGTAAAAACGGTTGAAGTTGGACAATTTTCAATTTTATAAAATAGTTTTAGAATTACTTAAAAATAACAATTATTAATTCTATAAATCCTTATAAAATCCAATAATAATCCAAAAATTACTAGAAAAATACCAAAATTATCTATTTTTGATTCTGGATAATTAAATATTAAAATATCCTAATTTTATCAGATATAAAGACCCAAATATTAATATCAATCATCAAATAACTCACCAAAATTCATATAATAATCAAATAATAATTATTTATTGATAAAAATAATTACACGATATTTCCTTGGATGTTACATCCTTCCCCCTTAAAAGGATTCTGTCCTCAGAATCATGCTAAGGAACAGACAATGATACTTTTCAAGTATCTCACTTAAAATTTCTCAGAACTCATTCCTTTAACCATTACTCAACGGTCTCCTATTGACATCAAATTTAATCGTTGCTTATGCCTCTCAACTCAATCTTTACTTCATACATTTGGAGCTAAATTACTCTTCCTGGTTGTGCACAAATAAATGTCTTGTGAACTCGTTATACCTGTAACAATAAGGCCAACGTATTCGCAATCGTTCTATCTATCTCATTGTCTCAAAGGACTAACTTAATTTATACTAATCTTCTTTTCTTTCTAATTCTAATAATTCGTGCTCATGAATGCCTCCCATTTTTACTGGCGGTTCTACTTTACTTTCCATGTCTCTTTCTATTCGGTTAGCCTGGCCCATGATCATTTTCAATCGTATTCGAGAACCTTTAATCGATCTCTTTTACTTTTCATCCATATGCGAATCATATATACTGAACTTCTGGCGTCTTCAGTTTCTAAATATCTTAAGTCTATTCTAAAATTTAAAATTAAAAGAAAATCTCGACAATTGCATTTAACTCACCACTTAATAGTATACCTCAATTTCTTTTTAATCACCATCGAGTAGATTCATCGAGCGAGAATCTTTTACTATCTGAAAGAAAATATATTAATTTGGAATGGGATGAATCATAACTTTATTCAAAACCGAACTCTTGGTATTAATACTCATTTTGTTGTCATATCAAATTAGATATCAATACGAACTTTGATGCTCACAACATTCCATACTGAAGTCAACATCAATCATCTATATCAATACCACCTTTGATATTTAACAACAAATAAGTATCAGCATAAACCAGAAACTGAATCACAACCTGATCTTCAATTTCTAACTTGTCCAATTCCTTTACCCACTCCCCAACAATCTTAGTGATATTCACTCTTTCTTTTCTACTCAAGACATCTGTCCCTAAATGGACCTTGCCTGGTTGGTAGTTAACCAAACAACCGTAGCTCATAATCAATTATGACCAGAATTCATATCTTTGAAGCATAGAACGCAGTTGCTACTTTTCACCCTTCGCAGGCATATCTTCAGGTGTTCAACTTGGTCTTCCTTAGTCCTTGAATGGGCGAGGATATTATCAATAAGTATAATTACACTATCCAAATACTCCGTATACACTATGTTCATTTAATTCTCAGGAACGACGGGTACATACTATCATTAGAACTCCTAATATCCATACCTTACTCTAAACACAGTTTTTATTGTGACCTCAAGCTTACAACTTCTGATAATCAATGCGTAACTTCATACCTTCATTCTTCTTTTCTATGACCACATTTGTTCATAATGCGAAATATTCCTTATCTCATTATTCCTTCATCCCACAATCCTGAAGTTTCCTTAACTAATTACTTAATCCCTACTGGGCCATACGATACGGGGCTTTTGAAATCAGCTCGACTCTGTGCAGTAACCAATCAGAAATTTTACCTCATGCTCCGAGGTAACCTTGGTAAATCATCCGTTAGAACCTTCGGGACTGCATTTTAATTCTAGAGAATTCCGATATGAGATTCATTGTAACGCTCCTCTCTAACAGTTCGCCACTAATACCTTTGTTTAATCTTTCTAGTTTACGCGTGTTCTTTAAATGAAATTCCTATCTCCAATTATCGACGTTTCACTTCATTCTCATATCAGTTCTGACACAACTGACGTTTACAACTTGCTTATATTCTGGACTATTTTACAAAATTTCTTTATCATCCTTTTGATTCCACTTCTTTTCTTAATTAGTTCTCCATTCTCATTATTCATTATCTCTTTTAAACATAAGGAATGTCTTTTTCTTGATAATACTAATCTGTTCTTTATTAGATAAGCCATTTATGGAGTTAACACTGCAATGAAGGCTTTTATTTATAATATTTAAATTTGTTAATCCCTTAACAATATAACAAGAATTACAGAAGGGGGGTTGAATGGAATTCTTAAAACTTTTTCTTGAATAAAAATGTTCTAACTCAAATATATATATAAGTGTGAATTGATTAGAAGAATGCAGAATAGTTACTTGAAATAAATCAATACACAAGTAACTAAAAACAAGAGTTTTTAAAAACTTTCTGGTGGATTTGAATGTATCCACCAGAGATATATATTATATATCGAGAGAACTCTGTGTGCAAAAAGCTCACAGCTGCTTACAAAATGATAACAACTAAGAATGAGAGAAATGCTAAGAATACAGCTTACAAATGTTTCTCTCTTGGTTGCTTAGTTTCTTAGTTACTATTCTACTGCTGCTTCTTGGTTTATATATCACCAAGATTACAAAGTAATAAGACAGGATAATAAAACAAAAACTATCAAGTCTAATACAATGCTGCTTCATTACTCTTTTCCAGCATCCTTGAATATCTTCATAATAGTATGGAAATGGCAATGCTTCTTTGTTCTCAAAAACCTAGTTGAATAGGCTACCACATTCCATTTGCATACACTCGACGCATGCGACTGTGTTATCACTGTCAACTGATATTTGAATTCTTTATCCGTTGAGTGCATGATCATCTGTCGACAGCTATATTGAACATCCGTTGATAGCTGTTTGATCATCCGTCGAAGCTCTGTTAATCATCCGTTGATAGCTATTTGGCACTTGACTTCATTTCATTTATGCAGAATTACAAGACATCATCTATGTACAATTAATCAACCTATTCTGCATATCTAGTTAAAGTCAACATGACTTATATGCTACTACAGAATCTATACAAAGGTGTATGCAGAAATGTGCTACAGACTTATTGTTACATAAGCTACTCACTCGATGGATAATAAGTCATCATCCGTCGGGACTATATAGAGTTATCCGTCGGGACTATAATCCTTATCCATCGAGTGCTACATTTTCACTAAGTAAAATCTACCAAGGTGTTTTGTCAATGAAATCATCAAGTTCACAACATATACACAATAAAATTCTTACTAGCAGAATTATCAAAATCCATCGGTAGCTATTTTCTTAACCTCGCTTAAATCATCACTGATCGCATATTTGGCCTTTCCCCAATTGATCAACATTTTTTTTCTGAGTTCACAAGCGGACTTCGTCAGTCTCTGTCTTACATCAAATACTTGTATTTGTGAGTTCTCCACTATTTTATAGTAACTTCCATTAAATCACCATTCGATATGGGTATACATTTAAGTCCTTCATGAAATACTATTACAGATGATAAAATCTCTTTGTTTTGTCTTAAACCTTCAGTTCTTGAAAACGCTCTTCTTGTTTATTGCAAAGGCCTATTCATCTAGATAAAACCTCACACATGCCTGTAGTAACATCACGTTATTTCTACTAAATTTCCGATCTCTGCTAATGCCATTACTTCCTCCAAATTTCTAATTGCCTTGATTTCGGATCTGAAAATCATGTCAGAATTTGACTTAATCTAATTGGAATCGATCTCCATTTAACTGACCATTAATTGGTAAGGTTAATCAATTAAACCAAGTGATGATTAGCTAACTGGGATCAAAGACCAATTATATAAAGTCGGTTTGGTCATAACAATCTTTCTCAAGAACCAAGATCGCAATCATTTGGAGTACCAATGAGAATCTCAATAACATATGAAAGTATACTTTTAATCCTTAAAAGTAGGGTAATTTCTTAAAATTTGGGCAGCACTTCCCCGATACTATCAACTACCATTCGGGCTCAAGCCGACACCATCAATCAACCAAAGCATCCACAATCATATCCATCCACTTCCATCAACCAAATTCATCAATTCAACATAATTCAGAATACACCATGCTGATAACTATATGTACTACTAACATAACATATATCTTTTAATTAGACTAAGGTCTTAAATCCACAATGATTAATATAATTATACCCTTCCTTAGTTCTTTCATAATATTACCAAATGTTATTAATGAGCTTAACATTTATCTTGTTATTTCTCAAAAAAAAAAACTTTATTTCATGATTCTTTTAACTTATTTCTTACCATTACTAATTGTGTGTAGTTACCCTTAAGAATTATACCGCATCTTTTAACTAATCACACCAATCCTCTATCTTCGACGATATACATTTGTTGTTATTAATCAATATGTTTATCTCTTAATAACCACGCATGGTCTCAATTATCATTATCACAATATGGTGAAAACTCAATTAGTTTTAGATCATTATTTCTTAAAAGGTTTCATAATCGAATCACCATTACTTCATCTCCACTTATGTTCCCATATCAAACATTTCGTCACTGTCTCGGTTATAGGTATTAAATTCACCATAACTTATTTACTCAAGTTAGAGAACCTCACAATTTCTTGAAGAACACGCTTGAAATTTGTTTGCAATTAGGATTTCTTCGATCTTGAATCTTCACAACAAATATCTTCCTGCGACGAAGGGATGCTTCACGTATTAATTATCTGTCTGAGTTATTGTTCAGAATTCCTTGATCTTCGGTTGTCGTCCCGACACTCGTTCGCTTTGTCTGATGTACACAGTTTACGTCCTTATTTTATAATTAATTTATTCATTACGGTTCATTAACTATTCATTTCACATCGAAATCTTCTGATTTAAAGTGCATCGCGTTAACGCAATTGTTATAAAAGACATGCATGTACTTTAACAAGACTAAGACAACTTTTCAACCCTAAGTAAGTTGTATTGTTATCTAAATTTGTATTTTGTACTTGTAACACTTAAAGTCTATAAAAATGCAAAGGAGCAGACTGGAATCTTTTTCCTAAAATAGTATCAAGCCTAAGGATTATATCTGGAAGAAGATCATGCCTCAGAAGAATTTTGAAGAAGCTTGGAGTTGAATAAATCTGTTTGGAGAAAAATGTTCTAAGTCAAGATCTCTACAAGTCACAGATTTAATGTTATAGAGAAGTCATTCGAGAACTCCAGAATGTCTTATCGAGAAGTCATTCAAACTCCAGAGAGTACTGACGGATGAGCAATATCTACTCGATGGATGAGCAGTGTCTACTCAACGGATCAGCAATATCTACTCAATTGGTCTTCTAATCTGAAAAATCTTCTCACACCTTTGTCATCCATGAACTCCATCAGCCAGTAGGGCCTTAGATGCACTCTATTCCCTGTGTAAGGAATAGATAGAGTCTTTGGGAGTGCATCTTTGGCTCTAATACTCCTCAGTTCTTCAATCTTCTTTAGAACCAATCTTCTTGCAGTTACATTATACCCAAAATTCTTCTTGAAAGATGAATAAACCTTTATCAGTACAACTTGGCTTTCTTGAAGGATCCTGTAAAGTGGCCACTGAATCTCCTTTCCTCCCTTGTACTTGAACACTAACCTTTCAGGTAGATTCCTGTAGGCATCAATCCCTCTCACTTCTTCTAGTTCATCTAGATAGAGATTTAGATCAGAGAATTCCTTGATATCACATAAGTACATGTAATCTCCCTTGTTGACTTTGGATTGAGCTTTAGTTAGAGATTTGGATTTGAGAGGTGACAACTTCACTTTCTTGACTGCTCTTGACTTTGTTCTTTTTGGCTTGCTAAGGATTGGCAAATTGAAGTCAGGAATTGGTAGACTTTCCCAGTCTATTGGTTCATCCTTAGGCATAATAGGTTCACCATGAATGTTCCTGTAAGGATCCACCACCTTTATGTCTTTAAATACCACAGTGGGTTTTGATGCTTGAGTTGTAGTTAAAGTGGATTCCTTGGGAAACTGATCCTCCAATTCCTTACCAACAAAGTTCAATTTCCTTTTGGTTCTTTTAGCCAATTCCTTGTATCTTTGAGATTTCTTTTGTTGTGGTTCAACTTGCTTCTTTGGATCTTGAGATTCAGTGATTTCAGATGGTTGAGCAGAAATTTATTGAGTAGTTTTCAATTTGGCCAAGATAGCAATTTGCTCTTTCTTTTGTTTAGCCTCTTTAGCATCTAGAGCAGCTTGCTTCTTTTCCTGCTTCAATCTTGCCATTTCTTCTTTCTTTGCATTGACAAATTGAGGGTGTCCAGCCACCACACAAATTTCTTTCCCATTTCTGAAAACTTTGGCAATTCTCCTTTTTAAAACTGAATCAGCTGGATCTTTGTAGAAAGCAATTGACCTTGACAGAAGCTTCTTTTCATCAGGCTTAGGTGTCTCATATACAGTATCCAAAGGGTTCTTTAGTGAATCTTTTGAGTAGTTCACCTTTGGTTTCATGATGAGATCTGCCTTTGGAGTTTTGATGCAGGATGTTTGGCCTCTTTCCAGATAGTTCATGCTCATATCATTCATTGAAATTTGCCTGACTTGAATGTGATGAATGGCTGATTTTTCTGGCTCCTTTGCTAGGTCAAACTTCTTTTGAATATCCTCATCAATTTTCTCCCAGTTGAATGGACTCAACTGCTTCTTTTCAGCTACTCTAAAGTTGGTTGCTGCTGCATTTATTAGATCTATACTGTCTGTAACTGGTGGCTTTGAGATAGTAATTGAGGGCACAATTACCTTACTGATTTGAATTTGAAGCTTCTCCCCCTCACTTGCTCCATTCTCCCCCTTTTTGTTATCATCAAGTTGATTAGAGGAGGGGATTTGAGCAGCCATCAATTTCTGAAGTAAATCTGTCTGTTGGGCTTGATGAAGATGAATAGCTGTTAAAGATGCTTCCATAGCTGACATTCTTGTATTCAAAGCATATATCTTTGTTGCAAGATCAGAATTTTTCCTTAATTGCCTCTTGATGTCAAACATGGTAGTGTCTGGAATCTTAGAATCCATTTTGTCTGAAATGGCCTTTTTCATCTCATCAATATCACCCTTGATGGTGTTAACATCTCTAGCATGTTGGAGGCCTTGAATTTGTTGAAATTGCAGAGAGGCTAGATGCTGGCATTTGTAGTGGTTTGAAGAGCAGTATTTGTCTGATTGATTAGTTGGATCAAGGTTTTTTTGAAGTAGTGCTCATCACAGTGCTTTGAGAATGCCCATGATGGCATACCTGATCTTGAACTTGAACCTACTTCTCCCCCTATGTCCATTGCCTCATCTTCACTATCCCCACTCCCATCACCAAAGAAATCAGGTGAACCACCAGTCTTATAGTCCACATCACCAGCTGTCGAAGGCAAAGCTGTGATGACATCTTTGTCTCTTAGTATAGACTGAGTGGTATGCACCAGATTGAACATCCTTTCTGCATTATCATTGCCCTGTTCAGCTAGAAGTTGATAAGCTGGAACAGGGTGAGTAAATGCCTCAACATCATGGGAGGTGGAATCTATAACAGCTTTAGGATGCTGAGATAGTCCCTCCCTGTCTGCATCCTGGACATTCATTAACTCACTAGCAATGTCATCCATCCTTATAGCTCCAGTACCTGCATTTCTCTCGTTTTCTCTCTTTTGTTGCATCAGGGTCTCACCCTGGCTCCCCACCCTCAGACCCTCACCTTCACCTTCTAATGTGGGACTCCTCTTACTTTCTTTTGCCAATCCTTAAGAAATGGATTGCATAATTTCACTCATTTCCTCTCCTTTTCCTGGGAGCAACCCAGACTCTCACTCAAAACACTCTTCTCTCTCAATCCTAATAGTGACTATACAACCACTAATTCTTCTGCACTTGAGATAAATAAAGTTTAAAGCTGTGCAAAGATACTCGACGGATGAGTGATATCCATCGGGTGAGTGGTTTTGCTATCCGACGGATAACTGCTGTTAAGCTTATCCATCGGGATACAATCACTACTCGACGGATGAGTAATATCCATCAAGAGAGTAGAAATGAATGAACTAGGAATAGAAACTATTGTGGACTCTCCGCTGATTAAAGATATTTTGGGCACAGATGATTCAACAGTTCCTGAAAGAATGGGCAAGTGAGCCAACAAATCATCTAAAAGTTGATGCTCACTTGCACTAGATTTTGGCTTCCCCAACAAAGTTAAATAAGGGGAATCAGGAATTGATGTGTTTATCATATCCACATCCAGTGAGTTTGTGGGTGAGTTTGGTGTTTGAGGTACTTCTATTACTAGAGATTTTGGCTGTGACTCCACATTTATTGGAGTCACATCAAGCTGAATTTATGAAGGTGCAGTGACTGTGTCTTTAGCACCAGTTTGCACAGTGTGTGTACCATGTGCATCCCCAAGGGTTTTAGGTTTCTTCTTTCTGACATAAGTTTGGGGTGAGCATGTGTCCCTAACTCTCTTGGTTTGTGCTCTTGGTTGAGAGCTTTGTTCAATAACTACATCCTTTTGGGAGGATGCAGCTAGAAATGAGCTTTTATCCTTTTTAAACACTGCAATTTGTTGGGAAACTGCAGCGTGGCTAGGCTGGGAACCACTCAACTTTTTACCCTTATCCTTAGGGTTTCTTTTATGTTCACCCCTTCCCTCGCCTGTCTTACCCACCTGCACACTCCCCTCTTTGGTTTTGGTGGATTTTGCAACTGGCATCTTTTGAGAGATACCAGAGGGAACTTTCTTTGATTTGGATTTTGATATATTTGCAGTTTTGGTAGATTGGGTAGGCAACTGTTTGGTCATTGACACAGTTGCCATAGCCACACTAGAACTCAAAGAAATTAGTGAGGTTGGAATAGTGGTAGGGATAGATGAACTTACCTCACTTACCTGAGGTGCTTGCATTACAGGAAAATAGAACAATGACACATCCTTATGATGATTGACCCTGTTCAAATATGCAATGAGCCTTCTCTCTTGAACCCAACAATCTAACTTGTTTTTTGGGTTCTCAAGCACAATCTCTTCATAGAGGTGGTTAGCTAACATCATAAAGAATCTAGCATAATACACATTCTTACCTCTTTTATTTAACTCTCCTAATTTAAAGCCTAACTCAAACAAGACAAGGTCACTGAAATTATACAATTTATCTGTAACTAGCATGTAGAGCATGTTAAGCATGGATATATTGACTGAATCAAAATTACTGACTTTACCTAAAAAGACCTTTGTCACTACATCATACATAAAACTCCATTCTTTCCTAAGACCCATTCTCCTAATGTCACTTAACTTAGAAGTAGAAAGAGCATAGTTCATGGAATTAAGCATATTGATTATATCAGTGTCAGCGTGTGGTGAGGTCACAGTGTTATCAGGAATCTTGAAACATGCTTTTATAACATCACTGTTAATACAGAACTTTTTACCTTTAATGGTGAGTGTGATTGTCTTATCTGTTGAGTTGTAGGTAGCAGTGGTCCACATCTCTTCAACAACTTCACAGAAGATTGTGGGTGATTCCAGCATGGCATAGCTGAGCTTGCAATTTTTCACAAAGTCCATCATCTTGTAATAGTCACCAGATTGTTGAATACCCTTGTTCACCAGTGCAGTGAAATTGTTCTTCTCATAAATGAATCCAGTTTGAGATATAATCTTTACAACAGGTGCCATCGTTAGAGAATAAGAGCTTGAAGAGAAAGAGAGTAAGTGCTTTGAGAGAGAATTAAATTTGAGCAGTTGATTTGAGAATGATAAAAGAAAAGCGATTGATGAAATAAGCTTTTATACTATCTCAAAAATAACTATTAAAAATAATAAAGTAAAATAAAGTAACCAATAGAAATTGCTTGAAATAGCCGTTAAAAAAAACTGTAAAAATTCCACCCATTATCCGTCGTGTTATGCTTACAAACTGTAAGTATACTCGATGGATAATGTTCAGGAAATTAACGACTAAGATTAAGACAATTCGACGGATGAGGATAAACTGTTATCCGTCGAGTCATAAAATATTCCAGAAAAATAATTGATTTTTATTAGCAAATAGTATACTGACGGATGATCAAACTCGATGGATAAGGATCATCTATTGAGATGCAAATTTTGACTTAGCCAAAATTTCATCCAAGACTGAAAAGTCAATTAAATTTCTGGCTGCATTTCAACTAGCAAATTATCTCATGTAGATTTAAGAATAATTAAGCATACCTAACTCACTTACCAACCTTGAAAAGGTGGATTCATCCAGTGGCTTGGTAAAGATATCTGCAAGCTGCTTCTCACTTGGAACAAAATGTAGTTCCACAGTACCATTCATTACATATTCCCTTATGAAGTGGTACTTGATATCTATGTGCTTTTGTCCTTGAATGTTGTACTGGATTTTCAGTGATGGCAATTGCACTTGTGTTATCACAGAAAATAGGAATCCTCTCAACTTACAAACCATAGTCTAGCAATTGATTTTTCATCCATAAAATATGTGCACAGCAACTGCCAGCAGCAATATATTCAGCTTCAGCTGTAGAAGTAGAAACTGAATTTTGCTTTTTACTGAACCAGGACACAAGCTTGTCTCCTAGAAATTGACAGGTTCCTGTTGTGCTCTTTCTATCAATTCTACAGCCTGTATAATCTGCATCTGAATAACCAGTTAGATCAAAACCAGAATCTACAGGGTACCAAATGCCAAGTTTTGGTGTTCCCTTGAGATATCTGAAATTTCTCTTAATAGCTATTAAGTGAGATTCTCTAGGATCAGCCTGAAATCTAGCACATAAACATGTAGCAAACATTATATCTGGTTTACTAGCTGTTAAGTACAAAAGTGAGCCAACCATGCCCCTATAACTTGAAATATCCACAGACTTTTCAGTAGTGTTTAATTCAAGCTTAGTTGCAGTAGCCATGTGAGTTTTTGCAGATGTGCAATCCATTAGATCAAACTTCTTTAAAAGATCAAAAATGCATTTAGTTTGACTAATGAATATTCCATCACTAACTTGCTTAACTTGTAAACCAAGAAAGTAAGTCAGTTCTCCCATCATACTCATTTCATACTTACTTTGCATCAATTTGGCAAACTTTTTGCAAAGTTTCTCATCTGTAGAGCCAAAAATAATATCATCTACATAAATTTGAACAAGTATACTAGAGCCATTAACATTTCTAAAGAATAAAGTTTTATCTACAGTACCTCTTGTGAAATGGTTTTCTAAAAGGAACTTTGATAAAGTGTCATACCAGGCCCTAGGTGCTTGCTTCAGTCCATAAAGTGCTTTCAAAAGATAATAGACATGTTCTGGAAAATTTGGATCTTCAAAACCAGGAGGTTGACTGACATAGACTTCCTCCTCCAAATCTCCATTCAAGAAAGCCACTTTTGACATCCATTTGATAGACTTTGAAATTGGCATGGGCTGCATAGGCTAAGAAGATTCTGATGGCTTCAAGTCTTGCAACAGGAGCAAATGTTTCATCAAAATCTATTCCTTCTTGTTGACAATAGCCCTTAGCAACCAATCTAGCTTTGTTCCTGACTACTATGCCATTTTCATCCATCTTGTTTCTGAATACCCACTTGGTGTCTATTGGATTCTTTCCTTTAGGCTTGGGCACCAGCTTCTATACATTATTCCTTTCAAATTGGTTTAGCTCCTCCTGCATAGCTAAAATCCAATCAGGATCCAACAAAGCTTCTTCTACCTTCTTTGGTTCTTCCTTGGAAAGAAAGCTGCTGTATAGAAATTCTTCTTGAGTTGCTCTCCTGGTTTGAACTCTAGAAGAAACATCACCAATTATTAGCTCAAAGGGGTGATCTTTTGTCCATTTTCTTTGTTAAGGTAGATTAGCTCTAGATGAAGAGGCCTCATTGTTGTCTTGATGTGTGATTGAGTTTTGATTGTTAGAAACTCCCCCTGAGTTTGTGGATCTTTGATTTGAGAAAGGAGAACTTTCTGTAGGTGATTTATCTTGACTTTCTGCTCCTTTTGATAACCCGACGGATGGTGAATTTTGAGTCCCGACGGATGAAGCGGGTTGCCTTCCAACGGATAAGGCAGATTGTCTCCCGACGGATGAAGCATTTTGCAATTCGATAGATGTTGAATTTTGTGCTACATTGGTAGTAGATTTTTCTGTATTATCCTTAGATACTGTTTCTTGATCACTTTCATCATCACTAACCATCTCCACATTGTCATATTTGAGGTTCTCATGGTAATCTCCATCTTGCAGTCCTTCAATCTTTTTATCATCAAACACAACATGTATTGATTCCACAACAATATTGGTTCTTAGATTGTAGACTCTATATACTTTACCAACAACATATCCAACAAAAATTCCTTCATCTGCTTTACATTAAACTTCCCATTTTGATCAGTTTGATTTCTCATAATATAGCATTTGCAGCCAAAGACATGAAGAAAATTTAGAGTTGGCTTCTTATTCTTGAACAATTGATAGGGAGTCATGCATCTTGCTTGATTAACCAGAGAAATATTCTGAGTGTAGCATGCAGTATTAACAGCTTCAGCCCAGAAACATGTTGGCAGTTTGGATTCTTCAAGCATTGTCCTTGCAGCTTTAATAAGTGATATGTTCTTCCTTTCCACTACTCCATTCTATTGTGGAGTTCTTGCTGCTGAAAACTCATGCAGAATCCCATTTTCCTCACAAAATGCTCTCATGATAGAATTCTTGAACTCAGTTCCATTGTCACTCCTGATTCTCCTAACCTTGAAATCAGGATGATTATTGACTTGCCTTATGTGATTGATGATGATTTCAATTGCCTCATCTTTAGACTTTAGGAAATATGTCCAAGAGAACTTCGAGAAATCATCTACAATTACTAGGCAAAATCTTTTCCTTGAGATGGACAACACATTGATTGGTCCAAACAAATCCATGTGTAGCAGTTGCAAAGGTTCTTCAATTGTTGAATCAAGTTTCTTCCTGAATGATGGTTTAATCTGCTTCCCTTTTTGGCAGGCATCACACAATCCATCCTTAGAAAACTCCACTAGAGAAATGCCTCTAACCAATTCTTTCTTTACTAGCTCATTCATGGTCTTGAAGTTTAAATGGGATAGCTTCTTATGACATAACCAACTTTTATCCTAACTTGCTTTACTGAGAAGACAAGTAACAGATTCTGCATTAGATGAGTTGAAATCAGCTAGGTACACATTTCCTTTTCTCACACCAGTGAGAACCACTTTGTTGCTTCTTTTATTAGTCACAACACAGGCTTCTGAGTTGAAGGTTACTGAGTTGCCTTTATCACAAAGCTAGCTGATACTCAACAAGTTGTGTTTGAGACCATCCACTAAGGCAACTTCCTCAATGATGACATTGTCCTTTAAAATCAAGCCATATCCCACAGTATCACCCTTGTTGTCATCTTTAAAAGTAATAATTGGGCCAGCTCTTTCCTTAAACTTTGTGAGCAGGGTAGAATCACCAGTCATGTGTCTTGAACAACCTCTATCCAAGTACCAAAGATTCTTTATGTTTCCCTGCACACATCAAAATCAAATCAAGTTGATTTTGGTACCCAAGTTTCCTTGGGTCCTGCCTTGTTAGCTTTCTTTTTCTATTTCTTAGTCTTTATCTCATTTGACTTGGGGATATCAGATTCATCCTTGGTCATTTGAGTTGGGCTTTTGAAACCATTCATTGCAACAGAATTATCATGCATATTATAATCAACAGGGAATGGCATGCTATTAGTAAACATGTTATTCCAGTAAGGCATGCTAAATGGCATTTGTGGCATACTAAATGCAGCATAATATGGATTAGGTGCAAATGGCATATTAGCAAACTGTGCATTCATATTCTGTGTAGACATAGCATTCATAGGCATGGGAGGCATGACATTCATGTTAGGAAAGTGAGGTGGCACAGATATGGAAGTAGGCATGGCAGATTTGCAATTAACAAACAAATTATTTACACTACCACACTTGACACAGATTTTTCTAGGAGCATATTTATCAGGTGTGTAGTTATTGTGTTTGTTAATCCCTAATTTACCATTTCTATTATTTTTCTTTTTAGCCTATGTTTTTACCTCAATCTTTTCAAGTCTGTCACTTAACTGTTTGACAGTCATGTGACCAACATTAGCCTTTTTCCCTTTCTTAACTTGACTCGATTCTCCTGAAACAAAGTTCTTGGAAACAAATCCATACTTTTCATTTAACTTAACAAGTTTGGCTTTACTGATAGGCTTGCTTACAGCCGACGGATGAGGATTTTCATCAGTCGACGGATAACACTTTTGGTTATCCGACGGATGATCCTCATCATCCGTCGAGTCTACATCTGTTAGCACTCCATCCACCAAATTTGGTTCTAGTTTCTCTTTGTTCTTTTTCCAGGCTGCATCACAGAAAGACTCAATTCCTTGAACTTTGGTGATTTGAGCATGGACATCCCTAGATGTTTTCCATGCCTTAATCACCTTATGTTCACGCTCGAGCTGCTTCTTCAAAATTTCTTCTTTCTTCAAGGACTCAATTAATTCCTCCTTGGCAATCTTACACTCAATTCTTAACTTTTCAAAATCAATGAACTGAGACTCAAGCACATTATTTCTCTCACTCAAAAATAAATTGTTTTCTTTGATTTTATCATTTTCTTTAGTAAGAAACTTAAGTGTAACACACAAACGATATAACTCAGTAGACATATCATTTATAGCATCATTACACTCAGCTTTAGATAAATGTGCAAGGTTTGTAGTAATTACCTGATTACTTGAAGAACTTGTTTCTGTTTCATTAGACTTGGCCATTAGGGCTAGATTGACATAGCTGACATCTTCATCTTCATCTAGACCATCTGCTGCCCAGTCATTATCTTGTGTTATGAAAGCCCTTTCCTTATATTTGAGCAGTTCAAAGTATTTTTGCTTATAATCCACATGCTCAAACTTTTTCTTGCTGGAATCTGACTTTCTACACTCACTGGCAAAATGCCCTGCCAAGCCACATTTGAAACATTTGAATTTTGGTTTATCCACCATGTTTCTATTTGGCTTGGCTGCTCCAAAGTTCTTTTTGAACTTGAGCTTGGCAAATCTTCGGGAAAGAAATGCTAACTGTTCATCAATGTCTTCCATGTCATCTTGGCTCAAAGAATCTTCATTTACTACTGCAAGCCCCTTGCCCTTGCTTTCACAGACCCTTGAAGTTGACTCAACAGCTTCCATCTTCACTTCCTTCTCTTTCTCTAACTCAGCAACTAGTGCAATGGACCCTCCTTTCTTCTTTCCTCTCTCCATCCTCTCATCTTGCTCTATTTCAAGCTCATATGTTTTCAGGATGCCATACAGTCTCTCCAAAGTAAACTCCTTATAATCTTGTGAGTTTCTCAATGAGACTGTCATTGGTTTCCATTCCTTTGGAAGAGATCTAAGGAATTTCAGATTGGAGTCTTTTGTATGATAGACCCTTCCATGCAACTTTAGAGCATTTAGTAGTTTTTAAAACCTACTAAAAATATCAGTGAGAGACTCACTTTCTTCATTATGAAAATGCTCATATTGCTGAATTAGGAGCTGCATCTTGTTTTCTCTAACTTGCTCAGTGCCATCACAGATGATCTGTATTGTATCCCAAACATCCTTGGCAGTTTTTGTAATAAACCCAATTTTTGGAAATTTTTGAAACCCGGATGAATAGTAACTTTTGCTGACAATGCTGATTAAGAAAAATTATCAGACCACGATATATAGGAGTACTGTTATGGAAATTATAAGATCGTATTAGTATTCCATAAAGAAAATAAATGTATGTAAAAGTCGTCGAATTTCGAAAACGAGCACTTTTATTTTTCCCCGAGATTTCCACCAGACATTAAGGGATTTAAGGAATTAATATTAAGATGAAGGATTTTAAATTCAAGAATTATAAAGGAGAATTAATTTAGGTATTAAGAATACCAAGAAGATTTTATCAATAAAACCATTGAGGTATTTAACCAAACGATCAACGAGATTGAGTGATAACCGGACAAAGAAATGAATAACGACTCTTGTAAATACCTTTGCAAGTGGCAAGACAAGTGGATGGTTGATCAACCAAGAAACCAAGTGATAGTTAGGAAGGAATGGCTAGTTAATTATCTAGTTAACTAGGGATGATCTCATCTCACCACAAATCACCAATACATGGCAAATGGTGAGATCATCTTCCACTAACTCCTTTGTTTATTATTAATCTAGCAAAATTGTAATATCCGGGATATATCGTGCAATTATTTTTCTAATAGATAATTATTATATGTATTCAGTATCTATTCTGTGAATTAATTGTTAAGTGTTAAATGTGTTTGAATGTTTAAAAATATTATTAATTGAGTATTTTAATTTTTATATGTCCAAAATAAAATATAGATAATTGTCATATCTTCCTGATTATTTTTATGTTGATTTATGAATTTATAAGAATCATATGGATTTTATAAAATCTTTTTCCGGGTATTTAAAATCTATTTTATAAAAGCGGGAACCAACCACCGTTATCCGTTTTTACGTTTTTAGAACCCGAAACTCTTCCAAGAACTCCTTCCTAACCTAATTGTAATATTCCGAGCATATTCCGTGTTTTGACTTTTTCGATTCGGCGTACGGTTTGTCCTGCGCGGGTCCCGGCGCAACATTTTCGATACAATATTCGTTTCGGTAAATCAATAAAACTCTTATTTTCGATAAACGAGAGCTTTTTATTAAACTATTACAATTATCACTTCGTAATAGGTGTAACCAGGCGCTGAGACCAAGACCGCAGTACAAATTGTACTGATTTGGATAATTATCACGAAAACCGATACCGTTTGGATCAGTTTTTATAAATAAACGTATCGTTTTATATCTGGAATGATCCAACGGGATACTAATTTTCCGTAATTATAAATAGCCTCTACCGTATTTTATTTTGTACCGAAAATCAATTGTAAACAGTATTTACAGAGTTTTTACAGAGAAAATACTATAATTATATTTTGTTCTTCGTAATCAAACACAAATTCGAAGGCGTTATTGATATTCGATTTTGGCGTACATATATTCAAAACGAAGCTATTGAAATCTAGAATCCAAATCTTCCATCAATTTCAACCCAGAAACATCAGGTGATTTCCTATTTAATTATTTATATTTGAATTTCTTGGTATTTAAATTATGAAATTTTGTACGGATGATGGTTTGAATGATTTGATGATTATATGTTGTAGAGCTTGTTTTCCTGATCATTTTGATATATTATACTTCAAATTTGGAGTTCAATAACATGTTTAATTTTGGGTTTGATTCTCGGAATTTAGAAATTAGGGTTTATATTACTTTGAATGTTTTCAATTCGATTTGGGGGTTTCTTATTTCGGAATTGATAGACGTTCTAGAGGGGTGGGTTTTGTTCCCCTTGAAATTTATAATCGATTCATATAAGTTGTGCAAATCGACGAGGCCTGTAGAGGAGTGAGTTGTGATTTGAAGTTCTCGCCGGTGTTCTTGAAGCTTTTGGCCGGATTTTTGTTTCCAGATATCATTTGGCTTGTTTGTGGTTTGATTTGAACTCCTGACGTGATTTGGAACGAAAACCCCACCTGAATCATGTAAAACCATGCCGTTTTTGATCGAATCGGGGCTCGCCGGGGTTATTTTCCGGTCACCGGAAACTGGGTTCTTCGCGACCCGTTTCTGTTCTTGGTGACCCGGAATTCCGACCCGGTTTGACCCGGTTTTGATCCAAAAGTTCCCTAAATCAGAAGTATTTTTGGCATTTTTGCAAGTTAGTACCTGAAGTTTCCAGAACTTTAAAAATTCTGGATTCCTGTTTTGAATTCTTTCAAATTTCGGATTTCTTTTTATAAATTATTTTTAAAATTGTTTTTAATTTCAGAAAAATCCGAAAATGATTATTTTAATTTCAAAAATCATTATTTTAATTCCAAAAATTATTTTTAAATCAAAAATAAATCTGAATTAATTATTTAATTAATTTCAGTTAATTTTTAATTGATTAATTAGTCAATTAATTCAAAAATTAATTGATTAATTGATTTAATTAATTATTAATTGATTTTTATTAATTATTTAATTAGATTTAATTATTTAAAAATGATTTAAAAATTCCGAAAAATAGTTTCGAGCTTTAAAATATTATTCTAAATTGTTTTCAAGGCTCGATAATTATTATAAAATTGTTTTGAAGACAGAATTGGCCAAGCGAACCCTATTTATTACTTTAAAACTGATCCAACGACCCGTTTTAATTTCGAAAAATGTTTTAAAAATCATTTTAATTACCTGAAAGCTTATTTATGACCCGAGACTTCTTTATAAATGATATATCATTGATTATGTGACGTGCTATGTGTTATATGTGACTTGTTGGTTGACTGTCGGTCTATATGTTCGGTGTTTACTTATTTACAGCGTAACTTTCAATCCGTTAATCGGATTTGGGTAAAACGAAGGGTAGATAGAAGTGTATGTTGAATAGAATCGTATGAGTTAAATATTAATAGATACTTATGATGCCTAACAGAGTAAGCAAGGTGTAGGCAAGAGAAGCAGGTGATCAGAAAATAGAATTTACATGTAGAAAATACAGCAAGTAATCAGAGGATAGAAGCAAAGCATAGGAGAAGCAGACGAGTGATTGTTGAATGGAGTCATTAGACGAGTACAAAGTGAAGTTGAAATCGATTATGATAAGGCAAGTACTTCTAAACCTTTCTCGAGATATATTGCAAATATTTCTAAATTCTCTTGTGACATACTGTTAATACTCAAAATAGCTCTATTTCATATTATAAATACTTTGAATCCTTCAGCATTGAACCTGAGCCACATCAATGGATCTTTGAGCCGTAAGCCTTATTCTTTGTAAACCATTTCTTGTTGATCTACTAGATACTAAACCACACAAATACGATACTACTCCACAAATATATATACCCATCTTATACCAAATACTGGAATAAAATTGTTTAAACATACAGAAACTTTTATACTCAACCATACCTTGTGATATCAAAGTACTAAAACCTTGTAAAAACACTATTCATCTAATATCCGATTATCCTACCGGCTGGAGGCCACTTCTTTTATGTATTTTGACATACCCTTTTTGGTAACTATGAATTTTTACCATGCTCTTTTACAAATGTTTTATAGTTATTGATTATGATCTGGTTTTATTGAACTCTATTGTTTATCATATTGAAATGCTTTAGAATTGGATAGTTTTCTTTGTGTGGACCAGATTCGTGGTCAGACCATATCGATGGTCAAGTTAGGCCAATGTGTGCCTTGGATACAGTAGTTAGAGCAGTGCTGTGTGCTTTGCTCGGGGTTAGTGCGTGACTGATCAGCAGCCTAACCTTGGTTTTAAAAACTTAAAATGAATATCCAATTCTATTGACTGTTTAAAAGGAAACTTGATTCTTTTGAATCACCTCGTTTATTATTGTTTAACCTCAGTTATTGATAATATGACTTGCTGAGCTAGTTAGCTCACTCTTGCGAATCTTTTTATGTATTCTACAGTTAAGAAGGATATGGTTGATATCGAGGTTTCCCAGTTCAATGTTCGAGCTAGGATTCCAGATTATGATTGATCGAGCTAGCAGGAGCTTAATGCAGTAGTGAGATAGTAAGGTTGTAAGAATAATTTCATATCAGTTGTAAATTAAATTAGTTGGGATTTGGTACGTTGTAATAAAAGTTAAGGTTGTGGCTTGTTTTCATACTTTAACCTGTTACGATCCGTGGTTAAGTAAAGCAGGGTCCTTGCAAATAATATTTTATATACAGGTTTATATTTTGTGTATGTGTTGTGGACCCCAAACTTCTGACCCGGGTTTGGAGGGCGCCACAGGTTGGTATCAGAGCTACAGGTTATAAGTCACTGAAACAAGCCTAGATTGTCGGGAATTGGGTAGAGGGTTAGGATTAGGAATAGAAAATAGAAAGATAGGTCATCGTGAGGTTGAGTACGGCTGTATAGTAGGTCTCCGGCATGGTTCGTATTGCAATTCGGGATTCTTAACTAGCTACGTGATATCCAGGCAACGACAATGGCAGATTCTGATTTCCCTGCATCAACTGATCGTTTGAAGCCTTCCGTTTAAGGATAGTCATCTTCTCCCAGATTCGATTTGCGCCTTATTCTTCCATCAGTATTAGCGGTATTACCTTCTGTTATGACAGTTGCGCCTCTCCAAGTTATTCAGTGCTATTCTATCATCTCTCGATATGAGAGTACCTATTCAAGAACCTTCATTTGCTTATTCTTGTTCTTTTGAACATTCAACTTTGAATGTATCTTTTCTGTTTACTATACACCATATTCTATATCCTCAGTTTAAAAACCTTTATAATGAAATAACAGCATTTGCGAGAAGGGACACGATAGCTGCAGTAAATGGTGAGTATTTAGATACAAATCAAGGTGAGAAAGGAGTTTAGAAAGAAGATTCAAGTGTTCTGGAGGGTGGCTGTTATCAGGTTACAAGAAGCTATTAGTAATTAGGCCACTCATGACTAGCTTGTGGAATGGAGTAGATAAGTGTTGAAGAGAGAGAGTTAGAGGAGATTAGGGATCTGAAGATTTCTTGAAATTAGGAGATGGTATTGTAATGATGTGATATATATTCTAACAAGATGATGTGACATTAGCTGACTTATTGACTATTGGATAGTCTGTTCCACTTAATGATTGCAAAGTGGTTAACGGGAGTACTACCAGTATGGGAGCCTTAATGCGAAGCTATGAATAAGATAACGTGCAACGACAATGGAAGTTTTATTGACGAAGGAAAGTAAAAGACCCAATGAAGGACAGGAGATAAATGGAAGTGAATGGACCCTTGAGTGATTGTTTCTTTAACTTGGTATTTGGTCATAAGAAGGACAACAACCAACTCATACAGTAAGGATAACCAGATGTGTGATTTTCAAAATTTTCAAAATTTTTAACAAGTTTTCGAAAAAGATTTTCCTTACAAAATTTCTAAAAGCCTTTTTGAATAAAATAAGTTTTAAACCTTGGTTTTCAAGTTACTACTTGAGTTTCTTGTTTATTAAAAGACCCAGATTATCTAGAAGGACATTGTTTCAGACTCAGTATTGTTAATTCAAAAAAAAATGAGGTAACCTGCGATTATGAAGAAGTTAATTATTCCTAACAGCAAGGTGCAAGTATTGTCTGGTAAGATTAACAACAGAACCATCGTACGGAGTAACTATTCATCCAATTACTGGGATTATCAGAGTTCAGAGAATTCATTGATTTAACGGAAGCCTGAGCATGATTAAAGAAGATTGGGAAGATTTCTATACTTTTCTAAAAGAAGAATATTATTATATCGCTATGTTGAATGATTCATTATTATTCCAAATTAAAAAGGAGGAAACTCAAGGTTATCTGATAAGAACGCCATTATGATTGAATTGTTAAAGTATTATACATGTAGGTGCGACGTTATAGACGCGAGATTTAACAAGTAAGAATCTACCATCATGCTTAGTTGCGAAGGCAATTTTTGCATACTTCTAAAGTTGTTATGTGATACAATTGGGAAATGATCGAGCAAGCTCGAAAAATGAATACAAGTGCAATATGGATAGTGACCAATGGTATCATTCTCGTCCTCAACATTTCAGCATATATTCCTTTTAAATTCCTAAAAGTGTATGAACTTCTTTTCTTAACAAATTCTTTCTGGTGATATCAAAACGGAGGATTTTGCATTCCTTTCAAATTTAATTTTTCCCCTCGGATTTTGCTTTCTGATTGGGACAAACAATGTTATGATGAGACACTTTGTCGGAGTGACGAAGAGTCGGGTGGGACGCCACCTAATCATGTGCTGTATGCCATACGGTATGAAAGACTGGCCATCTTAAGTACCAATGTGGTTGTCTCATTCATATTCAAATCATTACTTTTTCTTTCTTTTCAACTCTAAGATTATTAAAATTGTGAATTCTTCTAATTGTTTCGTTGTACCGTTGTTCTTTGCGAGAGCTTTTCAAACAAGAGTCAACATCTTATACACTCAGCGGGCAAAGTCTCATCTACCTCTCATGCATGGAAAGGAAACAAGGGCATACGGTAAAAAAATTGCAAATCACTGGCCCTAGCCAGGGATGCATTAACAGTCAAGGGAATCTACTTCAATAAGGGATACGTCTCCGAGAATGAGAATTACGATATGTTATTTAGAATATGGATGTGATAACGTGGAAGATTATTGCGGATACCTTATACGTTAAAGTATTGAAAGATGTGGGAGCAATTTGATCGTATATCTCTCAAGGTTTTATTGATAAGATGAATTATCCTGTCGAATCAATAAGTTTATGACTAAAGGACTAGCAAGTTAAGAACGTGCAGTTATTGAATAAGTAAGTACCAATGGCGGAATCGATATTTCTGGCAATATGTTGTGAAGAATTGATATCAATTGAGATAAGAGGATTTGACATTATTCTAAGGAGTGGACTAACTATTCAAGTGTGATGTCCAGATAGACCATCGTGATGGAAAATAGTTCTGAAAATGCCAAATGAGAACGTGAAGAAGTTTAAAGGACAAAGGAAAGTAAAGAACTTGTTAAGAATGATTTAAGATTATAGCGACCAAAGTATAAGCACTATGGCGATTATAAATAAGAGTTAAGAGCAAACCGAACTTAAAAATTTTACAGTCTCAACATATGTTTTCAGACAAGTTACCAACATTTCCTTTAGATAGAGAAAGTGAGTTTATGATTGATTTAGCACCTGGAATGAAGCCAATGTCCAAAGCCCCACACATAATGGCACCAGATAAAATAAAGAAGTTACCAGAGCAAACGCATGAGATGATTAGAAGAAAAAGCAACTGGACCTAGCGTACCCCCTAAAGTGCACCGGCACGATGTGTTAATAAGAAAGATGGAAGTGTGAGATTATGTGTTAGCAAAAGCTCAACAAGTTTACTCTCAAGACCAGATATCTGTTACCCCGAACCAATGATTTGTTTAACTAAATGAACCAAGCAAGGTATTTTTATAAGATTGATTTAAGACTGGGTATATTGCTAAGTGAAGATTGAACTTATGGACATATCAAAGATAATTTTCAGAACTCAGTACTGTTGTTACAAAATTTTAGAAATGTTAGTTGGATGAACTGATAAGATGTACTTGTGTTACTTAAGAAGAATCATGCAACCTATACAATGATAACTAAGGAGTCAAAGAAAAAGGAAGCGGTATAAAAAGGTTACCAGGTGAAAACTTTAATGCCAGGAAGTGTAATTCTTAGTATAGACAGTCAGTAAGGAGGAGACAAAAAGGGGATTCAGCAGAGGAGTTTAAAGATAGTATGAATGAAGAAAGACCAGAAGCACCAACAAAAGTAAGAAGTTTTATTGTGGGCCAGTTATTATTAGGAATTTGTGCAAGATTTCTTGAAAGTTGTAATATTCTGGATGAAGCTAACCAGGAAAAGCAAGAAGGTTATATGAAATGGAGAAGGGTGAAGAAAGTTTTGCGAAGTTAAATGAAAGAATGGTTACAACACCTATTTTATCACTTTGAAAGTATCAGAGAGATTTGGTAGTTTATAGTGATACTTCTCGTAAGGGAGTAAGATGTGTGTTGACGCAAAGCAATAAAGTTATTGCATATGCATCCAGACAACCGAAACTTTATGAGCAGAAGTATCCTACTCATAACTGGGAATTAAAAGCAACAATAATATTCGTTTTGAAAGATTGGGAAATATTATAAGTATAGAGAAAGATGTGAGATATATACGGACCATAAAAGTTTGAAGTATGAACTCCCGAGAAAAATAGCAAATGTAGTGGCAAGAAATGAGTAAGAAGGAGAGAGAATGAACATAGAGACTATACCAGAAGAATTATCTATGAAACTCTAGAAGTTGGAATTCGGAGTCAGGGCTCATGATCCAAAAGGAGTAAGAATGTATAGTGACTTTCCAGTCGGAGTTGTTAAAGAAAATAAGGAAGGGTCAAGAAGAGGTAATGAATCAGGATATAAATTGTTTGGTAGGTAAAGAATTGTGCACGCAAAAAGGATGATCAAGGTATTCAATCCATTCAGGGAGTACCAAGATGTATAGAGATTTAAAGGAAAATTATTAGTAGCCAGATATGAAGAAGGAAATTGCGGAATGGATTAGCAGACGTTACATACATCAAAGAGTTAAAGTAGAACATCAGAGATCAAGTGGATTGCTACAGCCATTGGAGGTTCTAGAGTGGAAGTGGGAGCATATCGCCATGGATTTCATAGTTGGGTTACCAAGCACAAAAGCTAATCATGATACCATTTGGATTATAATGGATAGATTTACCAAGTCAGCTCATTTTCTATCTATAAATAGAAGATTTTCACTGAACAAATCACTTCATATGTACTCAAAGGAAATCGTAGTTCATCATGGAGTTCCTGTGTCCATCGTATCCGATCAAGATCCAAGATTTAATTCAAGATTTTGGAGGAATTTTTAAGAATGTTTGGGAACGAGACTGAATATGAGTACGGCTTACCATCCACAGACGGACGGCCAGAGTGAAAGAACGATTCAGACAAATGAAGACATAATTACTTGGTTGTGCTATTGATTTCAAAGGGAGTTGGAATGAGCAATTACCTCTGGTAGAATTTACTTACAATAATAGTATCACGCCAGTATGGGGATGCCACCCTACGAAGCTTTTTATGGACGTAAATATAGATCTCCAGTGTATTGGGACGAAGTAGGAGAACGCAAGATACTTGGACCTGAATTAGTACAGCAGACAAAGGAAGTTGTTAATAATTACCAAGAAGAGATGCATAGCAGCATAAGATCGTCAAAGGAAGTATGAAGATCAATCAAGGAAAGACATGGAATTCGAAGAAGGAAGCTTAGTACTACTGAAAGTATCGTCGTGGAAGGGATTAACAAGGTTTGGAAAGAAAGGAAAACCGAGCCCAAGATATATCGGACCTTTTGAAATTTAAAGCACGTTGGCAAAATAGCTTTCGAGTTAGCATTACCTCCGCACATGAAGCACATTCATAATATTTTTTTTCCATGTATCGATGCTTAAGAAGTATAATCTAGACTTCAGGTATGTAATAGAATATGAGCCGATAGAGCTTCAGGCAGATTTGTTATATGTAGAGAGTCCGATAGAATTCTAGAAGAAAGAGAGAAAGTATTGAGAAATAAAGTGGTAAAGTTAGTAAGAGTATTATGGAGAAACCTAAAGGTTGGGGAGTCAACCTGAGAGTTAGAAAGTGATATAAGAGAAAAGTACCCTCATTTGTTTTCTTAGGAGATTCTGAGGACAAAATCCTTTTAAGGGGGGAAGGATGTAATATCCGGGATATATCGTGCAATTATTTTTGCTAATAGATAATTATTATATGTATTCAATATCTATTCTGTGAATTAATTGTTAAGTGTTAAATGTGTTTGAATGTTTAAAAATATTATTAATTGAGTATTTTAATTTTTATATGTCCAAAATAAAATATAGATAATTGTCATATCTTCCTGATTATTTTTATGTTGATTTATGAATTTATAAGAATCATATGGATTTTATAAAATCTTTTTCCGGGTATTTAAAATCTATTTTATAAAAGCGGGAACCAACCACCGTTATCCGTTTTTACGTTTTTAGAACCCGAAACTCTTCCAAGAACTCCTTCCTAACCTAATTGTAATATTCTGAGCATATTCCGTGTTTTGACTTTTTCGATCCGGCGTACGGTTTATCCTGCGCGGGTCCCGGCGCAACATTTTCGATACAATATTCGTTTCGGTAAATCAATAAAACTCTTATTTTCGATAAACGAGAGCTTTTTATTAAACTATTACAATTATCACTTCGTAATACGTGTAACCAGGCGCTGAGACCAAGACCGCAGTACAAATTGTACTGATTTGGATAATTATCACGAAAACCGATACCGTTTGGATCAGTTTTTATAAATAAACGTACCGTTTTATATCTGGAATGATCCAACGGGATACTAATTTTCCGTAATTATAAATAGCCTCTACCGTATTTTATTTTGTACCGAAAATCAATTGCAAACAGTATTTACAGAGTTTTTACAGAGAAAATACTATAATTATATTTTGTTCTTCGTAATCAAACACAAATTCGAAGGCGTTATTGATATCCGATTTTGGCGTACATATATTCAAAACGAAGCTATTGAAATCTAGAATCCAAATCTTCCATCAATTTCAACCCAGAAACATCAGGTGATTTCCTATTTAATTATTTATATTCGAATTTCTTGGTATTTAAATTATGAAATTTTGTACGGATGATGGTTTGAATGATTTGATGATTATATGTTGTAGAGCTTATTTTCCTGATCATTTTGATATATTATACTTCAAATTTGGAGTTCAATAACATGTTTAATTTTGGGTTTGATTCTCGGAATTTAGAAATTAGGGTTTATATTACTTTGAATGTTTTCAATTCGATTTGGGGGTTTCTTATTTCGGAATTGATAGACGTTCTAGAGGGGTGGGTTTTGTTCCCCTTGAAATTTGTAATCGATTCATATAAGTTGTGCAAATCGACGAGGCCTGTAGAGGAGTGAGTTGTGATTTGAAGTTCTCGCCGGAGTTCTTGAAGCTTTTGGCCGGATTTTTGTTTCCAGATATCATTTGGCTTGTTTGTGGTTTGATTTGAACTCCTGACGTGATTTGGAACGAAACCCCACCTGAATCATGTAAAACCATGTCGTTTTTGATCGAATCGGGGCTCGCCGGGGTTATTTTCCGGTCACCGGAAACTGGGTTCTTCGCGACCCGTTTCTGTTCTTGGTGACCCGGAATTCCGACCCGGTTTGACCCGGTTTTGATCCAAAAGTTCCCTAAATCAGAAGTGTTTTTGGCATTTTTGCAAGTTAGTACCTGAAGTTTCCAGAACTTTAAAAATTCTGGATTCCTGTTTTGAATTCTTTCAAATTTCGGATTTCTTTTTATAAATTTTTTTTAAAATTTTTTTTAATTTCAGAAAAATCCGAAAATGATTATTTTAATTTCAAAAATCATTATTTTAATTCCAAAAATTATTTTTAAATCAAAAATAAATCTGAATTAATTATTTAATTAATTTCAGTTAATTTTTAATTGATTAATTAGTCAATTAATTCGAAAATTAATTGATTAATTGATTTAATTAATTATTAATTGATTTTTATTAATTATTTAATTAGTGTTAATTATTTAAAAATAATTTAAAAATTCCGAAAAATAGTTTCGAGCTTTAAAATATTATTCTAAATTGTTTTCAAGGCTCGATAATTATTATAAAATTGTTTTGAAGCAGGAATTGGCCAAGCGAACCCTATTTATTACTTTGAAACTGATCCAACGACCCGTTTTAATTCCGAAAAATGTTTTAAAAATCATTTTAATTACCTGAAAGCTTATTTATGACCCGAGACTTCTTTATAAATGATTCTTTATAAATGATATATCATTGATTATGTGACGTGCTATGTGTTATATGTGACTTGTTGGTTGACTGTCGGTCTATATGTTCGGTGTTTACTTGTTTACAGCGTAACTTTTAATCCGTTAATCGGATTTGGGTAAAACGAAGGGTAGATAGAAGTGTATGTTGAATAGAATCGTATGAGTTAAATATTAATAGATACTTATGATGCCTAACAGAGTAAGCAAGGCGTAGGCAAGAGAAGTAGGTGATCAGAAAATAGAATTTACATGTAGAAAATACAGCAAGTAATCAGAGGATAGAAGCAAAGCATAGGAGAAGCAGACGAGTGATTGTTGAATGAAGTCATTAGACGAGTACAAAGTGAAGTTGAAATCGATTATGATAAGGCAAGTACATCTAAACCTTTCTCGAGATATATTACAAATATTTCTAAATTCTCTTGTGACATACTGTTAATACTCAAAATAGCTCTTTTCATATTATAAATACTTTGAATCCTTCAGCATTGAACCTGAGCCACATCAATGGATCTTTGAGCCGTAAGCCTTATTCTTTGTAAACCATTTCTTGTTGATCTACTAGATACTAAACCACACAAATATGATACTACTCCACAAATATATATACCCATCTTATACCAAACACTGGAATAAAATTGTTTAAACATACAGAAACTTTTATACTCAACCATACCTTGTGATATCAAAGTACTAAAACCTTGTAAAAACACTATTCATCTAATATCCGATTATCCTACCGGCTGGAGGCCACTTCTTTTATGTATTTTGACATACCCTTTTAGGTAACTATGAATTTTTACCATGCTCTTTTACAAATGTTTTATAGTTATTGATTATGATCTGGTTTTATTGAACTCTATTGTTTATCATATTGAAATACTTTAGAATTGGATAGTTTTCTTTGTGTGGACCAGATTCGTGGTCAGACCATATCGATGGTCAAGTTAGGCCAATGTGTGCCTTGGATCCAGTAGTTAGAGCAGTGCTGTGTGATTAGTGCGTGACTGATCAGCAGCCTAACCTTGGTTTTAAAAACTTAAAATGAATATCCAATTCTATTGACTGTTTAACAGGAAACTTGATTTTTTTGAATCACCTCATTTATTATTGTTTAACCTCAGTTATTGATAATATGACTTGCTGAGCTAGTTAGCTCACTCTTGCGAATCTTTTTATATATTCTACAGTTAAGAAGAATATGGTTGATAGCGAGGTTTTCCAGTTCAATGTTCGAGCTAGGATTCCAGATTATGATTGATCGAGCTAGCAAGAGCTTAATGCAGTATTGAGATAGTAAGGTTGTAAGAATAATTTCATATCAGTTGTAAATTAAATTAGTTGGGATTTGGTACGTTGTAATAAAAGTTAAGGTTGTGGCTTGTTTTCATACTTTAACCTGTTGCGATCCGTGGTTAAGTAAAGCAGGGTCCTTGCAAATAATATTTTATATACAGGTTTATATTTTGTGTATGTGTTGTGGACCCCAAACTTCTGACCCAGGTTTGGAGGGCGCCACAAAAATATCTAGACAACCCATCATTATCCACCACATTATTCCACCAACACAAGAAAGCAAAAGCATTTCCTCCCCCATTTCCATTGCTCTCGGCCAAAACGGAACCAGTACATTAAAACTGCTATATCTCCTTCATTTCTCACTCAAATTTTGTGTTCTATAGCTCGTTGGAAAGGTATTGAGATGGACTACAACTCTTGTTCACAAGTCTCGTCCAAATAAGTAAGGTAAGACCCTCATTTTTACAGTTCTTTCAATCGGACTTTTAGAAACTTCAAAACCTAACTTTGTGTTCTTAATTTCTTTGGAAAGATCAAGCTTGTAGGAGGCTCCCTAAGGTTTCCTAGCAACTTAACACCTCCCAAGTAAGGTATAAACTTCAAACCCTAGCCTTTACTTTGATTGTGGTTGATTGAGATGAAGAATCTGGAGAATAAGGAATGGTACAGTATTATTTAGTTGAGGTTTTGATGTGTTAATGATTGTGGGTTGTTTGGTGAGGTTTTGGTGTAGTGAGAAACTTGGAAAACTCGTAAACATAGCCGTCGTAATGCCCGTGTTCCTTAGACTGTTGTACATGAATCTCGGACCAGATAACTCACTGAACAATCTGTAACTTTGCCATTTTTAGCTAGATCGTGTCGTAAGCTTCGTTTTGGTACGTGGTTCGCTTAGATCCGATGTACGGTTTAGGAGAAACGACCGTTTTAAGTTACGACGTTTCGCGAATGAACCTTTACCCCTCGCTTAAATTTGAAACCTTGTTTAAGGCCCCTAAAAGACTAATTGGATTACGAAACAATTATGTAAGGTGGATTAGGAAGGTGGTAAAGTACTCGCGAAAGAGTCGCCTTAAAATTTATAACGGTTAATTTATTAAAATTAGTGGAGCCGAGGGTACGCGAGCGATTAACGCAAATCGTTAAGCGTATAAGCGACCGTTAGGGTATGAGTGAGTTTTGACTAGTTTCTTAAGCGACCGTGGTCTAATTCCGGCTTATGTTATTGTTCATAGGTTACCGGACCCACTCTAAGCTTAAGTCTACCCCGGAACACTCGGGCAAGTTTTCTACCCGTTATACTGTTGTTGTGATGTAATATATTAATGCATTATCTTGAGATAAGTGCGTGGTTATTAGTAGCAAAGTCTTGCGATATATTGGAGCATATGATATGATATTTATATGCATGCCTGTTTCGTAATCTTGATATCTTGTTATCGATTCAATTGTTTATAAACTGCATAATACCTATGCTAGAGATAGACATTATTTGCGTATACCCTTAGTATAGGGGACCCAGAGTTGAACATTTTTCTAAACCGGGAGACGATGTTCCCGAGTATATTATATGTATATATATAAATAGTTTTCAAAACTATTAATCGAATAAGGTTTATTCGATAGTTTTATTTTATAAATGAATATTATTTTGAATATTCATTCGAGAACTTATGACTCCGCTTATTTTATTTAATAAATATTATTTTAAATTTTCATTCGAGGACTTATGTCTCCGCTTATTTTATTAAATAATATTCTTTATTTTCCTAAAGAATAATGTTTCGACATTTGCCAAGTATTCGGAAAATAATTGATACTATGAAATCATTCTTACTTTAAATATTTCCAGATATTATTTTCAAACTTTATCAAAACTATTTTTGGAAAGTTAGAGCGGATCCCAAAACTCGTTTTCAAATTTAAGATCTTCCTTTCGAAGGGAATTTAAATACTCGCTCAAAAATCTGAGAGATCCGGCTCCGTGATGTATTTTTATATTCGCAACAAGGTTGCTGTTTTGATAAAAGAGTTTTTGATTACTTACCCAACACTCGGGAAGTAAAATTCTTGGAATAAGTTAATCCATTAACAGGCATCGCCTGGGAAATATCGGTGAGTTTTCCTTTCTAACTAGATACGACTTCTTGGTGGAGCCGTATCAACAAGTTTCTACTTGGGGAAAGGGGGGACGAGCTTTACGTTTCAGAGTCATGGATTTCATCTGAACTAGGAGTGGCGTAAGTGGTCGAGTGGCGCCGGCCCAGCCTTATTATATTGGCCCAAATGGCCCGGAAGTTTCGCTAAGACGGTCCATTCCTTAGGAATCTAGCGTTCGGTCGACAAGTAAATCCTACTGTTCTCCTCTATATGTAGAAAATGGTGGGGTTGCACTACTGCTACTGATCATCGTGAGTGGTCTTCCTGGCGCGGCAAACTCCTGTGTTGAGTTCATTATCCAGTTGGATATTTCTGCAACACTACCCAGAGCACTTCGAAAGAAAGGCTACGGCTGGGCGATTGTTGAGTGTTGTCAGGGTCGAGTTTTCAAAATGATGTTTTCATCAAATGAAGTATCTCGTAACTTCATTTCATTTTGATGATATTTCAAAGATTGATTCTATATAAGTTTTGTCTTGTAGCTTCATCTATAGGATGAACTATTTATACCTTGAATGGTGGTAGTTCAAGTAGTATTCGGAAAAAGATATAAGTATATTGGAGTATCTTATAACTTCATCTTTTCAACTTATATCTGGTTAATGATTATCTTATGCATGACAAAGATTTTCAGAAAAATGTTGAGACAAGGTTAGATATATGACATCACCTTGCAACGATATTTTTATACAGTTATAAAGTGGAACTCTGTGTATATTATGCATGGAAGAGGACTTCCAAGATTTTGAAAAGTATATATACATATATACTGAATATTTTGCGACTTGGTCGCGTTAAGATATCAAACTTGGTTCATTTCTTCTTGACCAAGACTTTCATGAGTACTATGAGAATGCTCATATATTGTTAATTATTATACATATTATTTCGGTGGGCTTGTTGCTCACCCTTGCTTTCTTCTTTCATCACACAACAACAGATAGACAAGATGAACAGGACCAAGCTCCCAATTCGCGAGCGGATAGGAAACGTTCCGCAGTTTCCTGTAGGCGTTGATGCCGCTGTAGCCGAGGTAGTAACTACAAATAGGCTAGCTTTTCAACTGTTGATGTATCAGACTTATGTATATTTATGAATTGTAATAATGGCAAGGAATATGTAAATTTATTCAGAAACCCTTTTTAGGTGTACTGGCTTATAATTGTGGAATAAAATAACTTGTGTTATTTTTGGATATTCATCTCTGAGACTATAACTTGTGGTGTGTGTGTATATTGTGGGGTCACCGTACGTAGTAGTTGGTTGATTATTAAGATTAAGTATTATTAAGGGAAATGGAACTCGTGACAACCCGGATCCCCGACCCCGGATTTGGGGGTGTTACAGTTTTGCAGTTGATAATGTTGTCAAACATATCACTATCAACTCCATTAAACATGATATTCATGGCCTTTTTATCCTTCCTGACTTGTTCAATATCAGGATCAGACCATTCATGCCTTGGCTTAGGAACTGATGGCTCGTTTCCTGTTGCAGCTCTCATTGGAACATGAGGGCCTTTTTCTATGCAGTCAACGTAGGCCTCATCTTGAGAAAGCAAATGAAGATGCATCTTTACCTTCCAATGATGGTAATTATCTTTATCCAGAAAAGGGACCTTGACTCCAACATCCTTCTTGTTCATCTTGTTGTATTGTTTTGATCTTTAAACTCTTTGTAAGTTAAGAGCTTGCTCTGATACCAATTGTTAGTCCCTTAACAATATAACAAGAATTACAGAAGGGGGGTTGAATGAAATTCTTGAAACTTTTTCTTGAATAAAAATGTTCTAACTCAAATATATATATAAGTGTGAATTGATTAGCAGAATGCGGAATAGTTACTTGAAATAAATCAAAACACAGGTAATTAAAAACAAGAGCCTTTAAAAACTTTCTGGTGGATTTGAATGTATCCACCAGAGATATATATTATATATCGAGAGAACTCTGTGTGCAAAAAGCTTACAGCTGCTTACAAAATGATAACAACTAAGAATGAGAGAAATGTTAAGAATACAGCTTACAAATGTTTCTCTCTTGGTTGCTTAGTTTCTTAGTTACTATTCTACTGCTGCTTCTTGGTTTATATATCACCAAGATTATAAAGTAATAAGACAGGATAATAAAACAAAAACTATCAAGTCTAATATTATGCTGCTTCATTACTCTTTTCCAGCATCCTTGAATATCTTCATAATAGCATGGAAATGACAATGCTTCTTTGTTCTTGAAAACCCAGTTGAATAGGCTACCACATTCCATTTACATACACTCGACGCATGCGACTGTGTTGTCACTGTCAACTGATATTTGAATTCTTTATCCGTTAAGTGCATGATCATCTGTCGACAGCTATATTGAACATCCGTTGATAGCTGTTTGATCATCCGTCGAAGCTCTGTTAATCATCCGTTGATAGCTATTTGGCACTTGACTTCATTTCATTTATGCAGAATTACAAGACATCATCTATGTACAATTAATCAACCTTTTCTGCATATCTAGTTAAAGTCAACATGACTTATATGCTACTACAGAATCTATACAAAGGTGTATACAGAAATGTGCTACAGACTTATTGTTACATAAGCTACTCACTCGATGGATAATAAGTCATCATCCGTCGGGACTATATAGAGTTATCCGTCGGGACTATAATCCTTATCCGTCGAGTGCTACATTTTCACTAAGTAAAATCTACCAAGGTATTTTGTCAATGAAATCATCAAGTTCACAACATATACACAACAAAATTCTTACTAGCAGAATTATCAAAATTCATCGGTAGCTATTTTCTTAACTTCGCATAAATCATCATAGATCGCATATTTGGCCTTTCCCCAATTGATCAACATTTTTTTCTGAGTTCACAGGCGGACTTCGTCAGTCTCTGTCTTACATCAAATACTTGTATTTGCGAGTTCTCCACTATTTTACAGTAACTTCCATTAAATCACCATTCGATATGGATATACATTTAAGTCCTTCATGGAACACTATTACAGATGATAAAATCTCTTTGTTTTGTCTTAAACCTTCAGTTCTTGAAAACGCTCTTCTTGTTTATTGCAAAGGCCTATTCATCTAGATAAAACCTCGCACATACCTGCAGTAACATCACGTTATTTTTACTAAATTTCCGATCTCTGCTAATGCCATTACTTCCTCCAAATTTCTAATTGATTTAATTTCGGATCTGAAAATCATGTCAGAATTTGACTTAATCTAATTGGAATTGATCTCCATTTAACTGACCATTAGTTGGTAAGGTTAATCAATTAACTCTTTTAATTTATCAATTAAACCAAGTGATGATCAGCTAACTGGAATCAAAGACCAATTATATAAAGTCGGTTTGGTCATAAAAATCTTTCTCAAGAACCAAGATCGCAATCATTTGGAGTACCAATGAGAATCTCAATAACATATGAAAGTATACTTTTTATCCTTAAAATTAGGGTAATTTTTGAAAATTTGGGCAGCACTTCCCCGATACTATCAACTACCATTCGGGCTCAAGCTGACACCATCAATCAACCAAAGCATCCACAATCATATCCATCCACTTCCATCAACCAAATTCATCAATTCACCATAATTCAGAATACACCATGCTGATAACTATATGTACTACTAACATAACATATATCTTTTAATTAGACTAAGGTCTTAAATCCACAATGATTAATATAATTATACCCTTCCTTAGTTCTTTCATAATATTACCAAATGTTAATAATGAACTTAACATTTATCTTGTTATTTCTCAAAAAAAAAACTTCATTTCATGATTCTTTTAACTTATTTCTTACCATTACTAATTGTGTGTAGTTACTCTTAAGAATTATACCGCATCTTTTAACTAATCACACCAATTCTCTATCTTCGACGATATACATTTGTTGTTATTAATCAATATGTTTATCTTTTAATAACCACGCATGGTCTCAATTATCATTACCACAATCTGGTGAAAACTCAATTAGTTTTAGATCATTATTTCTTAAAAGGTTTCATAATCGAATCACCATTACTTCATCTCCACTTATGTTCCCGTATCGAACTTTCATCACTTGCCCGGTTATAGGTATTAAATTCACCATAACTTATTTACTCAAGTTAGAGAACCTCACAATTTCTTGAAGAACACGCTTGAAATTTGTTTGCAATTAGGATTTCTTCGATCTTGAATCTTCACGACAAATATCTTCCCGCGACGAAGGGATGCTTCACGTATTAATTGCCTGTCTGAGTTATTGTTCAGAATTCCTTGATCTTCAGTTGTCGTCCCGACACTCGTTCGCTTTGTCTGATGTACACAGATTTACTTCCTTATTTTATAATTAATTTATTCATTACGGTTCATTCACTATTCATTTCATATCGAAATCTTCTGATTTGAAGTGCATCGCGTTAACGCAATTTTTGTAAAAGACATGCATGTACTTTAACAAGACTAAGACAACTTTTCAACCCTAAGTAAGTTGTATTGTTATCTAAATTTGTATTTTGTACTTGTAACACTTAAAGTCTGTAAAAATGCAAAGGAGCAGACTGAAGTCTTTTTCCTAAAATAGTATCAAGCCTAAGGATTCTATCTGGAAGAAGATCATGCCTCAGAAGAATTTTGAAGAATCTTGGAGTTGAATAAATCTGTTTGGAGAAAAATGTTTTAAGTCAAGATCTCTACAAGTCACAGATTTAATGTTATAGAGAAGTCATTCGAGAACTCCAGAATGGCTTATCGAGAAGTCATTCAAAATCCAGAGAGTACCGACAGATGAGCAATATCTACTCGATGGATGAGCAACTTCTACTCGATGGATGAGCAGTGTCTACTCAACGGATCAGCAATATGCACTCGATGGATGAGCAACATCTACTCGATGGATAAGCAATATCTACTCGACGGATAAGCCATCACTACTCGACGGACAAGCAATATCCACCGGGAGTAGAGAAGTCAGGAAAGCTACTCGAGAACTCAAGAAGATATCGACAAGTCATTCCTTCACTAGAGAACTCAGAGTTATCGACAAGTCTATATTCATTCGAGAACTCAGAGATATCTACAAGTCAAAGTGAAGATATGAAGACTAGAGATCTCGACAAGCTGAAGACCTCTACAAGCCAAACTCATTATGGAGTGCTAGAAATCTCGATAAGCCTATGTACTTATCGAGATGTCAAGTGGTCTATTAATTCAAACTGGAGATCTCGAAGTACAGTCTCAAAGTACAGAATTGCAGATCAGCTTAATATCCAAGATAAACAATCAACAAACAATCCAACAGCTGGATTGACAAGTCTACAAAAAGCAGCTTGAAGAGTGTGCAAGATCAATGGCAAAGATTAACTGAAAGAGGAAGATTAAAGTAAACACGGGATGCCAAAGATATGCTAAGCCATAAATGGAAGATTTGCTTTTCTATAAATAGAAATGATAATTGACAGTTTAGAAAAGTTAATAGCATATTTATTATCCATTGTGTAAACCAGTAGTTAACTGAGATATAAAGTTAACACTGGTCCTCTAGTTAGAAGTAACAATTTAGATAAAAATTCTTGTAACACTCTCGAGAAGAAGCTGAGCCCTCTAACTTCAAAGAGCTTAGAAATTTTATAGCAAAACATCTTAATTTTTAATACAAAAATTAAGTGAGTTTTGAAGATCTGTGTTCTTTATTTTCTGCATGAACACTTTTCTATACAAGATTTAATTTACTTTGTTCAACCATTAACTTTCAAGAAAAGCCTAAAATCAGAAAAGCACATTCACCCCCCCTCTGTGTGTGATTCATTACCTAACAAAAATCTCCCGTACTATTGAGATACTCGTAACAAAAACAACTGTCTGACTTGATGTCTTTGTAACGACCACGTTACCGGTGAATTCGTTCTTCCTTGCCCGTAGATGTCCACCATTTATCGGCTTGCAATCATATCTATATTCGACATATGATTCTACCTGCTACACGGGACTATTTCATTTCTTTTAAACTCGTCAATGAATAGACTCTATGCAAGAGGAGAGTGTGTGAATATGATTTTAACTGAAAAACTGGATAAGGAATAACAATGCAACAAAACAATTGAGAGAATTTGTAAGTTAATAAATTGAAGAAAGAAGAATGTGTGAAGATTTAGATATGGATGAGACAACCATATTTGTACTCAAGATGTCCAGTCTTTCATACTATATGTCATACAGCACATGATTAGGTGGCGTCCCACCAGACTCTTCGGCAATCCGACAAAGCGTCACATCACAACACTGTTTGTCTCAATTAGGAAGCAATAATTTGAGAAGAGAAATAATTCGGAAGGAATACAATAAATTTTCTTTCATTCTCGCCTCATATAATTTATTACTATAAAAAGCTCGTACGTATTCAGGAATCAAGAAGAATATATGTCATTTTATTAGAGGAAAGAATGACAGTGTTGGTCACCGTCCACGCTTCAATTAAGTATACCTTCAAGGATCATTCAAATAACAAACTCGCAACTTCGGTCACATCATCACTTCGGAATGTCATCTGGAAATGCCTTCACATTAAATGCTTTAATAATTCGATCATAATTGCGTTCTCACGAAATTTATAGTCATTGCTTTCGATTTCATCTATGCCGCGTAGAATAACCATCGATCACGCAATGCTTCAACTTCGTCGATAGAAATACGATTCTTCTTCAATCATCTGGAAGAGTCCTCCATTTCCTTCAATCATCCTCCGTCTGTTCGAATCACGAATCTTGTTAAATTTCAATAATTTCATGAATTGGGTAAATAATGTTTTAACATGTTGATTCAATCATTGATATTATTAAACAAAGTTTACGTTCTTCTTTCACGGAAAAACTTTAAACTTTCTTCCTGCTAGTGGGTCTACTTGGTCCTCCGAACTAACAACACTGAGTCTAGATCCATTATCTTTTTAGATCATTTTCTATTTATAATAACAAGAACTTAAATAGTAATTCGATAACCAAATTGTGAAATTCATTTTATGCAAAGATCTTCTGAAAGTTTATTAAGAAAATCTTTTTTGAAAATTTATTTTAAAATTTTGGAAATCAAACATTTGGTCGTCATCACTATATAAGTTACTTGTTATTCTTATAATCTGCTAATTAGATATCCAATTAAAAAGAATGCCCATATAAGGGTCTTTCTACTTTGGTATGTCTTCTATTTCTCCTCGGATTTTATTCGTATTTATTAGTCGACAAAATTTTCCTTTACCGTTGTATACCATTTTATTCGTAACTCTAACCCGATGCTGACGCCTGCCACTGTCTTTGATATTCTCGTCGTCGTCCTTGACGTTATACTTACAACCACTAATGCAATTCAACGTTCTGTCTGTAGATAATGTCGTATCTTTTTGCTAGTCTTACCTATACCTAATAAGGTAGATATCATTCCTTGCGCAACGCCCGATAAGCGACCTTCTTGCAACGGTGTTGCCTATGAAACTTGCGGCTTTTGTTCTTCATCAGCTTCCATTAAGTCGCTGCCTATAACGTGGAGCTTTTCCTACTACCTAATTCTAAGTTAAATCGTACTAAAACTCACCTAGCTTTCTGTACACGAAGCTCTCACAAGAATCAATTGCATTTTTATTTAACACCAACTGAAAAGTAGGGTAACATACCCCATCTCCGTCGAGCTGTCGAATCCTCATTACTATAGGATCTGAGAACTCAATATATCTATAGCATTGCTATATTCGCCTTACACTTTCCTCAACAATCTTATCTTACCAATTTCCTATCGGATCTGCTAATCCTAAATCGCACTCAATTCGAACTTAAAGTGAGTATGCCTAGGTCTTTCCTATCCTATATGACCTATCACTCCTATCTTACTTTCACCTATTCTTATTTCAGGGACCAATAACCTGTTGCTCTGATGCCAACTTGTAACAACCCAATTCCGGGGTCAAGATTTGGTATCACTAAACAATCTTTACATAATGTAAAATAATATACAATGACCCCTTAGTTCCGGATCGTTTACAAGTTATGGTATGAAAAAAGAATCTAACCTTCTACAATTCACAACAACTAAAATACAAGTTTAAATACCTTTATACTACCTTCCCTTGTTTAATTTTTCTAACATCTTCATCCTCTTGCAGTGGAGATCTTTCTAACTTCTGTTGTCTATTCAAAGCTATTCACTTTTATCCTCATTTATTTCTGAAAGAAATAAGAATTTACAAAGCAAGAGTGACCCAAAAATGCCCAGTAAGTATATAACTGAGTTCCAAGTATCAATATCAAAGGAAAATTTCCGGAAAAAAACTTTAAACAATTTTAGACAATTCTATTTATTTGAGGGAGTTGAGCGAATAAACATTGGTTGTTACCAGCCCTTAATTATAAAATAGTAATGACGAGCAATTCTCAGATTCATTTCCTGAATCAGGGTTTTGTCCGGTTTTGAAATCATAAAACTTTTCGAGAGAGAATACCGTTAATGGCGATCAACAATAAATTAGATTGGACACTAGTTCACACATATATCCTACTGATCAGCCAGGATATAGTACAGATCTATATCTCACTATATAGATCCATTCGGGTACCCAAACACTATTGCCCAAGGGTCCGGTCCATCCCCGACCCATAGAGTCCAGCTCATCACTGGCCCTCACAGTAACCATCCAGCCCGTAGAGTATTTTGATATCAAACCATCCCAGTTCAGGGTTCGCAAATAACCCGAAAGAATGGGTATTTGCTCAAGAGAGCAATCGATAATATAGGAACAATAATGAAAGGAACTTGCATAATTAAGAGTAATTACAGCGAAATATAAAACAGTTTATTATTCTGAACTTAGAATAGGAATGAAGTAATTATAGTATGCTACGAGAAAAGTAAGGAATACTTGCCTTGATAAGCTTTAACCACTATTACTGGTTGACTTTGGTTCGACTTGAATGTTTGGCTTTATCGTCAAACCACTACCCTATTCTGGATACAATCCCAACACTCAGGTCGTTCGACTGAAACCTTGCTGAGCTTGACAACTAACCACTAGACCGTTCTTAGTCCGATGTCAATCCTCGGGCCTCCCGACTAGGACCTACAGGGTTGAAATACCCTAATTCAGATAATCGTTTAAGCTTAACATAATATCATTATCACTTCTACCCATACGATTTCATATCCCGATTCATATATAATTATCTAACACATAGGGTTCACATAATCACGTAAATCATATAGCACATAAGGCACATAGTTAGTTTAGACTTATAAATATTTTTAGAAGTGATATTAGGCTTATATTCGCATAAACCAACATTATCTGGCTCGATTTCTAATTTTTCGGGATTTATTAGACTCGTTTTTATCATTAATAAGGTCTATAAAAAAATAATTATCATAAGCTGACTTGCTTCTGAAAGAAATTATGATTTATAACTATTTTTAATAGAATCAGGTCATTTTTCTTAGTCTAAGGGTCTTCGTTTCACTCAAATCGGATAGACGGTTTAATTATTACGCAATAAACAAGATTTCATCAATTATAAATCAATTATATTTAATTAATCATAATTAATTAAACCTTAATTATATTTTTAAATAATTAATTAAGAATTATTATATTTTAAAATAATTATTCCCTAATTTTTTGAATTAATTACAATTTATTACAAATTAACTGGTTAAAATGATTAATTATAATTAATTAATCGATACAAATAAATATTACGAAATCTGATCATACATAAATAAATAAAACGATACTCGTATGTCAAATTCCTAAAATCTCGGAACACATCTCGAATATTTACGAGTCATTCGCTTGAATCAATTAATTATCGAACCACTAATCGTATTAATCGATCTAATTATTTAATCTCATTTATTAAATAAATAATTAAATAAATGAATAAATAATTACATTTCCGAATTTCTAAATTAATAAAATAATTTAGAAATTATTTACAAAATATTTCAGATTTTTAATCTGATTTTTATTTGATTTTTCTAATTTACAAAAATTAATTTCTGTTTTATAAAAATAAAAGTAAATAATTAAAAACACAAAAACACATTTCAGGGAAATGGATTGGGGGTTTTTGGATCGAAACCGGGTCGAACCCGGGTCGACCAAGAACAGCCCCACCGGCAACGACGCCGGTGGGTTTTCCGGCGAGCAAAATCGACCAAAACACAAGGTTTTGTTCCTGGTTCTTCCACGATTTCAGTCCACAACATCACCCTGGCCACTTCTTCTCCTTCCTCCGCCTTCCCTCGTCGCTGTAACCGCCGGAAAATGAAGAACACCGTCGACAGCGGCGGTTCTCCGACGAAGCCAAAACGGAATCGAAATCACGCAAACCCGGTGCCAAACGATCAGAAATTCAACGATCTAAACGCTCGTAACAACTACAACATCTAACAATCAACGATAATCAAAACCCGAATTCAAGAAAACCCGAAAATAACAACTTTAATTTCGACTAATCCAACAACAAAATCGATTACAGAAATGAAAACTAGATTCAATAAGCTTCAAATCGACTACTTACATGAATGATTTGGTGCACAGAATCACGTTCAAATTTGCTTTGATTCCCAAGAACTTCAAACCCTAATTTCCAGAGAATTGAGGATTTTCTTGAATTTTCTGATTTTTTTATGATTAATTAATAATTAATTAATAAGTAAACCTGGTATTTATATTATTACAGGTAATACTCCTAAATAAAATTAAGGGTCTCATTATACATCTAATAAAATTATTTGGCCCCAATTTTTATAATTTTTGGGTATCAATTATGAATTTTTAAATATCCAATAAAATTATTTTAAAAGCAAAATAATGCCATACAGCTCAATAACTAATTATACAAGAAATTTTCGTACCTTACGATTACCCATAATTAACAACAAGGCAACACACTGCTAACAGAACCATCACATATTTTATTTATTTAATAATTTCATAATTACATTTACATATCGGATTCGAAAATAGATTACTTAGCCGCTAAGTAACAATAAAACGATACAATTTACTACCAAATTTGGATAATTATCAAAACTGAGCTTCGTATAAAACATTTTATACGAAAATAAAGTAATATTATCCCGTCTTTCGAGAATACGGGTTTTATCGATTTATAAAATGATTAGCGTATCGAAAATTTTACGTCGGGACTCGTACGGGTCAAACCGTATCCTGGATCGAAAAAGTCAAAACACGGAAAGTGTTCAGAATTATCAGATTAGGTTAGGAAGGAGTTTTTTGAAGAGTTTCGGGTTGTAAAAACGCAAAAACGGTTGAAGTTGGACGATTTTCAATTTTATAAAACAGTTTTAGAATTACTTAAAAATAACAATTATTAATTCTATAAATCCTTTTAAAATCCTATAATAATCCAAAAATTACCAGAAAAATACCAAAATTATCTATTTTTGATTCTGGATAATTAAATATTAAAATATCATAATTTTATCAGATATAAACACCCAAATATTAATATCAATCATCAAATAATTCACCAAAATTTATATAATAATCATATAATAATTATTTATTGATAAAAATAATTACACGATATTTCCCCGGATGTTACAAGAGTCCTTGCCCTACTTTGATAATCAGTTTGAGCAATCATTTGGCGGCGATCCCCGAAAAAAGGTTCATTTCCTCGGCTCTTAGCGGTCACTCGGAGAGGCTTCCTGTTTAGATGCACATTCAATGTAGTAACTGGACCTTTCTCATACGTCACTTCAAGGAGGAATAATACTTTTTTGAATTCACTTTGCATTCATAATGACAACATGAAATCGGGGGGTAGTTGTTATGCCCAAATATGGACTTGGGCTCTAAACAGGCCCATTACAAGAATTAATAATAATATTAGGCTTAATAAACAAGCTCAAGAATATGGAAGAGCTCTCCTAATTTGTATATGGATCGGGACCATGTACCGCATGTTGACCAAGACTTCGCATGATGACTTGTGGAAATATATAAAGGAGGATAGTCCTGTTCACCTCTTACTAGGAGATGACACATGTCCACCTCTAACTAGGAGGTGACACCTGCCATCTCTTACTAGGAGGTGAGTCATGTATGCTTCCCCAACAGGAAGGGGGCATGTCCACCTCTTACTAGGAGGTGAGTCCCGCCCTCCTCTTACTAGGAGGTGAGTCTTATCCGCCTCTCCAGCAGTAAGGGGGTCATGTCCACCTCTCAACAAGACTGGAGTCCTGTGCACCTCTCAACAAGACTGGAGTCCTATCCACCTCTCAAGTAGGAAGGGAGTCATGTCCATCTCTCAACAAGACAGGAATCAAGTCCACCTCGCAACAGGAGGGGAGTCCCGTCCTCATACTACTAAGAGGGGAGTTTTATCCTCATACTACTAAGAGGGGAGTCCTCTCCTCATACTACTAAGAGGGGAGTCCTCTCCTTATATCACTAAGAAGGGAGTCCTCTCCTCATATCATGCATGACTCCATATTACTAGGAGGGGTGGCCTACCACCATATCACTATGAGGGGTAGCATGTCCCCATATTATCAAGAGGTCAGTCCTGCACCCATATTAACAAGGAGTAACTTTCCATATTTTAGAGGGGCTCTAAGAGACCAGTTGGAGTACAAACTCATATACAAGCTAGATAGAAGATATAATTACAACAATTTATGACTACATGATCCCATAGGGGACACATTATAGAGTCTTTATATCACACTTGGAAGGACCTCTTCGATGTCAGCATTCACTATATATTTCTGAGATCACATCACATTATTATAATCTCTATTACAATACAAAGATTGAAGGCATGCAAGGCTAGCCCTAAAAGGAGATACTTCACTATCAACTTATTCTCTATTTTGACTTGAAGACCCATGACCAGGCCTCAAGGGGTCGCATGAGAGGAAGGATCGCTATGCGTGGCTAGGTCTCCTGTGATCGCACGTACTCTTTATATAGCCATATCGCATGACCAGACTCTAATGGGTCATATGTGAGGCCATGTTCTCCATAAGCCCACATCGCATGACCAGACTCTAAGGGGTCGCATGCAAGGCCTACAGGTATTCTCGTGCCTCACCAACGAGATATATTTGCCTAACTCCATGACAGCCTATTACATCCTAATTGGGCTTGGGCCATGGACAAATATAGGCTTTTTACGAACTATCCAACGATCAACGAACCTGGGCTTTGATGGACCGGGCCAAACCCTAGCCCGTCTAGGTAACTTGTCCTCCAAGAACAACGTGTGGCTTGAACCCCAATAAAAGGGTACATAGGCCTCTTGTTTACAGATGATCAACAGTTTGAAATAAGAGAGAATAAACACTATTCTTCTGGCATTCTACGAATCATCAAACAAGATCAGCTACAATATTCATCAATTTCCGTCCCGTGTTCTTCGCGTTCTTCGTGAAAAAAACTTCAAATTAACATAATTTGCTCCGTAATTCTAGTAACCTCCGAATTCATGTTGTTACGAATTTCTTCCAACACCATATTTTATACTAGAAGGAGGCATATTTAATTATTCACGTAGGAAGAATAATTTTCAAAAAAAATCGGGAATTTCAGGGCTAATCTTGTAAAATTCTGGACAACAAAACGATACCGGTTCTGAGTTACTCGTAGTCGCCGGAGTCATTGCCACAAAAAAGCTGCGGCGCCGAGGTTTATATCAGAGAAAAAACACAAATCACACGAAGGCGACTTAAGCTGCGGCCAAAAACAAACAAAAGGAGTGGTGGTACAAGTTTGGGTAATTAATTAAAAAGTTCAGGTGGTGGTGATTTGTTTCCAGGCCTACGTCATGGAGACCCTTGCGTGGGACCAACAAAAAAAGAAATTACAGTACAAGCCATGCACGCTGTCAGCAAGAAAAAGAAACGGACGGATACCACTAATTCAAGTCGTACCGTTTCAATCGTTAGGCAAAATACAGAGATAAGTCCTGCGACTCGCCTTTTTTTTTTTTTGCAAATTACGTAAATAATATGTTGCGATGCATGCATGAAATTTCTGTTTTTAAATATTTTTTTATGCAAAAAAAATATTTATCGCTTAAAAACCGTGCAGGTAAATATATTATTGTGCTTGTAAAATTATAGCGTGATTCTGATATTAGATGACACGCTTAATTTTGAAAATATCGTACGAGATATTTATTTTGGAGATTTGTGAATAATTTAGAAGATTGTATGAAATGCATCTCTCTAAAAAATTAAATATTTATGCGAAATGCATAATTTTAAATAAAATATTTTATAGAAGAACATTATTTTTGAAGAAAATAAATATCTTGACATTTATAAAATGACATATTTATTCTTGCGTTTGGATTGCGTTCAAAATATTTTCATATACCTACGCGATAATACATATATGTCAAAAATATTTCAAACTTGCAAACTGAAATTGTCAAGTAGGGTAGCCTCGACAACCTGTAAGTCATCCAATGCTACACATTTAAGTAAAGAAGTCAGCGACCCTCTGGATTATACAAGGCCCAACTTCCTCAGGATAACAAGGGTAAAACTTACATTATTCAAAGGTCCTACACTCGAAAGGAGAGTCTAGGATACTCTACTTTATTGAAGGTCCCATCAAATAAATTGGGGGATCGAACGAAGATACATCCTTATGAGGAGTCAACTATACTTGAACAGTGTGTACGCCAATTCGGGCTATATACAAAATGCCAAGGTCCTAACTTGACAATAAAGATTACAATGGATTTCTAAAAGATATTACTTATACTCGCACTTTTGAAACCTTAACAAATATATATCGTATATTGGTTCTCGCATTATGTAATATTTGTACTCACATACGGATTATGAGTACTCTAGTGCTCCAAATGGTTTACTGATCAATTGTTTTCAATTTTTTCCAGCGACTCAAGAAATCTGGAAGATCGAAGGATTTATAGTTCTCCACTATAGCAAGCTACACTGAAGAACTGGGGGCTAGTTGTTATGCCACATTTTGGCATATCCTATTATCTCTAAATTTTCTAATATTATTAATTAATAATTCCGAATAATAATTAATTGCTTATTTCCCAAGTAATATCCTCTCCCTGAAACGAGGAATAATCAATCACAATCAATTAATTACGAAAAATATCTCAAAATGATATCTTTCAAATCAAAAAAGATATCACAACGCTTAAATTAAACCAAATAAAATCGATAATTAGCACATTAACAAAACTTATCCCTAAAGTCTCTCAGGGATAGGCCCGAATTTCACAGAACTGCGTAGGCTTGATCCAATATAAATTGGTACGCAGGCATCTTGGCAAAGGGATCCGATACACCGAGACAAATCGAGACACCTCCCAAGTCCAGCCACCCTATTTTTTATAAACCCCAATCCCTAAAAATAAGCACATTCATATAATAATCGGTCTACTATTCCAGCAACCCTCCGATTTCGTGTTGTTACGAAATTCCTCCAACAACAAGAATTTATGAAAAAACAAACGGACTCGCACTGTATCCTTGATCAAGAGTAGCAAAGAAGTTTATAAAAATGAATATATTAATTGATTTTGAAACTATATAACATCTACTGGTATAAGAAAATGTAACAAATTTTATGTTTAGTTCAATTTTTACTAGCTCGGTTGAATCACAAATTGAAAATCGAATTTTACTGATTTTTTTTCGATTTCAATTATGTTTTTTTGGTTTATCCTAATATAAATAGTTAAAAATTTCCTCTAAGTTAAATGACAAATGTTACAGGTAGTTTTTAGATTGTTCATTTTACATCATTAATACATTTTGAGTATGGAACATATGACTTCATTAATACACATGATTGCAGAGTAGATTTTTCATGCACAAGTAGTACATCGATAAATAAATATTCAATAAATGAATAATCACGTCAAACGAATAAATTTTTCTGATCCAATATAACAGAAAAAGTGTATTTTTAAACTCAATAAATAAATAATCTCATTAAATGAATATAATTTTAAGATCTCAAGCGTATTCATTTATCGAGATTTAAATGCAAGTCAATATAAATTATAATACAACCAAACATCACAATAATTATTTAGCAAAAAAAACATCACAATAATCATAAGAAAAGAAGTTATTACATGTTGGACATAAAAATTAACAATAACTTTATGTTTATTGCTAAACAACAAAAATGAAGTGATTATTAAAATAAAATTGTTATAATGAGTCTCAATCAAGAGAGAACTTTTTATATAGAGAACTAGAGAGAAACAACATCCCAACCGTCCATTCTTCTTTTAACCAGCTAAGATTAAATTAAATTATCGGTGGCATATTTGTAATTAAAATAAATTTAAGGCTAACTTAATACAGAACAGAACCACGCTCATTCTATAATGGCTATATAGACACCTATACACACATACTATATGCACGATCGCTACCAAAGAGGTTGAGGGAAAGAGAGAAAATGAAGATATCAGCAACAAATCGGTGATTTAAAATTCAGAATCAAAGATTTCATCATAACAAGGTTGAGAATCATTTTTATTCAGTGAAATTTCATGTTATTAAACTTTAATTCGTATATTTAGGGTTATGTGATAATTTAGATTCATTTTTAATCTTTAATTAGTTTTTTTCATGATTTTGAGGTTGAGCAATTACAGCTGCAAGATGTTTCTTCGAATAGGTAAAGTTGTTTTTTTGTGTGTTTTATAGTATATTTTAAGGTTCAATACAAGAATCAGATTTTAGACTTGTGTAATGATTTTTATTCTATAGTAGAAGAATATTTATGTGTTTACAGTGTTTGATTCTATAGTAGAAGCTAGTTTATATTATTCTAGTTTTTGATTCAACTAGAGAATTATATTTGTATAGTCTAGTTTTATATAGCTTGCGTTGTTTACTCTTGAGCAAGGAGAGTCTCTGTTAGTGACCACTGATGGCTATATAGTCACACCAATTCAGATTAATTACGAGCGGATTAAGGTGGTTGATGTAATTCGAAACCCGAAGATTGTTCATAGTGTGTACTCCTTAAAGTTAAAATTATGTATGTATGCTCTATTAGCAACTTGGCTATGAGATTTGTTTCAACTGTGTCATACTTTGTACAATGTATAATTCTTGTACAATAATGTGATGCAACAGGTGCACCCTTAAATTAGGAATAATGGTAACTTTCGCGGTCCAAAAAATAGAAACAGAAGTTAGGTACCTAGCTAATTTGTTACCTATACCAAGTTGGCATTTCGAAGAGAATCCATTCCTCTGTAACCTTTGTCAGTGAGCAAAACTAAAACAACAAAATCCAATCACATGAGTCACAAATCATGCCTTCGAGCCATTATAGGCCATGTTTTGCACAAGATCACTGAAAAGACCATGTTCTGAAATTCTTTAGTAATATCCCGTGTTAATTCATCAGATAAATTATGATTTTGTGGTAGATTGGATGCTCTCTAGCTGATCCCATTATTGCCACCAGTTGTAGAAGAATCGCTATGGGAAACTTCTTTAAAATTATTGCTCCTAGTTGACATGGGTTCGTTTGTAGTAGGTACTCTATTGACCTGAGATGCTAATAACATAGACATTTTGCTTCCGTATCCATGACAATCACTTCCCCCGCTAACAGTAGCACTCTTTCCTGCATGGGGTTGCTTTTGTGGCGATACACCCCCTCTATTATTGTTGTTAATATCTTGTAGCAGCTGCTGGATCATTTGCTGTTGCAAAACCTGGTTGTTGTGAGGATATTGCAAATGGTTCTGTTGCAGAACCCCATTAACATTAAGAGAACGCTGGTGAGGTTGCAGGAGATGGGAATTTGAAAATTCACTACCATGAGGATTCTGCATGGATCCTGATGGTATAGAAGCATGCCCTTGAAAAGTCGGAGATAATATTTAAATTTAGTCTCATTATTTACATCGATGGTTTGATTATAATGATCAAATAAGTGGTAATATTGTAATGATTTTTGTTATTTTGTGTGTTTCAGATTGCAGAGGAGGAGTTCAAATTGAAGGAACCACACAAGTCAAGAAAATTAGAGTTAAAGGGTAATCTCAAGTCTATAGAGAGGAAGGTATATTTTATTATGTGTTGGGTCCATGAACAACCAGAAGACGGCGATTTTCCGTAGCAAGCATGGTGAAAGCAGAAAAAGTGCAACTTTGGCTTCTTTTTACTTCTTTTTTGAAAGGAATTAGGGATTGTTAAGGAGAACTCCTACAGAAAAGAGAGCGTGAATGTGATACTAATACCATTGGAGTTCTACTCCTCTAGAAAGTCATTCTAATTTATTTATTTTTTCTAAATGACAAGTCATTCTAGTTGAGTCTGAGAAGTTGGTTTTAAAGACTCTTAGAGCATTATTTTCTTTAAATTTATGGCCAGCCATTTTATTTGTCCTAGCTCATGTGTTCTTTTAGTTTAGTTGTTCCCCTTAGCTGATGCTAGTTGCTGGTTGTGTTTTATCGTAGTTACATTTCATTTCCCTGTGTTGCTTCCTATTATAATTGGAAGTGTCTCTTTATTTTAATGAATGAAAGGTTGTTAAAAAAAGCTTTTATTGCTAACTATAAATATGGTCTAGCCATGTTTCTCCATTTTTATGAATTATGTATATATCTTTGATCAGGAAATTAGGTTTACACATTATGCTCAAATCTCAACAACGATATTTAGCTAAACAGTCTTTGTTTATTGATTTAAACTTCTTTTTTACATTTATACATACTATTTACTGATTGCAACTGAAGAAAATATCATAGGTATTAGTTAAGTAGGGGACAAAAAAGATGAACTAAAAGCTACGCCGCTTTCAGTTATTTCAATGTGATTGCCCCATTGGTAATTCTTTTATGAGTTAATACTATCCATGGAATTTTAAAATTATACACATATATGGACATAATTGGCTACCCAGTCCCACCTTATGATGTTCTTCTTTCTTTTAACTCTTCTACTAGTTTATTCTTTATAAACTTATGACTCAAAATTGATTTGGATTAAAAGAATATGCAGAGGGAACTGTGTTATTAAGTTGTTTATGCATTTTCTATTTTCACCTATGATATATAGCATCCTGGTATTACATACTGATCCAGAAAAGTTTTATTGTAGCTCTGAATCCAAGCAAAAGAGAGAGCTAGACCTTAAGTGTCATTTGATGAGGACCAACTGTAATGTCTGGGAAAATTACGCTTATATTATATCATATTCATAATAAATTATGTGTGTTAATGTGTCATTTATGTGTAATTAGTAGTAAAACCCTAACTGCTACATGTTACGTGCATTTTGTATTATCCGGGTATATTCAGGGTATTTTTCAGATATTTTATTTTGTATTTATAGCTTTCGTATCAAAAGTTATACAACCCAAATTATGATTTTATAGCTGATATTTCAAATAAAATAATGGACTTTATTTTTCATCAAACGGCTTGTACCATCGCGTTATTCTGAACATCTAGGTATTTTATAAATTTTCTCGTTTCGCGAAAAATGACTTTTTCGGGCCCCATTGGGTGTCAAGAACCCCACAAAAATCACATTTTTATTTTTATAAAATTATAGGACTTTCATTTATACCATTTCTTTGTATTTTTGCATTATTCACAATTTTTGGGAAATTTTGGCATATATATTGTATATATAAAATATTTAAAAATTAAATTTTAATACTCAAAAATTATAAAATTAGGGGCCAATTAATTTTAAAAGATGTAGAATTAGGGCCTTAATTTTAACTAGGATTATTAATTTTACTACTATAAATAGCCTAATTTTTATTTAATTATTATAAAGTAAGTAATTAAAAATCAGAAAATACACAAATTCTCTGCAAATCGGGTCGGAAAGAACAGGGTCGGGTCGAGAATTCAATCGGTGATTTCGAGCATATTACAGCATCAAATCGTGTGATTCAAGTACTCAAATCGAAGGTTTTAATCTGTTCTTTATGTTTTTTCATCAATTTCAAATTTTAATTCGTTGTTTTTTATTTTCGATTTCTAGGGTTTATGTTCGAATTAGGGCTTTTTGATTCTAGGGTTATTTTGATGTTTTGATGATTGATATAGCTTTGCTAGATGATTTACAGTCGATTTATGGTGTTTAATTGAACAAACGATTCCTGGATAAGTATATTCGATTATTAGGGTTTATGTTCGATTTTTAAATTATACCTTCGTGATTTTGGTGAATATTTGGTTCTTGAAAGGTTAGGGGTTTGATTGTATGTGTTCTTAGCTTTGATTTGCACTATAGAACATTGAGTTTCATGTACAGACGAATGATTTCGATATTTGGCCGGAGTTAATGTCGGTTTTGATCGGAGAAATTGATGGGAGGGTTATTCCGTGATGTTGTTGCCGGAATTAGATTGCCAAAACAATTTAGAACTGATCCTAGATTAAAAAAATAACCAAATCGTTCCGTTTTTGGCCTGAAAACGGCTGGCCGGAAGTTATCCCGGTGGCCGGATTCTGGGCAAAATCCGGCGTGTTCTTCACGACCAGGATTTTGACCCCTTTGACCCGTTCAGATTACCCGGTTTTGATCCGAATTGTCAGATGTTCTGATTCTGACAAATGTTTCTGGAATTTAATTTTTATTTTTATTTTTATTAATTATAAAAATCAGTTTTATTTATTTTATAAATTGATTAATTAATTATTTAATTAATTGATTTATATTATAAATAATTCTGAAATATTTTTCTAAAAATCAGATTTAGTTATTTTCTTAATTATTTATTATTTATTTATTATTTAAAAATGACTAATTATTTTGATAATTAATCAAATAATTTTCAATAAATCATAATAAATTCATTTTAATTCCAAAAATTATAGAAAAATTATTTTTAATTCTGATTTTTCCCAAATAATTATTTAAAAATATTTTTAGGGTTTAATAATTAGTAATAATTATTTATATTGAATAATAAATTGATTTATCTGTGTTTAATTGATATTAATTAGACTGTTTGTCTGATTCGAGCGAAACGAAAGCCCTTTTACTCATAAAATGAATTATTTTCATTAAAAATAATATTAAATCCTAATTTTTTTTATAAATTAGTTGATTTTTGATATTTATTTGATTATGAGCTAAATCGCGTGTAAAGACGAGTCCGATAAATCCAGAAAAATAGAAAACGAGCCAGATAATGACTAGTTAAGCGAACCGTGAGTCAACTTTGAGTCTAAAAATTATTTTAAACCTAAAAATGGTTATGTGGCATATGTGCTTATATGTATTATGTGGTTAATCGAGTTTTGTTTGTTAATAATTAATATACGAGTCAATAATACGCTTATGGGTAGACAATAGGAGCTACGTGAAGTCGGTTTGAGATGCGGTTGAGATACGAGATGGCTAAATCAGTCTATTTCCTTGATAGAAGCCAAGCCAGCAAGGCGGATTGAGCCGGTGATAGACGAAGGTGAAATACTTGGAGTAAATCGTGTGGAAGGCAAGTTTTTTCCCCTATTCTAATTTCAGAATAGTGACGTTTCTTCAGATTCATATCACACTTGCACTCTTTTTATTCTTATTCACAAACACTGATACACAATTGCTATTCTCTTGTTCATATTTCATTTCGATTCTTGATTTCTCCTTTTCCTTAAATTCTCTATTCGTATTCCAATTTTTACATATACACATTGGTATATTCTGGTGATTAGAATATATCAAAGCATACCGATTGTTCTGGTTGTTACTCCATGGACTGGATATGATGTTTGGGATTAAGTTTTATTTGATCCTAAGGACCGGGACATAACTGGATCCTTGATATGGGCTGTAGAGCCTGGGTACCCGACTGGATCTATATAGTGAGATAAAGATCTGCACTGTATCCTGGCTGATCAGTAGGATATAGGTGCGAACTTGTGTCCAGTTTAGTTCATTTGTATTCGCCAGTAATGGCCTTCTTTCTATTCTCGCTGGGTTATATCTTTGCAGATGTACCCGGATTACTGATTTATTTAAATTGTTTTAACACTGTTGATATTTTACGGACTTGTTGAGCAATTATTGGCTCACCCCTTTTTGTTGTTATTCACCTTATTGTTTTCAGTTAAGAAGGAATATGAAACCTATTAGGACTCGAGTAGTAAAGAAGCGGGTCAAGCCACGGGACCCTCTCATACCCAAGGTGTTGATTTCAATCCAGGAAGAAAGCTTTGAGTTGCCCGAACAGGTGGAGTGTAGATAATTAGTGTGTGTGTTTGAAGAAAGATGAACTTAGTTTAAAACTGGTTAGACAATGGTTTGTAATAAAAAGAGTTTATAAGATTTTGAATTTGGTTTGTAATAAAGTAGTTAGTGGTTCTTGTTTTCATACTTCAACCTAAAAGATCTTGGTTAGTGTTAAAGGGGTTTAGATACATTTCATTATTATTGTTATTCAGGTTACAGGTTTGGAGATTAGCTAGTAACCCCCGGACTTATACCCCGGGTCTGGAGGGCGTTGCAGGTTTGACATCAGAGCTGTAGGTTTGGTCCCTGAAAATAAGAACATTAGGAATAAGATAAGATAGGGAGATCACATAGGATAGGAATAGTCAAATATGAAGAGTAGTGTCAGGATTTAGATAAGATTAGAATAGGAAAATATAAGTTCTAGGAATTATTTAGTGACCTTTCTTCTTTCTTTGGTATATTATCAGATGGCGTCGTCAGGTTATTCAGGTTCATCCGAGAGGACAGTCACAGGACCAGTTGCACCAGTTATTCCACAAGTATCTGAGTATGTATTTCCACCTCTTCTACCACCTCCACCATTACCCCAAGAGCCAGCACCACTAGTGCCAGAGCTGATTCCTGATCCAGTAGAGATGTTTGATCCACTAGAGTTCTTTGAGCCGATGCTTCCACCAACACTTCCTATAGAGTATCAATTTATTCCAGAGGTTGATCCAGAGTTTCCACCACCAGCAGTGTTACCTCCTATTCAGGTGCATGCCCTAGAGCCAGAGATATTTCAGATGGCCCCGGTTGAGGGTATGGGTGAGCATGATGTAGGGTTACAGTTGGGGTTACCACAACAGGGTGCTGCAGGGATGCAGAGAGTTCCGTCGCAGGAGTCAGTAGGACATATTGCACAACCATACATGGTACCCTATCATGATTACAGTGTTGTGAGAGAGGATGCTGAGTACTGGAGATCCCAGTGCAGGGAGATTATGCATTTGTTTGATCAGAGAGACCGAGGACCATTAGCCGCACTTCAGCCGAATTATATGATGAGACAGAGGCTACAGTCCACAGTGATGAGCGCTACCTTTGAGTTAGATGCGTTGACACATGACGGGCCGCCTTCTTATGCGGAGTTTCATAGGGTTCTTCGTTTGGCACAGACAGTTGTCCAAATACTCCGGGATGAGTTGAGGCGTGTTCCACCAGGATTTTGAGATCTGACAGCAAGAGACCAGATGTGTAGTATAGAAGACTGTTGTATATAGATGCAGCTAGTATAGTATGGTTAGTGATGTATGTGTGTGGTATTTAGCTTGACTTGTAGTAGCAGTAGCCATGAAAGTTTTGAGCGAGACTTTTTATACCAAGCATCCACACCTGAGGCTGGTGTTATATATAAAATGAACTTTTTGAAATTTTCTTTTATCTAAATTTCAGTCTTTACAGTTTTACAGCATTTACATTTACCTTATCGTTTTACAGTTTTCCATACTTTAAAATTTTGAATAAAATAAAATAAAATGTACTATCATTTTTATTAGTTACAAATCATTTCAAATGCTTATTTAAATTTCCTGTTTTATATTAAGCAAATTGTTTCCTTATTTACTGTCAATTGTTTAATAAACTGTTAAAAAGGAATTACTTGTTTTACTATCAGAAAATGGCACCAAAGAGAAAGACTAGAACCGAAACCTCCAACAGCAACTCTGAGGAACAGACTAACGACACTATGAACCAAATGTTCCATCTGATGCAACAACAGATTGTAATGATGCAGCAGCAGATGCGGCAATAACAGCAACAGATTCAGCAACAAATGTTACAATAACCACCTCGTCCTGAACCTCAGATACCACCAGTTATATCTGTTGTTACCTTCAAGCAGTTTCAGTCAGTTAAGCCTCCAGAGTTTGAGGAAACATCACATCCTATTAAGACTGCGACTTGGTTAAAGGAAATAGAAAAATCGTTTGCGCTTGTGAAAGTAGGTGAGGACCAAAAGACTGATTTTGCTAGTTACTTATTGAAGGAGAAAGTGAAAGATCCTAAAAGGAAAGAGGACAGGAAATTTTCCAGAACCGTTCCAGCAGGAAGCCGGGATTCCAAGCCCGGACAAATATGAATTTCAAAAGGATAGGATAAGGCAACCAGAAAACAGGTAATCGTTTCCAAGCTCCCAGCCAGCAGGGAATTATCAGAGTCTCAGTGTCGTACTGCAAGACATGTGGTCAGAAACATACCGGCATCTGTATTAAGGCGAATGTGACATGTTTCAAATGTAAGCAGAAGGGGCACTATTCTAACGAATGTCCAGTGGGAAAAACCGAAGTAACTTGTTTCCCGTGTGGAAAGAAAGGACATATCGCTAGGAATTGCAAAGGACCAACAATGACAGCTAGTATTCCTAAAGTTTTGGCATTACCTCCTCCACCACAGCCTAATCAGCCCAGAGCAAAGACTTTTAACATGACAATAAAGGAAGTTGTGCAGAGTCCTAGTGTGATTGCAGGTACGCTTTTGGTGACCTCAGTAAATTCAAAAGTACTAATTGATTTTGGAGCTACACGATCTTTTATTTCTGAAGAATTCCTTGACAAAATATACTGTAAAACTGAATGGTTGGGAGAGACGTTAATTATAAAATTAGCGATGACGGCCAAGTTCCGGTAGATCGAGTCTGTCCTACGTGCGATATCGAAATAGCCGGACATCATTTCTCCGTAGACCTGATTCCTTTTAAATTAGGAGAGTTTGACGTTATTTTAGGAATGGATTGGTTAGCTTGTCATAATGCCCAGATCGATTGCAGGAATAAGAAGGTGCAATTACGAACTGCGGAAAATGCAACGGTAATGTTCAAATGCGAAAAACAGCGAAAGAAATTTCTGACAATAAGGTAGACCGAGAGATTAAGTTTACAATCGATTTAGCGCCAGGTACGGAACCAGTTTCGAAAGCTCCATATCGAATGACACCAGTCGAGATGAAAGAATTATCGACGCAATTACAAGATCTATTAGACAGGGGAATCATAAGACCCAGTGTATCCCTATGGGGTGCACCGATATTGTTCGTAAAGAAGAAAGACGGTAGCATGCGACTATGCATCGACTATGGGAATTGAATAAGCTGACTATCAAGAATAAATATCCTCTACCAAGAATCGACGATTTGTTTGATCAGCTAAAAGGAGCCGCATGGTTTTGTAAGATAGATTTGAGATCGGGCTATTATGAATTGAAGATTAAAGCTAAAGATATTCCCAAGACTGCTTTTTGTACCAGATACGGACATTATGAGTTTCTCGTAATGGCATTCGGTTTGACCAACGCGCCAGCAACATTCATGGATCTGATAAATAGGGTATTCAAGAGGTACTTGGATAAATTTGTGATTGTATTTATTGATGACATCTTGATTTATTCGAAGAATGAAGAAGAACATGTCGAACATTTGAGGATTGCTTTGGACATTCTAAGAAAGGAGCAGCTGTACGGGAAGTTCTCAAAATGTGAATTCTGGTTGAAGGAAGTACAATTTTTAGGGCATATCATTAGTAGGGAAGGCATTCAAGTTGACCCAGCGAAGATTGAAGCTGTGTTGAATTGGGAAAGGCCGAAGACACCAACAGAAGTTCGAAGTTTCTTGGGATTGACATGATACTATAGAAGGTTTGTCAAGGATTTTATGAAAATAGCAACGTCACTGACCAAGTTGACTCAAAAAAGTGAAAAGTTCGTATGGGATGACAAATGTGAGGAAAGTTTTCAAGAACTGAAGAATCGGTTAGTAACCGCACCGGTACTTGTATTGCCATATGAGCGTGGAGATTTCGTCATTTACAGCGACGCTTCATACCGCAGACTAGGATGTGTACTGATGCAACATGGGAACGTAATTACATATGCCTCGAGACAATTAAAACCTCACGAACAGAAATATCCTACACATGATATGGAATTAGCAGCGTTCGTATTTGTATTGAAACTTTGGAGACACTATCTTTACGGTGAAAAATGGGAAATCTACACGGATCATAAAAGTTTGAAGTACATCTTTACGCAGAAGGAACTTAACATAAGGCAATGACGATGGTTAGAATTGATTAAAGATTGCGATGTTACGATTAGCTATCATCCAGGAAAAGCAAACGTTGTGGCAGATGCACTAAGCCGAAAAGAAAGATTGAATTTGTTAACTTCATCTGAAGAATTAGCCAAGGAATTTAACAATTTTGAAATTGAGATTCGTGTTCCCAATGAATCTACTGAAGCTATTTACACGATGACTTTTCAACCAGAATTATTGGAAAAGATTCGACGATCTCAAGAAGAAGTTATGGGTCAAGAGGACAACTTAACGGGAGAAAAAATACCACCCAGAAGGATAACGAAGGAATTCTATGCTTTGCATCAAGAGTCTGGATCCCTATTGTGGCCGAGCTGAAGGAAGAGATATTACGAGATGCGCACAGTTCAAAATATTCCATACATCCGGGAAGTACAAAAATGTACCGCGATCTGAAAGAAAACTTTTGGTGGCCAAATATGAAGAAGGAGATAGCAGAATGGGTAAGTAAATGCTACACATGCCAACGAGTTAAAGCAGAACATCAACGTCCAAGTGGATTACTGCAACCATTGGATATTCCAGAATGGAAATAGGAACATCTAGCAATGGATTTTGTGGTAGGACTTCCAAGGACCATAGCAAATCATGACGCGATATGGGTAATCATTGACAGACTAACGAAGTCAGCACATTTTCTATCGATTAATGAAAGATTTTCACTCAACAAGCTAGTGCACTTATATCTCAAGGAAATTGTGATGCGACATAGAGTTCCAATATCTATCATGTCTGATCGAGATCCCCGATTTAATTCAAGATTTTGGAGATAATTTCAAGAATGTCTTGGAACCAAATTACATATGAGTACCGCTTATCATCCGCAAACTGATGGGCAAAGTGAAAGAACTATCCAGACAATCGAAGACATGTTACGAGTTTGTGCGATTGATTTTGACGGAAGTTGGGACGAGCATTAACCTTTAGTCGAATTTTCTTACAACAACAGCTATCACGGGAGCATTGGAATGCCGCCTTATGAAGCTTTATATGAGAGAAAATGCAGATCACCGGTGTATTGGGATGAAGTGAAAGGAATATGTCCTAAGTCCAATCATGTATTAGGATTTAGAATAACTTTTATGAATCTGTTTTGATTTCATTGATATTAAAATAAAGCCTTGTTTTGTTTTTATTACGGGCTTTATCTATTTAAGTGTTTAAATAAGATATACCATAGTTTAGAGTAAAGCTTTTTATGGATTATGATGAGATCATAATAGTGAGACCTAAAAAGATGATAACTCTAAACTTAAATAGTTCCTGCTCGTAGGATTACTAACTGGTAATTAATAATCCAGAGAGATCGGTACATACTATGTTTGCTTCATTATGAAGGATGTCTGTTCTCATAGACATTTATGTGGTGACACTATAGCTAGTATGTAGGTGCTTATTATGGAATAAGTTCACTGAACATGACTCGCACAGCTGAACAACTGATGGAGTTCAATCACGTGTCAGCAGTTGTTCACATAGTGATAGTTGTACAAGTATCCTTAGACTTGAGGTCTTCATAGTCATCTTGTGTACACTGAACTATGCTTTGGTTTAGTTCTTAGTCTCCAGGGACAATTATTAGGGCTCTTCTGGGTATAGGAATTTGTACACGAAGATAGTGTATGATCAATAAAGGATCTACCCCTTCCAGTGAAGGAAGCGAATGTTCAAGGCTGATCCACTTATGCTAGTTCAGGAATCTCTGGCCAGAGTGAATGAAATTAGAAAGGAGTTTCTAATTTGTATAGAACTACGCATAGTAAATGGTAAGCAAGTGATTGAATTAGATAGGCTTGACACGAGATCCATGCCTTGTATTTAATCGGAACATTGTAGGGTAGAAGGAGTTTATTGTACGGTAACTATTCACTGACAGGTTCTTGGTATTCTAAGCAGTGAATTCATATTATCCGGATAGTCGCGATATGTTGAGAAGCATCACTCACGATGTAGAATAAATGTGATTAATTAATTAATCATATTTAATAAATTAGAGAATTTATATAAATAATGATAAAATAATTTTATTATTATTTATTTCTACTACCGGCTTAATATTGAACCTACAGGGTCACACCATAAAAAGAGAATGATTTATTGGTGGAGGAATTAATTAATAATGGCTAATAATTATTTATTTGTGAAATAAATAATTAATTGGCAAATTTAATAATTGATTAAATGAGATTTAATTGATTATAAATTAATTAAGAAAAGTTCTTAATATTATTAATTAAAGGATTTAATTTTTGGAAATTAAATCAAGAGAGAGAATTATTTCTAAAGTATTTAGAAAAAGGATTAATGATTAAAAGGTGTTTTAATTATTAATGAGAATAATAAATGGGATAATAATAATAATATTTATGGGAAAATTTCAGCTAAAAATTTTGCCTATAAATACACTATTATAGACCCTATTTTATTAGAACCCACATCAAACCCGAAAACCCAAAAAGTTTGGAAAACCCAATTCTCTCCACCTCCTTCCTCCTCCTTAACATCGTTTTCTTGGTGGATACCGGTGGAGTGCTTCACACTTGAGGAGCAACTGCTAAGGATCTCTGATCGTTGTCTCCGAATTATTTTAAAAGGTTAGATTCGATCCCTCGAATTTTTATTCACGATTTATATGCTTTTATTTGGATTTTGTATGTGTAAAAGTGTTTTGCCATGCCCCGCTGTGTTTAAAATCCAACATTGGTATCAGAGCCATAGGTTGTATGCATATAGATCAGTGGTAAAAATTTCAGAATTTTATGTGCTTGTATGAATTAATTATGATTTTTACAAGTTATATTATGGATTAATTTTGCCTAATGAGAAATCGTTTCTCAGAATAATTTTGAATGTTGATCTGGGTTCTACAAGTGTTGTAGATCGTCTGGGTATTTTTTTCATAATTTTATGATGTATAGATTTTTTATTATGAATTTTTGAAGTTCTTGTAATTAAATTCGTAATTAAATAAATCATATATTCATATATATATATATATATATATATATATAAAAGGTTTGTATATATTTCTACATCTGCTGCTCTGCTGTTACTGCTATACTGATTGCACGTTAAAGGAGGAAGTCAGGTACAGGTGTGGAGTCTGAGACAAACTCTGTCAGGCGGCAGATGGCGGGCGCGTGTGGCGCACGCGCGAGGGAAGCCCTATTGCGCATTTGTAGAATGCGTTACACCCTTTATTGGCTTAAAAGGGGTGTAACGCATCACGGGAATGCGTTACAGGGCTTGTAACGCGTTCCTGTAATGCGTTACAGCCCTTCTGTTGATTTTAAAATTGATTTTCTGGGAGTTTCGTAACTCCGTTTTAGGCGTGCAATATACCGTTGGATTCGTTTTTCCGAGACGGATATAATGGAGTGATCAATTTTAGTTTATATAAAAGTTTTGAACTGTTTATATTTCCATGAAGTGTTTCAAAGCTGTTTTTGACTGTTTTAGTTGCTTTTAAATGCTTCATGTGATACATAGAGATGTATAATGCTTAGACTAATGTGCTAAATGATGTAACATGCCTACCTTGATGTTTATTCATGTTGATATATGTGATCTATGCTTAGTTTATCATGCGATGATAGATTTAGGTGAACTTGAATGAACATAAGGCGTTTGTTAGACAACCTAGTATAGTGAAATTATTTCATAACCTTAAAAACAATATTATGAATACAATCATGAGATTCTTGTGTTTGTGAAACACATAATTGAATATGAATTTTCGATATGAGAGAAAGGATGATTCTGTCAACAACAGATTTCTATCTATAAGAAAGGGTTATTAAGTGACGCCTCTTGACAATGCTCCACCCGATCTGGGAATTGTCTGATTATTGATTATTGATTTGAAATATTTAATTTAAAAGGAAGAGTCTCTTTATAATATGATTATGATTGTAACGTAATATAATCCCTCTAAAATTAAATAATATCAAGTAGTAATTGGCCAATGACATAACGGGCTTGTGTCGGTCATAGCCTTCCAACATGATAGAAAGTAGTTCTTATTTTTGAATCATTGTCATTTCGTGCCACAGCCGAGGGCTTTGATTTCGAAATAAGAAATACTTGTCTATTACATAGAGATGTGTATATTGAATAAGAATATAAAGGTCGTTACGTGCCACAGCCGTGGGCCTTTGGGGACTGATTCATTTGTACGGAATGTTGGGTTTGACTTGACTTAGAATATTGAGTTTGTCGTGCCACAGCCGTGACTCAATTATTCAAGAGGCTAAAGTTTGATTAGGGAATAACATAAGATGTAATTGACAAGAGTTGTGTGCCTATTGAACATTACATGGCGTTTCGTGCCGCAGCCGGGGTTGTGTAATAGAATGTAGGATCCCTATTCCCACTAGCATTATGAATGCTTAATTTTTCACGTAGAGGGTTGAATAAATTAGATAAACTAGTGGGAGCCACTTATGAATAAAGACCTGATTCATATAGTGTTTTAAAATGAAATCGAATATTTGCTAAGTGTTGTTATGTGTTTATCATTTACAGATTTACAATATACATTATGTCTTCTGCACTATCACTCAGGAGCATACTAGATGCTCATAAATTGACTGGTCCTAATTATGCTGACTGGCTTCGAAACTTGAGAATTGTTCTCAGGATTGAGAAGCTGGAATACGTGATTGACTCACCTAAGCCTACTGAACCTGCTAGTGATGCACATAATGATGAACATGTTGTGTATCGTAGGTGGATAGATGATGCAAATGTTGCTCAATGCATCATGCTAGCTTCCATGAACATTGAGCTACAGAAGCAACATGAGCATATGGATGCTCACACTATTCTCATGCATCTACAAGAGTTGTATGATGTGGCAGGGAGGACAGCTCGATATGAGATATCTAATGAGTTTTTCGGTTGTAGGATGTCTGAGGGATCATCTGTGAATGACCATGTACTTAAGATGATCAATTTGATTGAACATCTTGGACAACTTGGTTTTGCCATGGATGGGGAGCTGAGCCAAAACTTGGTCTTGCAATCGCTTCCGAGTTCGTTCTCGCAGTTTGTTGTGAACTTTCACATGAATAAGTTGGATGTCAGCCTGCCTGAACTCCACAACATGTTGAAGACTGCGGAATCGAATTTTCCCCCTAAGAAGAGTTCTATTCTTCTAATTGGTGAAGGTTCCAATCCTAAAAAAAGGAAGAGGAACTCTTTCAAGAAGAAGAAAGTAGGTGAGAAAACGCCGGTTCCACCAAAAGCTGAAGACCCCAAGAGCAAAGTTGTTTGCTTTCACTGTAACAAGGTGGGGCACTGGAAGAGGAACTGCAAGGTTTACCTTGCAAAATTGAAGAAGAAGAAGGGTAGTGAGACTACCGCTTCTGATTCAAGTATGTTCATGATAGAAGTGAATATGTCATTTCTACTTGGGTATTAGATACCGCCTGTGGTTCTCATATCTGTAATTTGTTGCAGGGACCAAGGAGAAGTAGGACTCTTGAGGAAGAGGAGGTGATTCTACTGATGGGAAATGGAGCAAGAATTGCTGCTGAAGATGTAGAATCATTTTATTTACATAGGCCTACGGGGAAGACTATTGTTTGAAATAATTGTTATTTTGTTCCCTCGATTGTGAGGAATATTATTCCCATGTTAGACTTGGGTGGATTTTTCATTTATTATTGAGAATAATGAATGTTCTATTCTTAGAGATAATATTCTTTATGGACGTGGTACTTTAAATAATGGTCTATATATATGTGACATAATTTACTTCAGATTGAATAAACTAATAAAAGAAAAGGGATGATGAAAATCTCACTTTATAGTGGCACTGCAGTCTCCATTTAGTGGACATGGAGAGAGGGCTGCAGATTTGCTAGAAATGGTGCACACAGTTGTATGTGGACCAATGTCTACGCAAGCCATGGGTGAATTTTCATACTTCATTACTTTCATAGATGATAGATCTAGATTCGGATATGTGTTTGATTAAACACAAGTCTGAGGCCTTTGAAAAGTTCAAAGAATATAAGTATGAAGTGGAGAAACAACCAAACATAGTATTATAACTCTTCGATCAGATCGAGGTGGTGAATACTTTAATGGAGTGTTTCTAGATTATCTCAAAGTAAATGGTATAGTCTCCCAGTGGACTCCTCCAGATTGGTATCTGAAAGGAGAAATCGAACTTTGTTAGACATAGTTCGGTCCATGATGAGCTATGCAAATCTTCCAGTATTCCTATGGGGTTATGCATTGGAAACCTCAGCATATTTACTGAATATGGTGCCTTCCAAATCTGTTCCCCAAACTCCGTATGAGATATGGAAAGAAAGGAAACCGAGTCTTAAACACGTTAAGATTTGGGGATGTCCAGCTTATGTCAAGTAAGTTGATCCAAATAAGCTGGAATATCGATCCGTAAAATATAGTTTTGTGGGATATCCTAAAGAGACTTTAGGGTATTACTTTTGCACCGATCATCGGGTGTTTGTCTCCAGAAATGCTACCTTCTTGGAAAAGGAGTTTATCCTTGAAGGAAACAGTGGGAGCAAAATTGAACTTGATGAAGTTCAAGAAGCATAAACTACTATGGATCAAGTGGAAACACCTGTTCTGACTGAACAACCTTTTGTGGAACAGCCCATTCATAGATCAGGGAGAGTGTCTCGCCAACCTGAGAGGTAATATGGCCTTGTCATTGAGAATGACAAAGAGTTGTCGATCATTGATGATGACGACCCTGTAACCTATAATGAGGCTATGAGTAGTGTTGACTCAGAGAAATGGCATAGTGTCATGAAATCCAGAATGAAAATCTATGTATACGGTATACAAAAGATAGATTATAGCAGATGGCCAGGTGGAGACCTATAAGGCCATGCTTGTGGCAAAAGGATTCAAACAAAGGCAATGAATTGACTTTGATGAAACCTTTTACCTGTAGCCCTGTTAAAATCAGTTCAGATTTTGCTTGCGATTGCTGCTTACTACGACTATGAGATCTGGCGTATAGCCAGATGGTTTTCTTTCCAAGGGAAATGAAAGCCTAGTGTGTAAGCTACTGTGAACCATATGTGGTTTAAAGCAAGCTTCTCGAAAGATGGAACATTCGTTTTGATGAGACAATCAAAGAGTTTGATTTTATCAAAAACGTAGATGAACCATGCGTCTACAAAAGGGTTAGTGGGAGCGCGGTAACATTTCTTGTATTATATTGAATTAGAGTTGACACACATAACAACATAGTAGACCCACTCACAAAGCTACTTTATGAAAGTCACTTTGATCGTCATAAAGACTAGATGGGTATTAGATACCAGAGTGATTGGCTTTAGTACAAGTGGGAGATTGAAAGGAATATATCCTAAGTCCAATCATGTATTAGGATTTAGGAATAACTTTTATGAATCTGTTTTGATTTTATTGATATTAAAATAAAGACTTATTTTGTTTTTATTACGGGCTTTATCTATTTAAGTGTTTAAATAAGATATACCATAGTTTAGAGTAAAGCTTTTTATGGATTATGATGAGATCATAATAGTGAGACCTAAAAAGATGATAACTCTAAACTTAAATAGTTCCTGCTCGTAGGATTACTAACTGGTAATTAATAATCCACAGAGATCGGTACATACTATGCTTGCTTCATTATGAAGGATGTCTGTTCTCATAGACATTTGTGTGGTGACACTATAGCTAGTATGTAGGTGCTTATTATGGAATAAGTTCACTGAACATGACTCGCACAGCTGAACAACTGATGGAGTTCACTCACGTGTCAGCAGTTGTTCACATAGTGATAGTTGTACAAGTATCCTTAGACTTGAGGTCTTCATAGTCATCTTGTGTACACTGAACTATGCTTTGGTTTAGTTCTTAGTCTCCAGGGACAATTATTAGGGCTCTTCTAGGTATAGGAATTTGTACACGAAGATAGTGTATGATCAATAAAGGATCTACCCCTTCCAGTGAAGGAAGCGAATGTTCAAGGCTGATCCACTTATGCTAGTTCAGGAATCTCTGGCCAGAGTGAATGAAATTAGAAAGGAGTTTCTAATTTGCATAGAACTACGCATAGTAAATGGTAAGCAAGTGATTGAATTAGATAGGCTTGATACGAGATCCATGCCTTGTATTTAATCGGAACATTGTAGGGTAGAAGGAGTTTATTGTACGGTAACTATTCACTGACAGGTTCTTGGTATTCTAAGCAATGAATTCATATTATCCGGATAGTCGCGATATGTTGAGAAGCATCACTCACGATGTAGAATAAATGTGATTAATTAATTAATCATATTTAATAAATTAGAGAATTTATATAAATAATGATAAAATAGTTTTATTATTATTTATTTCTACTACCGGCTTAATATTGAACCTACAGGGTCACACCATAAAAAGAGAATGATTTATTGGTGGAGGAATTAATTAATAATGGCTAATAATTATTTATTTGTGAAATAAATAATTAATTGGCAAATTTAATAATTGATTAAATGAGATTTAATTGATTATAAATTAATTAAGAAAAGTTCTTAATATTATTAATTAAAGGATTTAATTTTTGGAAATTAAATCAAGAGAGAGAATTATTTCTAAAGTGTTTAGAAAAAGGATTAATGATTAAAAGGTGTTTTAATTATTAATGAGAATAATAAATGGGATAATAATAATAATATTTATGGGAAAATTTCAGCTAAAAATTTTTCCTATAAATACACTATTACAGACCCTATTTTATTAGAACCCACATCAAACCCGAAAACCCAAAAAGTTTGGAAAATCCAATTCTCTCCACCTCCTTCCTCCTCCTTAACATCATTTTCTTGGTGGATATCGGTGGAGTGCTTCACACTTGAGGAGCAACTGCTAAGGATCTCTGATCGTTATCTCCGAATTATTTTAAAAGGTTAGATTCGATCCCTCGAATTTTTATTCACGATTTATATGCTTTTATTTGGATTTTGTATGTGTAAAAGTATTTTTTCATGCCCCGCTGCGTTTAAAATCCAACATGAAGTTGGAGAACGCAAGATTTTGGGTCCAGAATTGATTCAACAGACTAAAGAAAAGATAGAACTTATTCGAAAGCGATTAGATGCAGCGCAGAATCGACAACGCAAATATGCAGATCAAGCGAGAAAAGATATGGACTACCAAGAGGGAGAGCATGTGTTACTCAAAATATCACCATGGAAAGGATTAACCAGATTTGGCAACAAGGGTAAATTGAAGCCGCGATACGTTGGACCATTCGAAATCTTGAAGAAAGTGGGAAAAGTTGCTTATGAGTTAGCTTTAGCGCCTCACATGCAACATATTCACAATGTGTTTCACATGTCGATGCTTAAGCGATATAATCATGATTCTAGACATGTAATAGAATATGATGTTAGATATATTTGTGATGTCATAACTAATCTGATGTGTTTAGTTTCAGATCTTAATATCAGGACTTACTGAAAATCAGAACTTACTGAAGTCAGAACTTATATCAGAACTTAAGGACGTCAGGATTTATATCAGGACTTAAGTGCGGGAACTTTAGATAAGGAATGCAGCTGATTTACAGGAGAGGATTATGACTAAAACACTGGAAGATATGCTTTAGAGTTGGACAACTAGAAGACTTGTAGAAGATAATATTTGATTGATATATTTTAGGAGACAGAATTATATTCCATATCAATTAGAAGATATCTTGTAACTGTGTACTATATAAACACAATTTAGGGTTTACACTAGATGTGTTATCATTCACGAGAGAAGATTATTCATTGTAACCCTAGTAGCTCTTAGTGATATTGTTCATCACTGAGAGAGAACAACTATTTATTGTAATATAGTTTATTATATTGAATATACTTGATTACTGTTACATACTTGTGTTGATAAATCGATTTGATTGTATAAACACTATATTCAACCTCCTTCTATAGTGTTGTGTGACCTAACAAGTGGTATCAGAGCCTCTCTATTGATATACAAACAGTTAGATCCGGTTTACAATCATGTCTGAAGAAACACAAACTCCAACTAAGCCCACCAAAACTCAAGACACTCAAAACAATCAAACCCACAGTCGATATGAAACCATTAGGGTTCCCATACTGAGAGCATCTGAGTATCCTATATGGAAATTAAAGATGGTTATGTTTCTGGAAGCCACAGATCCAGAATACCTTGATAGAATTAATGAAGGACCATATAAGCCTACCAAGCTTTCTGTTGCAGTTGCTAATCAACCAACAAAGGTCATACCAAAGGAGAAAGGTGATTACACACCTGAAGACATCTCATCTATTGCCAAGGATGCAAGGGTAAGGCATTTGTTGCATAGTGCAATTGACAATATCATGTCAAACAGGGTAATTGGATGCAAGACTGCAAAGGAGATATGGGATGCTTTGGAGACAAGATGTCATGGAACTGATGCCATCAAAAAAACAGGAAGACAATACTCACTCAGGAGTATGAGCACTTTGACTCAAAAGCTGATGAGTCATTAACTGATTTATATGACAGATTTGTCAAACTCTTGAATGATCTGTCACTGGTGGACAAGGAATATGATCTTGAATATTCAAATCTAAAATTCTTTTTAGCTCTTCCTGAAAATTGGGATTTGAAGTCTACTACCATAAGAGACAACTATGACCTTGCTGAAACTACTCTTGATGACATATATGGTATGCTCAAGACTCATGAACTTGAGATGGATCAAAGGAGTAAAAGGCATGGAAGAAAGTCAAAGACGGTTGCTCTTAAAGATGAGGAGGAATCTCCTAAAGTGGTTGTCTCAAAGAGGGGCAAAGGAAAGGCTCTCATCATAAAGTCTGATTCAGAATCATCAGATTCCGATGATGATGATTCAGAAAATGAAGATTTATCTGAAGTAGATGTTGATGTAGAGATGATGCAGCTGTGTGCTCTTATGGTGAAGGGTATCACAAAGATAGCCTACAAGAAATTCAGAAAGGGCAAGAAGTTTTCCAGGAAAGGTGAAAGTTCTGAAAAGAAAGGGTTCAGAAAGTCTGAAGGCAAAAGAGGAAAGTCTGACAGAGGAGACAACTCAACTGTCAAATGCTATAATTGTGGTGAAAGAGGCCACATCTCTCCTGACTGCAAGAAAGGAAAAAGTGATAAAGGCCAGGCACTTATCACAAAGAAGAAAAATTGGGCAGACACTTCAGATTCTGAAGAAGAGGTGAACTATGCCTTGATGGCAAATGCTGATAGCAATTCTGAAACTGCTGAATTGAAGGTACCTCAAACAACTCTTGCTTTTCATACTGATGATATTACTGATTTGAGATTATATCTTAAAACCATGTTCATTAGTTTTAGAGATCAGACTTTAACAAATGAAAGATTAACTTCAGAAAATCTTGCTCTTAGAAACAGAAATGACTACTTAGAAAAGGAGTTAGTTTTTCTTCATCAAATTCAGAAAGAAAGAGATGATTCTGTGTATGTTAAGAATGAATTGCTAAAACTGAATGAATCTCTAAAAACTGAATTAGAAAAGGAAAGAGTAATCATCAAAACTTGGACTAACTCTGGCAGAACAACTCAGAATATACTAAGTAGTGGAAACTGGAAAGAGGGCTTAGGTTATGAAAATGATAAAAGTGAGAAAGAAACTTTGCCAATTAAGCCAATTACTGTTAAACAGATTGTTAAGCCAAAGGTAAATCCTGTTAAGTTTGTAGCAAAAACTGTTAAGTCTGATTCTGAAAAGATGAAAGATTCTAAGACAGAAGTCAAAGAAAAGTCAACTTCTGACAAATTAAAACATGATAAACCAGCTGAAGTTAACATAGGCTTAATGACAAAGAAGCAGCTTAAACATAAGCTGAAAGAGATTAGAAATGTGAACAAGGTCAAGGAAGCTAGAAAGAATAGGAATGGAAAGGAAGGTGTGAATAAAAGCAATAATTATATGCCTGTTCTTAATGCTCCTAGAATGAAATGCTATAATTATGGAAACTCTAACCATCTTGCTTCTTTTTGCAAGAAAAATAAAGATATAAACTCTTTACCTCCTGGATCAGGAGTTAAGAGTCCGTCTGTTAGGTTTAAACCACAAAATCCTTGTTTTCATTGTGTTAGTTTATGGCATTCCATTTATACTTGTAAGGAATATCATAGTTTGTACTATGATTATTATCAAATAAAACCTTCTTTAAAGAAAGTTAGCATTATTCCTTCTAGTGTAAAGTCTGATGCAAAGTCTGATGCAAAGTCTGATAAATAGCATGTTAGCATAAACTCTGAAATTAAATCCGCTGGAAATGCTAACAAACTTAATAAGGCCAAAGGATCCAAGAAAGTCTGGGTCCTTAAAACTAACCAATAGTGGTCTTTGTGATTGCAAGGCAACAGGAAAAACATCCTAGTTCTGGACAGTGGATGTTCATGACATATGACTGGAAATAAAGCCCTGCTATCAGACTTTGTGGAGAAAGCTGGCCCAGGAGTTTCTTATGGATATGGCAACATGGGAAAAACTTTGGGATATGGCAATATTAATCTTGGGAATGTCATCATTGAATCAGTAGCTCTTGTCTCAGGACTTAAACACAATCTGCTAAGTGTGAGTCAAATATGTGACAGAGGTTATCATGTGGATTTCTTTGAAGAACACTGTGAAGTTGTAAGTAATTCTACAGGCAAAGTGGTTCTGAAAGGTTACAGGCATGGTAACATTTATGAAGTCAGACTTTCAATAAGTTCTGATGGTTCTGCAATCTGTCTGTTAAGCAGAACATCAATTGAAGAAAGCTGGAATTGGCACAAGAGACTCTCTCATTAAATTTCAACAACATAAATGAGCTAGTAAAGAAAGATCTTGTGAGAGGACTGCCAAAATCAGTATTTGCTCATGATGGTCTTTGTGACTCATGTTAAAAGGCAAAACAAAGAAAATCTTCATTCAAGAGCAAAACTGAATCCTCAATTCTTGAGCCTTATCACTTACTACATGTTGATTTATTTGGTCCAGTCAATGTCATGTTTATTGCAAAGAAGAAATATGCTATGGTTATAGTGGATGAGTTCACAAGATACACTTGGGTGTATTTCTTGCACAAGAAGAATGGAACTGCATCTACTCTAACTGATCATGTCAGACAGCTGGATAAGTTAGTCAAAGACTCTGTTAAAATCATAAGAAGTGATAGTGGCACTGAGTTCAAGAATTCAATCATGGAAGAGTTCTGCAAAGAGCATGGAATAAAACAGGAATTTTATGCACCTGTAACTCCAAAGCAGAATGGAGTTGTAGAAAGAAAGAACAGGACTCTTATTAAAGCTGCAGGAACTATGCTTGATGAAGCAAAGCTACCAACCTATTTTTGGGCTGAAGCTGAGCAGACTGCTTGTTTTACACAGAATGCTACACTCATCAACAAGCATGGAAAAACACCATATGAGATGGTGAAGAAAAAGAAGCCAAATCTGAATACTTTCATGTATTTGGATGCAAGTGTTTTGTTCTTAAGACTCATCCTAAACAGCTGTCAAAATTTGATCTAAAAACTGATGAAGGAATTTTTGTTGGATATCCACTTTCCACAAAAGCCTTCAGAGTCTACAATTTAAGAACAAGGGTTGTCATGGATCTATCAATGTATCTTTTGATGATAAAAAGATTACTGGACTTGAAGATTTCAATGATCATGATCAGCTGGGATTTGTAAATGAAGATGTAAATTCTGATTCTGTAAATTCTGATGACCAAAATCCTGATCCTGCAAGTTCTGACGGGTTAAGTTCTGATGTCATTAAAGTTGTGGTAACTGCTCCAAGGGAAAATGCACCTGTTCAGGGGGAGCAAGCTGATGATAATACCACATCTCAAGACTCTCAAGAAGCATCAGAACCTGTCACTAGTTCTTCAAGTTCTGATTCATCAAGTTCTGATGAGCCAAATTCTGATAATTCTGGAAACTCTGATTTTTCAATTCCTGAAGGATCTAACTGAAATTCTGGAATCTTAGAAAGCATAACTTCAGAGGAAGCATCAGAAAATGCTGATGGAGACAACATGGATCATGGGGGAGGATCCAGTTCTAGAGATCAACTTCCATCTGCAAGGAAGTGGACTAAAGCACACACACCTGACTTAATAATTGGAGATCCTGAAGCAGGTGTCAAAACTAGAACAACAACATCAAATGAATGCCTCTATCTTTCCTTTCTATCTCAGACTGAACTAAAGAAAGTAGAAGAATCTCTTCAAGATGTTGATAGTGCCAAGACCAAAGAACAGATCAATTGTTGGCACAAAATGGGTGTTCAAAAACAAAACTGATAGTGATGGCATAATTACAAGAAATAAAGCAAAGCCGATTGCTAAAGGTTACTCTCAACAGGAGGGTATTGACTATGATGAAACATTTGCTCCAGTTGCTAGATTGGAAGCCATAAGAATCTTTTTGGCTTATGCTGCTCACAAGAAGTTTAAAGTCCTTCAAATGGATGTGAAAAGTGCTTTTCTCAATAGAGAATTGGAAGAAGAGGTATATGTTGAACAACCTCCAGGCTTTGTAGATCCAAAATTTCCAAATCATGTCTACAGGCTTGACAAAGCACTTTATGGCCTTAAGCAAGCTCCAAGAGCATGGTATGAGACTTTAGCTCAATTTCTTCTGGAAAGTGGATTTAATAGAGGCACAATTGATAAAACTCTGTTCTACCTCAACCATGGAAAGGACTTACTTTTGGTACAGATATATGTTGATGATATCATCTTTGGCTCTATAAATGCCAAACTCTGTAAAATGTTTGCAAAGCTAATGCAGTCAAGATATCAAATGAGTATGATGGGAGAACTTAGCTATTTTCTGGGACTTCAAGTCAAGCAAACTGAAGAAGGTACTTTTATAAATCAATCCAAGTACACCAGAAATTTACTAAAGAAATTTAGAATGCAAGATTGTTCAACTGCATCCACTCCCATGGCCACTGCAACCAAGTTAGATAAAGATACTAGAGAATTAGTAGATATTACTAACTACAGAGGTATGATTGGCTCTTTACTCTATTTAACTGCAAGTAGACCATATATCATGTATGCTACCTGTCTTTATACAAGATTTCAGGCTGATCCAAGAGAACCTCATATAATAGCTGTGAAAAGAATTTTCAAGTACCTCAAGGGTACAGCTGATCTAGGATTGTGGTATCCTAGGGAATCAGATTTTAAGCTAATAGGTTACTCAGATGCAGATTTTGCAAGATGCAAAATAGACAGGAAAATCACTAGTGGAAGCTGCCAATTTCTTGGCGGCAGATTGGTTTCTTGGTTTAGCAAGAAACAGAAATCAATTTCCACATCAACTGCAGAAGCATAATATATTGTTGCAGGAAGCTGTTGTGCACAGATTCTTTGGATAAAGAAACAGTTACTGGACTATGGGTTAGAATTTTCTAAAATACCCATTTACTATGATAATCAAAGTGCTATTGCTATGACAGGTAATCCAGTTCAACATTCCACGACAAAGCACATCAGCATAAAGTACCATTTCATAAGGGAACATGTGATGGAAGGTATAGTGGAATTGCATTTTGTTACAACAGATCAACAACTAGCAGATATATTCACAAAACCACTATGTGAAGCTACCTTTACAAGACTGGTAAATGAACTTGGAATGGTTTCAGGTTCTTTCTCAAAATCTGTTTAGTTTTTGTTCTCATGCATCAGACTTTATGATCAGTGTTTACAGATTGTCTTATCTCCATGTAATATGTGCTTAAATTGTAACATATTAAATACTGATTGTTATCTGATGTGATTCTATAAACTCTGAAAGTGTTTTGAATGTTCTGTGACTATTCACTACAATGAAGATTATTTGTTAGATGCTGACTTAGTAGTTTTTAACAGACTGTGTATCCCATGTTTGAATTAGTTATTTATGTGGAAATCCTTAACACAAGCAAATTCTGATTTTGAGCTTAGTCAAATTTACTTTGTGTATCTTATTACTAAGTCACAAACTAGATTATTGTTTCTTATCTGTCAAATTCTGATATCAGCAAATCTTAAGGATGAACTACATGTTTGATAAGCCTCACTTATCTGAAGAATATATATATATATATATATATATATATATATATAAGAGCTGAAAAAAATTGAAATCAGGTACTCCTTTGAGATCTAGAGTAAATATGTGAAAGAGAAGACCCAAGTGCATTGCTGGTATTAAGTTATATGCATTAGAAAAGCAAACAAATTTTTCTTGGTGACTTTTCACATTCTCTGATTACTGGAGAAATATTCTGATAACAGCATAAATTCTGATGGCAGGTGTAACTCATTTACACTGAGAAGCCCTTGTCTTAAGAATTTTAAAAGATTCATAAAATGAGCACAAAAAGTTGAGGTGGATTCTTGCATAAATTTATTCTATAGTAGACTTCAAAATTAAAGACAGATTTTAAGCATTTTTCTTAGTTATGCCTTATTTCTAAGATATACTGAAGTTTATCAGACTTTAATCTTTATCTGATATTTTTTAAATGCACACACTCTCACTCCATATGAATGATGAAAATTACTGTGGTGATTAAGTTGTTTCAGACAAACAGTTAAGTATTATTTGCATAAATTCTGAGGACAAGTTCTGATGAAAGTTTTAATGATTAAACTCTGAAGAAACCAGTCAGTATTTGTGTGAAGAATCACAAAAATAGACATTCACTTTTTGAGTACAGAAGCCATATTCTGATGACTGTTAAATTCTAATAATAGTCAAGTTCTGATGCAAATCCTGATGGAAACTCTGATGCTTACGTGGCATTATTTAATTACTTGACTTATTTGTGGTTTTTACTATAACGGTCATATTTATCAGAAAATGATTAGGTAAGATAAAAACAGTAATAATTATTTTGTTAATGGGTTGCGTTTTTGTTTTGATAACAGCATGTGAGCAATAATTACTGCACGTTTAGCGTGCCCACTCATTACTATTTTGACTGTTTCCATGATGCCAGGAGTAAAAAGACTGTTCTGCTTCACAAAAATAGCCGTTGTCACGTGGGGTGTATAAATAAGAGAGTTAAAAGATTTTACAATCTTTTACCTACTTTTCTCATTTTCTAATCTCTCTTATTCTCTCTCACTCTCTAATATTCTCTGAAGCTATTTCTTACAGGCATTTTATCAAACACCTTGCAAACATACAACTTTTTACTTAATTTCTTACAGAAATGGCACCCAAGGATATCATATTTAATAGGGCCAAGTTCGTCCCCAATAACTACATGGCTATCCTCACCAAGGACGATGCTCCATCAGATTTTCACTTCATCCAAGACTTTCTCTCTCGAAGTGAAATTGGGTATGCACCGACTCAACCACAGGTTCTATCAGGCAAACAAATTATGGAGTTCTGGAGGTCTGGGGTATACGATGATGGTGGTGAAAATGGGTCCCCAAGCATCATATTTACAACAGGGGAATATGAACACTTGGTTACCTTGTCAACTATTCGATAAGATTTACATCTTCCAGAAAACTGTACTTACAGTTCACAAGTTGGGGAGCCAGCTCTTCAACAGATGATGGCAAATCTGGGCTATGAGAAATCTTTGTCAAAGCTGGGATAACTGAAGAGGCCCCACATAAGAAGGGAGTGGAGTTTTTTCTTTGACTGCATCACCAGAGCTTTTGCCAACAAATGCTCAAATTTTGATGCCATTCCCATTCTGAGTCAACAAATAGGGTATGCACTTCAAAATCAAACTCACTTTGATTATGCTACTGCTATATTGGGTTTTATTGGGGATAGGATGAAGGAGGACACAAATACTGTTTAATTTGCTAGATTTTATCAACTCATTTACAGTTTTTTTTGTTCTGATGCACCCCAAAACTTTAGTGAGTCAATTTAACCTTTTAAACTTGCTAAAAGGGCCTTCATAGACTTATTATCTACTGATAATAAGAAAGAAATACTAAGACCCCTTCAAATTCCTACATCAGTAAAATAGTTCTTAGTAAATTTTGATCCTCACACATACAAACCCATATATCCTGATGTTGCACCCACATAACCTACCACCTCTCAACCTCCACCAACACAACCTTCCAACTCTCAACCACAACCATCACAGCCTACCATCAGAACATATTTCCAACCAGCACAATCTTCTCAACAACAACCATCAGTACCTACAATCAGAACCTCATCCTCTAGGCCCAAAAGGACTGTCTATGTACCTAGATCTTCACCAAGGAGAAAAAGAAGGATTATTCTAAGGGATGAATCTAATGAGGATGAAGAAGCACAGGTTCCTGCATCAAAACCTGTGACAAAAGCAGCTGAAGAATCAATTCTTCAGAAAGAGGTAGAAGCTGAAGAATCAACTCTTCAGAAAGAAAATGAAGCTGAAGATTCTGGAATTCAGAAAAGGAAAAGATCTGCAAAATCTGATGTAGATCATGTTTCTCCTCCATCTAGTAAAAAAAGGAAGATTAGAGCAGGTGTGAAAATTGCACAAGATCAATATGAAGAAGCTGAGGAAGGGGATCAGGAATCTCTGATCTCAACAGAACCAATTGTCATTGAAGCCCTTCCAGCACCTAAAGACACTGTTCCAGACACAGTGATCACACCTCCTCTCTCTCCAGTAAAAGAAACTGCTACAGTTGAAGATTCAGGATTAAGTCCTGAAATTGATATCAACAGGCTGAACATACCAACTGTCTTATTTCTGGAAGCACCACAAGGACAAGTGACAACTCCACCTGTTTCTCCACTAAATGCTGAAATACCAACTACTCCAATTATGGATGTGAAAATAGATGAAGTTGTATCAGAATCTCCTACAACTACACAGACTCTTGTGTTGCCAGAAGATGCTGAGATTTCTTCAAGTTCTGGAGACAGTGCTCCAGCAAGTGCTCCAGTAAATGCTCCAATTCTCGGAAATGAGGCACTGCTTAAAAAGTTTATTGAAGAAGATGCTCCTGTTCTATGGGAAGAAACTCACAGAGGAGTTGAGTGGACCAAGAAGTGGAATGAATCTGACTTCATTCCCAGCTCAAAAGTTCTGTCAGATCATATTGCAAAAGCTGCTGAGTTGTTGACAAACTCTAACTTCAAAGTTCAACTTAAAGTCACAGCTCTCAGTACTAAAAGTCTTCAAGGTCAACACTCCATTACTCATGCCAAGGTTGATAAACTACAGGAAAATGCTGATAAGATGGACATGATGCTCAAGCTAGACAAGAACAGGTTTATTAGACCTATTCATGAGAAAGTTGAAGCAATTGAGAAAGTTCAAGAGAAGCAGCAGGTCCAACTGGATGAGGTCTTGCAAAATCAAGCTGCTCAACAAACTCAACTGAATGAAATCCAATCTTCAGTAGAACTTTTTCTCTCTCTACTCTTATTAGATGATGCCAAAAAGGGGGAGAAGGTAGTTAAGTCTAAATGCTCTACTATTCAAACACTAAAGAAGAAAGATGATAAAGAAGATGACCAGGGAAACCCTAGCAAGGGTAAAGGTCAAGACAAAGGTCAAGGGCAAAGCAGCAAAGTTTCTTCACAGAAACTAATTTCTGATTCTAGCAAATCTTCTACACAGAAGATTTCAAGCTCTGAAGCTGTAAATGCTCAAAATCTGATAGCAAGTTCTGATAATCAAAATCTGATATCAAGTTCTGATGTTCTCATTCAAGCTGAAAGTCAAGACTCTCAGAAGTTTTTACAAACTCTGAAGCTTAAGGGAAGGGAGACTATTGTCTACTACAAGGATCCCAAGATTCAGACACTTGATGAAGAAATTGCTAGAAGATTATTTCTCAAGCATAATCCTGGAATAGATTTAGAGACTCTTAAGGAGGAAGAAGCTATATTTGCAGCTGAGAAGAAAAATCTTAAGTCTAAAGCTTCTAATGCAAAGAAACCTCTAAGGCCTAAGAAAAAAGTCATTGTGATCAAAGAGAAGTCAACTTCTGAGGCATCAAAGCCCAAGAAAAGATCACAAGTTGAGATAGATCCCAAAGCAAAAGGGAAAGAAAAGGTTGATGAACCAGTAAAGATTCAGAAGAAGAAAATTCCATCAGTTCTAATAGAACCTGTTTATCAAGCTACAGTGCATGATGATTATACTCTGATAGAAGAGGAAGTTGAATCTTTGAAGAAAAGGAAGAAACTGAAAGAAATAGAGTTAACTACTGATATTGCTCAATCTACTCAAACTCTGGAAGCTTAGGGTTTATCAAATCCTGAGAAGCTATCTGTTCAAGTTGCAAATCCTGAACAAGTCATCAAGACATCAACCTCTGACAGAGCTCAAGTTGATTTGAACAAGATGACAGTTACTGATAAGAGGAAACTCCTGTGGAAAAATGTTAATCCATCATATCCTAAGAAAATTTAATTGTTATCTGCTTTCATGACTGTTGGATTGAAAGCCAGAGAAGCAAGAGGCGGAGCTGGATTAGGTTCTGAAGAAGCCAAGATCAAAACAGGAGTTGAAGTCATTACCAGAGATCCATTCTTATTAACTGACAAACCACTTGAAGAAGTTACACAGAAACACCTTGACAAGGTTATATCTGTTCAAGTGGTACTGGATGCTCATGATAAGGGTAATGTCAAAGAAAATCTGATTCTATTTCTTGAAGATGGAAGAACATACAGAATGACAGAATCAGATGTGCTGAACAAATCTCGGAAAGAACTACAATTCTTTCATTATCTTTTGAATATAAAGTCTGAGATTACCAGAAGATGGTCAAATTTCATCATGAAGACCATAGGGGATAAATCCAGAATCTCTGGATCAAGGGTTACAGAATTTGTTCCAAATATAGTTGAAGATGATGGAAGTGAAATTCCAATGAAGAAAATTTTTGCTAAACTTGAAGTTATCCTGAAAGAGAAATGTCTGTGCTATAATGAAGACTCATCTCATCCAAAAGTAATCAGACTTGGTGATGGTCATGAAAGAACATCTATCTCAGCACTTAGGACTGCAATATACCAGATTGGAAGTCAAGAGGAAGAAATGAAGCAAGTCAAAACTATATTAGCTCAAGTCCTGAGAATTGCAGAAGAAAAGCTGATATCAAACTTTGTCAAGAATCATTTTGGATTCAGATTGACTCAGTAAAATTGGTAAAAGCTGCAAGGACTGTAAGTTGTAGTTAGTTGTCTAATTAAACTATCATTGCCTCTTGACATCATCAAATCTATTAACTTATATATTTTTCATAATTTACAAGTTGGGGGAGATTGTTAGATATATTTGTGATGCCATAACTAATCTGATGTGTTTAGTTTCAGATCTTAATATCAGGACTTACTGGAAATCAGAACTTACTGAAGTCAGAACTTATATCAGAATTTAAGGACGTCAGGATTTATATCAGGACTTAAGTGCGGGAACTTCAGATAAGGAATGCAGCTGATTTACAGGAGAGGATTATGACTAAAATACTGGAAGATATGCTTTAGAGTTGGACAGCTAGAAGACTTGTAGAAGATAATATCTGATTGATATATTTTAGGAGACATAATTATATTCCATATCAATTATATAAACACAGCTTAGGGTTTACACTAGATGTGTTATCATTCATGAGAGAAGATTATTCATTATAACCCTAGCAGCTCTTAGTGATATTGTACATCACTGAGAGAGAACACCTATTCTATTATAACAGAGTTTATTATATTGAATATACTTGATTACTGTTACATACTTGTGTTGATAAATTGATTTAATTGTATAAACACTATATTCAACCTCCTTCTATAGTATTGTGTGACCTAACATATGAACCGATAGATATCCAACCTGATTTGTCTTTTGTAGAACAGCAGGTAAGAATTCTAGATCGGCAAGAGAGAGTGTTGAGGAATAAGTATGTATCATTAGTGCGAGTTTTATGGAGAAATCCTATGGTTGAAGAATCAACCTGGGAACTTGAGAGTGAAATGTTAGAAAAGTATCCTCATTTGTTTTCTTAGCGAGATTCTGAGGACAGAATCCTATTAAGAAGGGAAGGATGTAACGTCTGGGAAAATTACGCTTGTATTATATCATATTTATAATATATTATGTGTGTTAATGTGTCATTTATGTATAATTAGTAGTAAAACCCTAATTGTTACGTGTTACGTGCATCTTGTATTATCCGGGTATTTTCAGGATATTTTTCAGATAATTTATTTTATATTTATTGCTTTCGTATCAGAAGTTATACGACCCAAATTATGATTTTATAGCTGATATTTCAAATAAAATAATGGACTTTATTTTTCATCAAACGACTTCTACCATCGCGTTATTGTGAACATCTAGGTATTTTATTAATTTTCTCGTTTTGCGAAAAATGACTTTTCCGGGCCCATTGGGTGTCTAGAACCCCATAAAATCACATTTTTATTTTTATAAAATTACAGGACTTTCATTTATACCATTTCTTTGTATTTTTGCATTATTCACAATTTTTGGGAAATTTTGGCATATATATTGTATATATAAAATATTTAGAAATTAAATTTTAATACTCAAAAATTATAAAATTAGGGGCCAATTAAATTTAAAAGATGTAGAATTAGGGCCTTAATTTTAACTAGGAGTATTAATTTTACTACTATAAATAGCGTAATTGTTATTTAATTATTATAAATTAAGTAATTAAAAATAAGAAAATACACAAATTCTCTGCAAATCAGGTCGGAAAGAACAGGGTCGGGTCGAGAATTCAATCAGTGATTTCGAGCAGATTACAGCATCAAATCGTGTGATTCAAGTACTCAAATCGAAGGTTTTAATCTGTTCTTTCTGTTTTTATCATCAATTTCAAGTTTTAATTCGTTATTTTTGATTTTCGATTTCTAGGGTTTATGTTCGAATTAGGGCTTTTTGATTCTAGGGTTATTTTGATGTTTTGATGATTGATATAGCTTTGCTAGATGATTTACAGTCGATTTATGGTGTTTAATTGAACAAACGATTCCTGGATAAATATATTCGATTATTAGGGTTTATGTTCGATTTTTAAATTATACCTTCGTGATTTTGGTGAATATTTGGTTCTTGAAAGGTTAGGGGTTTGATTGTATGTGTTCTTAGCTTTGATTTGCACTATAGAACGTTGAGTTTCATGTACAGACGAATGATTTCGATATTTTTCCGGAGTTAATGTCAGTTTTGATCGGAGAAATTGATGGGAGGGTTATTCCGTGATGTTGTTGCCGGAATTAGATTGCCAAAATAATTTAGAACTGATCCCAAATTAAAAAACGAACCAAACGATTCCGTTTTTGGCCTCAAAACGGTTGGCCAGAAGATACCCCGGTGGCCGGATTCTGGGCAAAATCCGGCGTGTTCTTCACGACCCGAATTTTGACACGTTTGACCCATTCAGATTACCCGGTTTTGATCTGAATTGTCAGATGTTCTGATTCTGACAAATGTTTCTGGAATTTAATTTCAATTTTTATTAATTATAAAAATCAGTTTTATTTATTTTATAAATTGATTAATTAATTATTTAATTAATTGATTTATATTATAAATAATTCTGAAATATTTTTCTAAAAATCAAATTTAATTATTTTCTTAATTATTTATTATTTATTTATTATTTAAAAATGATTAATTATTTTGATAATTAATCAAATAATCTTCGATAGATCATAATAAATTCATTTTAATTCCAAAAATTATAGAAAGATTATTTTTAATTCTGATTTTTCCCAAATAATTATTTAAAAATATTTTGAGGGTTTAATAATTAGTAATAATTATTTATATTGAATAATAAATTGATTTATCTGTGTTTAATTGATATTAATTAGACCGTTTGTCCGATTCGAGCGAAACGAAAGCCCTTTTACTTAGAAAAATGAATTATTTTCATTAAAAATAATATTAAATCCTAATTTCTTCTAGAAATTAGTTAATTTTTGATATTTATTTGATTATGAGCCGAATCGCGTGTAAAGACGAGTCCGATAAATCCAAAAAAATAGAAAACGAGCCAGATAATGACCAGTTAAGCGAACCGCGAGTCAACTTTGATTCTAAAAATTATTTTAAACCTAAAAATGATTATGTGGCATATGTGCTTATGTGTCTTATGTGGTTAATCGAGTTTTGTTTGTTAATAAATAATATATGAGTCAATAATACGCGTATGGGTAGACAATAGGAGCTACGTGAAGTCGGTTTGAGATGCGCGGTTGAGATACGAGATGGCTAAATCAGTCTATTTCCTTGATAGAAGCCAAGCCAGCAAGGCGGATTGAGCCGGTGATAGAAGAAGGTGAAATACTTGGAGTAAATCGTGTGGAAGGCAAGTTTTTTTCCCTATTCTAATTTCAGAATAGTGACGTTTCTTCATATTTTTATTACACTTGCACTCTTTTGATTCTTATTCACAAACACTGATACACAATTGTTATTCTCTTGTTCATATTTCATTTCAATTCTTGATTTCTCCTTTTCCTTGAATTCTTTATTCGTATTTCAATTGTTACATATACACATTGGTATATTCTGGTGATTAGAATATATCAAAGCATACCGATTGTTCTGGTTGCTACTCCATGGACTGGATAGTGATGTTTGGGATTAAGTTTTACTTGATCCTAAGGACCGGGACATAACCGGATCCTTGATATGGGCTGTAGAGCCTGGGTACCTGACTGGATCTATATAGTGAGATATAGATCTGCACTGTATCATGGCTGATCAGCAGGGTATATGTGCGAACTTGTGTCCAGTTTAGTTCATTTGTATTCGCCAGTAATGGCCTTCTTTCTATTATCACAGGGTTATATATTTGCAGATGTACCCGGATTACCTATTCATTTAAATTGCTTTAACATTGTTGATATTTTACGGACTTGTTGAGCAATTATTGGCTCACCCCTTTTTGTTGTTATTCACCTTATTATTTTCAGTTAAGAAGGAATATGAAACCTATCAGGACTCGAGTAGTAAAGAAGCGGGTCAAGCCGCGGGACCCTCTCATACCCAAGGTGTTGATTCCAATCCAGGAAGAAAGCTTTGAGTTGCCCGAACAGGTGGAGTGTAGATAGTTAGTGTGTGTGTTTGAATAAAGATGAACTTAGTTTAAAACTGGTTATACAATGGTTTGTAATAAAAAGAGTTTGTAAGATTTTGAATTTGTTTTATAATAAAGTAGTTAGTGGTTCTTGTTTTCATACTTCAACCTAAAAGATCCTGGTTAGTGTTAAAGGGGTTTAGATACATTTCATTATTATTGTTATTCAGGTTGTACAGGTTTGGAGATTAGCTAGTAACCCCCAGACTTATACCCGGGTCTGGAGGGCGTTGCACCAACCGACGTTGTGCAGATCTTACGAGGTTCTCCGGCCTCTTTTGGGAAAATGAAAAGCACTTTCCGGTCTTATTATGTGCAAGAGCAAACTTCTGTATATCTACTGCTGCTTTAACTTGTGCAAAAAATATTCATAGTATAAATTGTTTCAGCCTTAATGTATTTTAAAGACTTTTAATAAAATTATTGAGACCTAAGTTTTTTTCGCTGATGTAACCACCAAAATGGAATATTCCACTGCCATGATTTTTTTTTCTTACATTTAGCGACTTTGTTTTTTTTGACAAATACATTGGAAGCCTTTGAGGTTCAACCATTTGATTATAATTTAGCGACTTTATTTTTTTTTGACAAATATGTTAGAATAAAAAATTATTTTGAGAATAATTTTTTTCTTTGTGCACTATGATTATATCAGGAACCATTCTAGTGCGTACTTTAATTAAGGAAAATTACTATGTGCATATTGGGTTCTATAATAGAATCAAAGTTTGTACATATTTTTTTATGGAACATTTTATAATTTCATGCTTCTTCGTATTGGAAAATTTTGTACTGGTTAATGCTTATAAGTAGTCACTTGTCCGAAAGAGTCATGAGCTGGTAACTAGGAGTCCAAATTATAACAATACTATTAGTTTCTGTCAGGCCCCGTAGTTGCGGTCTTATTAAAATCAATGTAAATAGAAGATCCAAGCCCCAAAATGTTATCGGTACTTCCAATCTTTTACTTTTGGTCACTATGTGAAAAAAGAAAATCAAAGAACTCAATAGGATCCTACACTGGATCACTATTGACGAGAGTGAATGAACAAAAAACAGAGGGCCAGGAGTAAGAAATCGTCATTAGCAACCAATTTCCTTGTAATTTGATGAAACTTGAAAGACAAAAGGCATTCAAGGCAAAAAACTTGCAAATTGCAAATTGCTAGCAAGATGAATGAACATAATACAGAAAAAGGCTTCAGGATGCCAAACACACACTGATCCGGCCAAGTTCACACTTGCCGATGATTCCCCTAGTTTTACACTTTATTGCAATATTACACATTATTGTGAACATAGACTAATTAAAGAAAAGCATGACATTAAAATAAAGACGACCTCACAACACAAAGCTTCTAGTCTACAGATTCCAAGACAAATCTTAAGTGCAACAGTCGGACCACTCACCCTCAGGTGCATCAAAATTTACAACAATGCCATGATTATTAACATCAGAATATTAGTAGCCATTAACATCATCTGAAGTCAAGCTGCAAGAGGATATAATTAGATATTAAAACAATCCCTTTTGTTATAGCATCATGATACAGACCATGTGCACCTTCATCAACACGCACCCTCAGCATGGTGCTTGAGCTTCTCAAATATCATTTGAGGTTCATGCTGTATTTTCCGGACAACATTAGTACAGGAAGGCCCGGGAACAGCTTGTGTCACTGCAAAACTTTGAGGACCATCACTCTGTGAGACATGAAAAACACTCGCCCCGCCAAACAGATTGTGAATACCCTCGAGCCACTCAAACTTGCAAAATCCTGCACGCAACGGAACATGACAGTAAGAAAATGTTCAACTTATATTAGAATAAAAACAATACATCTATTGTTCAAAGGTACACTTGCGAAATATGAAGCTCTAATCTTTTCCCAAAATTGCACAACGCTAGTATGACAAAAAATGTCCGGACTGACTAAACTTCTCTATAGAATAACGGCAGAACCAAAAACTTAAACACAAAAATTAACAATACCAAATAAATACTACAAATTTACCAATAATGTAGAATCAAAAGCCTGCTTTAACTTTTGAGCATAACATTTCTACTTTTAAGTCATTTATCATTAATAAATATATGCATTAAAAATATACTGTAGAATCAAAAATTTTACACTTAAAATTTAACAAAATTAAACAAATACTAATTTGATCCATGTTCCAAAAGGTCTACCTAATATTTCGAAAATAAGATTACTAGCTTTTTTTATCATTTATCGAATTTTTAGTAGAATTAATGCAATAAAATTCGGGTTAAATATCAAAGTGGTCACTCAACTCAAGGTCATATATCAATTTAATCATCAAATTTAATGGGGTATCTGTAAGGCATATGTCATAGCCTATTTGTATATTCGAGGATTTAACTCAACTCAAATAAGAATGTAATAAGTAATTAGTGGATCTACCGTCAAAGAGATCTCGCAAAGTAACATCTGTCAAAGGATTCAGAAACAAGGTTCATCTACAGACTTGAGGAATTACTTCACTGAAAGAAGCTCAAGGAATTGATCAAGCCTCAGTGATATAAATCAAGATTGTGGATTTAATCAAGTGACAGAGATCTCGTCAGGGTATCACAGAATTACAAGGATTTAATCTGAAAAAAATCAAGTTGTCAAAGTCAAGATATGAAGAAACGTCACAGAAGTTAGTCACTCATGAACCAGACAGTCACTCATGAACCAGACAGTACATCGAGTGTCAACATTGAAGTGGTGGAATTGATTCATAATTTTCAGTGATTTTCAGAAGATATTCAGAAGAATGATTGCTGCTCAGGATTAGTATTAATTCTCTATTAATTAATTAAGTCATATAATTTAATTAAGAAAATAAATTATATCTGCAAAGATTAATTTATTTATTAATTGAATTAATTGATTAATTAATTCAGAATTAATATTAAGGATTTTCAGAATTTTAATTGGTTTAAAATCTATTTAAATTCAAACAAGACAAACTGATTGTATTAGTATGACAATCGGTATGACAATCAATAGTCATATCGAAAGTCATGCTAATTCATTTAATTGTCTTATTAGAATTATTATTAGATTAAAAATCTGTTATTAATTTCAGCAAGACAATCTGATTGTACTAATATGACAATCAATAGTCATACCGAAAGTCACGCTAGTACAAACAATTGTCTTGCCGAAAGTTCTACTGGAAATTTGATAGTCCTACCGAAAGTCTTTCTAGTTCAAATGGATTGTCTTGCTGAGCTAATTGGATTGTCATGCCAGTTCTTTTGTGTCCGGTTGATTGATTAAAAGAAGCAGAAGTCATTCTATTCAAAAGAATCCGAACAGAACACAAGTCAAACAACAAGAACTCAGCAGAAAAGAAAAGCAAAATATTTCATCCTTTCTCTGCTAATTTCAAGATCAATTTTTTCTAGTTTGTAAAGTTAAATCCAATCAACTAGAAATCTTTATCTTGTTCTTGGGTAACAATCTAGCGGATCAAAATCCCTAGATTTTAATCTCAAATCGCGTTTAGCATTTGATTCTAATTATTGCAAAAATAGAAAAAGTTCATGTCGAATTTATTCTAAATTTGTGATAATTAATTTGAGATTAATTCCTTGTAATCGATACAGTTGTTGTAACACTTTTCAAGTTTAATAATATTCTTATTTAACTTGAATTTTGTTTCACATTTTTATTCCGCATTTAATTCGATTATTCGGTACCGTTTGTTTTCAACCCCCCTTCTACAAACGCATTGGGACCTAACAATTGGTATCAGCGCCTTCTGATTAACGAACAAATCAAAATCCTAGACTTTTGTGATTTTTTCAACTCCGTGAATTTTTATTTCTTCAAAAATTCATAATGACTTCATCATCAAGAAAAGAGGTAAAATATACTGATGCTGAATTAGTCTATCATCTAGGAGGCAACTTAGATAATGCACGTCGTGATAATGAACTGTTAAGTTTACAGATCAAAGACCTTGAGAAAGAGGTCAATGAATTAAGACTTGTGCATATTAATCAAGACAAGTTAAAAGAACAAGTATCTTTCCTAGAGAATAGAGTTAACTGTTATATAAAACTCGAAACTATTCTCAAAGGCAAGATCACCGGTCTTGAGACTAAGGTTAGAGCCTACTTCAATTCTTGTTCGAAGGCTAAAGAGTTCTACAATAAGCAAGCTGTTAATCAAACATCTGGAATAGATTATGATTACAATGCTGCTATTGGAGAATTAGGCATAAACTCCCCTCCTCATGTCTGTGCTAAAGGGAGGGAAGTACCACATGTGCTTAAGGGTGTTGATGAACCCCTCTATAAAGCATCAATTGCTGAACCATTTGATGCGACCTCTTCTGTTATTCAAGAAGAAATACGTGCTGAAGATCTTGCTAATGAGAAGGTTGTTTCCAAGTCAAGTGTGTCGAAAGTTCCAGTCAAAGTTGTGAAAGTAACTGAGACTAACTCAGACACACATGAGTTGGATAACAAAAATGCCATGTCTACCATGCATAAATTGCCTGCTGTTAATATATCTCATAAAGCATGTGGTGTTTCTAATTGTATGTCTTGTGCCTTTAATTTGATGTATGCTTATTTTAATGGTAAGCATGTTTCTAGTGATAAGACTACTCTTCATCAGCATGTGAATAATAGAAAGCATGATAGGCCTAAGACTGCTAGTCCTTCTAAGGCTAGAAAGGAGACATTTGTGCCTAAGCCTAAACAGAAATTTGTTAAGGCTGTTTACAAGGTCAAATGTCCAGTCATTGAGAAGGTTGAGAGCATTAAAGTTAAGAATGTGGTTTTGCCTGACAAAGGTCAATTCTACAAGTATGCCGGACCCAACCAAGTTTGGTTTCTGAAGAAGGGTTAATCCATTTGTGTTGCAGGGCATTAAAACAGGTGAAACCGGGAGTGTGGATTCTTGACAGTGGATCATCAAGACATATGACCGGAGATAGAGCCCTGCTATCAAATGTGGATTGAGAAAGCTGGCCCTCTGGTTACCTTTGGAGATAACAACAAAGGTTTATCTGAGGGATATGGCTGTTTGTAAGCTGGGAATATTATCATTGAAAATTTGTATGGCACTCTAACTGAAGTTATAATTTTATATGAACTAGTAGAGTCGTCATATTTATAACTCTCTTATCACTAGGCACAAACATATTGTTTTATATGTGCAGTAAGTGTTAGGAGAAAATCAAACTTCTTTCTACATTAGTGATTTCTTATTTCATGTAAAATCTTTTGAAATCACTATTGTACATCATTTTCACTCTATTACCATATGTTCTGTGATACAGGTTCAGTCTCCAATGACTTTCTTTCATTGACAGTCATGAGGTTGAAAACCCACAACATCTATCCCAGACTGTAAAGACAAACACAGAAACAGAACCAACCAACACTCTCTTACCACTAAATGTAGTATGAATGAGCGTGAGGGAGATAGTGCCTTAGTGCACCATATAAGGAAGGTTCCGAAGTCAACCCAGTAGATTTGTCTCCTACAAAGATGAGTAGTATTTAAACCGAGACAACTGCTAACCCCCATATATCTTCTCAAAAAGATGTAATGGTTGAAAAGGCACAATAACAGTTACTAGATTCATTCTCTCAACAGGGTGCGTCTATTGAAATTTGCCTGTCGGCCAAGGTATCCTATATAGTGTCACCACCTCAAATATAAACAATTCTTAATGCACAAGGAAAGGTTACACACACAAAGGATGAGTTGACGAAAACAAGAGTTTCGACCATTTTAAGTTCAGATTCGATTGTTCAAGGTTCGTTAATGGACCAATTGCCTTTACAGGTGTTAGGAGAGGATACTGATCCAAAAGCCATATGTCAGTGGTCAGTGTCTACCTCCTCAGGCTTAAATCCCCTGGATGCATCTGCGGATAGTGGATCTGACATAGGCGCAGATCGGTAACTTGTTGACAATGATTCAGATATTACCTGATGAGTCACAAGGAAATATCTTCACAGACATTAGAAGGGAACTTTGATCTTTATGCCAAATTTGTTGGATCATTGTTTACCTTCCCAGAATTCAAATCTGGAACCCTAAAAGGGAAACTAGCAACTTGTAGATTATGACTCATATTCATCTGACGAGTTTAACAAGGATGGGGATTTGCGAACTCCCATTGCACCACCTGTGACCTCCTTAAGGATGGCTAAGGTGATTTTCCTTGCAGGTACAGCTGGATTATGGAGCTATGAGAGAAGAGTGATACACTTGTGAGAATGAGTGTAAACACGAGTGGAGAGAAGAGTGAAACACATGTGAGGTACACTAAACAGAATCACACACTCACAGTGAGGAAGAAAGAGAAACTTCTTGTTATTTCTTTTCCAACCAAGTGAAATATGAGAATTCCTTCAGACGACGGCATACATTCCTTCACTAAGGGGGAGATAAAAGCTTAAGTAATAGTTTGGAGGATTCCTCAACTAAGGGGGAGAAATAGCAGGGAGGAAGAAAAAGATTAAACATGTACACTACACCACACCATTGTTGTTTGTAACTACGGATCCTATTGTACGGGAGAGGTGGTAAACACAAGGTGATTTTCTGATAAGGGGAGAAGCTGTTTTCAAAAGGGGAGTACCATTGGCTTTTATCTGCGGATCCTATTGTACGGGAGAGGTGGTAAACGAAGGTGATCTTCTTTAATCAGTTGATTCTCATAGGGGGAGAAGCAAGAGAGATATGGGCTTCTCAACAGGAAATGTGGTTGTACAAATGAAGATGAAACTACTTGAAGATATGTTCAGTCTAGAGGAACATCTACTTGGAATCTGGAAAATGTTAAATGTCATCCAGAACTTTTCTACTATTTACTTTGCATTTCTGTTTATATTTTTTCTTATTTGTTAGTTGAGTTATCCTCTAGGTATTTGTGTGTTATTGTCTAACAAACAAATAGGGGGAGATTGTAAGGCATATGTCATAGCCTATTTGTATATTCGAGGATTTAACTCAACTCAAATAAGAATGTAATAAGTAAATAGTGGATCTACCGTCAAAGAGATCTCGCAAAGTAACATTTGTCAAAGGATTCAGAAATAAGGTTCATCTACAGACTTGAGGAATTACTTCACTGGAAGAAGCTCAAGGAATTGATCAAGCCTCGGTGATATAAATCAAGATTGTGGATTTAATCAAGTGACAGAGATCTCGTCAGGGTATCACAGAATTACAAGGATTTAATCTGAAGAAAATCAAGTTATCAAAGTCAAGATATGAAGAAACGTCACGGAAGTTAGTCACTCATGAACCAGACAGTACATCGAGTGTCAACATTGAAGTGGTGGAATTGATTCATAATTTTCAGTGATTTTCAGAAGATATTCAGAAGAATGATTGCTGCTCAGGATTAGTATTAATTCTCTATTAATTAATTAAGTCATATAATTTAATTAAGAAAATAAATTATATCTGCAAAGATTAATTTATTTATTAATTGAATTAATTGATTAATTAATTCAGAATTAATATTAAGGATTTTCAGAATTTTAATTGGTTTAAAATCTATTTAAATTCAAACAAGACAAACTGATTGTATTAGTATGACAATCGGTATGACAATCAATAGTCATACCGAAAGTCATGCTAATTCATTTAATTGTCTTATTAGAATTAGTATTAGATTAAAAATCTGTTATTAATTTCAGCAAGACAATCTGATTGTACTAATATGACAATCGGTATGACAATCAATAGTCATACCGAAAGTCATGCTAGTACAAACAATTGTCTTGCCGAAAGTTCTACTGGAAATTTGATAGTCCTACCGAAAGTCTTTCTAGTTCAAATGGATTGTCTTGCTGAGCTAATTAGATTGTCATGCCATTTTTTTGTGTTCGGTTGATTGATTAAAAGAAGCAGAAGTCATTCTATTCAAAAGAATCCGAACAGAACACAAGTCAAACAACAAGAACTCAGCAGAAAAGAAAAGCAAAATATTTCATCCTTTCTCTGCTAATTTCAAGATCATATTTTCTAGTTTGTAAAGTTAAATCCAATCAACTACAAATCTTTATCTTGTTCTTGTGTAACAATCTAGCGGATCAAAATTGCTAGAACTTAATCTCAAATCGCGTTTAGCATTTGATTCTAATTATTGCAAAAATAGAAAAAGTTCATGTCGAATTTATTCTAAATTTTTGATAATTAATTTGAGATTAATTCCTTGTAATCGATACAGTTGTTGTAACACCTTTCAAGTTTAATAATATTCTTATTTAACTTGAATTTTGTTTCACATTTTTATTCCGCATTTAATTCGATTATTCGGTACCGTTTGTATTCAACCCCCCCTTCTACAAACGCATTGGGACCTAACAGTATCATTTGGATCATTAAAGTCATAATAAATATCAAAGAGATACCTTCAAATATGTACCCGAGAATTAAAATTTATTTTATGGAGTTCTAAACATTTTTCTTAAATCCTATTATAACTAAATGAAAAGTTATGAATTCATAGTATTTTAGATGATTTTGTGAGATTTTTAAAATTTATCTACTAATTATTTTTATTTAAATAAAGAAAATGACTAAAAAATTAAAAATAAATAGTAGATAAAATTTGAAAAATCTTACTATATTATATAAAATACTAGAATTCATACATTTTAATTTGGTTGTAATATGATTCAAGAAAAGTATATAAAACTCCATAAAATAATTTTTAATTCTCGAACGCATATTTTGAGTTATATGTTTGATATTTATTATGACTTTAGTGATTCAAAAGATACCCCGTTAAGTTTGATGATCAAACTGATATATGGCATTCAGTTGAGTGACCACTTTGATATTTAACCCAATAAAATTCTATTGTTGAATTCAAATTTCTGCACTATAATAAATACTAATTTAATTCTTCAATATGGAATCAAAGGATCTATCTAAAATTTTGAGCATATGATTTACCACTTTTAGTACAACATTCTATAGTAGAATTTATGTATTAAAAGTCTACCACATAATCAAAATATCCATACTAGAATTAACAAAATCAAATTAGTATTAATTTTGTTTATATGATAGAATTAAAAGGTGTACCCTAAAATTTGAGTATAAATTTGATGCTTATGAGTAATTTATCAGATTCTATAGCAGAATTTATGCATTAAAAAAATAAAAATCATATAATTAAAATGTCCACAATAAAATTAAAAAATCAAATAGATATTAGTTGTCACAAACATGAAACTTATATCTAAATTAAATAAAACCGAAACTAAATCTCAAAATTATTAAGGTCAATACATATATAAACAGTGTAAGTTACATCAACGGACTTCAATTTAGAAAACACGAGTATTAATTATGAAAGATAAAGAGAGAAACCTGATGAAAACTAATTTCAACTATAGAATCAAAAAATCGAGGTTGATTCGAAAATAAGGCCATACTTTCCTATAGAATTGCAGAGATTGAGAGAGATACAGAGATCGAGAGAGATACGGTGAGGAGAGGATATGATGACACATAGATCGCCGGAAAGAATATGACGGTAACATTTGAGATTGTGTGTATATCCAACTGTTTTTCCTTTTCATTTTTATATTTTATATCTTAAATAATACAACCCGTTGGATCAGATTTAATCTAAGGGTTGAGATTAAAGGAGAGAGTCAACTCTAGACCTCTATACAAGATGACCCTCTGTGGACCCATTAGCTTCTTGACTGAAAGTAAGGAATAGAAAAGTCATCTAAGAATATGATTCAGAGTTGACAAGTCATCGGAGAATATGAGAAAAACACGCTATGGATATTTTATTCTCAGTTGTTGAAGTACCCTGTCTTTAACAGCAATGGTCTTTTAACACTTGCAAAAACAAGTAGTAAAAGCAGCAGCACAATGGCCAAGCCACTAAGCCTGATCAAACTATTTGTGCCTTTCAGTTTCATGCTCATGCCATGCTTAGCATGTCCTCCTCATCAAAAACAATCCCTTCTCCACTTCAAATCTTCCTTGCTCAATATCTTCAGCACCTCAAACTCATCGGTTGTTGGTTTGGAGTCGTGGAATTCGACGTCTGATTGCTGTACTTGGACTAGAGTTGTTTGCAGTTCACATGCACGTGTTATTACAGCTCTACACCTCCAATTTTTCCCCATACTCTACTATATGAAGATGAATTCAAGTATCTTAGACCCCATTTATGGAATTAGAACCTTGATGCTTCTTGATATCTCCAGTAATTCTATGCGAGGGGAAATTTCAGGCTATGGGTTGGCTAATCTCACTAAACTAGTTCATCTTGACATGAGTTACAATGACTTAAATGGCCCAATTCCAGCACAACTATTTCACCTAAAGTTTCTGCGGTTTCTTGATTTGAGTTATAATTTTGCATTAAAGGGTGGTCTAAGTAGTGAAGTTGGCAAGCTTGGAAATTTGAGGACATTCAACTTGGAAGGGAATATGCTTGATGGAAATATTCCTGTGGAGATTGGAAATCTGACAAAGTTGCAGAACTTTTCTATCAGTGACAACAAATTTTCCGGTGGGATACCAGATTCAGTTGGAAATTTAATGGGATTGGAAAGATTAGATTTGAGAAATAATAATTTACAGATGCAGATCCCAAATACAATCGGAAACTTGTTCAATCTTTTTTCTTTGAGATTGAGCAAGAACAGTTTCATTGGTGTAATCCCCCCATCAATACTGAACTTGAGCAAATTAGAAACACTTAACCTGGAAGATAATTTGCTTTCCGGAGAAATCCCATCCTGTTTATTTGACATTAAGAGTCTCAAGAATCTGAATCTTGGAGGAAACACATTGATTTGGAATAACAATGTCAATATAGTTCCCAAGTGTATGCTTTCTCAACTCTCTCTCAGATCCTGTAAAGTTTATGGAGACATTCCGGAATGGATTTCCACTCAAAAGAATCTTGATATTCTCGAACTGAGTGATAATGAGCTCACAGGAAGCTTCCCCCTCTGGCTTGCTGAAATGGAAATTGGAAGTATCCTACTATCAAATAACAAGCTTGCTGGTTTAGTCCCGTCTCGACTGTTTCAATCTCCAAGATTATCATTTTTGGCTTTGTCAAGAAACAATTTTTCAGGGGAGTTGCCTGAAAATATAGGCGATGCTAAAGAGATCATGGTACTTCTGCTTTCTAGAAACAATCTTTCGGGGCCAATCCCAAAATCCATTGCAGATATTGGTCAACTAGTACTGCTGGACTTGTCAAGAAACAGATTCTCTGGCAACACATTCCCAATTTTTGATCCTGACGGCTCACTTTCTTATGTTGATCTCTCCTCAAATGAACTATCGGGCAATATTCCAGTGTCATTTTGTAGGCAAACTTACGTTCTTGCATTAGGGGAAAATAAGTTCTCTGGCGAGTTGCCTGAGAACCTGAGAAATATGAATGAGCTTGAATATCTTGATCTCCATGACAACAACATTACAGGTAGTATTCCTGAATTTCTATCCCAAATATCCACCCTTCAAGTTTTGAGTCTACGCAACAACTCTCTACATGGCTCACTACCATCTAACTCATTCTCCAACCAAAGTAGCCTCCGAATTCTTGACCTCTCAAACAACAATCTTGTTGGAAGTATTCCTTCGGAGTTAGGACATCTCAAGGGAATGAGTGGAACACGCATTGGATATGTGGCTGCCTATAATCTTCGCGACTTACTTGTGATCAGTTGGGTTACTGCTGACATCTCATTAAGTAGTGGAACATTCACCTTTACGGTGGAGATCAATGATTTAATGGTGAACTGGAAGAAGGCTATTCAAGGTCTCTCAAGTCGTAACCAGCATATCTACTCTTTGTTAGACCTATCAGAAAATAAGCTGTCAGGTGAAATTCCAGTTTCTTTAGGCAATCTCAAGGGACTAAAGTTACTGAATATCTCCAATAATAGACTCTCAGGGTACATACCAGAAAGTTTCGGGGGATTCGATAGTATAGAGACCTTAGACATATCAAACAACAATATCTCTGGTACAATTCCACAATCATTGAGGAAGCTAAATCAACTATCTGTATTAGATGTGAGCAATAACAAACTAAGTGGTAAAATCCCACAAGGTGGACAAATGGACACAATGAATAACAGGAGTTATTTTGCCAACAATAGTGGATTGTGCGGAGTGCAAATCAGGGTACAATGTTTGGAAAATGAGCCAACACCGAATGCACAAGAAGAGGGTGAAAAAGAGCCATGGCACAGGCACTTGTGGACAGGAGTGTGGGTTGGATTTCCTCTTGGCTTTAGTTCATCACTGCTGACGGCATTTCTCTGTGGATATTTTGTTCTACCAACAAAAAAGTATTACTCAATTCAGTACAGGCACAGATAAATGCATGCAGTGTGTTTAAGCATCTCCGGTTGGCACCTTAATTTATAACATAATAAAAAATATTATATTTTAAATTTTCTCTTTCATATCAATTTTAGCATCCTTTTTTTCAAATAAACACTAAAATGATTAGCAATCCAAGATGTCAAATTCACTCGTTCAATAAAAAAATGCATAATAAAAATATATTAGAGATAATATTTTATCTTCGAATAACAATTACTTCAATTATGTCTTAAAAAGATCAATAAACTAAACTTGGTTTTGACCCGTAAAATTTTAGTAACGGCTTATACTAAGGTGTACGCGATTCGGATCATATCAGTTTGGTGGTAAAAGTCGAACCAACCCGCTTTTCGCGATTTTAGAAAATTGTCATCCGCAACCGCATTTGCTGTTGCGGTTAACCGCATCAATTGCGGTTGCGAATTTGCGGATCGGTTTGCGGTTCAACCACTTATTTGAAAATAATTAATAATTTGCAAAAAAAATTAATCGGAATATTAATAAATTCAAGTTTAAGTTACGTGATAAATTTACATTCAAAAATAAAATATAAACTAATGCTCCGTGAAGAGCAAGGATGTTAAAAACATACAAAAATATGGAGGTGAGAGAAAAGAAAAAAGAAAAGGATAAAAAAAATTACATGTTGATTACATTTTCCATTTGTTTTGGTTATATATCTTATAATGATTATGAATCTTATGAACGAAATCTTAACATTAACCTAAGATTAGTTAATAAATGTGTATACTTATTAATTTATATAATATCAACTACATTTTTGAAAATATATTTTATTATAAATATATGTTGCGAGTTGCGGTTGCGATTTTGCGATTTTCAAGAATTTAAAACCGCATCCAAACCGCGAATGATCGGTTTTTAAAATTTAAATCCACAACCAACTTGCATAAATACGGTTCGATTGCGAGCGGTTGAGCGATTGGATGCGGTTGAGCGGTTCGTCTGTACACCCCTAGCTTATACCATCCTAGAGCTGTAATTCGGGTCGGGTAATTCCCGAACTTATCCAGCTCGAACTTATTTGACTTGGCTTGACCCGACTTGTTTGCTTAAACGAGTTGAGTTCATACAAAAATTTACTAAGTTCAATTAAAATGAGTTAAATTAAAATGAATATACTCGACTCGACTCGAATAGATTAACCTTGATTCAAATTACTCCTAACTCAAAACACGGCTCTGAGCCACAACTCAAATCACTTTCGGCTCAAATTACGTTGTTTTAACTTTCCATAACGGTTTAAAACTAATAACTTCTGCGTCACCTAAATTTTATCAAGTAAAATGTTTTAAAATATGTCGGCAAATGAACGTGAACATTTTTGATACCAATTTGATTTTAGCATTTACTCGCTACAAATTACGAACCAGAACGAACATACTGAATTAAAATATTGAATGACGAGAAAGAAAAATGTGAAAGTCCAACACCGTGACAAACACGTACCTAAAAAGTGTTGGGCCACATAGTCACGCCGTCAACACCTAATACATATCGAGATTTGATAATTCAAATTCCTAATGTTGAAAATTTTATGAAATCGTTATCAAACACATGAAATGAAAAAGAAAGTACAGGACAAGGTTAAAAGCACAGGCACAGCTCAGCTAAACACACGTACAAATGCTGATGGTTACACGTGAACGATCTCGATCACGTACAATTATCGTGCTGTAATAAGCAGTTCCATTATATTAAAAACATTCCTTTTACTTCTCTTTCACCTTTTCATTTTTCACTCTTCTTTCGCCTTTACTTTTCTTTTCTTACTGTATGTGAATGTTGTATAGTATAGCCGTATTGGTACATGATATATTCCCTCCCGCACTTTAGTTTAATTGTCATTCTCTTCTGCACTGTCGAGGCTATTAATTTCCTGACATGGTATGTTTTCTTGGTTTTAAATTTGATGTTTTTGTGTTTTTAACTTTTTAGTTTGTTAATTGCAGTGTGTTTGTAGTTGCTTCTTTTCTTTTTACTTAAAAGTTCAAACTTGTGAACGTGTGTGTCTGTATGTGTTTGAGAGAGGGAGGGAGGGAGAGGGGGAGGGGGAGAGAGAGAGAGAGAGAGAGAAGAGAGAGGAGAGAGAGAGAGAGAATGGCAAAATCTAATAATAACGTGTGGATGTCAAGTAATATTAATTATTATACTTGTACGTTGTTGTACGTTGTTTATATTTAGAATGTAGGGTTTTGTTTTGCTTTGGTTTTGGATTGATCATTTTTTCGGGTAGAGGCTGGTAATTTCTCCTAAATTGTACTCTTTGATTTTACTTGCATGCTAGCTGTTTAATTGGATTTTCTTTTTTGGATTTTTACTAGAAATCCTTGTATCTAAAATTGTGTTTTTTACATGAGACCATGAAAGGATACCCCTTCTCTTGGTAGTAAGAGTAGTTAGTACTTAAGTTGTAGTGGAGGCATGAGTGTGTGAATATTTAAATTTTTGTAATTGACCATACAAAGATAGAGAAGAAGACGAATTTACGTTCATGTATAACATAAGAATTTAGCATTGACATTGTTACTTTCATTAGAGAGACTGCTTGATATTACCAAAGGACATGCCTACCAATTACAAGCTGTATGGAAACTGTAAGATTTATGATTTTTAGATTTATCGGAGGATTGAGATAATCTTTTTCCGTAATGCAATTGTTGATGGGTGCTTTCTGAGTGACAAGCTCTGCGATCTTCTTATTTTAATTTTATCTGATTTATCTTCTCTAGTAGCTCTAAAGTTAAGGATTAAACTGTGCAGAACATCAGAAAGGTCTATAGATTTCAGACTCGGAAAGTTCTGATGTGCATTTGTTCAAGTTTGAAATGAAGAAACTGTACAAGAGTGTCTTTTCTTCATCTGTTTTGATGCTATTGGTTCTGGGATGCTTTGTCATGAAAAGCCCTGTTATGGAAAAATATCAGGCCAACCCCTTATACTTCAATACAACTAATCCTCTTGATTGGATGGATACCAGAGTTCTGCATCCGAAAAATGACACTAAGTTAATATTAACAGAGACCATTGTCTTGAATCTCTTTATTTCATGGAACATTTCCAAAGAAGAACAAGAAGCTCTGAATACATGGAACCTTCTCAAATTCTTGATCAGCTCTGAGCAAGCTCTGCCGAATGCTGTAGAGGCTATAAAGGAAGCTGGCACTGCATGGAACAATCTTATGACTTCAGTGGAAGCTGAAAAAGTTAGCAGAAATAAAAGCTCACGGGTAAGAGAGAAGGAAAAACAATGTCCCCATTTCCTCAGTAAGATGAATGCCACAGAATTAGATAGGGCTAATTTTGAGCTACGGATTCCTTGTGGCTTGACCCAAGGTTCTTCAATTACAATAATTGGAATCCCGGGTACTTTCCTTGGTGATTTTCGAATAGATTTAAAGGGGGAAACACTTCCAGGGGAGCCACATCCACCTATAATATTGCACTACAATGTCAGGCTTCTGGGTGATAAGATAACCAAGGAGCCTGTAATTGTTCAAAACACCTGGACAGTTGCTCATGACTGGGGTGAAGAGGAGCGTTGTCCATCTCCCTCTCCTGATAAAAATAAGAAAGGTTAGCAATTTTAACATCTCTTTTTTTTGTTCTGTGTTGCAATGTGTTTTTTGTATTACCATACGTCCAAACAATATTTGATTGGTGTATGTTTCACTGTAGTAGCAAGTTCTGCAGTGGCACAGATTACGTTTAACAAAAAGAAATATAAATTTTTTATTTATTTGAAATGGAGGCACTTCATAATCTTCATTGCTATTTTCTATGTCAGATAACTGTACATAATGTAATTTTCAGTTGATAAACTGGACCAGTGTAATGAGTTGGTGGGTAAGGATGTAAGTCGGGTTCTTGGTGATGAAAGACATACAAATCAGTCAAGAAAGGTTTCGGTGGGTCTGGAAGGATCTTTAGCAAGAAAGTATTTTCCTTTTAAACAAGGTTATCTATCTGTTGCAACACTTAGAGTGGGATCAGAGGGAATCCAAATGACTGTTGATGGAAAGCACATAACATCCTTTGCTTTTCGTGAGGTAATATATGACCATCTCGAAAGTCTCTTAACATCTCTAAGATATATATCTGAGCTATAATTTTTAATTTATACCCTATGCAGACTCTGGAGCCATGGCTTGTTACAGACGTTAAAATTTCGGGAGACGTCAAATTAGCTTCTGTAGTTGCCAGTGGTTTACCCACTTCAGAGGAAGTAGAGTATATCTCTGACTTGGAAGCACTTAAATCATCTCCACATCCTGGTCATAAACTGTTGAATCTTTTCATTGGTGTATTCTCTACTGCAAACAACTTCAAGCGTCGGATGGCTGTACGTAGAACATGGATGCAGTACGCTGCTGTTAGGTCAGGAGAAGTTGCAGTGCGCTTTTTTGTTGGTTTGGTGAGTACAACATGTAGAGATTTTTTCTATATATAAAAGCTGACCATTAATGCCAGAACTCAAAATCATACTCTTTTATGTGCATGAAAATATTTTGTTGGTCGCCGTTATAACCTGTATTTAGAGTGTGAATTCTTCATGAAGCTAAGTACTAATATTATCTCGTACTTGCATCTTTTTCTTATTGTCTTTGAACTTTGTTATGGTGTAGATTATTTAATTATCTAAACCAATGACATTTCATCAGACTGAACCCTATGATTCTGCCTACAGCATAAAAATCAGATGGTGAACAAGGAGCTCTGGGATGAGGCACGGACATATGGTGATATACAACTTATGCCTTTTGTTGACTACTACAGCCTCATCACTTGGAAGACGATAGCCATATGCATATATGGGGTACATTCTGTACTAAGCTTACTCTAAGGCAGTCCAGAGTAGCCTTTTTGACTTGGTTTCTTTAATAGACACAGGTTGTTTCAGCTAAGTATATCATGAAAACAGATGACGATGCATTTGTTCGAGTTGATGAAGTGGTCACTTCTCTAAATGGGCTCAATGTGACTCGTGGAGTGCTTTATGGTCTTATAAATTCAGATTCTCGGCCTCATAGAAGTCATGATAGCAAGTGGTATATTAGCCCTGAGGTATGTCTGTTTCTCAAACTTATTCTTTGAGGGTATGAATGTGCTGGTTAAGGATGTAAAGAAAAAAAATAATTTTCTTTGGAAGTACTGCCTGACTTCTGTTCTAGAATTATCAAGATAATTTATATGGAATTACTATCAGTAGTTAAGCTAGAAATAAACTTCTTCATTATGACACTATGACTTTGGACTTTATTTATCTCGTCAACTGTAAGAAGCCAATCACATATTGCACAATACAGCTTTGTATATACATTTGATTTGTTTTATCAGTAACTTTTTGAAAAAAAACTGTTGTGCAGTGTAGGTTAGTCTATCCAACTTATCACTAGTTCTCTATGGTAAAAAAAATTTGAACTAAAATTTTTGTTTTATACAGAATGTAATTTTTTAAGTGCAAGTAGTAATATATTCCTGGACATTGTGCTAAACTTAACAGGCTTAAGGTGTATGAATCACTATTAGTATTTTAGTAGTCTTTCAATTTTAGTTATATATATTTTATAAATCGATAACGGAAGGAAAGAACAGGATTTGAACTATTCTAGGCTTTGGATAGCATACTCTTTTCCTGTACTTTTCCCGGTGTCATTAAATTTAAAGTTTATTTTCTAATTATTTTCCTGTTTATTATTGAAGGAATGGCCTGCAGAAACTTACCCACCTTGGGCACATGGTCCTGGTTATGTTCTGTCAAGTGACATAGCAACAACAATTTATGAAAGGCACAAAAGAGGTCGCCTAAAGGTATGAAAAATTGAAAATTTATGAACCTGATTGATCATGTCATTTAGACTAATTTTTGACCTTAATGATTACCATACCCCTCTGCTATTCCAGACCTTATCCCGTATTAGTGTTACTAAGTTACCAGGTCACAAATTACTCATATGTATCTAAAAGTGTAAATAACTTTACGCTCTGCTGCAGATGTTCAGGCTAGAAGATGTTGCAATGGGCATCTGGATTGCAGATATGAAGAAGAAAGGACTAAAAGTTACATATGTACAGGAAAAAAGAATCTTTAATGTTGGTTGCGAGAATGGGTATGTTATTGCGCACTATCAAGCACCCAGAGAGCTCCTTTGCCTTTGGCAGAAACTTCAAGAAGGAAATGCTACATGCTGCGGTGACTAACACATCCCTGTCAAAAGCAATTTGTTAGGAAAAGCTGAAAGGAAGATAGTGCGGGGGGGAACCGCAGAACTAGTTTATTACCATGTTGTTCAGTCTTAATGGGTGTATATTACTAGTGCATGTAGGTTGGTTTAGTTTCTTAGGACTACAAATTACTTGTACAGTATGTCAAATTAGAGAGGTCTAGCCTTGTACAGTATACAGATTACAATTAAGGTGCTAAATGCAAGGTACAGTTTTTTATAAAGCATGTTTCATTTCTTCTGGTGCTACCGTTATAATCTCCAGACGTGAGTTTATAGTTGAGTTGCTAATACCGGAAGGATTCATGAATGTGACTAAACAGGCAGAGTAAACATAAATTTGTTTTATTCCTATTTCCTAGTAAGTATTTACGATAGGCTCTTATAATTGTAGACGCGGCAAGAATTAGCTTCTAAGTGTCTGAAACAGAAGATGAGATCATGGATCAACTTTCATGTACAATCTCCATTAAAGTAGCTATATATAGCTCTACCTTGTTAAGAATCCTTGGGGTGAAATTGCATTCTCGAAGGAGACCGCCTTTGCACCCCGTGCAAATCGATTACTTATCATAAGAAGAAATTTCATTGTTGAGCTTTGATGGGATCTTCTCCAATGTTTTTGCAGCTTGTGAGATTAATGTACAAGGACTCGAGGAGCAAGGGATCTGTCCAAGTAAAAAGTTGCCTATAGGTTTTTAAAGTTTTTTGTTTTCCTGAACGGAGCACACCATAGCAATGTCAACAAAAGAACTGCTTCAAATGTTATTTTGATAGCAGAATTGAAATGACAAGTACTCCATAGTCCATAGAATCATTTCAGTTTTTTGAAGGATCAAATGAAATGCATTTTAATGCTATTTCTTTTCCTAATTTACTTGATTTATTCAACCTGTGCAATTCGTTGTCAATCAATTCATTTTCACATAAATTAATGGTGCAGTGACAAAGCTAGAATCAGTCACAAACATGCCACCTATACCAAAGGGTCCCCACTCCAAACACAACTCATGTGATGGCTAACAACTCTGAACCCCATCAGCAATAATGTAACTGTCTACAAGAACTCCACCATAGTATACTACTTAACAAAATATCTCATCCAACTGAAAATGACCTCCTCTTTTTATACAATTTCTTAACATTTTTATTTTTTACAACTACAAAGCTTCCAGATCCTTCCACAACCTTCCTCCTTAAATCCCCCAGCCTCAAAATTTTCACAACCGATCCCTACAATTTTCATTTTCACATATACATACACACATAACATATAACTAGAGTTTTATTACATGGCCTCTGATCAAACAAACATGCCTGAGCTATCTCTACTACTAGAACAGCTAATAAATTCAAGAAACAGGCCACTTTCTCAATTCTCACCCATCACTCTCCCCTTAACAAACCCACAAACCAACACCGACCCAGATCAAGATTCACCAGAAAGATCCGACCCACATGATCGGATCATCCTACTCAACCCTCTAACCCAAAGCATGGTGATGATTGAAGGCAGCGCGTGGCGTATAAACGCGCTGTTAAATGACCTTGTAAGTAGCAACAAAGATGGCCCACCACCAGCTTCAAAAGCATCTATTGAAGCCATGCAAGTAGTTGAAACAAAAGAGGGTGATGAGTGTGTAATATGTATGGAGGAGTATATAGATACAATTGCTAAAGAAATGCCTTGTAAGCATGTTTTTCATGGTGAGTGTGTTGAAAAGTGGCTCAAAATGAATGGGTCTTGTCCTGTTTGTAGATATAGTATGCCTGTGGATGATAATGAAAATAAATATAAGAGCTTTTTTGGAGGTGAAGCAGGTGGGAGAAGAAGAGAAATTTGGGTTAGTTTTGGTGGTACAAGAAGTGAAAACATTAATCAAAGGGATGCTAATGATTCTGATGGAGCTCATAGTGTAATACAAGATTAGACTTTAGTTGAAGAGACTGAAAAATTTAAGTTTTTTTAGTTAAAACTCACGCACACGCACGCCGGGGAGTCGAACCTTAGCTAGAAACCAAGATCTCGACCACTTTGCCGATCCACCTTTTGTTGGTATTGTAAATTATAAGTCGTTTCTTGTTTATGTACATAGTTTTTGAATCTTTTGTTAAGGTCTTGAGGACAGCAATCTAGAGTGGTTGAGTGAAATATTTGGTCATTTTGGCGTTTCATTCATGTCCATGAATGAATGAAGACTTTTATGTTGATAGATTTGCATTAGCGGTTTGTTTTTCTTGCCGACAAGAGCAGCTCCAACACAACAGTGTTATATCGAAAAAATGATAAAACTATCCTATTTTTGAAAAAATTTAACAAAAATAGTCGTTCTAAAAAAAGTGGCCAATTTTGGCCGATTGAATACTCCACTGTCAGTTGTCAGTTGAGTATCCCAATTTGTATAAGATATTCCACTGGTAGTTGGGTATTTCATATATGTGATACTCCACTGCCAGTTGGGTATCTGGTATAAAGTGAATATTTCACTGACAGTTGGGTATTCCATCGGATAAAGTTGACAAACTTTTCAGAAATTGGTTATTTTTGTCAATTTTGTGTAAAAACAGGCTAAATTTGTTCTTCACCCTGTTATATCTATATATGTGTGGTATTTGGGAGTACAAATATTAGGTTATTTGAAAGTTGGAGTTGAGGATTGAAATTAATCATAGATTTGACTAGGTAAATTCTCATATATTACTCCCTTAATCCCGTTGTATACATCCCATTGTATATGATTGTATATGTGTACTGTTTGCATGTATTTTGAGACTTATATGAAATATAATTTTATAATGTTTTTTTAAATTTTTTTAATAAAAATTTAAATATAAAACTTTTATTTAAAAAATATTATTTAAATGAGTATTGAAAGATGTGACAAAAAGTGATATATAAAATTTAATGAAATAGAGAGAGTAGGTTTTTAACGGTTTGATTTTAAATTGCAATTTTGAAAAGTTTGAAAATTTTCGGATTAAAGCATTGTCACATATTCATGCATGTACTTGCAATAAAAAGAAAAAAAGAGTAAAATGCACACTGTGTACCTGTTGTTTCCACATTGTGCACTATGTGTACCTGTAGTTCAATATTTAGCAATGTGTGTATCTGTGGTTACTAGATTCTAGCAGTTAGTGTACTTCCGTTAGTTTGAGTTTAACAGAGTTAAAGTACAGCTGGAATGGAGGGGCATCTCTGTCTTTTGGTACCCCTAACGGTTATATTGTTGTTTGGTGGTCTATAAACATAACAAAGGGGTGTTTTTGTTAAAGAGGTGGCTGCAAACTAAGATAAGTGTGAGCTGTGTTTATAGTAGAAGGGGTTGCAAAGGGGCTGGAATGGGGGAATATTGTAATTGTCAAATGGTGGTGGTTGAACGGACTGCTTGGACGGAGAGGAATGCTGGGAGAAGGTTTGTGAGCTGTGTTTATAGTAGAAGGGGTTGCAAATATTTCCGATGGGTTGATGGTCCGATTTGCGATCGTGGGCGTGAAGTGATACGTGGCTTGCTCAGAAGAATAGAGAACGAAGAAGAAGAGAAAGAGAAGGTGAAGATAGTCCAGCATAATGGTGCCTCAATTGAAGCATATGTGCCCAGACAAATTAGTGTGTTTATGAAATTTGTTTTTGTCTTTGTTGTTATGTTAATAGTCTACAATTTATCCGGAAAGAATTGTGTTTGTAATGTTTAATTCACAATGTAGCTCGTATGAGCATTGTTAAGTTAATGAATTGCATTGTGTTTGTTGCACTTTTGATTTTTAAGAAGAAAACAGTAGTAGATAGATCATTCAATAATCCAGCATTACAATAAGAAATGGTGCATATAAATGATACATAGAATTGAAAGCAACACCATTAGAGACATGCAAATGACACAGGGAAATGAAAATTAAACATAGCATAAGTAGCTAAATTAATCAATATCAGCAGCAAGAACAGAGGCCATGAAACCAGGGGCATTGGCAAGCTCCTCCACTCCACCTTCACCATCAAGATGGCAGTTAGCAAGCACAGTAGCAGCCTCATTTGCAGCTTTGGACACATGCTCAATACGACATGAGTCCCATGCCTCATTCTCCAGATTTTTGATGAACACAACCAAGTTAGCAAGCCAGAAATCTGGATCAGGATTCATAACTGCATTCACTGCCTCCGCAGAGTCACATTCCACCACAACATGTTTAGTGCCACCCTTCTCCCAAGCCAACTTTAGCCCATAGAAAATGGACCAAAGCTCTGCAGCAAGTGGCACCACCAAGCCTATCATACCAACAACCCCCCTGATCCACTCACCTCTCCTATTTCTCATCACACAACCAACAGATGCCCTCATTGTAGACCTATCAAACACTCCCTTACAATTAACTTTGGCTACATGATAAGAAGGTTTACTCCACCCAGCCATGACTACAAATAAAGTGTGTGTGATATGTGTTATTTGGTGTGCAAAATTGTGGTAGCATATTGTGTTTTTATAGTACATAATGCATTAAAACCTTGCTCAACCCCCTACTGCATTTAGTCAAAGCTGTAAGTTACAAAGCATTCAAACTTCATAACCCCAATACAGGTACACATATTTAGCCAATAAGAAAATAGCAAAAGTAAAACCTTCATTAAACCATGCAAAAGAAACTGACTACATCAATGTTTGAATAAAATTTGTACAACAAATTTTATCAAAAATATAGTTAGCATTATACTAGCTACAACAAAATGCATGATAAAAAATCAGTTTCTAGTGCATCATTCTCCAACAATTTTTACTACTTCCAAGGAGGTCTTTTACCCAATCTTGCTTTTCTTGCATTAGCCTCAGCTTCAATTTGCTTCAAAGTAGTGACATGACTCCCCCTTACCATGAATCTTTGAGGTTGTATGCCTAATGGTGTATCATCCATCCTAGCAGGTTGAGTGTAAGAACCAAAAATTCCACCTTGACAACCACTTGACAATTCAGGGACTGATATTGTAGGTACTTGGTTAGATGCATCTGTTGTGCCTTGATTTGTGTTAAATTTTGATCCCACTGCACTCTTTTGTTTCTTTTTTTTTAAATTAGTTTTGACAACACCATTTGCTTGATCAACTTTCTACAAAGCATAAATAATAGAGAATAAGAAATAGTGATAACAAAAAAAATAGTGATAACAGCAAAATTAATGAAACAATGTACCTTAGCAGGACAAGTTCTGGCATTGTGTCTCTTTTCTTTGCAATAGCTGCAGAACACATTTGTGTTTTGCCTTCTCAATTTGGTGGCATCAATTGGGACATCATTTTTTTTGTTTCTTTTTTTTTGGCCTTCCAGGTTGCACCTTGATCATTGGTGGTAAAGGGCCAGGCAGACCAGTTTTCTCCCAATATTCTGAGCTATTAATTGGTTCAATAGTGTGGTTGTAAGTTGCTAAATACACGTCCTTCCCATATGTAGGATGAATATAGTCTACCAACTTTAAATTTTTCCATTGTATACAAGCACATGCATGGTAGCAAGGTAGTCCAGTTAGGTCAAATTTTCTACAGGTACAAGTCCTAGCATCAAGATCAACTACTATTTCATGTCCCCCATCTGTCATTGTCACCAAATATTTGTTTTTTCCAGACCATTACACTATGCAGCCAGTACTATAACCCATAGCCCTATAAATGCATGAACATTTTAAATTTTTTTTTTACAAGTAATAAGCCACAAAAATAGAAAAAAAATCACAGTAACTTACTTGTTAATTTTTCTCATGGCATTAGGACATATGGGATTTCCAGCATAACTTTTAGCCATTTTATCTCTTCTATTTTGAATCCTCCTCATTGCACTCTTTTGTAAGCCCATTAGCAGTCCAATAACAGGAAGATCCCTGTACTCTCTAATGCTGTTGTTGTACATCTCACAGTGGTTATTGACAAACATATCCGAGGAACATGTAGTCCTAAATGCTGCTCTTGACCACTGTGACATTGGTTTTTCTATCAACCAGTCATAACATTTTTTGGACAGCTAACAAAGGTAAAGATAAAATATACATGAAATAAGTATGAATGAAGCAACTGTCAGCTTAGCAATGTTAAAAAAATGAAACAATTCAAGTACCTTTTTCAGCTCTGACATGTGTTTGTTAAACATAAACTCTGTTGTGGATCTTGCAGCAAGCCACAATAAAGTTCTACACCCAACTCCTTTGTGATCTTTGTACATGTTCCTGTACAAATGCATAACACAAAACCTATGTTCTGCATTAGGTACAACAGTAGTAAGAGCATTGATGAGTCCCTGCATTTTCAGTAGATTCATTTTAGTCCCAGTAGTGCACTCTTTTTTAATTTATAATTGCAACAAATAATGTATAAGTACCTTTTGCCTATCTGATATAAAGGTCCAACCACCAGAATTGATAATGTTAACATCATAAGGCAACAAATTGAGAAACCAATTCCATGTTTCTGAATTTTCTGCTTCAACTACAGCCCAAGCAATTGGGTACATTCCATCATTAGAATCACATCCAACTGCTGTTAAAAGTTGCCCACCAAATGGCCCTTTCAAGTGACAACCATCTAAACCTATTATGGGCCTACAACCTTGAGTAAAACCTCTCCTTAAAGGACCTAAACATACATAAATTCTTTTAAATCTCCTTCCAACATAATCAGCTTCAGGTTCATCTAATACAAGTTCTATTGTGCTATCTGGCATGGTTTTTTTGACTGCATTTACATAATCCCATAATTGGCTATATTGTTTCACATGATGGCCCTTTATGACTTCTAAAGCTTTCCTCTTAGCCCTACCAACTGCAAAAATGCTTACTTCACAACCCCAATCATTTACAATCTTCTTATGGAATGCACCAAGTGGCCAAGTAGGGTTCATCCTTATCTCATTTTCATAGTGCTCTGCTATCCACTTTGAAGTCATATACTTCTGCTTAAATGTTGTTTGACATGTGTGAGTTTTTAAATATGTCTTCACTTGATAAGTTTTTGTATCCTGTAGTATAGAGGCAAATATACTCCACTTACAGCCTTCACCCTTGCATTTATATTTGATTCTTCTTCCAAAATTCCTGCATTGGAAAACTGGTTTTCTATTCACTATGGCAAATTTTTGCACTGCAGCCCTAAATGATTGTGCACTGGAGAACAACATGCCTAGCTCAAACTTTGGATCTTTCATATCTGTTCTTTCATTGAACACAGGATAAGTGACACATTCTTCATCAGTGCTATTTGCAGCCATCCTTTCATCCTCACTATTATAATCATTGTCACTAATATCTGATACAATCTCACCAGTCAAAGATTGATATCCTCTGTTAGCATCATCTTTTGTGCCTTCTTTAACATTCTTTCTTCTCTCTCTAGCTTGACAGACCTCATCATCTTCACTATCTACATTAGAACTGTCATCATGATAACTACCTTCTTCACCATCACTAATCAGTTGTGGTTCAACAACTAAGTTATCATTCTCACTAAGCACATTTTCATCAACTTCATTCATTTCATTTTTCAAACCCTCTAACAACAACAATTGTTCTATTTCCTCCCTTTCAAGTGGATTCATATTATCAAAATACTCATAATTCACATCTACTTGTGAGGGACAATATGTTTGGGTCGGTTCTAGGTCAATGGTGACACCATACACATACACCAATCTGCTCAAATCAACCTTACTACACATTTTCAGCACATCCCCATCACTATCAACCCTAGTAAATACATCTTCCGTATGAGGCACTTTATAAAATTTGTCAATATAACCTATTATGCCAAAAGCCTCTTCCAACATACTATCAAGTTCTAACAGTGACATCTCGTCAATATCGCAATCATCCACATACCTGAAATTCCCACTAATGTAGGCACCAGAAACTCCATCAAAATGACCTCCACCATGTATTTTTATTGTGAACAAATCAGTGCCATCTACATAAGTTACAAAATTGATTAAAAACTAAGCAACATATTCACAAATTAAACACTAGTTCATCTGCAAAGGATATATATGAGTTGAAAACACACAAAACAGAGTCGTACAGAGTAAACCTAGTTTGTTTACCTTTGTAATTTTGGCCATCATCATCTTCTTTACCAACTTCTCTCAATTTCCAAGTCATTAGGACAAAGATTGTGTGTATTTAAGAGACTACCATTAATGAACATACAATTTATTAGGGTTATTTATGAGCTGTTTGTTTCTCTTGTTCTTCTTGTTTTTTGCCGCCTAAACCGAGGATTGATCTGAGAATAGAAAATACTACTTTACCCCCTCCCATCCAGGCTGTTTTAACGGTGTTAGTGCATTACTAACGGAAGTACACAATTTGCAAGAATCTTCTAACTACAAGTACACATACTGCTAAATAGCTACACACATTGCACATTGTTGAAACTAGAGGTACACATAATGCATTTAACTCAAGAAAAAATGACAAAAAAATCTCTTTTTTTAAATTTTGTGACAAGAATACCATTTTTTGAAATGTTTGGCCAAAAATACCTACCTAATACGCATTTTAAAATTGGGTATTACTAATACGTATTTTAGAAATGAGTAACTTGTGTAAAAAAAAATTACAAAAAAAAATAAAAAATAATAATTTGGATACGCATTCGTGCAATGCATGATACGCATGTCAGGAATGCGTATCATGATTTTACTTTTTTTTTTGTTTTTTTTTTGTTTTTTTAAATAATACTCATTTGTCAAATGCGTAATAGCCTTATCCATTTTTCAAATACGTATTAGAAATGTATTTTTGTCCATATATTTCAAAAACAAGTATTCTTGTTACATTTTCTAAAACAAAATATTTTTGGCCAATCACTCCAATAAAAAACTTGAATCAACTACATAATTTCATTCAAAAGAACTAACATCATCCGCTAGTTAAAATAATTAACTTCACGGTCTATTAAAATTATAAATTCAATCTATTACCGCTAATTGATGATTAATCATTGGTATAGTAGCCTAATCCATTTTCACAACTAAAGAGGGAACTTGCAATTTGTCTTTACAGATGACATAGTCTTCATCCCCCAGAATAAGAATCTTCGCACTGTTTTGGTAGTCTTTACATAGAGGTGAGCATGATCAAAGTGTAGTTGACTTAGTCAATCTATTTTTTTAAGCAAACCTTCCTAATGTATACTCAATGCGCATGGTTTGGCCTATCATTCTTTCCACCTTTGCGTTTTGCTTCCACAATCATGTTTTCTACTTTGAGGTGCAGTTCTGTGCCCTGTGGAATACCTGCTTGTCTTTTTCTATATAGAAAAGAGTATAAAGCATATTAACATGGTCTCTCTGAATCATTCTCTGACACATTTTTTATTAACTTGTGTCTATGTGATAATTATGGCTGGTATAACGAACTATAGATATGGATCCTTCTTGCTATGGAAGCCATATAAATGCTATCTTTATTAGCCTGTTTGTTCATGATACAAATTACCAGTGTGCTAGGTATACTTAACAATTGCGGAACCATCGGTCCAAACACGATCTTTAATATAGTTGAACTGGTCGTTCGAGTTCAAATTTTGAACCAGCAACAATCGAGTCAAACACAACAATTTTTATACTTCATATTATAAACGTTTAAATATGGATAAACTATTAGATTTTTCAGGGTAGTCCATACACAACAATATGCATAATCTGTACAAAAACATATTATGTATTAGAAGCAGTTCCATTATAGATATAAGATGGTACCACATGCCATCATCCAACCAATGTCTTAGGGTTTATAGATTATCATTGAATTGATCAACTTCCTTGGAGTTTAGATCTATTTCCTTTGAACCCGAATCCATGTCATTCGAATAATGGCTGTTGAGATCGAATTTTTTCAAAAAATCAAACTCGCTGATCAACTGCTCAGGACTTCTGTTGGCTTTTGATCCTTTTAATGATGGTTGCTCAACACAGTCACCTTCCAAAAGGTTGCTTTCACTTCTTTTTCTTGCATTGGCTCTCTCTGCAGAGGCACTTTGTTTTTGAGAATGCATCTCCATAAGAGAGAGCACCACAGAATTTTCATTGCTATTGTTTGTAATGTCATCAGTTTCATGTTTTTGACACATATCTTCCTTTCTTCCAGAACTTTCTGATGATGTCAAAGAACTTTCTAAAGAACATCTAGTCCCCCTTAATGGCTTGTTCTCGCTACTTCTTAAGGTTGAGCCACGAGGTTCTGTTAGTATAGATAATGAAGAACTAGGACATCCATTGTCAACCATTGATACTAATTGAGATAGTTCAGTTTTAGCAAGTTCTACTTCTGCAGAAGAGGCATTACATCCAGAAAGTGTGTCTTGCGCTTTCTTTAACACAGACTGTAAATACTTCCCTTGGGCTTCAATCCGCAGTTGCAAATGTCTCTGTACCTGAAAGAAATATCTAGATAAGATTCTTTTAATCATTGTAAAATGAATTTGAATATATAATGTCATGATCATGCGAGGTTTTTACTTCAATTTGCTCATGGAGTTCCCTCTGCACCTCCATTTGCATCTGTAGAGCCTGAGCAATCTGCAAGCTCCTGAATGAAATATAAAAATATCGATCAACAGTGATCTTTTTAATCCCAATGCAAGAAAGACAATAAAAATTTATTCTTTCAAGTATCATTACTCGTTAATTTGATTCTTTCCATTGCTATACTCCCTACTAGGGAGAGCCATCTGCCTCTCTTCGTACTCTGCGTGCACTGATAAATTTTCAATTAGTCCTGATTCAAATTCTCACGTATATTTCATAATCGACGTGCATTACATAAAGACCACTCACCTGCTTGATCATTGTCGTCGCAAGTTTGTGATTCTTGACTTTTACCAAGTCTATACTTCTGCAGCAATAAATATCAAATATAAGTTTGATTCTTGCATTGCAGTATTCGTATCTGATTAACAATGCTATATAGAACAGAGAAAGATAAATGCCTGCAAATGACTCTTCAAGTGGTATAAAGTAAGTCCTTGAATGCCCATGACCCTCATTAAAGCTTTAGGTGTTGCCTCTGCCCAATCAAAATTTTAATCAAGAATGTTAATCACAGACCCTAATTAAACACTACTAATGATTAATGCAGAGTTTGTGAAAATACTTACTGTCTGCACCACCTAACTGTGCCACAGCATGTACAAATCTTTGGTGAAGTTCAGGATTCCATTTGAGCCTAGGCTTTGCATCACTTGACAAAACCAGGTTCATATCTTGATGTTGCTGCATATTCAGTAGAGGCATTGATGTTTATTTGAGTGCTGAGAATGTAAGATAAAAGTTTGAATGAGTTAAAGGGACTTAAAATTATGAGGTGAGTTGGTAAGGGCAGCTGGAGTTCTCTTTATAAATGGGAGTTGTTGAAATGTCTTATGTTCTCACCACCATATCTGGAAACATAAGTGGGGATATGTTGGGAGGGAATATATGCCATGAGCTGTGGCTAGTTTTTTTCTTTTTCTCCCATTTCAAATTTTCCCATTTAATAGAGTATCAAATATTATCTATCATTTTGTTCATTTCTTTTTCTTCATCTTTGACTTGAGGATGGAGTGGAGAGAATCTCTCTGATGCAGCAAAAACAGAGAAAGCAACACACTTCAATTTGAGTCTCAAAAGCAGAGAAAAGAGGAAAAAAGTTGATGGTTTGTTTTTATCCTCCTGTTCTCCTCCCCCACCCTTCCTAACACACACACAACCATGTTTTTATAAATATTGGTTCCATACAAATAATTTATCCTACAAATTATTAGTATATGAAAATTAATTTGTAATAATAATACCGTCAATTTAAGGTCCCAAATTTACAATACCGTAAAATCAAAATAGACGTCTGATGTGTGCTATTATGACAGATAATTCATACTTTTTTCTGTCGGGAAAAGTCCACATGAAAAGTTTCTTTCATTGAAAAGAAATTATCATCTAACCGAAAGACATGTATGTTGTCCCCGGACGAGTGATTCATAATTATTTGTATAATTGTTAGGCTAAAATAGTTTGCAATATAAGATCACCCTATATGTGTGTGTTTATGTGCTTGATTCCTGATGAATAATACATCCCCACCATGATGTATAATGGGAGCAACTTTCTAAAACTGAGAGAAGCTTTGATGGGGAAAGATTAGAATAGTGGGGGATGCTTTAAAGGATATTTCTTTATGAATATTGAAAGAGATAAGCAAACGGGCATTTTTTAAAATTCAGTTTCATTATTTATTTTCTTTTCAAATGACTTCTTTTTAAGTTTCTCTTTTGAGCAGGGCGTGGTGGGATTGGCAGATTCTTTTTGTTCCTTGTAGGGATAGAGGAATCAAAGAATCCAACAATAGATTTTAGGACAAACTTGCCGTATTTATGTTATCAAGAACTACTTTACAAAAAGAAAAAGTACATGAATAAGCCAATCCATAATGGCCTAATTTGCAACTTATGTTTGATAGATTAGAGTGTGGTGGCATCTTCACCGTCCGAATTATGCTAAGACATAATAGGATTGACGGTTGTGATTGAATGATACCAATAAGAAAAGCAAATGATGGATAAGATTAATGGAGAAATAACAGAAAGTGTGATGTGATCAACCTAAATAATTATTACTACTTACATTGGTAATCCTATGGAAGTAGATGATAGTACATAGATAAAGTAAAAAACTTGATGCATATTTTGGATCCCTGCCTAAAAAGATGACTATCTATCATTACAAAAGTTTATTCCCCAAGGAGTTTGCTTGTGTTTCAAAATTTTCTTAATACATTTTTCTGATCATGTGTTAATAGTTTAGAGAGGTTGAAGCATATAGAATTATGCACAAGTGCAGAACAGTCTTTGTGTTTCAGTTCTTGAATTGCATTCATGTTAGTGGACATGTAGTACCAGGCTCGTAATTAGTTATTGTGCTCTGTTAACGTTATTGGTTGCGAGTGCGATTTTAATCTAGTACCAGACTCATAGTAGAACTCATGTGAAGGAGGATTTTAATCTTGAATTATGTTCCCTCGATATAGTGTTCAATTTAAGTGACGGATAACAAGTAGACAGTTGATCATAGCGGTAAGAGTGACCTTTGGACACTCTAAGAAAATGAAAATGGCTATGATAATTCCGCGTTTGATTAGATATGTGCAGAACTGCAGAAACTTCATGTCCTAGAGAGTCCGGAGAACTGCATAAACGAATCAAATGACAAAATGTCCAACACAAGCATATGTATGTATTTTCCTAATATAAAAGGAATCATACAAAAAAAATGGTCCAGAATAAAAGACAAAGAAGGAAGTGAAAGAAAACGATCAACAGGACCTACTATTCCTGCAAAAGTCCATAGAAAATATATTCCAAGATAGTGTTTTCTTTATATCGTCATTAATTTAAGTCTTCATCTACATATCTTAGCTGAAGGCTTAGGCTTTCACTCAGATTTAAATAATAAAAATCTAATCTTATCTTTAGGTTGGAGCTAGTCAATTCCCAGAGCTCATATCAGCCCTCAATGATTGATCTCAATGCATTGCCATCTCAGTGCCATACATTCAGTTATTCTGCTGCAATTTTCAAAAGCTCGAAAGTAAGGAAGATCCTATGGTAGTTGCATGCACAGTAAAGAACAATGTCATTGATCAAGATTCTAAAACAGTTAAACTCATAGGCATTTCCTTTAATATTGATCAAGAACTAAGTTCATTGGATCCAGGAGAATCAAGGTGTTCTGTAATTAATAATAATTGATCCCTTTGAATGTTTCAGGTGATACTTTTATTTTATATAATATAAAATTTTAACATATTAGAAACTTTTGACTTGAAAGAGGATGATACCAATCACCTAGTTGATGCTTCTTGGCTGTACTAATATTCCTCACTGGCAACCTAACACTTGAAATTCAAAGAAGAATATAACTGTTAACAAATTCTACACTATATGTGGCCCAAATGTTTGAAAAACAAGCAAAGAATTGTTATGAAGACACCTTTTTCTTTGCACAACTGCTGTACTTAACCCTCCTTTCTTGTTTTAAAATATTCCACATGAGGTAAAGGAGATTCCGGGATGATGCCAAGTGACCCCCTGGTATTTTTTCGATCAGTATCGGAAGGTCCCGTGAATCGAAAGTCATAAAAGAAAATTCCTAATCAATTATTATTCCATTAGGGACCCCATATTAGAGGAGATCTACTGAGAAATCTAAAAGCACAGAAAGAAGATGAGAAGAATATGGCCCAAGGAATCAAGTAAAGGGAAACAAAAGGAACTAGTCACTATCCCCCAGTGCATAATTGAGATCTAAGCTAGTAAGATTACTTAGAAAACACAGTTGCTTACTGAAAATGACGAGCGCGTTATGTCACTTGTCAATTTCTTGTTTCTAAATCATACCAATTAGCTTTGTGGGCTTTCAGAAACAAGCAAGTTTATCAAGAAAAGTATGGTTTAACAGTTATAAAAATCAACAGTAAAAGCATGCAGATGCAGAAGCATGTTTCTGATTTACGAATAATTAACTATGTTTCTTTTGTCTACAGTTTTAAGGTGGTGCCTTCCACGTATGCATAGCGAGCTGTTCCCTGCAACGCAGTTCAGATTTACAGTTCACCGAAACGAAGTAAGGTTACTTTCTCTTGTGTTCCAACAGTTAACTATGCATATTCACATACGATGTCTTCACTGAAAGTTACAAATGGCCTTGCAGACTTTTATGGTGTCACTTATTAGAATCATAATCATGAGAATAAAAAATGACATGATTTTTTATTGTGAATCCAGTTGGAGCACATTAAACCGTAGCTTTATTTCTGGCGAAGCCTAACCATTTTCTTAGTTCAGTTTTAACAAACAACACACGCATTCACATATATATTAGGTCTATTACCTTAAGAATGACCGCGAGGATAGAAATGGTTTAGTTCTTTCAGATTCTTGATTTTTTATCCTTTTTTATGTAAAAGTTTATTCCAGAATTGTATAATCTTACACTAACACCTCGCCCTGAACCCTCAACCTCTTGTTATAAAAAAAAACGACTATCCTTTGGGCTACAGTGTGATTGATGGATTCGATATCTGTAATCACTTAAAAAAGAGGATAAGAAAAAGAAGGACACCTGCTAATCTGGTATAAATGTTTCAATTAAGTACAAAATCCATAATAAAGTAAAACGACTACACACACTTCATTGAAAAGAATTAGTGATGCTATCTTTTCTGAACCATGAATGTGGCCTAATGTATGTGTAAGCAGAGAAATGGAATATCATGTCAACTTGCTGTAACTGTTATCCGTGCCATTTTGTCACGGACAAAGTACAATGTCTTGGGATCTTTTATATGCAAGGGTAAGATAAAACTACAGTTCTTATTCTATAAAAAACTGCAGTCGTGTGTGTTCATGTTATCAGTTTTCTACAGCAGGCAGAGGTGAAAAAATTAAAGTAAATGCATGATAAGTGGGTGCTATGATTGCTGTCTTTCTTAAGGTAATAGATGCCTGCACTCACTTTTGTAGTGATGTCCAATGACTATATTTCGTACCAGGGATATCAGTGTTTGCCAATTTTGACATGTAGAGACAAAATATAATCATGCAATAATAATATTCCCCAAAATAATTTTGTTAATGTTCTGTTACATTTTGCTCTCTGTCAAAAATTTGGGACCCTAATGCTTGAAAATTTTAAACATCAATCCTTCATATTTAAACTAAAATTATAAGCCTTAAACTTTTACTATAAACATTTGGACCCTTCTTATAGCTATCCAGTATGCAGACACTATTAAAATCGATCAAACGATCAAAGTTTCAGGATTAAATGTATAATTTCAAAACATGTTACCTTAAGGCTTCCTATTGTTGTTCAGCCTAAATTTTGGTAACCTTCTCTTGTCCTTATAAACAGAAAACTGTACTCTCATTTGAACTTACTAGGTTTGTATGTCCGTAATCCTTTGTAAAGCATTCTGAGTGAGTTATTTCAGGTCCACGCTTTCTTTCCTTTGACAGTCGCTAGTGTTGAGATAACGGAGGAGATTGAGACACTGATTTTTTTTTTCATTCAAATTCAAGAGCAAGAAGTGAGGAAACTCACTAACAAATGCTTGGGAATCCTTGGTAGAGCCAATTCAGAATTACGTGCCAAACCTCAACCGTAGAGGGGAAGAACTGGAAGAGAGAAGGAAAAAGTTTCAGCATCCTTTTCTTTTTCTGCCAAAAAAAAAATTTATTGGACACTATCATATAAGTTCATATTCACTTAAGTTTAGGAGTTGGATATAACCGGACTTAAATCACTAACATTCACCACAGGCTAACCACTAATTATTTGAGTAACTAGAGGTAAAACTCGAAAGAATGCCAGGAATCTTGAAAGCTTCAGAGATTAAGACCATGTAAAATCTGTATTTAGATGTGAGCAATCATTAAGATGCAAAACTAGTATATGATCTTGTTCGAGAACTTTAGTAATCAGTCCAGAAGTGCCTTGCACATATTATAATACTGGCACCAGACCACTAGTACTTCCTGCTTTATTGCCAAGAGAAACTTCTATTGCCGCCATCAGTTCTAAAATCAGCAACTTACAATGAATAAAATAACACTGAACAAAAAGTGATGCTTCAGTCCAAACAGAATTATATGTTCCTGTAGAGTAAAAGTAAGCATAAGATATGTTAGGTTCTTAATCAATCTGGGACCGGAAATAATATTTTCCACAAGTGGATGCCAACAATAATCACTAGAACGCCAAGCAAAGTATTCATACTTATCATTAAAGGACATTCTAATATGTGATTCAAATTCTTAATGAAATTTGATTTAAACAATCAATTTATGCAATAACAGATTAATCTTGTTCTTCAATCTTCGGTGACCTTACCGTCCAATGCAGTTGAACACATAGCTCTCTGTCGTGATTATGCTACAGTAGACAGGAACTACAATTTTACTTGGCATGTTGCAAGTAGCCAAGTACTACGTCATATTTTTTTAATCTCAATCCTCAGCAAGAATAGCGCCATTAATATATTAATACACTTTGATTTATACAGAACGCAGGAACCATTATGATCAACCAAATAAGGTATCTGGTTTTATTCGGCCAGAGATAAATTTTAAACACAATTACAAATAGAAAAAGATTTATCTACCTTTGAATATGTACTTCAAAGATGATGTACTTGCGCGTAGTTTTAAGAAAAAGTTACAAAGAAGATAGCTTTTTTCTGCTGCTATTGCTTAGAGAATGGAGCTATATGGACTTGTACTATAAACTGTCGAGCAAAATAGAAAAAAACAGATACATAAAAGGGAACTTCCCTGAGGTGAAAAAAAGATGGTTGGGCCATTAGGTCTGCGGTTTTGATGCATTATAATCCAGTGATAACTCTCCTTTATGATATTAATGTGGCATTTATCAAGCTTTGACAAGGCCACTTGATCAACATATAAACTCATGTATAGGATGTTTAACAATTTTTTCTTATCTATCTATTATCATTAAGCATATTTAAATTTCAGTTATCTCTTTTGTGTTGAGCGAAGAGCACAAGTGCACAACAACCATTCTTGAGGATGTGGCACTGCATTGAATCTGAACCAAATACCGGTAAACAATTAACTTCAGAAGATTAATATTCTTTAAGTTATTAGCTTCCATTAATTATTTAGTTTTTCTGCTTGCTTTCTATAATAGTGATGTTATTCCCTAACAATACAACAAGAATTACAGAAGAAGCGGGATTGAATGTAATTCTGGCTTCTTTTCAAGATTTTCTAACTTAATACATATAACAGTATTTGATTTGCAATGGTGGGGAATAAAAGAGCGATAGAAATCAAAACACTAATTAATAATAATACAAGCTTTTAAAACTTTCTGGTGGATTTGAAAGTATATATATATATATGGGTTACTCCAATAGAAATCAATTTAAAATAGAAACTAGAAACCAAATAATTTTTTTAAAAAAAACTAATTCGAAATATAACACATATGGTATGCAAATCGAACGTTGATAGATGTTGAAAAATATAGTGAAATCGGATTTTAAAAAAAACTTACGGTTTGACAGGAAAAATCAAATTAAAAACGGAGGGGAAAAGCTGAAATTGGGTGTGGGAGAGTGCAGAGTAGTTGGGTGGGGTGATTTAGGGGGGGACCATTAGATTAGGTAGATCTAATGACTTAGATTGGTTCCTAGTTTCTATTTTAATTTTAGTTTGTATTTGATCATTCCCCTATATATATATCAATTGAGAACCCTGTGAAATTTTGAATAGCTCACAGTTGTTTTGCAAGTAGAACAAACAAACTACATAGAAATGCTTACAGTATACAGCTTGATATGTTTCTGTGAGAAAATGTATTTGCTTAATTATTTATTCTACTTGCTACACTTGGTTTATATATCACCAAGTTTACATGATACTAAGACAAGATAATAAAACAAAATATATCTAGTCTAACTTCATGCTACTTCACCACTCTATTCCAGCATCTTTGAATATCTTCACATTTGCATGGAAATGGTAATGCTTATTTGTTTTCAAAATTCTGCTTAACAGGCTGCCACATTCCTTTTGCAAACACCCAACGCATGTGACTGTGTTGTCACTGTCAACAACTATTTTGAATTTGATCATCCGTCGGGACTATGTTTGTCATCCGTCGGGAACTTTGTTGATCATCTGTCGGGAGCCTTTGTGAACCATCCGTCGGGAGCCTTTTCTGTCACTTGACTCCATTTCATTTATACATAATTACAAGACATCTTATATTTACAATTAGTCACCCTATTCTGTATATCAACTAGTAGTCAACATGACTTATACACTCCTACAGAGTCTACATATTGTTGTTTGCAGAAATGTGCTACATAACTTATTTATTACATAAACTACTCACTCGATGGATGTTAATCTGTCATCCGTCGGGACTGTAAAGTTCATCCGTCGGGACTATATTAGATCATCCGTCGAGTGCTACAAAATTCACTAAGTTAAATCTACTAAGGTGTTTTGTTTAACTTATCATCAAGTTCACAACATATTCCTAACAATCTCCTCCAATTTATATCTATTGGAATTGTAGCCATAAACTAAGAGAAACTTGATGATAACAAAACACCCTAAAAATACAGATTAAAAAGTAGTAGATAAAACTGATAAGTGCTGCAAAATTTATTGAAAATTGAACAAAGCAAAGTGTACAAAGAGTTCTCACAATTATTATCAAGGTGCTCCTCTAGTCTGAGCATATAATTCTATTTCCTTGATTGTATGGATTTCTTTCCAAACTTCCTGTTGTTTTCTTCTATTTGATTCTGGAGTTGTCTGTGGAATTCAAATTCATCAGCTTCAGATAGATCCAACATTTCTTGCATTTCCAATAGAGTTTCATTGCTAGAGATACTCAATTGGTCATCCAGTCTAAAGAATCTTTTAACTCCCTTATCATCCATGAATTTCATCAGCCAATAAGGCCTCAAATGCACTCTCTTTCCTGTGAAGGGAATTGTAAGAGTTCTTGGAAGTGCATTTTTTGGCTTTATCACTCCTTAGATTTTCTATCTTCTTTAGAACCAACTTCTTTGCAATTATATTGAACCCAAAGTTTTTCTTGAAGGATGAGAAGATCTTAATCAGTACAGAGCAGCTTTCTTGAAGAATCCTGTGAAGTGGCCATGTGATTTTTCTCCCTCCCTTGTACTTGAATACCAGCCTTTCAGGAAGATATCTGTGAGCATCAATCCCTCTTACTTCTTCCAATTCATCCAAGTAGAGGTTCAAATCTGTAACGACTGGGAACTTTACGTTTATATTATATCATGATTATAATAAAATATGTGAATTAATGTGTCATTTATGTGTGATTATCTGATAAACCCTAACTGTTACCTGATACGTGTATTCCATGTCATTTCTGTATTTTAAGGTATTTTTCAGATATTTTATTATGCATTTATAGGTTTTATTTCAAACGTTTTATGACCCAAACGATGATTTTAAAGCCAGTATTTCAAATAAAATAACGGGCCTTATTTTTTTTATCAAATGGCTTTTACAATCGCCTTGTTCAGAACATCTAGATAATTTATAAATTTTCTCGTTTTCCGAAAAATGATTTTTCTGGGCCCCATTGGGTGTCAAAATCCCCACAAAAATCATATTTATATTTTTATAAAATTATAGGACTTTCATTTATATTATTTCTTTGCATTTTTGCATTATTCACAATTTTTGGGAATTTTTGGCATATATATTGCATATATAAAATATTTATAAATTAAATTTTAATACTCAAAAATTATAAAAATTAGGGCCCAATATTTTTATTTAATGTATAATTAGCCCCTTAATTTTTATTAGGAGTATTATTTTTACTACTATAAATAGCCTAATTTTTATTTAATTAATTATAATTAATCATTAAAATCTGCAAAATTACCAAAAATTCTCTGAAATCGGGTCGGGAAGAACAGGTTCGGGTCGAAGAATCAAGTCGTGATTTCTCACTGATTACAGCATCAAATCGTGTGATTCAAGTACTCAAATCGAAGGTTTTGATCCGTTCTTTCTGTTTCTTGCATCAATTTCACGTTTTATTGCATCGTTTTTGATTTTTGATTTCTAGGGTTTATGTTCGAATTAGGGCTTTTTGATTCTGGGGTTATTGTGATGTTTTGATGATTGATATAGCTTTGTTAGATGATTTACAGTTGATTCATGGTGTTTAATTGAACAAACGATGCTTGGATAATGATTCACGATTTCTAGGGTTTAGGTCGAATTTTCAAAACACAACTCGATGATTTCTGTGAATATTTGGTTCTTGTAATGTTAGGGGTTTGATTGTATATGTTCTTAGTTTCATTTTGCACTATATAACGTTTGATGTTATGTACAAATGAGTGATTTGGATTTTTGGCCGGAGTTCTTGATGATTTTGATCGGAGAATGATATCCAGGGATGTTTCTGGTCGATTTTGGCCTGAAACAGATTGGGGAAGTAGTTTGGGATGTTTTGGGATCAAAAACGGAACCAAACGGTGTCCGGTTGGCCAGGAATTGGACTCGCCGGAGTCCGGTGAAGTCGCCGGATTCTGGGTTTAAACCCAGATTCCGGTGGTGTTCTTCACAGACCTGGAATCCAACCCGGTTGACCCGTTTCCAGAACCCGGTTTTGATCCACCTTATCAGATGTCTGTTTTCTGACATATGTTTCTGGAAATTATTTTTACTTTTTATTTTTATTAATTTTAAAAATCAGTTTTATTTATTTTGTAAATTGATTAATTAATTATTTAATTAATTAATTTATATTATAAATAATTCTGAATTATTTTCTAAAAATCAGATTGAATTATTTTCTTAATTATTTATTATTTATTATTTATTTATTACTCATTAATTACTTAAAAGTGATTAATTATTTTGATAATTAATCAAATAATTTTCAATAAATCATAATAAATTCATTTTAATTTCAAAAATTATAGAAAAATTATTTTTAATTCTGATTTTCTTAAATAATGATTTAAAAATTATTTTTGGGTTTTAAAAATTAGTTATAATTATTTATAATGATTAATAAATGGAATTATCAGTATTTAATTAATAATAATTCAACCGTTAGTCCGTTTTGCGTGAAACGAAAGCCTGTTAACTCAGAAAAATGAATCCTTTTCATTAAAAATAATATCAAAGCTTAATTTTTTTTAGAAGTTAGTTGATTTTGTGACTTGTTTGATTATCAGTTAAGTTACGTGTCGAGACGAGTCCGAAAAATTCCGGAAAAATGGGAAACGAGTCAAATAACGATCAGTTGAGCGATCATCGAGTCGATTTTGGTTTTAAAAATTATTTTAACCATAAAAATGATTATGTGCTTATGTGCTTATATGTATTACGTGGTTAATCGAGTCTTACTTGCTTATATGTAATACATGAGTCAGTCATAAGCGCATGGGTAGATGTTAGGATCAGTTTGAAGTCGATTCAAGATGCAAATAAAGTACGACGTGACTTAACCAGTCTGTTTTGCCAACAGAAGCTAAGCCAGCCAAGCCAGTTGAGTCGGTAATAGTCCAATGTGATAGACATAAGTGATTCAATTACAGTAAGTCGCGCAGAAGGCAAGTTTTTCCTCTATTCTACTTTCAGAATAGTGATATTGATTCAAATATTTATCACATTTACATTCTCTTGATTATTGTTCTTGATCACTAATATACAATTCCTATTCCTTTGTTCATATTTCATTTCAATTCTTGATTTCTCCGTTTCTTTGGATTCTTGATTCATATTTTGTTGGTAACACATGGAGATTGATATATTCTAGTGTTTGGAATATATCAAAGCATACCGATTGTCTCGGTTGCTAAGCGATGGACTGGATAAGGATATTTTGGGATTGAGTGTGTCTTAATCCTGAGGACCGGGATGACTGGTGCCTCGACATGGGCCGTAGTGCCTGGGCACCCGACTGGATCTATATACTGAGATATGGATCTGCATTATATTCTGACTGATCAGCAGAATATAGATGCGAACTTGTGTCCAGTTTAGTTTATTTGTACTCGCCAGTAATGGCCTTCTTTCTATTCTTGTGAGGTTATATCTTGGCAGATATACCTGGGATGGCGGATTCATTTAAAATGCTTTAACACTGTTTATATATTTGTGGACTTGTTGAGCAACTTTTGGCTCACCCCTTTTGTTGTTATTCACCTTATTGTTTTCAGTTAAGAAGGAATATGAAACCAATCAGGACTCGAGTGGTAAAGAAGCGAGTCAAGCCTCGGGATCCTCTTATACCCAAGGTGTTGATCCCAATCCAGGAAGAAAGCTTTGAGTTGCCCGAGCAGGTGGAGTGTTGATAGATAGTAGGTGTGTGTGTTTGAACAAAAGTTGAACTTAGCTTAAAATGAATTAGACAAGGGTTTGTAATAAAGAGAGTTTGTGAGACTTTGAATGTTGGTTTGTAATAAAAGTAGTTAGTGGTTCTTGTTTTCATACTTCAACTTAAAAAGATCTTGGTTAGTGTTAAAGGGGTTTAATTTCATTTCTTTATTAATTGTTAATCAAATTGTACAGGTTTGGTGATTAGCTAGTAACCCCCAGACTTATACCCCGGGTCTGGAGGGCGTTACAGGTTTGGCATCAGAGCTGTAGGTTTGGTCACTGAAAACAAGAACATTAGGATTAAGATAGGATAAGGAGATCACATAAGATAGGGATAGTCAAATTAGGATGAATAGTGTTAGGATTTAGGTCAGATTAGAATAGGGAAATAATCTTAGAATTGTTAATGACCTCTTCTTTTCTTTGGTATATTATCAGATGGCATCTTCTGGTTATTCTGCATCTTCCGAGAGGACAGTCACTGGGCCAGTAGCACCAGCCATACCTCCAGTATCTGAGCATATGTTTCCTCCTCTACCACCTCCACCACCATTGCCACAGGAGCCGGTACCACCAGTACAGGGGATAGTGCATGACCCCATAGAGATGTTCGATCCATTTGAGTTCTTCGAGCCGATGGTTCCTTTACCTATTGAGCACCAGTTTATACTAGGTATTGAGCAGGAGTTACCACCACCACCATTGTTACCTCCTATACCAGTGCATGCCCCAGAGCCGGACATAGTTCAGATGATTCCAGTAGAGGGGATGGGAGAGCATGATGTGGATCTACAGTTAGGTTTACCCCAGCAGGGTGCAGGTATTCCGAGGGTTCCTTCTCAGGAGTCAGTAGGTCAGGTTGCTCAGCCGCATATGGTACCATACCATGAGTATAGAGTTATGAGGGATGATGTGGAGTATTGGCGGGCACAGTGTCGGGAGATTATGCATCTGTTTGATCAGAGGGACAGAGGACCGTTAGCGGCCCTACAGCCGGATTATTATATGAGACAGCGATTACAGTCAGTATTGATGAGTGCCACTTGGGAGCTGGATGATTTGACTCATGATGGACCTCCTTCTTTTGCAGAGTTCTACGGGGTTTTTCGCTTGGCACAGACTTTGGTCCAGGCACTTAGAGAGGAGCTTAGGCGTATTCCGCCTGGGTTCTGAGAGGGTTTGAGACGGTGACTCCAGAGTGCATGTGTATATAGAGGCAGCATAGTATAACCTAGTGAGTAGTGTGTATGTGTGTATCAGTAGTTTAACTTGTAGTAGTAGTTTAACTTGTAGCAATAGTGTGACTTGTAGCCGTAGTGATGACCAGTAGCCTGAGACTTTTTGTATCAAGCATTTACACCTGAAGCTGGTGTCACATATATATAAGATGAACTTTTTCAAATTCTTTTATTTAAATTTCAGTCTTTACAGTTTTATAGCATTTACTTTCACTTTACAGTTTTTTATATTATAATTCCTGTTGAAAGAAAAAAAACAATTATTTTATTTAACTGTTTACATTTCCAGTCTGTACACTCAGCAACTGTTTTTTTTTAAATAAACCATGTTATGAATACAAGATAAATTGTTTTCCATACATATTGTCGATTGTTTATTAAACTATTAAATAAATATCACCTGTTTTATTATCAGAAGAAGATGGCACCACAAAGAAAGACTAGGGCTGAGACCTCTAACAGCAATTCTGAAAATCAGACTAATGAGACCATGAACCAAATGTTCCATCTGATGCAACAATAGATGGTAATGATGCAGCAGCAGATGCAGCATCAGCAACAGCAGATACAACAACAAATGTTACAACAGCCACCTCGTCCTGAGCTTCAATTACCACCAGTATTACCTGTTGTTACTTTTAAGCAGTTTCAGTCAGTTAAACCTCCAGAGTTTGAAGGGACTACTGATCCTATTAAAGCTACCACCTGGTTAAAAGAAGTAGAGAAATCGTTCGCACTAGTGAAGGTAGGTGAGGACCAGAAGACTGATTTTGCTAGTTACTTGTTGAAAGGAGAGGCGAATTATTGGTGGGAATCTAAAAAGGCCTTAGAGGGTGAAGAAGTTATTGCATGGGATAGGTTTAAAGAGTTGTTTTTAGAAAAGCATTTTCCTCGCTATGTGAAGAATCAAATGCAGATTAAGTTTCTAGAATTGAAGCAGGGAAATATGTCCGTGGCAGAATATGAAGCCAAATTTACTGAGTTGGCTAGGTTTGTTCCAGAACAGGTTGACACTGAAGAAAAACTAGTTCAAAGGTTTCAAGAAGGATTACGACCATGGATTCGTGGCCAAGTTGCAGTTTTCGAATTAACGACGTATACCGCCGTAGTTCAGAAAGCTTTGATTATAGAAGCAGAAAGTGAAAGATCTCAGCAAGACAAGGGAAAGGGAAGTTTCCAAGATCGCTCCAGCAGAAAGCCGGGATTCCAAGCCCGGGCAAATTTGAATTTTAAAAGGATAGGACAAGGTTCACAGAAGGCAGGTAATCATTTCCAAACCTCCAATCAGCAGGGAATGGTCAGAGTTCCAGTGCCGTACTGCAAGACATATAATCGAAAACATACTGGTGTATGTATCAAAAGGGATGTAACGTGTTATCGGTGTAAGCAAAAAGGGCATTATTCTAACGAATGTCCAACAGGTAAAACAGCAGAGATGACTTGTTTCCAGTGTGGAAAGAAAGGGCATATCGCCAGAAATTGCAAAGGATCAGCTATGGCAGCCAGTGTTCCGAGAATGTTAGCATTACCTCCGCCGCCGCCTAATCAACCCAAAGCAAGAACTTTTAACATGACCATGAAAGAAGCGGTGTAGAGTCCGAGTGTTATTGCAGGTACACTTTTGGTGAATTCTATAATTTCAAAAGTATTAATTGATTCTGGAGCTACTCGTTCATTTGTTTCTGAAGAATTTCTTGGTAAGTTACATTGTGAAATCGAATGGTTGGGCGAAACGTTAATTATAAAATTAGCGAATGACGACCAAGTTCCGGTAGATGGAGTATGTCTTGCGTGTGATATGGAAATAGCCGGACATCATTTTTCGGTAGATTTAATTCCTTTTAAGCTAGGAGAATTCGATATTATCTTGGGAATGGATTGGTTAGCATGTCATAACGCTCAGATAGATTGCGCGAATAAGAGAGTCAAATTACGAACTGCGGAGAATGCAACAGTAATATTCAAAGGCAAAAAATAGCAGAAGAAATTTCTTACTGTGATGCAGACTAAACGATTGCTTCGACAAGGATGTGAGGCATACATAGCTTACGTGTTAGATACCGAAAGAGGAAGTCCTAGAATAGAAGACATTCCAATTGTGTGCGAGTTTCTAGACGTCTTTCCAGACGAGCTTCCAGGGTTACTAACAGATCGAGAAATTGAGTTCACAATTGATCTAGCACCAGATACATAACCAGTTTCGAAAGCTCCATATCGAATGGCTCCAGTCGAAATGAAGGAATTGTCAACGCAACTGCAAGATCTTCTAGACCGAGGCATCATACGACCTAGTATATCCCCATGGGGTGCACCGGTGTTATTTGTGAAGAAGAAGGACGGCAGCATGCGATTATGCATTGACTATAGGGAATTGAATAAACTCACTATCAAGAACAAGTATCCCTTACCGAGAATCGATGATTTGTTCGATCAGCTAAAAGGAGCAGCATGGTTTTCAAAGATAGATTTGCGATCAGGCTATCATCAATTGAAGATTAAAGCTGAAGATATTCCAAAGACTGCGTTTCGTACAAGATATGGGCATTACGAGTTTTTGGTAATGGCATTCGGTCTGACAAACGCGCCAACAGCATTCATGGATTTGATGAACATAGTATTCAAGAAATATTTGGATAAATTCGTGATTGTATTCATTGATGACATCTTGATTTACTCCAAGTCAGAAGAAGAGCATGCAGAACACTTGAGAATAACTTTGGAAATTCTGAGGAAAGAGCAACTATACACAAAATTTTGGAAATGTGAATTCTGGTTAAGAGAAGTACAATTTCTAGGGCATATTATCAGTAAAGAAGGCATCCAAGTCGATCCAGCGAAGATTGAAGCTATGTTAAATTGGGAAAGACCAAGGACGCCGACAGAAGTTCGAAGTTTCTTGGGATTGGCAGGATATTATCGAAGGTTTGTCAAAGATTTTGCGAAAATAGCAACGCCGCTGACCAAGTTAACTCGAAAAAGTGAAAAGTTTGAATGAAGTGATAAGTGTGAAGAAAGTTTTCAAGAGCTGAAAAATCGGTTAGTAACCGCACCAGTACTTGTATTGCCAGACGAGCTAGGAAATTTCGTCATTTTCAGCGACGCTTCGTATCGCGGGTTAGGATGTGTACTGATGCAGCATGGTAACGTCATCGCATATGCTTCGAGATAATTAAACCTCATGAACAAAAATATCTCACTCATGGTCTGGAATTGGCAGCTATCGTATTTGCGTTAAAGCTTTGGAGACATTATCTCTACGGTGAAAAATGTGAAATTTACACAGATCATAAAAGTCTAAAGTATATCTTTACGCAAAAGGAGCTGAACATGCGACAACGTCGATGGCTGGAATTGATAAAGGATTACGAAGTCACGATTAGCTATCATCCAGGGAAAGCAAATGTTGTAGCAGATGCGCTGAGCAGGAAAAAAAGATTGAATCGGTTAACTTCGTGTGAAGACTTAATCAAGGAATTCGACAAATTGGAAATTGAGATTCGTATTCCCAATGAATCTGCAGAAGCTATCTACACTATGACTTTCCAACCGGAATTGTTAGAAAAGATTCGCTGCTGTCAAAATGAAGTGATGAGTCAAGATGACGACCTGACGGGAGAAGAAATCACAACTCAGAAAGATAATGAAGGAATTTTACGCTTTGCGTCGAGAATCTGGATCCCTAACGTAGTAGAATTAAAAGAAGAAATAATGCGAGATGCGCACAATTCGAAGTATTCCATTCATCCAGGAAGTACAAAAATGTATCGTGATCTGAAAGAAAACTTCTAATGGCCGAACATGAAGAAGGAAATAGCTGAATGGATAAGTAAGTGTTACACATGCCAGCGAGTTAAAGCGGAACATCAACATCTGAGTGGATTATTGCAACCATTAGACATTCCAGAATGGAAATGGGAACATCTAGCGATGGATTTTGTGGTAGGACTACCAAGGACAAAGGCAAATCATGATGCAATATGGGTAATCATTGACAGACTCACGAAGTCGGCACATTTTCTACCAATCAATGAAAGATTTTCACTCGACAAGCTAGTGCACATATATCTCAAAGAAATTGTGATGCGACATGGAGTTCCAGTATCTATCGTGTCTGATCGAGATCCTCGTTTCAACTTAAGATTTTGGAGACAATTTCAAGAATGTCTTGGAACTAAATTGAACATGAGTACCGCTTATCATCCGCAAACCGACGGGCAAAGTGAAAGAACTATCCAAACGATTGAAGATATGCTACGAGTTTGTGCGATCGATTTTGAAGGCAGTTGGGATGAACATCTACCCCTAGTGGAATTTTCTTATAATAACAGTTATCACGCCAGCATTGGAATGCCACCGTATGAAGCATTGTACGGGAGAAAATGCAGATCACCAGTATATTGGGATTAAGTTGGAGAACGCAAAATTTTGGATCCAGAACTAATTCAACAGATGAAAGAAAAGATTGAACTCATTCAAAAACGACTCGATGCAGCGCAAAATAGGCAACGCAAATATGCAGATCAAGCCAGGAAAGATATAGACTATCAGGAAGGAGAAAACGTACTACTCAAAATATCGCCATGGAAAGGATTAACCAGATTTAGCAATAAGGGTAAATTGAAACCACGTTACGTTGGACCGTTTAAAATTTTGAAGAAAGTGGGAAAAGTTGCATACGAATTAGCTTTACCGCCTCATATGCAGCATATTCACAATGTGTTTTACGTGTCCATGCTTAAGGGATATAATCCTGATTCTAGGCATGTAATCGAGTATGAGCCAATAGAAATCCAACCTGATTTGTCTTTTATAGAACAGCCGGTAAGAATTTTAGATCGGCGAGAGAAAGTGTTGAGAAATAAGTCTGTATATTAAGTGCGAGTGTTGTGGAGAAATCCTATGGTTGAAAAATCAACCTGGGAACTCGAAAGTGAAATATTAGAGAAATACCCTCATTTGTTTTCATAGAAGATTCTGAGGACAGAATCCTTTTAAAGGGGGAAGGATGTAACGACTGGGAATTTTACGTTTATATTATATCATGATTATAATAAAATATGTGAATTAATGTGTCATTTATGTGTGATTATCTGATATACCTAACTGTTACGTGATACGTGTATTTCATGTCATTTCTGTATTTTAAGGTATTTTTCAGATATTTTATTATGCATTTATAGGTTTTATTTCAAACGTTTTATGACCCAAACGATGATTTTAAAGCCAGTATTTCAAATAAAATAATGGGCCTTATTTTTTTCATCAAATGGCTTTTACAATCGCCTTGTTCTGAACATCTAGATAATTTATAAATTTTCTCGTTTTGCGAAAAATGATTTTTCCGGGCCCCATTGGGTGTCAAAAACCCCACAAAAATCACGTTTTTATTTTTATAAAATTATAGGACTTTCATTTATATTATTTCTTTGTATTTTTGCATTATTCACAATTTTTGGGAATTTTTGGCATATATATTGCATATATAAAATATTTATAAATTAAATTTTAATACTCAAAAATTATAAAAATTAGGGCCCAATATTTTTATTTAATGTATAATTAGCCCCTTAATTTTAATTAGGAGTATTATTTTTACTACTATAAATAGCCTAATTTTTATTTAATTAATTATAATTAATCATTAAAATCTGCAAAATTACCAAAAATTCTCTGAAATCGGGTCGGGAAGAACAGGTGCGGGTCGAAGAATCAAGTCGTGATTTCTCACTGATTACAGCATCAAATCGTGTGATTCAAGTACTCAAATCGAAGGTTTTGATCCGTTCTTTCTGTTTCTTGCATCAATTTCACGTTTTATTGCATCGTTTTTGATTTTTGATTTCTAGGGTTTATGTTCGAATTAGGGCTTTTTGATTCTGGGGTTATTGTGATGTTTTGATGATTGATATAGCTTTGTTAGATGATTTACAGTTGATTCATGGTGTTTAATTGAACAAACGATGCTTGGATAATGATTCACGATTTCTAGGGTTTAGGTCGAATTTTCAAAACACAACTCGATGATTTCTGTGAATATTTGGTTCTTGTAATGTTAGGGGTTTGATTGTATATGTTCTTAGTTTCATTTTGCACTATATAACGTTTGATGTTATGTACAAATGAGTGATTTGGATTTTTGGTCGGAGTTCTTGATGATTTTGATCGGAGAATGATATCCAGGGATGTTTCTGGTCGATTTTGGCCTGAAACAGATTGGGGAAGTAGTTTGGGATGTTTTGGGATCAAAAACGGAACCAAACGGTGTCCGGTTGGCCAGGAATTGGACTCGCCGGAGTCCGGTGAAGTCGCCGGATTCTGGGTTTAAACCCAGATTCCGGTGGTGTTCTTCACAGACCTGGAATCCAACCCGGTTGACCCGTTTCCAGAACCCGGTTTTGATCCACCTTGTCAGATGTCTGTTTTCTGACATATGTTTCTGGAAATTATTTTTACTTTTTATTTTTATTAATTTTAAAAATCAGTTTTATTTATTTTGTAAATTGATTAATTAATTATTTAATTAATTAATTTATATTATAAATAATTCTGAATTATTTTCTAAAAATCAGATTGAATTATTTTCTTAATTATTTATTATTTATTTATTACTCATTAATTACTTAAAAGTGATTAATTATTTTGATAATTAATCAAATAATTTTCAATAAATCATAATAAATTCATTTTAATTTCAAAAATTATAGAAAAATTATTTTTAATTCTGATTTTCTTAAATAATGATTTAAAAATTATTTTTGGGTTTTAAAAATTAGTTATAATTATTTATAATGATTAATAAATGGAATTATCAGTATTTAATTAATAATAATTCAACCGTTAGTCCGTTTTGCGTGAAACTAAAGCCTGTTAACTCAGAAAAATGAATCCTTTTCATTAAAAATAATATCAAAGCTTAATTTTTTTTAGAAGTTAGTTGATTTTGTGACTTGTTTGATTATCAGTTAAGTTACGTGCCGAGACGAGTCCGAAAAATTCCGGAAAAATGAGAAACGAGTCAGATAACGATCAGTTGAGCGATCAGCGAGTCGATTTTGGTTTTAAAAATTATTTTAACCATAAAAATGATTATGTGCTTATGTGCTTATATGTATTACGTGGTTAATCGAGTCTTACTTGCTTATATGTAATACATGAGTCAGTCATAAGCGCATGGGTAGATGTTAGGATCAGTTTGAAGTCGATTCAAGATGCAAATGAAGTACGACGTGACTTAACCAGTCTGTTTTGCCAACAGAAGCTAAGCCAGCCAGGCCAGTTGAGTCGGTAATAGTCCAAAGTGATAGACATAAGTGATTCAATTGCAGTAAGTCGCGCAGAAGGCAAGTTTTTCCTCTATTCTACTTTCGGAATAGTGATATTGATTCAAATATTTATCACATTTACATTCTCTTGATTATTGTTCTTGATCACTAATATACAATCCCTATTCCTTTGTTCATATTTCATTTCAATTCTTGATTTCTCCGTTTCTTTGGATTCTTGATTCATATTCTGTTGGTAACACATGGAGATTGATATATTCTAGTGTTTGGAATATATCAAAGCATACCGATTATCCCGGTTGCTAAGCGATGGACTGGATAAGGATATTTTGGGATTGAGTGTGTCTTAATCCTGAGGACCGGGATGACTGGTGCCTCGACGTGGGCCGTAGTGTCTGGGTACCCGACTGGTTCTATATACTGAGATATGGATCTGCATTATATTCTGACTGATCAGCAGAATATAGATGCGAACTTGTGTCCAGTTTAGTTTATTTGTACTCGCCAGTAATGGCCTTCTTTCTATTCTCGTGAGGTTATATCTTGGCAGATATACCTGGGATGGCGGATTTATTTAAAATGCTTTAACACTGTTTATATATTTGTGGACTTGTTGAGCAACTTTTGTCTCACCCCTTTTATTGTTATTCACCTTATTGTTTTCAGTTAAGAAGGAATATGAAACCAATCAGGACTCGAGTGGTAAAGAAGCGAGTCAAGCCTCGGGATCCTCTTATACCCAAGGTGTTGATCCCAATCCAGGAAGAAAGCTTTGAGTTGCCCGAGCAGGTGGAGTGTTGATAGATAGTAGGTGTGTGTGTTTGAACAAAAGTTGAACTTAGCTTAAAATGAATTAGACAAGGGTTTGTAATAAAGAGAGTTTGTGAGACTTTGAATGTTGGTTTGTAATAAAAGTAGTTAGTGGTTCTTGTTTTCATACTTCAACTTAAAAAGATCCTGGTTAGTGTTAAAGGGGTTTAATTTCATTTCTTTATTAATTGTTAATCAAATTGTACATGTTTGGTGATTAGCTAGTAACCCCCAGACTTATACCCCGGGTTTGGAGGGAGTTACAAAATCTGAAAACTCCTTGATATCATAGATATACAAAAGATCTTCCTTGTTCAGTGTAGGTTGAGATTTGGTTAGGGTCTTGGATGTAAGAAACACAGGCTTCACTTTCTTGGTTGCTCTAATCTTTGTCTTCTTTGGCTTATTGAAGATAGGTAAGCTGAATTCAGGAATTGGCATACTTTCCCAGTCTATTGGCTCATCCTTGGGAATAATAGACTCACCATGAAAATTCTTAGTTGGATCCACCTTGAATTCCTCATGCACCACTGAGGGCATGGATGTTTGAGTTGAAGTTGTAGACTGTTTGGGAATGTAGTCTTCTATTTTCTTATTACTGAAGTCCAATTTTCTTTTAGAATGAAGCTTATATCTGAATTTTGTTTTATGTGGAGGTTCATTTTGCATTTGTTGATCTTGAGCTTCAGTAATCACATGTGGTTTTTCAGAAATCTCAGTTGTAGATTTGACACCTTGAAGTTTGGCTAAGATAGCAGCTCACTCCTTCTTTTGTTTGAGCTTCTTAGCATCTAAGGCAACCTGCTTCTTTTCTTGCTTGATCCTTTCTTTCTCTTCTTTCTTAGCTTTTATAAACAAAGGGTGTCCAACCACCACACAGATTTTTTCCATTCCTGTAGATTTTGGCAATTCTCTTCTTTTGAGCTGAATCAGATGGATCTTTGTAAAATGCAATTGACCTAGCCAACAGCTTCTTTTCATCTGGCCTAGGTGTCTCAAACATAAGATCCACAGGATTTTTGTCTGAGAACTTTGAATAGTTCCTTTTTGGCTCCAAAATCAGATTAGCTTTTGAAGATTTGATGCATGAGGTTTGGCCTTTTTCCAAGCTACCTAGACTCATTTCATTCACAGAGATTTGTTTGACTTGAGAATGGTGATGAAAAGTCTTGTCTGGTTTCTGTAGCTGACCAAATTTCTTCTGAATGTCTGCATCAATCTTCTTTCATTTTTCATTTAGCTCCTTCTCAGCTGCTGCTACATCAATCTTTGTCAGTTTGTCATTTGATTCCAGTTTTGTTGCTGCTAGATTGATGAGATCAATGTTATCCATAGATGGTGGCTTAGAAAAAGCAATTGCTGGCATAATTACTTTGCTGACTTGAATGTTGAGCTATTTCTCCCCCTCACTTGATGAACCTTTCTCCCCCTTTTTGTTAGCATCAAGTTATTGAGAAGAAGGGAGTTGTGCAACCATCAACTGTTGGAGCAGAGCAGTCTGAGCTTCTTGGTTTGCAAGTATGTTGGCCATTGACTTCTCCATATTAGACAACCTAGAGTCCATGGCCTCAACTTTTCTATTTAAATCAGTTTCTTTCCTCAATTTCTGAGCTATCTCAGTCATGGTGGTTCCAGGAAGTCTAGCATCCAACCTTGCTATAAAATCCTATTTGACATCAGTAATTTCTTGCTTCATTTCATCCACACTTTGACTATATTGGAGAGCTTGAATCTTGTGCAGTTGTAGAGCTTCAAGATGTGCTGTAAGTAACTTTTTAGTGCTGGCACTTGTGGATCCATGAATGGCTGATTGGGTGTCATGAATAAGCTTGAATAATGTGGATTGGAGATGTGAATATGAACACTCTTTGGTTAGCATCCAGGAAGTAATGTCTGCATCTCCCCCAATGCTCATGCTGTCATCCTCATCATCCCCACTATCATCCCCAAAAGAGTCTTCAGCCAGTTCAAACTCACTTCCAGTTATACATGGCATAGTAGTGATTGCATCATTGGCCCTTTGAATTGATTCAGTTGTATGCACCAAGTTGAGCATCTTTTCTGCAGCCACATTGTCCTGTTCAGCTAGAACTTGGTATGCTGACACAGGGTGAGTAAATGCTTCAACTTCAAAAGAGATAGAGTCTAAAACAACTTGATATTCTTGCTGAATTAGTTGTCTCTTGTCAGCTTCATTGACATCCATTAACTCACTTACAATGGGCTCTTCCCATTCAAATGTACATGCTTTTCTCTCAATTTCTCTCTATTTTTGCATCAAGGGCTCCCCTTGGCATCCCACCCTCACCTTCACCATCTAAGGTGGGACTCCTCTCACTCTCTTTTTCTAGGCTGGAAGAAATAGCCTGCATGTTTTCTCTCTTTTCCTCTCCTTTTGCCTGGGAGCAACCCAGCCTCTCACTCATTTCACTCCCTTCCCTCAGTCCTAAGAGTGATTGCACAAGTACTAACTCATCTACACTGGTAACAATAATTGAAATTTCAGTGTGTGTAGAGAGTACTGACAGATGAGGAACATCCATCGGGATAGTAGTTAGGCTAGCCGACGGATGACTGCTGTAAGCTGTTAGGCACATCCATCGGAATACAATCACTAGCCGACGGATGAACAATATCCACCGGGATAGAAGAAATGAGTGAGTTTGGAGTAGAGACTATTGTAGACTCTGTGCAGATTGATGAAAATTTAGTCACAGATATCTCAATGGATCCTGAAAGAATTGGAAAGTGAGCCAACAAATCATCTAAAATATGATGCTCACTTGCATTAGATTTTGGCTTCCCCAACAAAGTTAAAGAAAGGGAATCAGGAATTGATGTGTTTATCATATCCACATCCAGAGAAATTGTGGGAGAGTTTGGTGTTCGAGGTGCTTCTATCACTAAAGATTTTGGTTGTGACTCCACATTTATTGGAGCCACATCAAGCTGAATTTGAGATGGTGCAGTGACTGAGTCTTTTGCTCCAGTTTGCACTGTGTGTGTTCCCTGTGCATCCCCAAGGATTTTAGATCTTTTCTTTCTGGCATAGGTTTGAGGTGAACTTGTGTCCCATGCCCTATTGGTCTGTGCTCCTGGTTGAGAGCTTGTTTCAATAGTAACATCCTTTTGGGAGGATGAAACTAGAGTTGTGCTAATTTTCTTATTAATCACCACAGTTTGTTGGAAAACTGTGGTGTGGCTAGGCTTGGGTGCACTCACCTCTCCAACCTTATCCTTAGGGTTTATTCGATTTTCACCCTGTCCCTCACCCAACTCACTACCCTGCACACTCCCCTCTTTAGGTTTGGTAGATTTTGCAACTGGTTTCTTTTGAGAGAAACCAGAGGGGGCTTTCTTTGTTTTGGATTTTGAAGATTTTGATTTGGTAGCTTGGGTAAGCATCTGTTGGGTCATTGACACAGATGCCATAGCTACACTTGAAGACAAAGAAATTTGTGAGGTTGGAAGAGTAGTGACGGTGGTGCTTACCTCACTTACCTGAGGGCCCTCCATGATTGGAAAGTAGAAGAGGAGAACCTTTTTTTGGTGACTTGCTCTGTTGAGATCTGCAATAATTCTTCTCTCTTGAACTCAACAATTCAGTTTGTTGGTTGGGTTCTCAATGGTAATATTCTCAATAAGATGGTTAGCAAGCATAATAAAGAATCTAGCATAATAGACACTTTTACCTTTCTTATTAATTTCCCCTAACTTATAACCTAACTCAAATATGATCATGTCACTAAAATTAAAGTACTTATCGGGTTCTAGCATATAAAGCATGTTTAGTATGGAAATATTAACAAAATCAAAATTACTCACTTTATCAGAAAACACTTTGGTAACTACATCACACAAATAACTCCACTCTTTTCTAAGACCTAGCCTCTTAATCTCACTTAACTTAGAGGTAGAGAGAGCATATCTAATAGAAATAAGCATAGCAACTAAATTAGCATTTGTGTGTGGAACAGTAGTGGTGTTATCTGGAAATTTAAAGCATGCTTTGATAATGTCCCTATTAATGCAGAAATGCTTACCTTTAATGGTGAGAGTGATGGTTTTGTCTGAAGACTAGTACACAGCAGTTATCCACATCTCCTCCACAATTTCACAGTAGATTATGGGTGATTCCGGCATAGCGTAATTGAGTTTGCAATTTTTCACAAAATCCATTATTTTGTGAAAGTCTTCAGATTATGGAATTTTCTTGTTCACAAGAGCTACGAAATTGTTCTTTTCATAGATGAATCCAGACTGAGACATGATTTTTACAACCGGTGCCATTATTAAAGTAGAGAAATTTGCAGAGAGAGAGAGAGTATTAGCTTTGGAGAAGAAGAGAGTTAGAGCAATTGATTTGAGAATGATAAAAGAATAGAATATAAATGATTTTTGCTTTTATACTATCTCAGAAATAAACTGTCAAAAGTAATAAAGTAAAATAAAGTAACCAATCAAAATAGCCCAAAATAGCCGTTTAACATAAATAAACTGTCAAAATTCTGTCAATTATCCGTCGTTTTATACTTACAGACTGTAAGTATGTCCGATGGATAATGTTTAGAGTTCCAACGGCTAAGATTGAGACAATTCGACGGATGAGAATAAGACATTTATCCGTCGGGCATATAAAATAATCCAGAAAAGTAATTGATTTTTATAAAGAAATTCTATTCCGGCGGATGATCAAACTCGATGGATAATGAGCATCCGTCGGGATGTAAATTTTGACTTAGCCAAAATTTCATCCAAAACAGAAAAATCAAATAAATTTCTGGCTGCATTAAGACTTAAAAAAATATCTGAAATAATTCAAGAATAATTTAGCATACCTAACTCACTTACCAACCTAGAAAAGGTGGATTCATCAAGTGGCTTGGTAAATATATCTGCAAGCTGCTTTTCACTTGGAACAAAATGAAGTTCCACAGTACCTTCATCACATGTTCCCTAATGAAGTGGTACTTGATGTCTATGTATTTTGTTCTTGAATGCTGAACTGGATTTTCAGTGATGGCAATTGCACTTGTGTTATCACAGAAAATACGATTTCTGTCAACTTGTAGACCATAGTCCAACAATTGGTTTTTCATCCACAAAATCTGTGCACAGCAACTACCAGCAGCAATATATTCAGCTTCAACTGTAGAAGTAGAAACTGAATTTTACTTTTTACTGAACCAGGACACAATCTTGTTCCCTAGAAATTAACAGGTTCCTGTTGTACTTTTTCTATCAATTTCACAACCTGCATAATCTGCATTTGAATAACCAGTTAGATCAAAACCAGAATCTCTATGGTACCAAGTGCCAAGTTTTGGTGTTCCCTTGAGATATCTGAAAATTCTCTTAAAACCTACTAAGTGAGATTCTCTAGGATAAGCCTGAAATCTAGCACAAAGACAAGTAGCAAATATTATATCTGGCCTACTAGCTGTTAAGAACAGAAGTGAACCAACCATGTCCCTATAGCTTGAAATATCCACAGATTTTTCAGTAGTGTTTAATTCAAGTTTAGTTGTAGTGGCCATGGGAGTTTTTGCAGATGTACAATCCATTAGATCAAGATTCTTTAAGAGATCATAAATATATTTGGTTTGACTAATAAATATTCCATCACTAACTTGCTTAACTTGTAAACCAAGAAAGTAAGTTAGTTCTCCCATCATGCTCATTTCATACTTTGCATCAATTTGGCAAACTTTTTGCAAAGTTTTTCATCTGTGGAGCCAAATATAATATCATCTACATAAATTTGAACAAGTATACTAGAGCCATTAATATTTCTAAAAAATGAAGTTTTATCAACAGTACCTCTTGTGAAGTGATTTTCCAAAAGAAATTTTGATAAAGTGTCATACCAGGCTCTAGGTGTTTGCTTCAATCCATAAAGTGCTTTCAAAAGATAGTAGACATATTCTGGAAAATTTGGATCTTCAAAACCAGGAGGTTGACTGACATAAACTTCCTCCTCCAAATCTCCATTCAGAAAGGCACTTTTGACATCCATTTGATAGACCTTGAAATTGGCATGGGCTGCATAGGCTAAGAAAATTATGATGGCTTCAAGTCTTGTAACAGGACCAAAAGTTTCATCAAAATCTATTCTTTCTTGTGGACAGTAGCCCTTAGCAACCAATCTAGCTTTGTTCCTGACCACTATGCCATTTTCATCCATCTTATTTCTAAATACCCACTTGGTGTCAATTGAATTCTTTCCTTTAGGTTTGGGTACCAGCTTCCATACCTTGTTCCTTTCAAATTGGTTAAGCTCCTCCTGCATAGCTAAAACCCAATCAGGATCCAACAAAGCTTCTTCTACCTTCTTTGGTTCTTCCTTGGAAAGAAAGCTGCTATATAGACATTCTTCTTGAGTTGCTTTCCTTATTTGAACTTTAGAAGATGCATCACCAATGATGAGCTCAAAAGGGTGATCTCTAGTCCATTTTCTTTGTTGAGGTAGATTAGCTCTAGATGAAGAGGCCTCATTGTTGTCTTGATGTGTGACTGAATTTTGATTAAGAGAAACTCCCCCTGAGTTTGTGAAACTTTGATTTGAGAAAGGGGTGCTATCTGTAGGTGATATGTTTTGACTTTCAGCTTCTCTCATTGTTCCGACGGATGATGCACTTTGTATCTCGACGGATGAAGCAGATTGTCTACCGACGGATGAAGCATTCTGTAACTCGACAGATGTTGAATTATGTGCTTCATTAGTTGTATATTTTTCTGTATTATCCTTAGCCAATGTCTCTTAATCACTTTCATCATCAATGTCATCACTAACCATTTCCACATTATCAAACTTGAGGCTTTCATGGAAATCTCCATCTTGCAGCCCTTCAATCTTTTCCAACAGCATATCCAACAAAGATTCATTCATCTGCTTTAGCATCAAACTTTCCATGTTGGTCAGTTTGATTCCTTAGATATAACATTTGCAGCCAAAGACATGAAGAAAGTTTAGAGTTGGCTTCCTATTCTTGAACAATTGGTAGGGTGTCATGCACTTTGCTTGATTAACTAAAGAGATGTTTTGAGTATAGCAGGCAGTATTCACAGCTTCAGCCCAAAAATATGTTGGTAACTTTGATTCTTCAAGCATTGTCCTTGCAGCTTCAATAAGGGATCTGTTCTTCCTTTCCACTACTCTATTTTGTTGTGGAGTTCTTGCTGCAGAAAATTCATGCATAATCCCATTCTCTTCACAAAATGATCTCATCACAGAATTCTTGAACTCAGTTCCATTGTCACTCTTGATTCTTCTTACTTTAAATTCAGGATGATTGTTGACTTGCCTTATGTGATTGATGATGATTTCACTAGCTTCATATTTGGACTTTAGATAATATGTCCAAGAGAACTTTGAGAAATCATCCACAATTACCAGGCAAAATCTTTTTGTTGAGATGGACAACACATTGACTGGTCCAAACAAATCCATGTGCAATAATTGTAAAGGTTCTTCAATTGTTGAATCAAGCTTCTTTCTGAATGATGCTTTGATCTACTTTTCTTTCTGACAGGAATCACACAATCCATCGTTAGTAAACTCTACTTGAGGAATACCTCTAACCAGTTCTTTCTTGACAAGTTCATTCATGGTCTTGAAGTTTAGATGAGACAGTTTCTTGTGCCATAGCCAGCTTTCATCTTGACTTGTTTTTACTGAGAAGACAAGTTACTGATTCTGCATTTGATGAGTTGAAGTCAGCTAAGTACACATTTCCTTTTCTCACTCCAGTGAGAACCACTTTGTTGCTCTTTTTGTTTGTCATAACACATGCTTCTGAATTGAAAGTAATTGAGTTGCCCTTATCACAAAGCTGGCTGATACTCAACAAATTATGCTTGAGACCATCCACTAGGGCAACCTCTTTAATGATGACATTATCTTTTGAAATCAAGCCATATTCCACAGTATAACCTTTGTTGTCATCTCCAAAAGTAATACTTGGGCTAGCTCTTTCCTTGAACTCAGTGAGCATGGTAGAATCTCCAGTCATGTGCCTTGAGCAACCACAATCCAGATACCAAAGATTCTTTCTATTTCCCTGCACACTTCAAAATTAAATCAAGTTGATTTTGGTTCTCAAGTTTCCTTGGGTCCTGCCTTGTTAGCTTTCTTCTTTGGTTTCTTAGATTTGATCTCATTTGACTTGGGAATGTCAGATTCATCCTTAGTCATTTGAGTTGGACCTTTGAAACCAATCATTAAAACATAATTATCATGCACATTTTGATTAACAGGAAAAGGCATGCTATTTGCAAACATGTTATTCCAATAAGGCATGCTAAATGGCATTTGAGGCATACTAAATGCAGCATAATAAGGATTAGGTGCAAATGGCATATTAGCAAATTGTGCATTCATATTCTGAGCAGACATAGCATTCATAGGCATGGTAGGCATGGCAGTAATGTTGGCAAAAGAAGAGGGTGCAGACATGGGAGTAGGCATGACAAGCTTGCAATTAACAGACATATGATTAACACTACCAAACTTAACACAGATTTTTCTTGGTGCATATTTATCAGGTGTGTAGTTGTTATATTTGTTAATTTCTACTTTCCCATTTCTATTATTTTTCTTTTTAGATTCTGTTTTAACCTCAATCTTTTCTAATCTGTCATTCAATTGTTTGATAGACAGATGACCAACATTTACTTTCTTTTCTTTTCTGACTTGACTTGATTCTCCTGGAATAAAGTTCTTAGAAACTGATCCATATTTCTCATTCAACTTAGCTAGCTTAGCTTTGCTAACTGGTTTACTCATAACCGACGGATGTGGTTCCTTGTCACTCGACGAATAATCCTTTTGATTATCTGACAGATGATTTTCATCATCCGTCGAGTCCATATATGTCAACAATCCTTCAACCAAATTGGACTCAAGCTTCTCTTTACTCTTCTTCCAGGCTGCATCACAAAAGAACTCAATACCTTGAACTTTAGTGATTTGAGCATGAACATCTCTAGATGATTTCCATGTCTTAATCAGTTTATGTTCTCGTTCAAGCTGCTTCCTTAAAATCTCTTCTTTATTCAAGGACTCGGTTAATTCATCCTTAGCAATCTTACACTCAATTCTCAATTTTTCAAATTCAATAAATTGAGACTCTAGCACATTATTCCTCTCACTTAAAAACAAATTGTTTTATTTAATTTTAGTATTTTCCTTAGTGAGGGACTTAAGTGTAACACGCAGGTGATATAATTCTGTGGATATGTCATTTATTGCACCATTACACTCAGCTTTAGATAAATGTGCTAGGTTAGTGGTGATTACCTGATTGCTTGAAGAGCTTGTTTCTGTTTCATCATATTTGACCATTAGGGCTAGATTGACATAGCTTATTTCTTCATCTTCATCCAATCCATCTGCAGCCCAGTCATTCTCTTGTGTGATGAAAGCCCTTTCCTTTTGTTTGAGCAACTCAAAGTATTTCTGTTTATAATCAATAGGCTCAAACTTCATTTTGCTGGAATCAGACTTTCTACATTCACTAGCAAAATGACCAGCCAAGGCACATTTGAAATACTTGAATTTTGGCTTATCAACCATGTTTCTGTTTGGCTTAGTTGTTCCAAAATTCTTCTTGAATTTGAGCTTGGAAAATCTTCTAGATAAGAATGCTAGATGTTCATCAATATCATCCATGTCATTTTGGCTCAATTGATCTTCATTTTCAGCTACTAACCCTTTACCCTTGCTTTCACAGACCTTTGATGTAGACTCAATAACTTCCACCTTCATCTCTTTTTCCTTCTCTAACTCAGCAACAAGTGTTAGGGACCCCCCTTTATTTCTTCATTTCTCCATCCTTTCATCTTGCTCTATTTCAAGCTCATAGGTTTTCCGGATGCCATACAGTCTCTCCAAGGTGAACTTCTTGTAATCCTGTGAATTTCTCAATGAGACTGTCATTGGCTTCCACTTCTTTGGAAGAGATCTAAGGAACTTAAGGTTAGAGTCTTTTGTTTGATAGACTCTTCTATGCAACTTCAGAACATTTAGTAGCATTTTGAAATCTACTAAATATATCAGTGAGAGACTCACTCTCTTCACAGTGGAAATGCTCATATTGCTGAATCAGTAGCTGCATCTTGCTCTCCCTTACTTGCTCAGTACCATCACAAATAATTTGTATTGTGTCCCAAACCTCTTTGGCTGTTTTACAATTAATGATGTTATCAAACATATCACCATCAACTCCATTGAACAGTATATTCATGGCCTTTTTATCTTTCCTGACTTGCTGGGTCTGACCATTCATGCCTAGGTTTTGGAACAGATGGCTCATTGCCAGTTGCAGCTCTCATTGGTACATGAGGACCTCTCTCTATGCAGTCCACATAGGCCTCATCTTGGGAAATAAGATGTAGGTGCATCTTCACCTTCCAGTGGGGATAATTATCTTTGTGCAGAAATGGAATTTTAACTCCAACATCCTTTTTGTTCATCTTGTTGTTTGTTGTGATACTTTGTCACCATTTTTCTTTATTAATAAATTTTTTAAGTGATACTTTGTTTTCACTTATTTTTAAATTCCATCACATTTTGTTTTTTTTTGTTTTTATGATTCATGGTGTAACTTTAGTTGTAATATTTTTATCCTTTTTGATTCCTATATGACTTATAATTCTATATGTATTATTTTTACCTGTTTTTTCTTATTAATAAACGAAACATATTCCCTTATTTTTTAGTTAAACCACCTTTTGGTTTCACCTTTTATAACTCCAAGTGTACTATTTTTATCCCTTTTTATTCCTATATGACTTATAATTGTATATGTATTATTTTTACTCATTTTTAAATTTTTTATAAGCCATAATTTTTTATTATTTTTATAGGTTTGAATCCTATTTTTAATTATATTTTAAAATAAATAAGTTCATAAATTGGCTCAACTAAATAGGTTCTGAGAAATATAAATCACGACCAAGTAAATACGCCATATGTTTAAATTGAAATTTTTTAATTTAGAATTTTTAAATTTATTGGTAGAATTCCATTTTAATAAAATGGTATGAATATTATAAAAAATTATATTTTCGTTTCACCACTAAAAAATAATAAAATTGTTCAAACCGTAATATGATTACAATTCTATTTTCGTAGAACTCCAAATTATTTCTTGATAGGGTACTTGGTTTTATCTTAGTACGGTTACGCCGTATTTTGGTTTCACATTGTTCTCTTTCATGTAGAGTTGTATGTTGTTTTTTAACTAAATATAGATTGGAATCATATTATAATTACGATATTTCTATTTTCGTAGAATTTTTTTTATTTTTTATTAAAATAATAAAATGGAATCATTTAAACAATGTTATTATTCATCTTTTAAGGGATATTTTGGTTTCACCTCTTCTCGATTTTACGAACTTTTGGTTTCACCCTTTTTTAAATCTTGATATAGCTCTAAATATACCATTTTTATTCTTTTTTATTCATATATGACTTATAATTTTATATGTAATGCTTTATCCATTTTGTGATTCGTATATACCACATATTTATATTATTTTTATATAAACAAAATCGTATATACATTGTAATTTATAAATTCATACCTACAGAATGCTATTTTAGCACCAATTACAAATTTATACATACATAATGAATATTTTATCATAAAAAATTATGCAATCACAAACTATATTAAAGTTTTTATGTAAAATATTAGTTATGTCTTTTTGAACAATCGATACATAATAACGTTGAGTTTGTGGTTATAATAAGATTTGAATTAATGAAAGCTACATATAATTTAAAAATGAAAATTGAAATAATCGTACAATTTTATTTATTATATATTTTAATAAAAAAATTAAAATAAAATTTTATAATCATTATTAAATATTAATATTTTGATCTCGGTCCTTACTTCGCACAGGTTATCTACTGGTATTTATAAAGGTTATTAATGCCCATGATTGATATACATGTTCTCTTGTCACCATATATGTTAGAAACCTTAGTCCTAAGATTATGGTGATGTTGACACCATGATTGACTGCAGTGCCATCCACTGTACTATCAAGAATTTAAGCATTAGAAGAAGAAATGTTTGGTTTTAATTGGTAACTGACTCTTTCTAGTATGATGTTTAAGAAAAAATTTGGGACTCCGGCAAAACTGGGAATTCAGGATGACATCGAAAAGGATCGTGTAGCTTGATCGGGTATGTAATTTCCAAATTGAAGTTTGTTACTACCTTATTACAATAACTTGAAAATTTTCACTTATCAGGTTTTTTTCATTATTATGTTTTGCTACTTGTATTCTGTCATACGGTCTTTGTTCTGGTTATTTATCTGGGGTAAAGAATTGTGATGCGATTATTAGTTTCTCAAAGTTTATACGGTTATATTGTAGGTTGATAATAGTTTAAAGTTTATACGGTTATATTGTAGGTCGATAATAATTACCGCACATCATATTCTACAATATCATATTTGTCTCAGATAGTCAAGTGTTTGAGTCTAAAAAGTAATCAAATTACAGGTATGTAGGCAGCATGCAGGAAAAAAAAACAAGAAGAGTCTCGTGTACCATGGAGATTCTCAAAAGGCAGAAGCAGCAAAATACTATGAGGGTTCTCAAAAGAGGCGTTCAGTTGCTAGCAAGAAAAATGGAGGTTCTCGAAAGGAGGCTCAACTACTATTTTTTTGGATGAGTTAAAAACCATGGAGATCCATCAACTCTCTGGGTATCTCTCTAGTGAGGTTCATTGATAATTTCCATTGATTTATCAAATAACAACATGAGAGAAGACTGAAGAAGTCCTAAAGAGTTTATGGCTCCATGGTTTAGTGATTTTCTTTTGAGTAATGCTAGGTGTACAGAAACGCCTACAGAGAAGTTGTACAGAATGAGGTGGCAGTGCCACCTAAACACCGCATTAAAACCACTTTCAGCCACCATCTATTCTTAGAATTTATATTTCTTGATCTCTCACAGTCCTATTCCACGAAGTCTGTCATATTAAAACTTTTATTGATAATTTATCTGGAAGAATACCTGCCGGAAGTTAGCATCAGAGTATCAGACCCTTGACGATCCTCAATCTGTACTGGCAAAGATCAATTATGTAGCCAATCTTTTGAATATGTATTTATATATTATGTTTTCCGTTTACTGAATGGTGCCTCATGTATTATAAATAAAATAATACTGGTGCTAATTGCATATTTATATGTCGAATAAGTATGTTCGTAACATAAAGAGGAAGAACTCAAATGTACGACACAGCACTTCCAGTTTACCACTACAAAATCTAGTTCGCGTCTTCTCTGGCATATCTTCAAGACAGCTACAGTGGGTCACTCAACAGGCATTTATCGACAAGGTGCTGCTTGTTTCTATTGGAGAACTGCATCAGACTTTGAACATCTATTATGTATTCAGATTAATTTTATTTTAATTTAAAAATTATAAGTAACCAACACCACAATCTTTAGAACTATCAAGTTGGAGAGAACATAAAATCTATAAACCAATAAGGAGTCTGGTTTTTTTCAGAGATGAAATTTGAACACAAACACTCATGCACGGGGGCAAATTTAACCGGTTCCATCAGTTACTATATTTATGTGTTGTTATACCCAAAATTAGGTATTGAATTAACTCGGGTCAAATGCGGATTACGTGCGGTCAAACCCGGTATTGCGTTGTAGAAGATTAGGACGCGTCCCGGCACAGAGGACGCGTCCCGGCACAGAGGACGCGTCCCGGCACAGAGAAGATGTGTTATAGTCTGGTAATGACGAAGCATGGGAGTGCGTGATCAGTGTAGGACGCGCCCAAGCTATGTGGACGCGTCAACCATGGTTAGAGTACTTGGCAAACGTGGTCCTGTGGCAATGGACGAGGACGCGTCTGTCTTGATCATGACGCACCCTAATAAGTGGAATGCTGTGCATGATGGTTTTTGAGGAGACGGTGCAAGTTTTATGAGGGTGAGGACGCGCCCAATGTGTTAGGACGCGTCCTGTGATTGGTCTATATGTTCTCAATGGTGACTTCAGGACAAAGCTTGCATGGAGAGGAGCAATGGAGGTTATTTTTACTAATGTATTTGTTGCAGGTACTCTTTGAAGAATTCCTTCCTTGAGACGGTCAAGGAGGGGGATGTCCGTGAAAAGCTTGAAGGCCTACAGGGGTATGCCTGATGTTTGAAGACCTCCTCCTGTATTCAACGGGTGTCCTCGTTGGGGATGTGGGGTTAACTTTGGTGTGTGCTTTGGGAACTCTGTTCTTGTATTCAACGGGTGTCCTCGTTGGAGAACTTTGGAGTTATCCTGCACTTTGCACCCAAGAGCTTGAGATCACCTGTCCTGTTATCTGGTGGGTTATCCTCATTCGGGGGACAGGGATGCGTCCGGAATTTGGGGTGAACCGTGGCTATACCTGCGTCCGTAAATCAAGGGAGATAGCGGTAGCGGAGTGTTATCCTTGCGCAGGGAGATGCATTATCCGTGAAGTCCTGCGATTACGGACGAGCCTTAGGCCTTCGCGGTTGGGCTTCATAGTTGGACATTCCTAAAGCTAGCAGAAGACGGACTTCGGATGGGCTTCTACCGAGCCTAGGAATAAGAAGTCTAAGCCCATTAGATTTCTTGTTCTACAAGAACTACGTCAGGCTTGATCCCTATATAAAGGGTACGTAGTTATATTGAGAGGGTAAGAAGTTGAGAGCTGATAAGAGAGCCACCACTTACTCTGATCAATCTCAGCCTAAAACAACCACAAACCACCACGCACCGCTTGATTTTTCGGCAAAGAACCACCGTCACAGATCTTAGTTCCGGCGAGAAACCTCAATCTTTGTTGTTACCAGATTCCTACGTCAACAAATTGGCGCTAGAAGGAGGGGCTGCTAATTAAGGTCGTAATCTTAGGAGGAAAAGATGTCTTATAATCGTGATGGAAGTTCTTATAATGGAAGTGACAGTAGATCTGAAGGAGAAGGCGGGGGAGGCTACACTCGCCATGAAACCTACGTTCCCAGAAACATGGCGGATCCACCAAGAGCTCCGGATGTGGGGGGAACACCTCCAGTTCTCATCAGCAACACTGATATCTTGGAGCAGTTGTATCGCATGGGGGATACTCTTAATAGTTTTCACTCAAGACTGAACACGGTGGAGCGTCGGAGAACGAGGAGAGGTCGTCGTTTTCCCCGTCACGTCCATGCCGTGGGGAAGGCACCGGTAGTTGAAGGAGATACCCAGGGCAGCGGGGAAAACCCGTGAATCACTCTGCGGCGCTTGGAATATTCTGATGATGTAGAGCCTATTGTGGAGCTTGTCGATGAGGACACTGATGGTAGGGAAAGGCCTCACCTTGGTAACCAGGTGGTGCCACACCAACATAGGTCTGGGCGTACGATGGACGAGCGTCGTCGTGCGGAGAACACTCAAAATCAAGATGAGGAAGTAAGGGATCTTTCAACCTTGAAAAGAAGGCTTGGCATAAGGTTGGAAGATGACGATTTGAGGATGTTACTGGTAGAATGGCAAAAGGAAGGAATTGCTGGAGAAGCGAGGCCCCGTGACACAACGCGTGTGCCCCTGCATTCCAAAGGGATGACAGGGAGCGACACCGCGAGCACGAGCGTGCCCCTCCGCAAGGAAGGCCCGGGAATTACTACCGGGGATATCAGAGGAATGGACGAGGAAGGATGGGATACCAATACGGAAGAACACCCTACAATGGTCGAACTCAAGTAAAAGTCCTCATAACCAGTGCTACGGGTAATGGCTCACAGTGCTACGGGTAATGGCTCCAGGGCGCGTCCTCATAACCAGGACGGTGGTCGAATTCAAGTAAGAGTGCAGAATAATGATGAAATTCCACGACACGGTCAAGAGGAACCTCGCGTGCGGGAAAATGTTCAAAACCAAGATGGTAACATGCCACAGCCGCAGCCTCAGGGCGAGGGGCGGCAAGATCCACCGTTACACCCGGGGGGTAATCAAGGGGAGCTACAACAGGTCACAGAGCAACCCCAACAACCTAATGTTCAAACCATTCCTGGAGTAGGGACATTTAATGTGAACGATCTCAAGAGGTTGCTCAACCATCTTGAGGGAGAAAGAGTAACGGCGACTGCGCAAGCTCCTTCTCCTTTTGCTGCTGTTGTGAGAGAGGCGCAATTGCCTGCAAGATACAGGAACACAACCAATGACTTGCATTTTCATGGGAATTCTGATCCTGTGGAATTCCTGGGGCGCTTTAACATTGAAATGGATGTATATCAAGTACCTAATTTGGCTCGATGTCGTCTCCTAGCTGCCACTTTTAGAGAAGGCGCTCAGCAGTGGTTCCAAAAACTTGGTCCAGGTGTGATCACATCCTGGGAACAGATGAAAACTTTGTTTTTGACTCAATTTCAAGCCGCAGTGAAGTACACACCACCAATTACCACACTGGCTAATGTGAAACAGAAGGAAGAAGAAAGTTTAACTTCATACTTCAAAAGGTTCAATGCAGAATCCACTTTGGTAAGGGGTGCAACTGATGAAATGCTGAAAATACTTCTTATAGCTGGATTGCATGTGGGAACGGATTTCTGGAAGCACCTGCAAGGGAAGGACCCTGTGTCATTAGCTGATGTGTTTGTGCATGCGGAATCATTCAAAGCAATTGAACAGTCGCTTGCAGAGATAAAAAAGAATGGCAACACCCATAACTCCAAGAGGCGATCCAAGAGAAGGGATAGATCCTTGAGCCCAGATTATCGGCGGAATGCCAGAAGCTCTAATAGAGTGTACACCGTGAACACGCGGAGAGAATGGAGCCCGCCATCGAACTATGAGAGAAAGGTCAGCAATTATACACCGCCGGCGGCATCTATTGATCATATCTTTGAGGTAAATAAGGATAGAGGAATATTCAAGAAGCCCGGCCGTCTAACTTCAAGGCAGAGTAGAGACAAAAAGAAGTATTGTGATTATCATGAGTCTACCGGCCATGACACCCACGAGTATCGTCACCTAAAAGATGAAATTGAGGAATTGATCAAGGCTGGGTACCTGGGAGAATGGATTGACAAGGTGAAACGACACAGGGGAAGCGATGACAAGGGTAAGGATGAAAGACAGCCCCCGCGGGCGGAAGATGTTGAAAAAACAGCAGAAGTTAAGTTTCAGAGGGCTGGCAGTATCAGGGCGATTTTTGGAGGACACCCTTTTGTTGGTGATAGTAATCGAGCATTAGAAAGAAACGCGCGAGAGGCGTGACATCCGCCGCTCACCAACATTCACAACTTGGAAGACAGACCTCCGAAGATTTTTAAGGGAGAGTCCGCTGACATTACATTCAAGGAAAAAGAATCAAGGTGGGTGCATCATCCCCACAACGATGCGCTGGTGATTACCATGCTTATTGGGGCAATGAATGTACATCGAGTCTTCTTGGATAATGGGAGTTCTGCGAACATCTTGTATTACAGCACATACAAAAAATTGGGTTTCCCGGATAGCGACATGTATTTTGAAGATGCACACGTCTATGACTTTACTGGAGAAGCAGTGAGAGTTATGGGTTCGGTTAGGCTTCCCGTCACACTCGGTGAAGGAGCTTTGTCGGTCACTCAAATGATAGATTTCAAAGTGCTGGATCAGGATTCTGCGCACAATGTGTTAGTCGACAGACCTTGGTTACGAGCGTTTAGGGTGATAACTTCGATACATCACTTGATGATAAAGTTCCCAACACCAAATATAGTAGGCAGTCTGAGAGGGTCGCAGTACGAGTCACGCGAATGTTATCACAAGGCTGTTAAAGAATTCCGCAGGAGAAGGTACGAGGGAAAAGGTCTCCTATTTAAGGGTGCGGAGGACATTCATACAAAACCAAGCGGAGAAGTTCATGCCCACTATTTCGTAGAAGGCCCCGAAGAGGAAGAAACCTATGTCACTGGGAACTTTGTTTTGACGATGGGGAGTGTTTCGAGGATCCGTAGCGTGGAAGAAGTTGTGGTGAACCATGCAGAGGAGATCATGCAGAAAGAGGTTAACGGGGAGAAATTGGAAGGAAGAAGTGAGATTTTGCAAGTTCTTGGAAATAACTTCAAAGTGGATGCTCCTCAAAGGGAGGACGCGCCCTTGAAGAATAAAAATGGAATTGAGGTTGATGCTCCTCCAAATGAGGTAGATGTTCCCACTCATGGGGACGCGTCCTCAGATGCAAAAGTGGAAGTCGAGGACCCCTGAGACTTTGATTTCGATTTGGATCCCAGGATCCCTATGCCCGCCGAAAAGACGGGACCGGCCGAAGACACAATATCTATTCTGGTTGACAAAGATGACCCGAAGATTTTGAAAGTGGGATCCCAGCTAGATGATGAAATGAGGGGAAGTCTTACCCGCTTCTTAATTGCAAATCTTGATGTCTTCGCATGGAGTCATTCAGACATGGTGGGAATTGACCCAGAGGTAATGTGTCACCGGTTGAACATCTTCCCGAATTGTACGGGCATACGTCAAAAACGCCGCCCGGTGAGCGGGGAAAGGGCGATAGCATTAAAAGAAGAAGTAGACCGGTTGTTGGAGGTGGGACTAATCAAAGAATCATTCTACCCCGAATGGCTTGCAAATCCAGTGCTTGTGAAAAAGTCGAACGGGAAGTGGAGGACATGTGTGGATTTCACAAATCTGAATAAGGCCTGTCCAAAGGATAGCTTCGCGCTCCCAAGAATTGATCAGTTGGTTAACACGACAGCAGGGCATGCATTGCTGAGTTTTATGGATGCATACTCCGGTTACAATCAAATTCCGATGTATGGCCCTGATCAAGAATATAAATCCTTCATCACTGACAGGGGGTTATACTGTTACATAGGAATGCCATTTGGTTTAATCAATGCTGACGCAACCTACCAGCGGTTGGTAAACATGATGTTCAAAAACCAAATTGGGAGAACCATGGAGGTGTACGTGGATGATATGCTGGTAAAGTCCAAGGTGGCGAATGATCATATCAGACACTTGATGAAAATGTTTAACATTCTAAGGAGGTTTCGCATGAAGCTGAACCCGTAAAAGTGTGTGTTCGGTGTAGAGTCGGGCAAGTTTCTCGGGTTCATCGTCAACCATAGGGGAATTGAGACCAACCCCGCAAAGATCAAGGCACTGTTAGATATGAAATCACCCACCAATATGAAACAAGTGCAAAGTTTAACTGGGAGGATTGCCGCGCTAAATCGGTTTATTTCCAAATCTTCTGACAGATGCAAAGAATTCTTCAAGGAGATTAAGTTAGCAGGGAAAGACTTTGTATGGACACCAGAATGCGAAAAGGATTTCAGAAGGATCAAGGAGCAACTGGGAAACCCTCCCATGCTGTCAAAACCGTTAGATGAAAAATCTCTGGTAATGTACCTCGCAGTGTCTGGGTATTCAATCAGCGCAGTTCTGGTAAGAGAGGAAGATGGGAAGCAGTCACCAGTGTACTACGTGAGCAACCGGTTGCATGACGCCGAAACTCGCTACACAAGCATGGAGAAGTTGGTTTATGCCCTGATTCTTGCATCAAGAAAGTTGTGGCCGTATTTTCAGGCCCATAGAATTGAAGTTCGTACGGCATACCCACTACGATAAGTCCTTCATAGACCAGAGTCATCAGGGAGAATGCTGAAGTGGGCTATGGAGTTGAGACAGTTTAATTTGGAATATGTGCCCCGGACAGCGATTAAAGGGCAAGCCTTAGCTGATTTCTTGTTGGAATTTGAGTCTAAGGTTGATAACAAAGCTTTGGTGATGCTACATCCACCTCATGTTGAGGAATCTTTGGAGGAGTTTCCACATCCCTGGTGGATCTTGCATGTGGATGGGGAAGTTAACAATGGAGGAGCAGGTGCGGGTATAGTACTCGTGTCTCCAGAAGGCCACCATCTGATGAGCGCAATTTATTTCAAGTTTTATGCAACAAATAATGATACGGAATATGAAGCGTTGATTAATGGCCTAAAGATTGCTTTGGAAATGGGGGTGCGAAACCTAATTGCGAGGAGTGACTCAGAGCTGGTGGTGAATCAGGTGAACGGGGGATTTCAAGCGCGAGGCCCACGAACAGAATTATACTTGAGATGCACACAGCGCCTGATTGGAATGTTCAAAGAAGTTAGGTTGGAATGTGTTCCATGGGAGAAGAACAGTAACACGAATGCTCTAGCAAAAATGGGGTCGCAACAAGAGACTGTGTTGTTAGGATCCATCCCCTTGAAATCCAGGAGATTCCTAGTATCCCAGAGATAGAAATTATGCAAGTGGATGAGGCTCCCAAGGAAACATGGATGACGACCATTATGGCCTACATTCACAAGGAAACACTCCCCAAGGATAAGTTCAAGGCTCGTCGACTCCGCTATCAGGCTGCAAGGTATGTGATATATGACGAAGTTCTGTACAAGAGAGGGTTCAATCAACCGCTTCTTAGATGTGTTGATGAAGAAGAAGGAAATTACATCATAAGGGAAGTACATGAGGGAATCTGTGGCAATCACTCGGGGGGTAGCTCGTTGGCGATGAAAGTTTTACGCCAAGGGTATTATTGGCCTACAATGAGAGAGGATGCTACAAATTTTGTCAGGGCATGCGATCGCTGTCAGCGCTTTGCAAACTACTCGTCTATGTCGGCGACGCTCTTGACACCTATGGTAAGCCCATGTCCGTTCACCATGTGGGGAATTGATCTTATCGTAGAATTACCTAAAGCTAAAGGGGACGTCAAGTATGCAGTGGTTGCGATCGATTACTTTACTAAATGGGCGGAAGTTATGCCATTGGCTACTATCACCGCAAAGAAAATCAGAGATTTTGTTTTCAACTCCATCGTGTGCAGGTTTGGAATCCCTTACAAGCTTGTCTCTGACAACGGAAGGCAATTTGATAGCAAGGAGTTGCGACAACTATGTGAGGAGTTGAAAATTAAGAAGGAGTTTGCAGCGGTCTATCATCCTCAAAGTAATGGGCAAACAAAAGCTGTTAATAAAATAATAAAGCATACCCTCAAAGCCAAACTGGAAGAACATAAAGGAAATTGGCCTGAAGAACTCCCGAAGGTGATGTGGTCATACAATACTACACCACGATCTACTACGGGAGAAACTCCGTTCATGCTGACTTACGGTTATGAAGCTATGGTCCCCGTGGAAGTTGGGTCAGGATCGCTTCGCAGAGACCGTTACACAGAGGAAGATGCCGAGATTAATCAAGGACTACATTTGGATCTCTTGGAGGAGACAAGGGAAAATTCTCAGCTAAGGCTCGCAGCGTATCAGCAACGTGCCGCAAGGTATTATAACAAGAAGGTAAAGGGACAATTGCTGAAGGTGGGAGATTTGGTACTTAGGAAAGTGATGCCCAACACGAAGAACCCCCAACATGGAGTGTTTAGAGCTAATTGGGAAGGACCATACAAAATAAATGCCATTTTGTGGAAAGGGACTTATCACCTTAAAGATATGGAAGGGAAGATGGTTCTGCGAGCGTGGAACGCGGAACATCTCTGAAAGTATTATCAGTAAGGCACAGCTTTGGCCCCTTACGTACCTCATTTATTATATATTTAGAGATATGCCCGGATTATAGGCTAGAATTAATTAAATTTCTCCTAGCCTAGGGGGTAGTGCATGTACTACTTACCTTAGAACTAGTTGAAGGGTCATTCTTTCGAATAATTTCCCCACAGAGCATAGTAGCCGTGGGACTGGTGCAGTTTTGACACCAGAGCGCATTATTATGAAAACTTTGAAATTTTCCAAAAATATATATTTGCTTGTTAATTTGCTTGGTTTCATGACGCGTCCAAGCTACAGGGCGCGCCCTAGTTATTTTGGTTGATGCTCCGACAGTTTTATGTTCCTTCAAATTTTATTAAAATAATTAAAGGGAAGACGCACCTTTACTGAGGACCCGCCCCACATGCTCTGTCTTATCTAAATGCACAAGCGCAGCATGATATTATGCTGCTTAAAAATGCACTTTCCAGACAATTGTACCCAGACGCGTCCAAGTAGAAAGGACGCGCCCATTCATAACACCTGTTTAATATGTGAGTAAAAAGTATAAAAATGTTTCAATCAAATGGGGACGCGTCCTTCGTACAGGACGCGCCCATACTTGTGTCTGAGTAAAGTTTATAAAGAAAAAGATATGCAGAAGCAAATTAAGGAAAAATGTCATGAAAGCATGCAAGCAAAAGTAGTTCAAAAGTTATCATTACAAATTGCAAGGCTTCAAGGGGCCCACACCCTTAAATAGTTCAGGTAAAAAAGTACATAAAAAATATAGGACGCGTCCTAGGCAGGAGGTGTGTCCTGAGGCTTGTCTTGGTTGTCTGCAGGGGGAGGTTGAGTCTGAAGCGGAGTAGGAGCAGGGGACGCATCCTCTTCCTCTAAGCCCAGAAAAATTCTCTTGCTTTTGATAGAATCTGCGGCCCTGACCCTGAAATCATTGACCCATATCTGGGTGTCTGCATCGAATTTTGAAAAAGTATATTCTGGATCATTTGCAATAAACCCAGAGCACCACTCTTCGAACCCAGCTGCGAAACCATTTTAGTAAACCAGCTTTTTCTCCTCGGTCCACCCATGCAGTTTGTCAGTCAAGTTCCAGTTGTATGGTGGAGTTCAGAGTGATAACACTCTCCATTGTTTTCTCCAGAGAGGAGACACTACCTTCTAACATGGCCTTCTCCCCCTCAAAATGCGCCTTCTCCTCCTCCAGGCGGTTGATCTCAGCATCCTTTTCTTGGACAAGCAGGTTAATGTATTTTTCCAGAGATTTTACCTTATCTTCAGCTTGGCTCTTTGCAGTGTCAGTGGCAGCAAGACGCGCCCTGAGCCTTGCAGACATATTAGCACTTTGCCTGGCGTGCAAGTGAAGCTCAGCTGCAACCCTCACCATAGCCTCTTCTGTCTGCTGCTCTGTCCTGAAGGTCCAGCCTCTAACTTCGTCCTCGATGAAGTCGCCAGCTGAGGACGCGCCCAGGTATCAAAGCACAAAGGATTGATCATCTGGCACTACTTTCTGGCTTTTGGATGGCGCGTCCTCCTCCTTCTCAGGGATGTCTAGCACAGTAGTGTCAATTATTTTTGGTGGAGGAGAAGGAGTTACAGCAGGAGTGGGGTCTTTAGCCTTTGGATCAGACTTTGCAGGGGCCTGTTTCCTGGCCCTTAGCTTTTTGGAAGCTCCAATAGCTAATCCTTTTGGAAAAGAAGCCATATATGTGATATAAATATAAAAATGTGTTAATTGAGTAAAGAAGACGCGTCCAGATAACGAGACGCGCCCATATTATAATATAAAGATTCTACACGCATACAACTGGAGACATGTAAGTGCATGAAAAGATGGCAAGTAAAACGAATGCAAAGATATGAAAATACATGTGCGAGTATGACGCGCCTTAAAGATATGACGCGTCCTACCTAATTACAGATTGGATATATGGAAAGACATAAGTAATATGTTAATAGCAGTCCCAGAATTTTATAAAGAGGCGCATCCTGAGGGAACGGCGCGCCCAAGATGAAAGTGCAGATGTAAAGGAACGTCTATAAGTCAGGTTCAGTTTAAGGGAAAAGGTGAGCATAAAAGTGACGCGTCATAGGGTCATGATGCGTCCTATATATAATAATTCCTTACCTTGCTCTAAGTCCACCTTTTTGTTAATATCTGGCTGAATAATTTCTGTGGCATGAAGCCCTTTGGATTTCTCAGAGGCAGTGAGAATGGGCTTCCCATTATGAAAATCTTGAAATTTGCAGAGAGAACCCACTCGTGGGGACAAAGCTCCTTTTTTCTTCAAGTTCTCCTCAGTGATCATATCCTTAAGGTTGAAATGTTTCTCAACATATTGCAACACCTTCACTGCTCTCTTTTTCTTCCTTCCTGTTAGCTCTTTCTGAGTCCTTTTATCTAGAGAAGAAAGTTGGAGGTTACAAAAAGAAAAGAGAGAAAAGGTTACAAAATAGAAGACGCGCCCTGAAAAAAAAGACGCGTCCCAGATATTGTGCTTACTCGGCTCTAAGTTGAAACAAACGCGTGTCCTTTTGACATCATAAATGTAGAAAAATGGCTCCTTCCAGTCTCGTTCATGATAGATCTTACCTTTATTAAATCCCTTGTTGTTCAGCCATTTGTTGACAACCAGGAAGTGGTACCCGGGAATGGATTTCCTGATGCTATAGAAAAAGCTAAACTCTTTCATTGAGGGCACGCCCAATCCCAGGTTATGGTACATAATGTACAGAGCCCCAAGTAGCTTGTACGAGTTTGGAGATAGTTGGACTGGAGCCACATCATACCATTTCAAAATTTTCTTGATGTATGGATGCAAAGGCGCCCCCACACCCAAGGAAATTAGTTTTGGTGTGAGAACCATTCGGGGGATCCTTTGGTTCCCAATGTTAAAAATGTGTGGCCGCATTGTACGAAGAGGGCGCGCCCAGATGCCCTCCATGTCATAGTATTTCATATGCCATTAGATTTCCCAGTCAGTTACAATAGAGTCAAGAGCCACACAGGCTAGCTTACCTTCTTTTTTCCTTCTGGCATTTTTCTCTGCCTCGGTTAGAGCACCAAGCCTTGCCCAGTCACAATATACTTCAACATCTGAGGATATGCCTCAGGGTCTGGAACCCTCCTTTCAAATTCGCTTACACTAAGAGGGGACGCGTCCTGAGAAGCTGACTCGTCCTAAGAAGCTGGTGCGTCCTGAAAAGGAGACGCGTCCGTGTCTAAAATAGTTATGCGTTGGGGTTGTTGGCTGGTGGTGGGTATAATCTCATCATCCGTCCAATCTTTGATGGCGGCCCTAACATGAAGAATTGGAGTTCTTTTCCGTTTGAATTCTTTCTTTTTCATTCTAGAGCTTATAGGGACATGATCCATAGAATCAGAACTGGAATCAGACATTATAGAGCTTTTTGATTTGAGGGAATCAAGACGCGTCTTTCTGCTTCAAGGAAGGAACTCGTCTTGTGAAATTCAGGAAAATCGGGTTTGAAAGAGATTAAGTGTGGGGAGTAGATCCCAAGGCGTTTATTGAGAACTTTGAATGGATGGAAAGGTGATGAAGATGACGCGTCCTCCAGCTGCAAAAGAAGGAATAAATATTTGAGGACGCGTCCACATAAAAAGAAAAAATGAAGAAGGAAGACACTGGAGACATTCGAGGACGCGTCCTAAGAATCTATCGCGTGAGATGCACTACGAAGACGCGTCCTAGTAAAGTGTTGCCCCTATGCGGCATCTGGTTAAAACGACTTAAACATACGTCTAAAATAAAGGAATATAAAACGCGCCCTGAGGGGTAGACACGTCCTATGTGGTTGCAATGCGATGGAATTTTAACCGACTGTTAGCAATTTGGGAAAAATATAATAAAACCTTAAAAACATGTAATTCAAGAATCAAAAGAGCAAAATATGGAGATTTGTTATATACACACATATATATATACGGTGAGCATGAAGAATAGTGCAGGAGAACATGAGGAATATGAACAGTTTTTTTTTGCTTATTAGAGTTGATTTGTTCGACCTAATGAAGAAACAAAGGGAGATTCACGTACCTCGTAAGTTAAGGGTTGGATTAAGCTAAAGAAATCGGGAAATGGCCGGCGGATTCGTCGAATATTTGGATTTAGCTTCTTGCAGCGGCGGTAATGGCAGTTTTTAGAGAGAGAGAGAGATGGTAAAGTAAATGTTAAAAGAAGGGGAAGATATTTATAGAGAGAGATGGCTGACATGTGCAAGACAGCTGTCATACAACGGTCAATCTTAAATGATTGAAAAGTTGACGCGTCCAGAGTGAAAGACGCGTCCACATGTGCCCATGCAAATTTTTGTTTGAGGTTTTTAAATAAAAATTCCAATTTTGTTTTCAACTGCAAAGGGAATTTGGGGGGTAGTTGTTATACCCAAAATTTGGCATTGAATTAACTCGGGTCAAATGCGGATTACGTGCGGTCAAACCCGGTATTGCGTTGTAGAAGATTAGGACGCGTCCCGGCACAGAGGACGCGCCTACTTGTGAGAAGATGTGTTATAGTCTGGTAATGACGAAGCATGGGAGTGCGTGATCAGTGTAGGACGCGCCCAAGCTATGTGGACGCGTCAACCATGGTTAGAGTACTTGGCAAATGTGGTTTTGTGGCAATGGACGCTGGAGGACGTGTATGTCTTGATCATGACGCGCCCTAATAAGTGGAATGCTGTGCATGATGGTTTTTGAGGAGACGGTGCAAGTTTCATGAGGGTGAGGACGCGCCCAATGTGTTAGGACGCGTCCTGTGATTGGTCTATGTGTTCTCAATGGTGACTTCAGGACAAAGCTTGCATGGAGAGGAGCAATGGAGGTTATTTTTACTAATGTATTTGTTGCAGGTACTCTTTGAAGAATGCCCTCCTTGAGACGGTCAAGGAGGGGGATGTCCGTGAAAAGCTTGAAGGCCTCCAGGGGTATGCCTGATGATTGAAGGTCTCCTCCTGTATTCAACGGGTGTCCTCGTTGGGGATGCGGGGTTAACTTTGGTGTGTGCTTTGGGAACTCTGTTCTTGTATTCAACGGGTGTCCTCGTTGGAGAACTTTGGAGTTATCCTGCACTTTGCACCCAAGAGCTTGGGATCACCTGTCATGTTATCTGGTGGGTTATCCTCATTCGGGGGACAGGGATGCGTCCGGCACTTGGGGTGAACCGTGGCTATACTTGCGTCCGTAAATCAAGGGAGATAGCGGTAGCGGAGTGTTATCCTTGCGCAGGGAGATGCATTATCCGTGAAGTCCTGCGATTACGAACGAGCCTTGGGCCTTCGCGGTTGGGTCTCATAGTTGGACATTCCTAAAGCTAGCAGAAGACGGACTTCGGATGGGCTTCTACCAGGCCTAGGAATAAGAAGTCAAAGCCCATTACATTTCTTGTTCTACAAGAACTACGTCAGGCTTGATCCCTATATAAAGGGTACGTAGGCACATTGAGAGGGTAAGAAGTTGAGAGCTGATAAGAGAGCGACCACTTACTCTGATCAATCTCAGCCTAAAACAACCACAAACCACCACACACCGCTTGATTTTCCGGCAAAGAACCACCGTCACAGATCTTAGTTCTGGCGAGAAACCTCAAAGAATTACCAAATTCCTCCGTCAACATGTGTCTTTGCAGCACAGTTGAAAATGGATGTCTTGAAGGCGAGGTGCAGGATACCATTATTGTTTACAAATAGGCTTTCATCTAGTTCATGTGAACGCATGTAGGCAAGGCAAGAACAATTACCTAGCACTTCATTGCTCAGTCGGTAGGCTCTGAGACTCTGTTAGCTCAGTACGGATAGTCTTTTTTCCGTTCTGTAGCCTGGAGGAATGAAGCTATGGCCTAGTACTATCCGTGGTTAAAGTAACATAGAAAACAAATTCACAGCAAGGAAATTCCTCGTGGTGAAATTTGAAAAACAAAAGGGCTGACCTAAGAATCTAGCTCTTTATTGTCCGGTACAATTCTCCTTAATGATATGGATGTGGCATGTACATCAAGCTCTGCCAAGGCAACTCAATGCATAAGATGTTTGAGAGTTTCTTCTTCTTTACTATCTTTTTAAACCGCAGAAAAAATGTTTTCCAACTGGAAGGCATTCATCTCTTATCTTCAATCACATTGTTTTTCATTGATGTAGGTTGAATTAAGTTAAAAATTCTGAAACGAGTGCCAAGCACAACCATACGGCTCACGAGAAAGTGGAGGATTCATGCAGCCAGAGCACCATCTGGTTTGGGCATAGACAAGGTGAGGTAACAAGCATTATTGGCAACCCATAGTTCTTTATGCGTTTCCAGGAAATTATTTTGACTGAAAAAGAACAGATTCTACAAATAGTTATACGATTGAATCTGAAACCGAACGCCCCGGAGCATTTCATTTTTTTTAAGATAACAGCCTAACAGATAAGTGTTGTAGCAAATAGCACATAGTTCAACAGTACAAAGTAGAGTGGTTCATGTGTATGATATTATTGTTCCAACATGAAACTAAAACATGTTTAGCAATACAAAGGGGATGACTTTGACTGTGTGGACCTGGAATTCTTCGCGCATTACTTCTGAGTTTTGATATAAAAAAATTTAGTAATTTAGTAATTAACTAGGGATGTTCTATTAACGGGTGGAGTTTGGTTTGAACAGATCGAAAAGTCATAAATTTCCACCTAGTAATCTTTTTTATTTACATTCGATAATGTCTGCTCCACTTCATCACTCGCTATCACCTGTTCACAGTCTCACAACAACATATTGATGAAAAAGAAACCCTACTTTCTCCTCACACTTCCATTTTCCACTGCAACCAATTTCCTCATTTTTCCATTTTCTCCTCAGTTCTCAATTACTTTTTTGCTTTTCAAAAGACCACTTGTCTAAAATAAAAATTCATACAACTTATATCTCAGACTAATATGTATGCTCAGATTTGAACCATCAACTTAACATGAAAAATTGTCTCTGTTTTTTATCCACAAACTTTCAAGAGATTAAGAAGAATATTTACCTAAGTTTGTTACATCATACACCCTTAACAAAATTATATACTCTCTACTAAATCATGTGTGTCCACATACATTTTTAGCGTGTTTAAAACATAAACTTAAGCATGACAATTCCAGCCTCCAGGTGCATGAATACAAAATTGTACTAACAATTCTGATATTGGGCTAGGTATGAACACAAGATCTGTACCTAATCGTATAGAAGTTAGGAAAGGTGCTGCAGGGCTTTTCAGCCAAGTACTCTTGTGACCTGTCCTCATATTGCAATCACAGAATTTTATGCCATCACCGATTTCTATTCTGTACAAAGTACTTTGTGTAAGATTAGGTCACGGTTAAATGTCAAAATTAAAGGTTAAGGTTTTCTGAGGTGTTTTTAATTTTGAATATTTTTAAAATCAATTAGTAATTGAAATTTAACTATCTTTTGTTGTACCATGACTTTAGCAATTGAGTTACATCTATGTAAACCTGTTAAAGCATATTTCCCGCACAGAACAAGATTTAACATATATGCATTTTCAGGTGACAATATCAGAATTGTAGAACTAGTACCTCAATTTTCTTAGGTTAGCATTATGTCAAAAAATTAATTTGAACTAATTTTAATAGACGAGGATGAATGTGAAAATCGGGAATCAGAATTACTAGATTAGTTATCGATTATAAATTAATGGACAAGTCGGTAATCCGTGGGAATGATATATTTTGGAACAAAAATTAGATAAATTACATATTTTAATAATATTTAACATGTTGGCCTAATTTTTGTTAAAATATGTTATTTAAAAATAATTCATCTAATTTCAAAATATAAATGGGATTTTTTTAAGAATAAATCTAAATTTCATCGGAAATTTTTAAGAAACATGGCAATTTTTAGAACACCAACACTGAAACTGGAGGGAGTCAGTTGCAGCATAGTTTGATATAAGTAAAGATGCTCTCTATATCACAAATTCAATTCTAAACAATTTTCTGTTTAGGATATTTCTTTTTATTTTATACATTTCAAAAGTTAATAAATATAGTAAAATTTTCTAATATGAAAATTGACTTTCCTGCTAAATATAGAAATTAGGACAGAAGGACTGTTAAATATACCATAAAATAGAATTTAAGGGGTAGTCCAATTATAACTAAACCTGACAATTCGGATAACCAGATCAATTTTGGATCAGATCTATTTTCGGATTATGATATATTTGAAGGTCATTCGGATCGGATCGGATGTAATTTGGTTTGTGTCTAATTAGGATTAAAATCGGATAAAATTTGGATTAAGATCGGACAAAATTTTGTTTGGATTAAATTCGGTTCGAATATTTTCGGATCACAATTATATATTTTTTCAATTTTTGAGATTTAAAAAATATCTTTTTTATTTAATTTTGTACTTTTAATATAATATAATGCACTTTTACAAAAAAATATGATTAAATAAGTATAATATCATAAACATAAAATTGTTTAAAGTATAAATTTTACTTATTTTGGGTCATATTCGATTCGGGTAATATATTATTCGATTTTAATCGGTTCCAAGTTATAATCGGATATTGTATTTCAGATTATTTTCAATTAAATTTTCGGTTCGAATATTTTTCGAATTGATTTAATCGGTTTAAATCGGTTTAATGAATTTCGGTAGGTTCTTCGGATCCGGACCCATTTTGCCGGATATAATTACAACCACCTTCAAAAAAGTGAACCCAAGGTGGGAAAAAAGAAAGGGAAAGTGATTGTTAATTAAAAAAAAAACAAGAAATAAGTAGGATAAGAAGAAGGAAAAGATATGATGGTCCCCGAAAGCTTATCAACAACCAAGTAAAAGTACACGTGTCAAGCAACAAAGAAGATAGATTTAGAGCACTAGATATACTAGTACTAGCACATTTAAATAGAATCTATCTCGGAGCACGGTTGGATAGCTCAAGTGGTAAAGGGCTTATCCTCTGTCGTCCCAGATCCTGGGTTCGATCCTGGCTCACCCCGAGAATTGTTGAGAACAGATACTCATTTGTAAGGCTATAAGCCAAAATTAGTCAAAAAAAAATAGAATCTATCTCGCATTTACAAACGCACGGCCCTCTGTTGATTCGAGGGGACACATGTCGGATCATGGTGAGCTGTTGAAATGAACGGCAGGTGATTTTAGTCAGACCCGACCCAGCTTTTTTACTACATGTGGGTCCCACCCGCCCATAATCTTAGTTGTTCGTTGCTTAGCTGGCAGGTGTCCCTCCGAGTGAGTGTTTAATGTCCCAGCCGCCTTATCGTCACGTGAGATCCCCCCACGCACGTGACTGTTATAGTGAGATTTTGTTCATTATAGTCGTAGGAATTTTTCATTATGTTATGCACACGGAGGAAAGGAAAGTCGTCTTTCGAACAATATTTATCTTCTTGTTTGAAATAAATATTTAAAATATTTAGGGCATGATGTAACCTCATTTTTTATTTCTCTCAAAAATAAGTTACCATTTAAATACTCATACCTTAATTTTTTACAAAATTCGAATTTCATATTGATAGGCCAATATTATTATTATATTATGAAGACTATAATTTTAGGAGATAATCTATTTACTTTAATTTGCCAACCTTTTCAAATGGAGTTAAACCCTTATATTTATAGATAGTCCCAAGTGGACATTTTTTCTTTACACTGTGGGCTTCTTGGGCCTATTAATAAGAGTTACATTATTATTTTCCTATGTCTTCTTGGGCCCGTCTATGTAGGTCCAACATGTGTCCCCCTGCCAGTTTGCGCAATATCTTTAAATTTGTGTTCACTTTTGAATCTTGAGATTTTGCTCCGGTACCTAAATGAAGTTAGAGATTGGATAGGGGTATAAAATGGAAAAGACGATAAGAAAAAATAATCAAGAAAACAAAAGCAACTGCAAACTTAAAAAAGAAGTGAAATGTGTGTACTAAAAAATAATGTTTTTTAGGACATATATATAGTCGTTCGTGTGTGTTTTTTTTAAAAAAAAAATATTTTTTTGAGTTTCTTTACAGATTGGCGGACTGGACTCTTCGGCTTCCTCCAAGGCCATCTAAAAGGGGATTGACCGCTGTTGCACGTTCTCCTTTCACAACCTCCCTGTAAGTCATCTTCTTTCTCTTTTTCCTTTCTACTTGTGTGTGTCTGTCGTGTTGTCCGTAGTTTATGATTTTAAGATGGTCGATTTTTCCTCATCGTCGTCTTCGCGTAGTGCTTCTAATCGGGACCCTGGGAAGATACCATTAGAGGAGGGCGATGAAGAATCCGTTTTGAATTTGGATAACCTAGAAATTCCGGATTTAGGTCAATGCAGATCTTTTGATTTTCTGGAGGATGATGATTTTTTAAAAGGTATGCCCGATGGTCCTTTGCCTTCTCCTCCGTTAAGTCCTCGTAACCTATATTTCAGGAATAGGGTAGTCGAGGAGAACCTTCAATTGGGTAGGGTCGAGTTTGAAGGTAAGCCTAACTTGAATTATCTTAGTTATTACATCACCACCGACCCTCCTGTGAGCAAGTTGAAAAGTTATATCGACCTGTCTAATGATTATCGGTACCGGGTGCCGACAGCTGATGGGAGAGTTTGGATGATGCCAGAGTTCGGGATGCATGGGGTTACGATGATTATGTTTCAATTTGGTCTTCGACTGTCGATGCACCCTTTCTTCCTGACGATGTATGAGGCCATCGGGTGCGACCTTGGACAGTTGACGCCGAACTCTATTGCTCAGTTAAGCGGATTCGTGGCATTATGTTGTGATAAGGGTCGACCGCCGACTCTGAAGTTGTTTTTCTCTTTTTATGGCATGCGTTACTATGGTGGGCAAGTGTATTTCGACTCTCGACATAAGAGGATAAAGATCGTTAGCGTTAGATCATCGAACTCCGGTTATCACGCCCAGTGGTTGTACGTTGTGGATCCTGATTTGGTATTTGTAAAACCTAGTGGGAAGGTTAGCCAGGGTACGATCGACTATTTGAACAACTTGGAGAAGCACGATACCGCTTATCTCGATGAATTTCATGGGTCGAGATCGTTATATACACACTTAGACTTGAAGGATTCTGGCTTTTTGGAAATTCACGATTGTAAGGGGGATGTCTGCTTGTTGTTGCCCTTATCTTGTCTATGTTTGTTTTATTCCTGTTGTTACTACCATATGCTCTTGTTTGTTTGTTCTTTTATCTCTTTTTTTTCTTTTATATATATAGTGTCTCTGGCCCGCTTTTTCTTATCTTGTGTTTCAGTGGCAGGAGCTTCTTTGAAAAAAGTTTTAGACGGCAGGGTTCGAGAAGAGATGGACAAGGCTATGATGCTTTTGTTGCAACGTGCTATAAGGAAGCCTTCTGATGCGGCTAAACCTGGACCGTCGGGAGTTCATCATTCGGTCTTTATAGAATTGCTCGATGATCAAGGGAACAAAGTGGTCGAGGATCATGAAAGGGTTGTGTCTGATATTGTTCGAGTAGAGGCTAACCCTCGTAAGCGCCTTCGACGGGAAGAAGACGAGGGTCTGGTTGATGATCAGGAAGTTGTTGCTGAGGGTGTAAACAAGACCTTAACGGTTGCTGGAAATAGGGTTTTTATGGGGAATACAGTCGACCCACAGTCTAAAAAGGAGGCGGTGAGGGTCGAGATTCAGCCCACCGAACGAGGGACAGGTGGATGCACCGTGCCCCTGAGGGCGCTTAATTTTGTTAATCTGCCCCAGGATTCGGTGGCATATGAGGGTCGACGCCGCGAGGACCTTGCTGATCGATGTAAAAGTCGAGCTGGACGGGTATGTGTACTTCTTTCTTCCTACCCTCTTTTTTCTTCTCTTGGGGGATGGTCGACTGTACGACCAGGTGGTGATCGGCGACGCTCTTGACGTCTGTCACGCGCGGGAGATCGTGGACTGTAGCTGCGGCGTCGTTCGTATCTAGAAGAGCGCTTAGGGGACTGGATGCAACTCACCGCCTCTTGGAGCATCATGCGGTGTTCTATGATTTGAAATGTTGCTTGCAAGGTTTTTGGTCTTTTCTCAAAGATTTCTTCTAAGAGTAATCCATGGCGGGATTTATCAATACCTGCTGTCAGGAAATTGACTGCCATTTGTTCAATTAGATCTGGAATATCTGCTATTTCTTCTCTGAATCAGGTTAGGAAGCTTCGGAGACTTTCTCCTGAACGCAGGTGCATTGTCATTAGGGAAGTCGTGACCTTTATTCCTTTGTAGTTACTGGAGAATTGAGCTTGAAATTTGCTCTTTAGGGCTGTCCATGAGTCGATTGATCGAGGGGGCAAATTGATGTACCATCGAAGGGCTGTGCCTTGGAGGCAAGTGGAGAAAAACTGACACCGGGCGATTTCTGAGTGGCAGAAGAAGGCCATGCGCCCTTCAAAGGTGTTGAGAAATGCTAACGGGTCCGAGAATCCGTCAAAATGATCGAGGGCGGGAGTTTTCAACATCCTGTCGATGCGTGCTTTCTCGAGGATCAACGATATGGGGCTCTCGGAGACGATTTCAAACCCCGACTGATTTCTCATTATGGTGCGCATCTAGGCGATTTTCTCCATCATTTTGGCGAACTCTTCATGGGGAATAGACTCCGTGGACTCAGTTTGACGCGAGACCTCGGCGGATAACACTGTCCGCTGTCGACGCTCGCGCGGTTGTGAATATGTCGACTCTGCCGATGGCTCATATTCGTATTCGGCGTCGTCGTCTTCATCATAAAACTCATCATCTTGTTCCTGTATTGTTGTTTGTTGGAGTTCTCGACGGAGACGGTGGATTTCACGTTTTCGCTCGAGTTTGGCCTGCAGCCTCCGAGTCTCACGTTCTAGTAGTTTAAGTTCTTCATCTGAATCAAGTGGTTCTTCTGGTTCTTCTGAATTTTCTTGATTTTGAGCCTTTAGCCTTTCTTTCTTTTCTATATGCAGTCGTATGTCGCTTGAGAGAAACTTTTTACCTTTTGAAGTCTGTACTCTGAAACGCTGATTTGAGACAGACTTTCTCTTCTTGTCTCTTTGACGTGTATCTTTCAAGCTCAATGGCTGGCCCTCAGGATGGTCTTCAGGTGGAGGAAACAAACATTTCGGCCTTAACAGCCGGTTGTTTGGGCAGTTTATGACCATCGTGGGTCGAGGGGTCGGCGACAATCTCTGCCGTCAACTCTTTCACCTGAGTTGGTCCGGCCGTTCCCGGATCAAGCTCCTCCACAATCATATTCCGGTTTGGATCTGTAAAGTAAAGCTCCTTCTAGCGCCAAATGATAGGCCAATAATATTATTATATTATTAAGACTATAATTTTAGAAAATAATTTCTTTATTTTAATTTGCCAACCCCTTCAAATGAGGTTGAATCCTTATATTTATAGATAATCCCAAGTGGACTTTTTTTTCTTTACACTGTGGGCTTCTTGGGCCTATTAATTAGAGTTACACTATTATTTTTCTATGTCTTCTTGGGCCCGTCTCTGTATGTCGAACACATACTTTATAAAAGATAATAAATGAGATATGTTGTATCCAGAGGTAAATATTGTGTTATACATTTATAAAATCAAAATTTTATAATGATGATTTAAATGAATCATATTATATTTGTTATGTTTACTTTTGTTAAATTATAGAGAATTAACGCTTTTAATCGTACTAAAACAATCTAGCTAAAGTCCAAAGTCCAAGTACAAAATATTTATTTGATAAGAATTAATGTTTGTAATTGCATAGAAAACACATCAAATAAAGTGCTCAAATAAAGTGCTGTATATTTTGTACTCCATCCGGTCTTATAGAGGACAAAAAATAGATTAACAAACATTATTTTTGATAAGATGATGAGATGTCAATTATTTTTGATAGGGTGATAAGATGAGAAATAAAGAAAAAGTATTAAAATTGAGTAAAATAGTGAGATTAATTAATATCTAATACATAAAATGAGTATATTGAGGTAAAATAGTGAATGTAATTAATATTTCTGTTATTTTTAATAACTTTTAAAATATATAAAATTAAATGAGATATAAAAAGAAGTAGTGTATATAATAAGTGGTACAGAGGGAGTATAACTCGACTCATGGAAAAAGGACTTTGTACTAAAACAAGGACTAGAACAGTTTAATGCATCACAAGTAATTTACAAATAAAAAGAAATAAACAAATAAAATATAACTGGATGAGATTGGGCTAAGCCAAACCCAAGACTTTATGAGCTTTTTGACACTGAAAAAGGCAAAGGAAAAGAGTAGGAAAAAGAAGAGCCATAAGTTGAGTAAAAAAGGGGAGAATCAAAAAATGAAAGCACAAAAACTTGAATAAACAAAGAAAGATCTGCAAAAAGTCCCCAATACAAAACTTGTGGCTAACAATCCACACACCTTAGCTGAGGTGTCAAGTCTCCCCCACCTCTCTTTATTTCCTTAATACTACTACTACTGCACACCAAACTATTAGTTATTGCAAGCAAACCTCCCCACAAAAAGAAAATAAAAATTTAACCAAGACTTTTCTCTTTCCTTTTCCCTTTTTATTACCTCAAGTACAGTTTCCAAGAACACAAAGATCATAGTTCTAGGATGTCAGAAGTTAAGGACCCTAGTATTAAGTTGTTTGGGAAGACCATTCAGTTGTTACTGAATGAACAAGATGATGATGTTTCTTTTCTTAATCATCATAAGCTGGTCAGTTCTTGTACTTCTTGTTCTTGATTTTTAACTTTTTTTCCTTTTTGATTTCCAAGACCAACCCTTTCTTCAGAGGTTATATATATTTGAAGGGTCATCTTTCTTTTCCATGGTTTCGTGATATTAGTCTGTTGATTCATATCAACTCTGTATGGGTGTGTCTGTGTGTGTTTGAGGTTGCTTCCCGAATTTAGGACAACATCATTTTGTGTATTGAGTATGTAAAATTAGTCTTTGGTTTGTGTTTGGTTTGTAAAAGTTTTTTTTTCTTTGTAAATTTTTGAGGGTATTAAATTGCTTTCAGATTGTGGGGATTATATCTGATCATCATGTTTAATTGTGTTAAAGTTTGATTAATTGATAAGCACTCTGATTCCAGTATTTGGAACTTTTTTCCCTTTCAATTCAGCACTTGCTAGATTTTGTAGTAATGTCTTCTCATGTGGCTATATTTTGTTTATTGCTTTTAAAAGTAGATTATTCCATACTTTTATAGTTGAATACTTGTATGTAAGTTAGCTTTAACTCAATCCGTATCATACAATATGTAAAAAGGTTCCAGTATTGTTATTAACAATTCAGATCCTGAGATCCACATGATCTTTTTATGGACTGTGTTTCTATTATCTAAAATCCCCGTTTCCGATGTAAAACTGATTGATCCATATGTTTTTAATTTATAAACATGTTCATTCCCATGCACAGTCTATTTTAGGAATTGAGATGATGCACATTTTTCTGAAGACGAGAAGTCGTAATAAAGTTTCCTCCTTTAGCCTTTCAATGTCTTAGTTCTGTTATTTTCTGTCAACTGTTCTGGTTATTTGTCATGTATGGAAAAACAGGGGTCGAAAAACTGGACTGTTTTTGTTCGGCATAGATTACGCGTTTCAGTTTCCACATGTTATGGCTGCTAGAATTCTTGCCGAATGTTTTTTCCTTAATAAGAAAAAGTATTTTGAGCAGTGTAGCTTATCGGAAAACTGTAGGCAGTAAGACTGAAACATGTAACAAATTTATAATCTCGTGCCTCACTGTTTACAAAGTATCCATCATCCAATCTGGCTTCTGTCTTGGATGGATAATTTTTCGGAACAATCAAATTATTATTAGTAGGTAAATTCGAATTTTGATATGTTCTCTAGTAATGAGTCATAATTTTAAGTACTCTTAGCATACTCCGTAACTGACTGTATACTAAGATTTAGAGGTTTGCTTTGTCTTTGTTTTACATCACAACTTATCATCCTTGTTTTCAAATACAGGATTCAGTTCAAAATAATCCAGAAGTTGTAGAAGGAAAATTCATGAACAAGAAAGAACAAGAAGAAAAAGTAGAGTTGATTAACGAGGACCCCAGAACACCCAATGTTGACAAAGAAACTTCTGCAGAAGAAATGAAAAATCAGACCACGTCGTCAGGGATGAGTGAAGATTCTAAAACACCCAACGTCGACAAAGAAACCTCTTCTCTTGAAACAGGTGAAAAGGAAGATCCAATTGACTTGAGCAACTCTGATGGAACACTAAAAAAGCCTGACAAAATACTTCCTTGTCCAAGGTGCAATAGCATGGACACAAAATTCTGTTACTACAACAATTACAATATTAGTCAGCCCCGTCATTTCTGCAAAGGCTGTCAAAGATACTGGACGGCTGGAGGAACAATGAGAAATGTGCCTGTTGGTTCTGGACGTCGCAAGAATAAAAGCTCTGCCGCTTCACATTATCGTCATATATTGGTTTCAGAAGCAGTCCAAGCAGCCAGAGCTGAAGCGGCAAATGGGATGCACAATCCCACTGGCAGCATCCTGACGTTTGGCTCAGATGCACCTCTTTGTGAATCTATGGCCTCTTCTTTGATCCTTGCAGAGAAATCACGAAATAGTGTTATAAACAGATTTCACGGTCAGGAGCAAACAATTCCAATTTCCTATAAAGGTGGAGAGAAAGCTGATGATCATTCAAGTGGATCTTCTAGCACAGTTTCAAATTCAGCCGAGAAGGGATACAGTGGTGGTCAAGAATCCGTGTTAAAAAACAATACACAGAGATCAACTGCCCAAGTACCGTGCTTTCCTATGTCTCCTTGGCCTTGTCAATGGAATGTTGCTCAGTGGAGGCCTCAGACAGCACAACCTGCTTTTGGCCCTTCAGGGAATCCAGTATCATATTATCCAGCGCCACCTTATTGGGGTTGCAATGTACCATATGCTTGGAATATGCCATGGCTTTCCCAACAACCACCGTCTCCTGATCAATTTGCCCTAAGCTCCAGTCCTGATTCCCAGACACTAGGAAAACATTCGAGGGATGGAAGCATGCTACGCCCATCAAAACCAAGGAAAGAAGATGACCTGGACAAAAACGATGCTGAAAGAGCAGTGTTGGTTCCCAAGACCTTGAGGATCAATGATCCAAATGACGCTGCGAAGAGCTCTATATGGTCAACTCTAGGTATCAAGACAGAAAATCCTGATTCAGGCACCGGGGCGAGCCTATATAAGGCCTTCTTGCCTAAGGCAGCTGAAAAAAATCACATTAGGGAGACATCTCTGGCGTTGCAAGCAAATCCTGCAGCCATGTCTAGGTCGCTTAACTTCCAGGAGACCACATGAATAGAACTAAATGTTCAGAGTTCAAGTTTTTCTAGCACAGCGTTAGAGGCCAAAAATGGTGTTGGATATTTCAAGGCTCACTTGTAAAGCGTGTTCACTTCTTTTTTACTTGGTCATAAAGTCGTGTTGATTAGACTCTCCACTCTCGGATTAATTCTCTGAAGATCTGGCACCACTATCTTTTGGAGAAAGGTCCCCTCATGTAATATGTGAGTTAGCAGCTTTATTTCTTATTATGTGCCAGTAACTGTTGTTGTAGATAGATACATAGTAGAAGACGGAGGAATAAAGGTAGGGAAGAACAAAGAGATTCGTGCTGTAGCACTGAGCAAATGCTCTTAAATAATTATGAATCAAAACTGGTAGATTTCTCATTGTGATTAATATCAGTATCTGTCAATGTTTCAAGTCTATGACTTGGTGGATCAGAGTTCCCTTGTAGTCTTATGGTACAAAACAATAGTTTCCTCAGCAGATTAAGCCGTTTGAATGATGAGTTCTGAAATTATCATTTAAGAACACACAAGAAACTGATTCTGTTAAAGCCTAAAGGAATGGTGATATTTTTTGAGTCCCTTTTTTTCTCTCTTTTTGGAAGGTGAACATGGTTTTGATAGTTACCCTACTCTTCTACTCGCATAACATGTCTCCACTGAAATTCTAACCCTTCGATTTCTTGAGAGGATATCCGGTGGGATCGCTCTTGCCCTTGGTGTATCACGATGCAAAGAAGTTGTGGCCTAAAGTATCGTTCCTGTTCTGGCAAAAGGAACGAGGAGAGCATAGTCTGTCTTATCAAGAACTCCAGAATGGAACATCAATGCATGTCTATGATCATGAACAAATTATTGGCACACAGGGGATCTATGATAACATGATTGTTGATCATGTCACTTCTGCCAACACATGTTTTGATGGATCCAAGAATCCACTTATATCATTTTTTTGAAATGTCCTTTAGATCAATGGTTGAAATATAGTTTCAACAAATCTGATGAAATATATGAACAGCTTTTTCTTAATATCACAAGTAAAATTAAGTATATATCAGAATACATGTATATCATTCCAAATGGGAAAATTTGACAAGGTGAGACAAGTTTATGAAGTAGGGTCTTTAGTTAAGAGATAAACTTGAATACAAAGTCACAAAAGGCCAACTACCTTCCCCTTTCATGAAAAAAGTATCTATCCATTGCTACAAGTGCCTCCTAAAAGTTGGAAAAGAAAGACATCAGAATAAATAATATATTTCCCCTCTTTTGTGCTTTCTCATTTTCATTGGCTTAGTTGGAATCTAGCTATCAGAAAAGGAATCTAAAGAAAAAAAAAGATATATGCATTAGAAATGCTATAGGCAGGACATTTTATCGACCATTGTCCATAGCATAATGTAGTAAGCCTAGAAGTGGAGCTTTACTAGTTTTTATTCCAAGAAATGGCAAATCTTCTACTCCCTCCTTAGTCCATACGCCCTGTTGTAAAAGGCGGAATTATGTGTACTCGATTATCCATGAAACGGAGGGATTATTATTTTTGTATAAACACCACTGGGGGACAAGGACAGACAGTGAGATATTACAAGGCAAGTTGTTGCATAGTGAGGCCACACAAACTTGAACAAAAATTGAGTTGGGGTAGGGACCGATCCATGTGATCACTTTGAAAGCTTTCATTTTCATGTATTTTCTTGTATTTCCCTATTCCTTTTACTAATTCTTTTTGTTCTTCCCCTTTCAGGTTACAAACATGTTTTACCTAAATTATTACTGGAATAATAATTTCTCAAATTATCAGTAACGAAAGGACTACAAACATGCTTGATGAATGAACACAATCTGACTCCTAAGTTCTAATTAATCAAACATGTGGTTCAGATTTCTAAAATTGCAATATAATTACTGCTTATATACATGTACTCTTATTTCAATCATTTAGGAATATGGGACATGGATTATGCAAAATGGAAGTAGTACACATATTTATACTGTGATATATAAGTGGGCCGCTGGCACAACAATTTTTGCCCAAAATTCAAAGAAAATGTGATCTAGGTTTGGTGTGTAAATTAGAGGACAGAGTCTGTGACTGATAATGCAGAGCCTGATAAGATCAGCTTTGTATACATTACTTGCTAACACTAAGATTAGTACTGTCCACAAATATGTAAGTTTTTCCCATTTCAAATTGAGCTTGTTTTATATAAAGCTTTAATTTGTTCAACCAAAGTGCATTTTATAGTGTAGTGCACCAGCCAATAAAAATGTTTTCACTTTTGAGCTATAAATCTTGTCAAAGAACTTGATCCTTCAGGAGTTCAGGTATTGTGTATTTATTTAGTACCTATTAGTCGATGACAAAGTTATACACGATCCCTACAGGAATGATAACTGACGGTCACTCTGAAATATAAATTTTGATACAATCTTATTTCTTAACATACTTCTTGCTATTATAAGTTCAAATTTATAAGATTATCAAATATGTGACTCGATTAACAAGAAACATAACCTATATATAAGATATAGGACGCATAATTATACAACATCCTCTTCTTGCAAGGCCACACTTGATATTAAATCTGGATCCCCTGTGGAAAATATTTCAGTAACGTCACTATGTCAGTGCATCAGAAATATGCAAAAATCCGTAAGAAAGCAAAAGGAGAAAAAAAAAATATAATTGCCAATAAGTGCTTCTTTGTGTGTGTTAGTGTGTGAGAGGAACAAGGTAGAAGAAAGTTACGCGTTATTTATGGAACTTCATCCTCAATGCAACAATGGCAACCTCAATCTGGTCAAAAACTTGTTCACCACAATAATAGTAAGAAACCTCCAATATTTGAAAAATGCAAAGAATTCCAAAAAGTCTACCGAGAGACCGGGTCCAAAGCAAAAAACCACATGAGCTCATCATCTGAATCGAAATTATTTTCAGCTTTGTTGTAGTCATTAACATTATTTGTATATGTGTCACCATTGCAGGGTTTCGGGATAGGTTTGCCACAGAGTTCCTCGTTGCCAGCATAAATAGAGGGATCATTATAAAGGGTCTGAAGTTGACTTCCAAGGGTAATCTTCGTGATAAATCATTGAAAGAGAGGTTCAATTGGGCTAAAAAGCTTAAATTTGACAGACTTTGCGGAATAGGACCATAAAGCTCATTTCTAGCAAGATCAAGAAATATCAAATTTTTCAGTTCTCCAATCTCCTTGGGGATCTTTCCAGCTAAATGATTGCCCGCCAGATTCAATTGTGTTAAACCATTAACTCTTTGGGAATCTCTCTGCTGATTTTGTTGTTTGATAAATCAATGAAAAACAAAAACTTGAGTGTAGATGTATAATGTAGCTCAATTCCTTTTGTTTCATCCATTAATCCAGCATATTCCCCATCCAAATTGAACAAATGATTTGAAGTGACGTTACCTGTTACCGTTGCACTAAAATTGTCAAAACAAGTAGGAATGTCTCCCGTGATTTGGTTGTTTCCCAAGTTTAAAACCTCAATTGATGAGAGTTGGCAAAGTTGTGTGGGAATATCACCATAGAAATGGTTGGACCGCAGTACCAAATACTTGAGCTGTGGTAATTGCTCTCCTGTCCAATATATACCAGAAGGAAGGGAGTTTCCCTTGGAATTATTGTACAAGTTTAAAATTTTAAGATTCAATACATAACCCAAAGAAGAAATTTCACCAGATAGGTCATTATTTATTAAATCCAGATTTGTCAGTTGTGTCAAATTTTGTAAACACCGTGGGAGCTCTCCACAAAAGTTATTGTTGGAGAGTTCTAATGTCTCCAAAGACGTCTGATTGCATAAAAAAACTAGAAATTCACCCGATAAACAGTTCTGTGAAAGTCTCAACACAGATAAACCATCCGGAGCTCTTGAAATCAGGGACAATTGCACCCCATAAAAATCAATGTTAGAAAAATCAAAATAGGCAAAAGGAGATGAGAGAAAACTCGAAAATCAATCGATTGGGATGGTATCTGATATGCTCATATTTGACAATATTAAAGTCCCAATATGTCTTTGCGTGATGAGCCAATGTGGAAATTTGGGCCCAACTTTAATGGAATACATATATAAAACTCCAAGTTGAAACGGAGGAACCCATTCAGAACTTATAGTTAAATATAACTTAAAATCTGATGGGATTCCTAAAAATTCTAGCCTCTTGAGGTTAATAAAGTGATGCTCTGTTACAAAACCCTCCCATGAATTATCATAAAGGCTTAAAGTATTCAAATTTGATAATCTTCCGATACATTTAGGAATGTTTTCGGTCATTTGATTGTATCGGACATTCAACATTTCAAACTTTGATAACTGACATAAGGATTCAGGTAGACAACCCATTAAACTATTTCCCGCCATGGAGAGGTGTATAAGCTCAGTGAGATTGCCCATCTCAGGTGGAACTGAATCACTTAATTCATTATATGAAAGATCAAGTGTAGAAAGTGATGTCAAATTTTTAGTAGATTGTGGAATCACACCTTGGAACTTATTAGACCCAAGATGAAGATAAGAAAGAGAAGACAAACTTCTAATAGATTCAGTTATTGGACCATCAAAATTGTTACCCCAGAGAGAATAATGTGCAAGGTTACTATTGTTAAGAACACATGAAGGAAAAGAAGAGCTGAGACTGTTATAAGAAAGATCTAATGAAACAAGAGAGGTTAAATTCATAAAAGGGAGACGACGAGGGATGTTGTTGGGTAAATAACAATTATATAGGTGAATCACCAATACTGATTTTGGAAGCATGTTAACAGACAAAAACCAATCAGCGGCTCTAGAAAGATTTACATCAGAAAGATCTAAATGTTTCAACAAAGGAAGGTTAGATAACCACTTCATGTTATCCATCCTTTATGGAAGGTCCTGAGAATAATCATAATAACTCAAATCAAGATACTATAAGTTCGAAAGATTTCCTAAATGATGAGGAACCAAATCTTCAAAACTGGAGGAAGAGAGATTAAGATAAATTAGATCTTTAAAGGATCCAAAAAAATCTGAAATTTGATTACCACGAAAACTGTTGTTACTCAAGTCCAAGTGAGTGATATACTTCAAAGCAAGTAAGGAATGAGGTATTATACCACTTAAATCACCATCTCGAAGTTCAACTCGTGTAACATGATTAGTTACGTTGTTGCAACTAATCCCATGCCATGCACAATAATTATCTTCGTCCCATGATGATAAGTAACTGAGGTTATCAATTATTATTTTCTTAAAGACCATTAAAGCCTTTTCCTCACTCTCAATACAATTTCCACGCGAGTGGCCTCTTTTATTCCCAAGGAACTAACAATGAGATTTACAGAAGGGGGGTTGAATGTAAATTTTAAAACTTTTTCAAGTTTTGAGCAGTTTCAAAGGCTAAGTGTTTTGATGAACAGTTGTGTGTGAATTGCTTTGAGCAGATGCAGACAGATATATATTCAAGACACAAATGTAAAGAACACAAAGGCTTCAAAAACTTTTCTGGTGGATTTGTTGTTCCACCAGAGATGTGTATTTCAGAAAATCTGTGATTCAAAGAATTGATCACAGCTGCGTCCTAGTACAAACTAGATGATTTTCTCTCTATGTTTTTCTAAACAGCTCTGGAAAATTCACCATCTAATTACTAGCTGCAACTTGGTTTATATATCACCAAGTTTACAAGTGAAGACAAAAGTACAAATACAATTAAAAAAAAATTCTTCACATGTTTGTTCTTCATTTCTCTATCCAATGCAATCTAGGATAGTCTGTGAATCTTTGAATACTTCCTTGTTTGCACCAGAATGGAAATACTGTATTTTCTTGATTCCTCCAAGAGGCTACCACATTCCAATTTTCTCTGTCAACCCACGTGCCTCTGTCAGCTTATGAATTGTCACTATCAACTGCTATTGAACTGAGCATCCGTTGAAGCTTTCATCCGTTGATGGCTTTATCCGTTGATGCATTAGCAGTTGAAGCTTTATCCGTTGATGCACTCATCCGTTGATGGATGTTATCCATTGAAGCTTTGAAGACATCCGTTAAAGCTTTGTTTCTCATCCGTTGAAGACCTTTAATTTATCAGTTGATACCACTTCACTTATACAAAATTACAAGGCATGAAATATTTACAATTAACCCTCCTATTTGCATATCCACTAGTAGTCAACATGACTTATAATTTCCCACAATCATCTAAGAATTATAACTTAAATACAGAAACTGAAATGTGCAACAATACTAAACTTATTTCTAAGTAAAGCTACTCCATCAACGGATAGCCAGAATGGTCTTATCCGTTGAGGCTACAAACACTAGATTTCTACTTAAGTGTTTTGTTTAATTTATCATCAAACTAATACATATATTCCTAACAATCTCCCCCTATTTATGTCTACTGGAATTCTAGGCATAAATTTGGGTTTAACTTGATGATAACAAAAAACTTAACAAATATATGAACTGAAATCAAGTAGAAATTCAAAAGTGCTGCAAAAGTGTATGTACTGAGATAGAATTGAAGAATTACATTGTTTCCAAGGATGCTCCTTTAGGCTGAGCAGATTATTTTCTTTTCCTTTGATCCCTTGTTTTCTTCCCTAGCCTCCTGTCATTTTCCTCTACTTGGAGTTGGAGTTGTCTGTAGAATTCAGCTTCATCTTCTTCACTAATGTCCAACTTAGATTGCATGTCCTTGAGAGTTTCATTACTGGCAATTTTAAGCTGGTCTTCAAGTCTGAAAAATCTTCTGACTCCTTTATTGTCTCTAAACTCCATCAACCAATGAGGTGATTTATGAATTGTAATTCCATGCTCAGGTATGAGTAATGTTCTAGGCAAGGAATTAGACTCCCACCAAGTTTTCCTTATGCTGGCAATCTTGTTGAGAATCTCAGTTTTGGAAGTCATGGTAAAGCCAGAATCCCTTTTGATAGCTGAGTAGACTCTAACCAAGGTAGAATAGCCTACATTTAGAATTCTTTGAAGAGGCCAAGTCTTTTCCTCACTTCCTTTATATTTGAACACTAGCCTTTCTGGGAGCTGTTTGTATGCACTTATTCCCCTTACTTCCTCCAGCTCATCCAGATAGAGTTCAATATCTGTAAACTCCTTTATGTCATAAATGTGAACATAATCATCCTTTGAGGCTTGTGGCTTAGGCTTAGGTTTATATTTCTGAGTGAATTTACTTGAGGTTAGGGGAGATGTAGATTTGGATTTTCTTTTCAGTTTCTTTGGTGGTGGAGAGGTAGTTAGGAAGGTATGCAAGTTGATGGTGTCCCAATCAATAGGTTCCTCTTTAGGGATGATTGGTTCACCATGGACATTTATACTAGGATCAGCAACAAAAGGTTCAGGAATGGAAGGTAGTGGTTTAGATTTTGATTGGGTTTCTTCAGTGTCATCTCCACTATTCCTTTTTGCATTGGCCTTCTTTCTGTTCCCTTTCTGCCATTCCTTTATTTCCTCCACACTTTCACCAACCACATTCCCCATATCCACATTTCTGCTTTCAATCTTGTCTTCTTCACTCTTGTCTTCAATCTTCTTCTTTTCTTCATCCTGACTTGACTTTAGCTGTTTTTCAAGCTTTGCTTGTGCTCTTTTGTCAGCCTTCAGCTTTTTAGCTTCTTCCTTTAACCTCATGGTTTCTTCCCTCTTAGCTTTAGAGAATTTGGGATGTCCTTGCATCACACAGATACTATTTCCCTCTCTATAAATGATAGCCATATTCATTCTTTCCACTACATCATGGGTCTCTTTGTGCTTTATGATGCTGTCACCCAAAACTTTGTCTTCATCAGGTTTTGGAAGAGGAAAATCTATTTCTTTTGATTGACTAAAGTTTAGAGGGTTCTTTGTAGAGTCCCTGTTGAATCTAGTGGATGGCTTGAGTACCATGGGTTTTAAATTCCTGAAGGAAGTTTCTCCACCCTTATTCCTCCTTACGGACTTGTGCTCCATAATGATTGGCTCAACCTTTGTGCTATATTTCACAAATAATGATTTTGAAGTTGTAGAGCCAAACACTTGTTGCATCCTTTCATCAATTCTTTTTCTTTGCTCCTTCACCTTCATCCCAGCTGCTACTAGCTGTATTAGATCAATTCCATTAAGCTTTCCTTTGATTTGAGGTGTTGGAGAAGTAGTGATGGCAGGAACTAGCACTTTGGATATTTGGATGTTTGTAGATGGCTCCCCTCCCCCTTCTTTATTCTCCCCCTTTTTGTTATCATCAAGGAGAGGAGTCAAGCCTTGTGCTTTAGCCAGTTGCATGAGTAGACTTGTTTGAGACTGTTGATTTTGAAGAATGGTGACCACAGAGTTTTCAATGACATGAACTCTGTCCTCCAACTTGGCCAGCCTCTTTTCAGCATCTGATTCTCTTCTTAGTCTCAGTAACAAGTCCTGCATGGTACCATAGGGCATGACTGAATCCAGCTTCTCAGAATTGTAGGACTTTAAGTCAGTTATATCCTTCTTGAGCTCATCCACACTCAGATTCTGCCTTAATTGTTGTAGCTTCATGAGATGTAGATAATCTAGGTGGGCTTGAAGAAGAGCCTTGGTACCAGCATTGGAGGTGTTCTGAATGGCTCTTTGGATTGACAAGATTTGTTTGACTAAGGAGACATTGAATTGTCCTGGTGTTGACTCCTTTGTCAATGCCCATTCAGGTAAGTCTGGAATAGAACTTGGGCCTTCATCTCCCCCTAAGTTCATGCTTGCATCAAATGAAACAGAGTCATCATCATTAGAATTTACTCCAAATTCTTCAGATGGCTCACCAGCTGTAGAAGGCATCAAGTTGACAGCAACTTTATCCCTTTGTAGAGATTCTGAAGTATGTACTAGATTTAAGGTCCTTTCTACCTCCTCATTTCCCTGAGTAGCCAATAATTGATAGGCTGACACAGGATGAGTAAAAGTGTCAGCATCTAAGGAAATGTTATCAATTACAGCCTTGTAATGTTGCTGAAATTGTCTTTCCTTTTCAGCATCTTCCACAATCATTGACTCATTAGCAATGGTTGGATCCACCCTTATACCTTCTGTACCTGCTTTTCTCTCAATTTCTCTCTTTTCTTGCATCAGGGGCTCCCCCTGGCTCACACTCCTGACATCCTCACCCTCACCTACTAAGGTGGCACTCCTCTCACTTTCTTTTGCCATGCTGGAAGAAATAGCATGCATATTTAGACTCTCAAGCTCTCCTTTTGCCTGGGAGCAACCCAGCCTCTCACTCAAATTTTCACTCCCTTCCCTCAAATTTAGAAGTGATTGTACAGTAAACATGTCTTTAACACTTGGAATTGATTCAGTTATTTGTGTAGAGACTATCAACGGATAGGGGGTATCCGTTGAAGTAGGGACTGATGGTATCAACAGATAACTGCTGTTAAGCTTATCCGTAGAAGAACAACCACTTGTCAACGGATGAGAAATATGCGTTGAAGAAGGAAAAGAAGTAGAAATTGAAATTGACATAATTGTTGAATCTGTGTAGATTGATTTTAATTTAGGTGACACAGATTCTTCAACTAAGTCTGAAAGAATTGGCTGATGATCCAACAAATCATCTAATAGATGATGATCACCAGTATTTGAGTGGGGCTCCTCCCTGAGTTGTAAAGAGGGAGAATCAGGAATTGATGTAAATATCATGTCCACATCCAGAGATGGTGATGGAGAATTTGGTGATTGATGTGTGTCAATTTTGAGAGAATGGGGCTGTGACTCCACATTTGTTGGAGGCACATCAAGCTGAATTTGAGAGGGCATAGATACAGGTGGGTGTATCTGTGCAGTGTGTGCACCCTGTGTGGAAACTAAGGTCTTGACCCTCTTTCTTCTTGTAAAGGCTTTTACAAGAGAGTGTGTGGGTTTAGTGTCCCTCCCTCTTTTGTTCTGTGTCCCTGGTTGGGGACTATTTTCAATAGCTGCACCCTTTTGGGAGGATGCAACAAGGGATGACTTTGAATCATTTCAACCACCACAGTCTTTTGAGAAACTGTGGCTTGGCTAGCTGGGGTATCACTCACCTCTCCTACCTTATCCTGGGGGGTTGCTTGATGTTCACCCCTCCCCTCACCACTCACACCCTGTTCACTCCCCTCAGGGTTTTTGGTAGTTGTTACAACTGTTATCTTTTGAGAAATAACAGAGATGGCTTTCTTTGACTTTGGTCTTGAAACTTTAGGTTTGGTGGCCTTGGTAGGAATCTGTTGGGACAAAGACACAGATTCCATGGCCACACTTGAAGGCAAAGAAATAGTGGGGTTGGAAGTAGTAGGAGTTGAAGAAGTAATTACCTCACTTACCTGAGGTGCATTCATTATTGGAAAATATACCAATGGCACCTGATTATTAAGGTTGATTCTCAAAAGGTCTGCAAGAACCCTTTTCTCTTATTCCCAACATTTGAGTTTATTACTCTCATTGGTTATGACCAAACCTTCAGCAACATGGTTAGCCAATAATATAAAGAATCTAGCATAGTAGATGTTATGGGGTCTATTAGCTTTGTTACCTAACCTGGTACCTAATTCTAGCATAATATAGTTGCTAAAATTAAAATACCTATCAGAAACTAGCATATAGAGCATATTAACAAGATATATAGTTATTGCATCAAAATTACTAATTTTCCCAGAGAAAACCTTGATAAAAGAATCTCCAAGAAAACTCCATTCTTTCCTAAGGCCTTTTCTTCTAATACTCCCTAAACTAGCAGAATCAAAAGAATAGCCTATAGAATCTAACATGCTAGATACATCATTATCAGTGTGTGGTGTCATGGCATTGTTCTCAGGTAGTTTGAAACAGGACTGTATATCATCACAGTTAATACAGTAATCTTTACATTTGAGAGAGAAAGTGATGGTCATATCAGTGGGGTTGAATTCTGCAGTTGTCCAAATCTCCTCAATTACCTCACAGTAAATAGTTGGGGCTTCCAGCATTGCATAGCTTAGTTTGCAGTTTTTGATGAAGTCCATCATCTTGTGATAATCTGAGTGGGCTTCATTCTTTTCCACCAAAGCTACGAAATTGTTTTTCTCATAGACAAATCCAGACTGGGACATTATCTTTACTACTGGTGCCATTGTAGTGGGTAGAGGTTGCAGAGAAAAGTTGAGAGTTTTTGGAGAGAAAGAGAGTAAAAGCTTTTGAAAAATTGCAAGAAAACGTAAAGTGTAAATACGAATTCAAGGGGCTTTTATACTTTCTCAAATTAAAACGTAAGGAGAATGATTAAACAATACTTTTAAGTAAATTACAGCCATTTGAGAATAAAGAAAACTGTATGAATTCTAAAAACTGCCTTTAATACAAATACATACACCTGTGTATATATATATATGTATCAACGGTTAAGTAAAAGAATCAACAGCTATGACTCACTTAAAATAACTGATGTGACACTTCAACGGATGAGGTAAATAGTTATCCGTTGAAGATTAACACAGTTTTATTCGTTAAGGGATAAAATTACCAGAAATGTATTTGTCTTTCAACGGATAATGAACATCCGTTGATAGAACAATTTTGGCTTTCAACGGATAGGGAATATCTATTGAAAGAATAATCTTTACTTAAAGCCAACTTTGTACTTGCAACAAATTCATTTCAGGCTTCAAAACAGATTATAATAAGGACATGAATTTATGAATAATTAAGCATACCTAGCTCACTTACTAATCTTGTGAATGTTGATTCATCAAGTGGCTTGGTAAATATGTTTGCAATCTGCTTTTCACTTGGAACAAAATGGAGTTCTACTGTACCATTCATCACATGTTCCCTTATGAAGTGGTACTTGATGTCAATGTGCTTGGTTCTTGAGTGCTGTACTGGATTTTCAGTAATGGCAATAGCACTTGTGTTATCACAGAATATTGGAATTTTGTCAACATTTAGCCCATAGTCAAATAGTTGATTCCTCATCCACAGTATCCGTGCACAACAACTACCAGCAGCAATGTACTCAGCTTGAGCTGTTGATGTAGAAACAGAATTTTGCTTCTTGCTGAAGCATGACACAAGCTTATTCCCTAGAAATTGACAGGTGCCAGTTGTACTTTTCCTGTCTATTTTGCAACCTGCATAATCTGCATCTGAGTAGCCAATTAGATCAAAGCCAGATTCTCTAGGGTGCCAAATTCCTAGATTTGTAGTCCCTTTGAGATATCTGAAAATTCTTTTAATAGCCACTAAGTGAGATTCTTTAGGGTCAGCTTGAAATCTAGCACAGAGACATGTAGAAAACATTATATCAGGTCTACTAGCAGTTAAATATAAAAGTGAGCCAACCATGCCTCTATAACTTGTAATGTCCACAGACTTTTCAGCCTTGTTTAATTCAAGTTTGGTGGCAGTAGCCATGGGAGTTTTTGCAGATGAACAATCCATTAAGTCAAACTTCTTTAAAAGATCATAAATATATTTAGTTTGACTAATGAATATTCAACCACTAACTTGTTTAACTTGTAAACCAAGAAAATAAGTTAGCTCTCCCATCATGCTCATTTCATATTTACTTTGCATTAACTTAGCAAAATTTTTACAAAGCTTATCATCTATAGAACCAAATATAATATCATCTACATAGATTTGAACAAGTATTGTAGAGCCATTAACATTTCTAAAGAAAAGAGTTTTGTCAACAGTACCTCTTGTGAAGTAATTATCTAGAAGAAATTTTTGACAAAGTCTCATACCAGGCTCTAGGTGTTTGCTTTAGTCCATAAAGTGCTTTCAACAGATAATATACATAGTCTGGAAAATTTGGATCTTCAAATCCTGGAGGTTGGCTTAAATAAACTTCTTCCTCCAATTCTCCATCCAGAAATGCACTCTTGACATCCATTTGATAGATTTTGAAATTGGCATGGGCTGCATAGGCTAGAAAGATTCTGATGGCTTCAAGTCTTGCAACTGGAGCAAATGTCTCATCAAAATATATTCCCTCTTGTTGAGAATAGCCCTTGGCAACCAATCTAGCTTTATTCCTTATTACAATGCCATTTTCATCCATCTTGTTTCTGAATACCCATTTTGTGTCAATAGAGCTCTTGTTCTTTAGCTTGGGTACCAGCTTCCATTCCTTGTTCCTCTCAAATTGGTTTAGCTCCTCTTGCATTGCTAAAATCCAATCTGGATCCAGTGGAGCTTCTTTCACTCTCTTAGGTTCCTCCTGTGATAGAAAACTACTGTATAGACATTCATCTTGAGTAGCCCTTCTAGTCTGCACCTTAGATGTTGCATCACCAATGATCAATTCAAAAGGATGATTCTTGGTCCATTTCCTTTGAGGTGGTAGATTAGCTCTAGATAAGGTTGCCTCAGTATTGTCATGATGTGAGATAGAGTGTTGATTGGTTGAAACTCCCCCTGAGTTACTGATCCTTTGAAAGGAACTGTGAGTTCTATCAACTGATGAAGTGAATTGATTATCCGTTGATAGACTATGATCAACGGATGCTTCATTATGTACTTCAATGGATGATGCACTTTGTCTTTCAACGGATGCTGCATTACTTCTATCAACGGATGCTGAATTATGACTTTCAACTGATGCAACATTTTGTGCATTATCCAAAGGCAGATTTTGAGTTCTTTTCGAGGTACCTTCTCCATCATTCTCATCTTCACTATCATCACAATATATCTCAATGTTGTTAAATATGAGTCATTCATGATGTCCCTCATCTGTTAGTCCATCAATCTTTTTATCATCAAACACAACATGCACAGATTCCATAACAATATTGGTTCTTAGATTGTAGACCATATATGATTTTCCAGCAGAATAACCAACAAATATTCCTTCATCATCCTTTGCATCAAACTTCCCTTTGTGATCAGGTTGATTCCTTAGAATGTAGCATTTGCAACCAAAGACATGAAGAAAGTTTAAGGTTGGTTTTCTTCTCTTGAACAATTGATAGGGAGTCATGCCTTTTGCCTGATTGATTAGAGAAATATTCTGAGTGTAACATGCATAGTTAACAGCCTCAGCCCAAAAGTATGTTGGGAGTTTTGACTCTTCAAACATTGTTCTTGCAGCTTCAATTAGTGATCTATTTTTCCTTTCCACCACACCATTCTGTTGTGGAGTCCTTAGAGCTGAGAACTCATGCATGATCCCATTTTCTTCACAGAACAACCTCATGGTAGAATTCCTGAACTCAGTTCCATTGTCACTCCTGATATTTCTTACTTTGAAATCAGGATGATTGTTGACTTGCTTGATATGATTGATAATGATTTCACTAGCTTCATCCTTTGATCCAAGAAAGTAGGTCCATGAAAACTTTGAGAAATCATCTACAATCACTAGGCAATATCTTTTCCTTGAAATTGACAATACATTGACTGGTCCAAGAAGATCCATGTGTAGCAGTTGTAATGGTTCATCAATTACCGATTCAAGCTTCTTACTGAATGATGCTCTCTTTTGCTTTCCTTTCTGACAAGCATCACACAATCCATCCCTTGAGAATTCCACTAGAGGCATTCCTCTAACTAAGTCCTTTTTGACTAGATCATTCATTGTCTTGAAATTCAAATGGGACAGCTTCTTGTGCCATAGCCAACTTTCATCTGGACTTGCTTTGCTGAAAAGACAAGTAATTGATTCTGCATCTGTAGAGTTGAAGTCAGCCAAGTACACATTCCCTTTTCTAACTCCAGTTAGAACCACTTTGTTGTCCTTCTTACTTGTGATAACACAGGCTTCAGAATTGAAGGAAACAGTATTCCCTCTGTCACATAGTTGACTGATGCTCAATAGATTGGGTTTGAGACCATCAACTAATGCAACTTCATCAATGATGACATTTTCTTTTGAAATCAAGCCATATCCCATAGTGAACCCTTTGTTGTCATCTTCAAAGGTTATGCTAGGGCCAACTCTCTCCTTGAACTCTGTGAGCAGGGTGAAATCTCCTGTCATGTGCCTTGAACAACCACTGTCCAAATATCATAGATTCCTTCTTTTTCCCTGCACACAACAAAATCAAATCAATTTGATTTTGGTACCCAAGTTTCCTTGGGTCCAGCCTTGTTAGTCTTTTTCCTAGACTTCATACCTCCTGCATCTTTTGACTTAGGTAACATTGGGTCAACCTTGGTCTCAGATGTAGTTGGTTGAAGTGTAGGGTTAGTCACAGAATCATTTGGCACATTTGGTTGAATTTGATAAGGCATAGATTGTGCAAACATATTATTCCACATAGGCATGTTGTATGGCATTTGAGGCATACTGAATGCAGCAAAGTAAGGATTATTAACATATGGCATGTTTGCAAAATGGGCATGAGGATTTTGTTGAGACATAACAAGCATAGCATGCAGAGGTGACATAGACATATTAGGCATGGAAGGAGTTAAATGCATGGGAGCATTCTTAACAGACTTGCAGTTAGCAGATAGATGATTAACACTTTTACAATGTGCACAACTTTTTCTAGGAGCATACTTATTAGGTGTGTAATTGTTGTGTTTGTTAATCCCTACCTTCCCATTTCTATTAGATTTCCTTTTAGTTTCCTTTTTATCCTCAACCATCTTAAGCCTATTTTTCAACTGATCTAAAGTCATGTGTCCTATATTCACCTTACTGGCATCTTTGGATGTGCTAGCTTCTTCTTTGACAAAGTTCTTGGAAGTTGAACCAAACTTCTTATTTAGATTTTCAAATTGTTCTTTTTAGAATCATTTGCCTGTTTTAATTGATGAGCCTTCAACGGATGCTCCTTTTCTACCTTCAACGGATAACTTTCATCATCCGTTGATTCCACATCCGTTGACAATTCATCAATTAATTCTACTTCCTTTTTGTTTTTCTTCCAGGCATTCTCACATAGTGATTCAATTCCCCGAATCTTGACAATCTGAGCGCTAACATCCCTAGATGTTTTCCAGGCCTTGATTACATCTTGTTCACGTTCTAATTGTTTAGAAAGAATTTCTACTTTCTTAACAGATTCTTCTAGTTCACTCTCAACAGATAAGCATTTGATTTTAATCTTCTCAAGTTCAATTACCTTACCCTCTAATACAACATTCCTATCACTTAAAAACAAATTATTCTCTTTAATTCTTGTGTTTTTTTAGCTAGTGATTTAAGGGAAACACGCAAATGATATAATTCATTGGACATATCATTTATAGCTTTATTGCATTCAATCTTAGAAAGCTGAGAGAGGTCAGTAGTAATTACCTAGTTGCTTGATGAACTAGTTTCATTTTCATCAGAATTAGCCATCAGGACTAGGTTGACATATTCCATATCATCATCTTCATTAGCTCCATCCGCTGCCCAGTCATCCTGAGTCAGAAAAGCTCTTTCCTTTTGTTTGAGCAAATCGAAATATTTCTTTTTGTAATCCACTTGCTCAAATTTCTTCTTATCAGAGGTTGGCTTTCTGCACTCATTTGCAAAGTGTCCACTTATGCCACAGTTATAACATTTGAACTTAGATTTGTCCACCATGTTCTTGTTTGACTTAGTGAATTTAGCATTTTTCTTGAATTTCATCTTTGCAAACCTTCTGGACAAAAAAGCCAGATGTTCATCAACATCATCAGAGTCATCTTGACTGGAACTATCTTCAACCTCAGCTACTTGCTCCTTTCCCTTGCTTGTGCCAATTTTGAGACTTGGCATTGTCTTTTCTTCATTCCTGGCTTCAGTCTTCTCATTGTCAGCTACAAGTGTAACTGATCCACCTTTTCTCTTTCCATTTTCCAACAGCTCATCTTGCTCCATCTCAAGTTCACAGGTCTTCAAAATTCCATATAATCTTTCAAGTGTGAAGTCCTTATAATCTTGAGAATTCCTTAGTGAAACAGTCATAGGCTTCCATTCCTTTGGTAGAGACCTCAGAAATTTTAAGTTGGAATCCTTGACTTGGTACACTCTGCCATACAGCTTCAATCCATTCAACAATTTCTGAAATCTATTGAAGGTATCATTCAGTGATTCTCCTTCTTCAAAATGAAAGTATTCATACTATTGAATGAGAAGCTGCATTTTGTTTTCTCTGACTTGTTCAGTACCTTCACAGATAAGTTGCACAGTATCCCAAATTTCCTTAGCAGTTTGGCTGTTAATGACATTATCAAACATATCTTGATCTAGGCCATTAAACAGATTGTTCATGGCTTTCTTGTCCTTGTGAACCTCTTCAATATCTTCATCAGTCCATTCTGCTTTTGGCTTGGGAATAGACTGTCCAATAGCAACTGTGGCAGTTGCAGCTGTGGCCACCTTGTGAGGGATGTGAGGACCATTTTCAATGCAGTTGATGTAGCTTTCATCTTGAGAGAGAAGATGTAGATGCATCTTCACTTTCCAGTGATGATAATTATCTCTTTCCAGGATTGAAATCTTTACACCAATTTCCTTCTTACTCATGATGTTAGTAGAATAGATCTTTAAACTCTTTGTAAGTTAAGAGCTTACTCTGATACCAATTGTTATTCCCAAGGAACTAACAATGAGATTTACAGAAGGGGGGTTGAATGTAAATCTCAAAACTTTTTCAAGTTTTGAGCAGTTTCAAAGGTTAAGTGTTTTGATGAACAGTTGTGTGTGAATTGCTTTGAGCAGGTGCAGACAGATATATATTCAAGACACAAATGTAAAGAACACAAAGGCTTCAAAAACTTTTCTGGTGGATTTGTTGTTCCACTAGAGATGTGTATTTCAGAAAATCTGTGATTTAAAGAATTGATCACAGCTGCGTCCTAGTACAAACTAGATGATTTTCTCTCTATGTTTTTCTAAACATCTCTGGAAAATTCACCATCTAATTACTAGCTGCAACTTGGTTTATATATCACCAAGTTTACAAGTGAAGACAAAAGTACAAATACAATTAAAAAAAATTCTTCACATGTTTCTTCTTCATTTCTCTATCCAATGCAATCTAGGATAATCTGTGAATCTTTGAATACTTCCTTGTTTGCACCCGAATGGAAATACTACATTTTCTTGATTCCTCCAAGAGGCTACCACATTCCAATTTTCTCTGTCAACCCATGTGCCTCTGTCAGCTTATGAATTGTCACTGTCAACTGCTATTGAACTGAGCATCCGTTGAAGCTTTCATCCGTTGATGGCTTTATCCGTTGATGCATTAGCAGTTGAAGCTTTATCCGTTGATGCACTCATCCGTTGATGGATGTTATCCGTTGAAGCATTGTTTCTCATTCGTTGAAGACCTTTAATTTATCAGTTGATACTACTTCACTTATACAAAATTACAAGGCATGAAATATTTACAATTAGCTCTCCTATTTGCATATCCACTAGTAGTCAACATGACTTATAATTTCCCACAATCATCTAAGAATTATAACTTAAATACAGAAACTGAAATGTGCGCCAATACTAAACTTATTTCTAAGTAAAGCTACTCCATCAACGGATAGCCAGAATGGTCTTATCCGTTGAGGCTACAAACACTAGATTTCTACTTAAGTATTTTGTTTAACTTATCATCAAACTAATACATATATTCCTAACAGCCTCCAACTATACTCACGCAACCGAACTCTAAACTTGCTAGAACACCTAATGCACAAATAAATATTAGACTGATATGTTTTTGCATTTCCATAGCTACTAGAATGAAATAATAATTATACAATGAACTAATTATTTGGTTCAAGTTGTATATATATAGAAGAACTTAAGTTCATACATGTGTTTGTGATCTTAGACTTGCAAAAGTAGAGTCGTTCAACCACTACTAGAAAAAAGACCTTAGACATCGGTTAAAATTTAAAAAATGTATGATGTCTTCGGGACTGATGTTACAGATATTTTCTCATAGACATCGGTTAAAAACCGATGTCTATGTAATATTACACATCATTTTTGGAAATTTTTGATGTCTAATTCACATTCTTGTTATGTAATTGTGTAATGTCAAGTTCAGAAATGTAATATTAGGACGATTAGGCCTATTTAAAACTATAACACACAATCAATATTTATAAATTAACATCGATTAAAAATAAAAAACCGACGTCTCTATCTTATTAGACATCAGTCATTAATAAATAACTGATGTTAATTTAAACAATAGACATCGATTGTTTTCTATGTACCCGATGTCAATGTTGACAATAGACATCGATTATTTTCTTAAAAACTGATGTTAATATGATAAATAGACATCGGGTGTTTATTTTTGAATCAGTGTTATTACCCTATTTTCATGTGCTAATATCCCTTTATTAATATCGAATATTTTGTTTTTCTGATGTCTTTGTGATTTTAAGACATTGCTTTTATATGTGTAAACTGATGTATATTTATGGTTTTTAACATCGGTTCTAATAACAATGTGATGTATGTTTCTATTATAATTAAACTGGGCATCTCTGTTTTTGCATGAACCAGACTACTACCATGCTAAAACATCTACCAAAAAATTTCATCCAATCCAATTTTCCATCCAATCAACCAACAATTTTCACCCCATCAACCAACAATTAACCCATATTCAACCAACAACAATTTCTATCCAATCAACAACCAAGATTCAACCATCAACCTAAAATATCTACTAGAAAATTCAAAAGATCTACATCAACCAACCAACAACAAACACATAACGAAAATAGTTCTAACACATTGTCTAACATGAATCTTACAAGTTCGATCATCTAGTACATTATGAAACCAGAATTTACAGTAGCGAGGCAAATAAATTGTCTATCTACATTTTGTCCTGAATGAAGTCGATAACATCACAGCGAACCTGGTCCAGCTCCTCTAGAGTGTAAGACTTGCGAGTCTTGGTCGCCCACAAAAAATTCAGTAAACCGAAAAGGAAAATCAGAATTTTTTTTATCTAAAATGCCACATTCAGTCATATAAAAATGAATGTACAGACCTTAGAAGTAAAAGAAATTTCCCTGTCCTCAATAATTTCCTTCATGTACCTCATGACCACATAACCATATTCAACCCCACCAGGCTGTTTCGGGGATCCCTGTTAAGAATAAAAATAAAAAACAGCTAGATTTACAAACTGATACAATCATAATTACAAGAAATTACTTACTACGAGATTCCTAATTTTAATATAAATTACAAGAAACTGATCCCTGAATGTACTACAAAAAATTATAATATAAATTACTTACTACGAGATTCTTGATTTTAGGAGCTTTGTTTCCCTTTCCTGTTTGAGAATTAACTTGTTTTATTGTCCTGCATATTATAATGACACAGTGTCAAGAATCATATTTCGAATACAAGAAATAAAATAAAATAGCCTAAAAAGTAAAAGGAGCAATGTTACTCTGATAAAGCTTTTTCCAAATCATCAAAATGAGTTGGATGAGGAAAAGGATTGAGAATGTAAATGTCTCCATCCCATATTACGACCAGAATCCAGTGAAAACTGTATTATTATAAATTTACACAAGTCAGATTTTTTTAAAAATAGCCTAAAAACCTAAAAGAAAATTAAATTAATAGATCATAATATGCATTTAAAAATACTTACTGATGACTATGTGGCAGGAAGAATATGTAATTTTGATTACCCTCTTTCAACCGACTACCAACATTTCGTTGAAATTCAGCATTCAAATTAAAGTTGGCGCCATGATCAAAAAATCCATACTGGACCACATCATCACTCTTGCGAACCCTCTTAAATGTACTATGCAAGTGCCTATATATAAAATAAATTACTAGCAGGCCTGTTGTGCGATAATTCAAACAGTACCTATAACCACGAAAATAAATTACTTAAGCCATTTACGCAGATATCGCAGCTTGTCCAATCATGTCAAACTCTAACAATGCTTTTAAATTCTCATGCAATATATATATTGTCTTCTCAACTCCAAACACATCAGAATCACATGGAATAGGGATCGATTCCCCGCTGGCTTTCATAAATGTCGTAGCATGTTTGTACAATACCTTGTATTGGCGTGACACTTTCTTGCTGACCTTGATGTGATTGAACTCTTGCTGAATTTTTTGCACCTCATCCTTGTTTTTTGACTATGATAAATCTCTTTTCTTTTTCTACAAAAAAATGAAAAGAATTATAAGTAGACATTTATTCACCTAATTAACCCCTATTTTTCAACTTTTATACAACTTTAGCAAAAAAACAAGTACATGTAAATACCACCACTGTCCGGAGGATGATTAAATTTCGAGGCCATGCCAAGTGAGAACCAACGGCTTCACGAACTTGTTCTATTTCACCAGGTATAAGCACGAGAACTAAAGCGTCTGGTTGGATATGTCCATCAACCGACACACGAGCATGTCCAGGCTTCAGGGGCACTCCATGTACCGAAACATTCATTTTATCATCTTCGAAAATAGTACCAAAAGCAACCTTATTTTCGATGCTATCCATCGAAAGCTCACAAATTTGTGGACCCTATAATTGTAAGGAGTAAATTATATAATTACTCTATAATTTGAAGAACCGTATAATTACAATAATATTTGTGAAATATACCTTCTTTTCTGATGGAAGGGCTTGATCATAAGCAAGACAATCATAATTCACCAATATTTCTTTTGCTTTTGGTGGTTTACCATTTGCTTCTCCTTCAACTGGTTGGCAACTTGCTATATCCGAAAAATTCAGAGAGTGCTGATTAGATCCAGTAAATAATGACTTGAGCTCAGCCATTTCCCGCCTTCTTCTTTCCAACTCCTCTTGTAGCACTCTATCACGGGCCAACAACTCCGCCTTGGTAATTGCAGGCTTTCTCTCTTTCGGCAGATTAAAGAACATTTTTGGGGTGACGAAACCTCCAACTCCTCGAACCCTGCCTGAATTCTCAGGAGTTTCGAATGCCGTAGTCAACACATCATCAGTTCCAGATGGTATGAATTCACCCTTCTCCTTCTTTTCGAGTAATTCATCATATCAATAAATCAAGAATAAACATTAGAGCCAGATTAATGTACCATTTCTCTGACTAATGCAGATATGAATAATCTACTAGAAAAATACTAATTCTTGATCTTAGGGACATATTATGAATAATCAAAGAATAAACATATTTCTCATTATAATCTGTTTTTCTCGATTAAAAGCAGTTTTTTTCATAATGATTACTTACAATTCTGGAAAATACTGCTTTTTTATCTTCATCAATCTCCTTATCATCTAGCTTTGACTTTCGAGTCTTTTTCCAAAATATTGCCCGATCTAGTTTCTCCCCGGGCTTCAGTTTGTCTTTCTTTATTTGTTTAAGATGAGAAAAAAATTAAAAGGTGCTATTAAAAAGTGATATTTTGATTGACATTATAGCTAAGTTCTTACTTCTTCCTCTTGTAAATAAATGTAACCCTTACTTGACAAACGATGATGATATTTTTGATTACGCACTATTTCGCTCTGCAGGGTGCGTAGTTTCTGCATCATACAATGAATAATTATATCCAAGTAAATATACTAAATCAAAACAAGGAAAGGTGGCAAAGAAAATGCATCCATACCGGCCACTTATCACCTGTCCTCTGCGCGATAAATCTCGTCCAAGCTTCTAGACCCACAAACCGATATTCTTTTGGAGGCCTCTTCGGTTTCTTCTTTTTTTCAACATATGGCATCACGTGTTTAGTTGTTAAATCAGTTTTAAACTGTCTCCACTTCTCTCCTGCAGACTTAAGCACCATAGCCTCACTTTCCGGAGCAACTTTAAATGTACCCTATGGACAACAAAATACACAAGTTTATAAGGGTTATATAGTAGTACTAAAAACAAGTTGTGTGTGTCAACTATAATTTAATACCTTAATATCAAGCCATAATTTATCTTTCAATTCCCGATCCACATTTGGCCAGCTTTCAATATCGATAGGAATCATAGTTCTTGCCAGGTGCCCTATGTAGGACTGTAAGGTACACCTAGTATCTCCGACAGGAACTCCAAACTCATTGTATCTGATTTTAAATCTCTTTCCCTGGGCCTTCCTTACCAATACCTTTTTAAGAGAGGAAACACCTCGTGCAACTCCCAACCTTCTTTTCGCATAATTAGAATTAGTTGTCATTTCTTGTCCATACTGTTGCTTTTCAGTTTGAGGTTCACTTGGTGCTTGTCCATCATGATCACAGTGTTTTTCGACCTCCTGATCACTTGATGCTTGTTCGGACTCTCTAACCTCCGGAACCATCCGTTTGGCATCTTTGGAACTGTCATTAACTTTTTTAGATTTGCTTTTGTTGGTTCTCTGTTTCTTTGCCATTTTGGTCCTTCACTCTGAATAATAAAACAAGAAATCATTAGTCACTAGTTAAATGAAACTCTATATGAATTAAAATGCATTCAAAATTACATATGCATGAATAAAAATGCATTCAAAATTACAAATGGAAAATTACAAAAAAATACAAAAAAATTACAAGCAGTTGAAAAAACTTATAACTAAAAATTACAAAAGAAAAATGCATTAGTCACTATAATTCATTTACTCAAAAAAATTACAAAGGAAAATTAAATATGCTGATTAAATTATAAGCAGCTAAAAGTACACATAGCTAAATTATATGGATCATTTTTTAACCCAAATTCCCTTAACAGCAGGCCTAATACTATGCGTAATGTCTTCATTGGTCACATCAGCAACAGGGATGTTAGAGTAGAAGGGAGGATGTTCCATGATTGTGTCACCCAAATCATCGTTGTTATACAACTCTTGATAGTCTCGAGTTGTGGAAGTTAACACGATCGACCAAGTAGGATCAACCGGATCTTTAATGTAAAAAACCTGGTTGACTTGGTCAACAGAGACATATTTATCCTTCTTATGGCCTTGTCGATTGAAATCCACTAGTGTGAAGCCAAGATCGTCGATCTTTATGCCTTTATCATTCTCTGCCCATTTACACAAGAAGAGCGGGGCTTTGAACTCATGATAATCCAACTCCCATACTTCCAAGATTATGCCATAAAAGGTCATTTCACTCTCAGTGGGGTTTAAATATTTCGCACTGGACACCTGGACTAACTTAGCAACCACAGAAACTCCACTGTTTTGAACAACCCGCGCATCATCTCGGTCTTTCATAAAGTATCGGACTCTATTGACTGAAAAACCTTGATAAGTTAAAACAGAAAATGATGGTTTTCCAGCAAGCCATCGATGACATCTCTGAAACAGCATCGGGATTTCCCTTAATTTCACTACTTACCTATACATAATATTATATAATTAAAGAAGCCGTCATTTGCAAACTACAACTAACAACTATTTAAGTAGACACTACACAAAACCTACTTTTTCTTCAAATAAATTGACAAATAGCCGATTGTGCTCTCCTATGAGCCAATGAACACTTTTTTTCTTCTCTCGGTAAATTTCATCTAAATACTCCCTGTGCATTCTGAAAATATGCATAAATATTAGAAATAACCCACAAAAATTACATCTTCAAACAAATAGGACAAGTTATTAAAATAAACTTACACGATATAGGGATACACTTCATCATTGTTTTGAAGGACATGCAGATGAGCCTCATCTCGCTCTTTTTCTTCCACGACCTTTATTATCGCGACAGATAATGGACCAGATTGCTTGCCTTGCTCAACTGGAATGCCGGCAGTTGTATAAGTCTGGCTCATAATTTCTGTGCAGAATTCTACTAATTCTTCTTTAAGGTAGCTTTCTGCTATACAATCTTCAGGATAATATCGGTTTCATACGTAGCTCTTTAGCACTTTATTGAATCTTTCGAAGTCATACATCCATCTATAAAATACCGGTCCATATAAACGCACTTCTAGGACCAAGTGGACAATAAGATGTAACATTACATCAAAAAATGATAAAGGGAATATTTTTTCTAAATCGCACAAGGTTATTATTACATCTGACTGCAATTTATCGAGTTTTGAGACATCGACAACTTTGCTGCATAAAGCATTAAAAAAGAAGCACATTTATATGATTGTGACCCAAACACTTTTTGGAAGAACGGATCGAATGGCAATATGGAGGAGCTGTTGGAGAAGGATATGGCAGTCATGGGACTTAAGCCCGTATATCTTCAAATCAGACATGGATACACAATTTTTTATGTTTAATCCATGTCCAAAGGGAAGTTTCATAGACAAGAATGAGTTCAACAATTTCTTTTTTTTAGCCTTCGACAAAGTAAAAAGGGAAGAGGGCAGATAGGTCTTCTTTTCTCCTACTTGAGGAGCTAAATCATGTCTAACACCCATATCAATTATAACACGACGTGCCGCCTCACTATCTTTTAACTTTCGCATATTTAATAACGTCCCAAGCAGATTATCACACATATTTTTCTTGATGTGCATAACATCGAGACAGTGGAGAACATGATGATATTTCCAATATTCCAACTCAAAGAAAACAGATTTTTTCTTCCATGGACATTCCACCTTCTTCGACTTCTTCACCTCTTTTCCAAAACAAAAATCAATTCGTTCCTGACGCGCTAACACTTCTTCTCCGGAAAGGGGCTGACATGCATTCCCCAACTCTTGTTGTCCGTTAAAGGCCACCTTCTGCCTCCTATAAAGGTGTTGCCTAGGAAAATACCAACGATGACCTTAGAAGCAAATCTTCCTACTGTGACTTAAATATTTAGCCACAGTATCGTCACCACAAATTGGACAACTCTTATAACCCTTATTCACGCAGCCTGACAAGTTTCCATATGCTGGAAAATCATTTATAGTCCACAACAAAATTGCTTTTAGAGTGAAATATGATTTACTATAGGCGTCATAAATGTTTGGTTCACCTTCTTCCCAAAGTTTTTTCAAATCATCAATCAACGGTTGTAAATAAACGTCGATTTTATTTCCTGGCTCATGTGGACCATGAACTAAAACTGACAACATCATGAACTTCCTTTTCATGCATAACCACAGAGGAAGATTGTATGTTACCAACACTACTGGCCAGCAAGTATATTGATTGATTAACCCGTTAGTATGTGGGTTTATACCATCCGCTGATAAAGCCAACCTAATATTCCTAGATTCACTACCAAAGGCAGGCCACAGGTAATCGATATTCCTCCAAGAAGGAGAGTCAGCCGGATGTCGCATTTTGTCATCATTTATTCGCTGATTTGCATGCCAAGTCATGAGTTCAGCAGTAGAGGGAGATTTAAATAACCGTTTAAATCTTGGAATTATAGGAAAATACCATATGACCTTGGCTGGAACATTGACCCTAAGTTGGCCATTCTTCAGTACTTCCCAACGTGACAGCTTACAATGAGGACACTAAGAAGCATCAGAATGTAGACCCCTGTACAATATACAATCATTGGGACACGAATGAATTTTTATATACTCTAGACCTAAATCGGATAAAGTTTTCTTCGCTTCATATGCGTTAGGAGGCAACACATTATCTTTGGGAAATATCAAGCCAACTGAAGAGAGCAGCTCAGTAAAGGCAGTGTCGCTAATACCAAACCTAGCTTTCCAGTTGTGCAATTTTAACATTGACTCTAACTTTGTGCACTCACTTCCCTCAAACAATGGTTGTTCCACATCAACAACAAATGTCTAAAAATCATATGAATTCTTATCGTAATTACCCGAATTAAAAGTCGCTTCACAAATTTCAACAGTTTCTGATGTGGCAAAGTGCTCTATAGGTTGGTCTGAAGCAAGATGTGTAAGATGACCTAGTACTCCTAGTAGATTTATCTTTATGCTAAATCCAATCAACATACCCCAAACTGAAACGTCCCCTTATGATTTTGATTGAGAATTTTTTAAAATTAACACATCGACCACATGGACAAGGAATTCTTTTAGGATCTTTAAAATTTTCTTCAGCGAAAATCAAGAATTCTTCGACGCCAATTTCAAATTCTAAAGAATCCCTATCTTTCGATATCCACGACTTATCCATAATTGAAAATGTATAACCAGCAACCTAGCAACCTAACTACCTGAAGGTCATTTCAACATCAAAGATTAGAGTAAGTAGCAAACTTACTTATATATCATTTATATTCATTATATACTCATAATTCTACTATACGATATTTCTTGGTTATAAGTTATAAATATTTATTAATTTTTAATAGATATATTATGTTTTATGTTTTATCCTCATATTATGCAACTAAAATACATACTTCATACTAAGAATTAGCGATATATATTTTATCACAAGTTATGCATCGCTTAATTAATTCATACTAAACAAAACCAAGAAAGTCAACATTGTTAACTAGCATAATCAAGACAGGTGCACATATTCAAGTGCGAATTAATAACAAACATGCCCTTAAAAAATTGAAAGATTTTACACAAATGACAACTAGTACATTCATGGAATCTCATCTCTTAAAAGAGAACGATACACTAAATTTGATACATAAACAACAAACCAAAGCAAATAATGTATACATAAATAATGACAGACTGGTTACTAGTGAATCCCTTCCTGTTATTCCCTAACAATACAACAAGAATTACAGAAGGGGGGGTTGAATATAATTCTGGCTTCTTTTCAAGATTTTAAAACAGTTCTTAACTCGACAGATATATATGTGTTCGATTTGAGAAAGTGCGGAATGAAAGGATTAAATAAATCAAACATAAAGTAATAGAAACACAAGTCTTTAAAACTTTCTGGTGGATTTGAATGTATCCACCAGAGATATATATATAAATATCGATTTAAGAACTCTGTGAAGCTAAAATTAGCTCACAGCTGCTTTACAAGTTGAACAAACAAACTATGGAGAAATTCTTGACAAGTACAGCTTTTTCTATTTCTCCCCTAAAATATGTTTGCTTGGTTATTTGTTCTACTTGCTACACTTGGTTTATATATTACCAAGTTTACATGGTAATAAGACAGGATAATAAAATAAAACCTATCAAGTCTAACACCATGCTGCTTCATTACTCTAATCCAGTATCTTTAAAAACCTTCATTCCTTGCATGGAAATGGTAATGCTTCTTTGTTCTCGATTTCCTGCTAAACAGGCTGCCACATTCCTTTTGCAAACACCCAACGCATGTGACTGTGTTGTCACTGTCAACAGATATTTGAATTGATCATCCGTCAGGTACATGCTCTTCATCCGTCGGGTAGCTTTGTTGATCATCCGTCAGGTAGCTCTTGACACTTGACACAGTTTCACTTATGCAGAATTATGAGACATCTTATATTTATATTCATAATTAATCAACCTATTCTGCATATCTACTAGTAGTCAACATGACTCATATGCTACTACAGAATCTACAAAAAAGTTGTTTGCAGAAATGTGCTACAAAACTTATTATTATATAAGCTACTCACCCGGTGGATGTCAAATCATCATCCGTTGGGACTATATTGGATCATCCGTCGTGACTATATTTGATCATCCGTCAAGTGCTACAAAATTCACTAAGTTAAATCTACTAAGATGTTTTGTTTAATTTATCATCAACTTCACAACATATTCCTAACAATCTCCCCCAATTTATGTCTACTAGAATTGTAGCCATAAATTAAGAGAAACTTGATGATAACAAAACATCCTAAAATATAGATTGAAAATAGTAGATAAAACTGATAAATGCTACAATATTTACTGAAAATTGAATAATGCAAAGTATACAAAGAAGTTGCTCACAATCATTATCAAGGTGCTCCTCTAGCCTGAGCAGATAAATTTATTTTATTGATTATCTGGATTTCTTCCCAAGCCTTATGTTGTTTTCTTCTATCTGATTTTGGAGTTGTCTATGGAATTCAAGTTCATCAGCTTCTGAGAGATCTAGCACCTCTTGCATTTCCAATAGAGTCTCATTGCTAGAGATACTCAATTGGTCCTCCAATCTGAAAAATCTTTTAACTCATTTGTCATCCATGAATTCCATCAGCCAATAGGGCCTCAAATGCACTCTCTTTCCTTTGAAGGGAATTGATAGAGTTTTTGGAAGTGCATCTTTGGCTCTATTACTTCTTAGCTCCTCAATCCTCTTTAGAACCATCCTCCTTGCAGTCACATTGTATCCAAAGTTCTTTTTGAAGGATGAGTATACCTTTATCAGCACAAACTGGCTTTCTAGAAGAATCCTGTGAAGTGGCCATGTCATCTCTCTCCCTCCCTTGTATTTAAATACCAGTCTTTCAGGAAAATGTCTGTAAGCATCAATTCCTCTTACTTCTTCCAATTCATTCAAGTAGAGATTCAAGTCTGAAAACTCCTTCATATCACAGATATACATAAGATCTCTCTTATTGACTGTGGTTTGAGATTTGGTTAGGATCTTGGATCTTAGAGACACAGGCTTCACTTTCTCCCCCTCACTAGATGGCTCTACTTGACTGACTTGAGATAATGATTTCTCCCCCTTTTTTTATCATCAAGTAGATTGGAGGAAGAAGATTATGCTGCCACCAGCTTTTATAGTAATTGAGTTTGTTGTGCTTGATGTAAATGGATAGCTGTGAGAGAAGCTTCCATAGCAGTCATTCTGGTATCCAAGGAATCTGTCTTTGTGGTAAGATCAGAATTCTTCCTGAGTTGTCTCTTAATATCAAGCATTGTAGCTTCTGGAAGTTTAGAATCCAACCTTTCAGAAATATCCTTTTTCATTTGATCAATTTCTCCTTTGATAGAAGTGACATCCCGAGTGTGTTGAAAACCTTAGATTTGTTGTAATTAAAGAGAAGCAAGGTGTGCTTGTAGGAGCTTCTTGGTGCTGGCATTTGTTGTGGATTGAAGAGCAGAGTGTGTCTGACTTATAAGTTGAATGAGGGTGGTCTTGAAATAGTGTTCATCACATTGCTTTGAAAATGCCCAAGATGGCATACCGGATCTGGAACTAGGGCTTACTCCTCCCCTATATCCAGTGACCCCTCTTCACTTACATCACCAAAGAAATCAGCAGATTCCCCAGTCCCATAGTCAACATCATCATCAGCTCTAGGTGGCATAGCTGTGATGGCATCCTTAGCTCTTTGCATGGACTGGGTGGTGTGCACCAAGTTCAGCATCCTTTATGTATTTTCATTGCCCTGTCCACCCAAAATTTGATATGTTGGAACAGGATGAGTAAATGCCTCAGCATCCAAAGAGATGGAACTTATAACAGCTTGATTATGCTGAGATAGTTTCTCTATGTCTGCATCATTGGCATTCATTGACTCACTAGCAATGATGTCCAACTTTATCAATCCTGTACCTGTATTTCTCTCAATTTTTCTCTCTTTTTGCATCAAGGGCTCCCCTTGGCTCCCCACCCTCACACCCACACCTTCACCATCTAAGGTGGGACTCCTCTTACTCACTTTTGCCAGTCCTGAAGAAATGGACTGTATTTGTTCACTCTTATTTTCTCCTTTTGCCTGGGAGCAACCCAGCCTCTCAATCATTTCACTCTCTTCCCTCAGTCCTAAGAATGATTGCACTACCACTAAGTCTTCTGCACTTGTGAGAATTGAGGAAATTTGAAGTTGTGCAGAGACACCCAACAGATGAGGAATATCCACCGGGATAGTAGTATTGCTATCCGACGGATGACTGCTGTTAGGCTTATCCGTCGGGATACAATCACTACTCAACGGATGATGAATATCCATCGGGATAAGAAATGAATGAGTTTGGAGTAGAGACTATTGTAAACTCTGTGCAGATTGATGAAAATTTTGGCACAGATGTATCAATAGACTCAGAAAGAAATGGCAAGTGAGCCAACAAATCATCTAAAAGATGATGCTCACTTGTTTGGATTTTTGGCTTCTCCACAAGAGTTAAAGATGGAGAATTTGGAAGTGATGTATTGATCATGTCAACATCCAATGAGTGTGTGGGAGAATTTGGTGTTTCAGGTGCTTCAATTATTAGAGATTTTGGCTGTGACTCCACATTTATTGGAGCCACATCAACCTGACTTTGAGATGGTGCAGTGACTGGGTCTTTAGCACCAGTTTGTACTGTGTGTGTACCCTGTGCATCCCCAAGGGTTTTTGATCTTTTCTTTTTAATATAAGTTTGTGGTGAGCTAGTGTCCCTACCCCTCTTGGCCTGTGCTCCTGGTTGAGAGCTTGTTTCAATAGTAGCATCCTTTTGGGAGGATGAAACTAATAAAGAGCTAATTTCCTTATTAACAACCATTGTTTGTTGGGAAACTGTGGTGTGGCTAGGTTTGGGTACACTCTTCTCACCAGCCTTATCCTTAGGGTTTCTTTGACTTTCACCCTGTCCCTCACCTTTCTCACCCACCTTCACACTCCCCTCTTTGGTTTTAATGGATTTTACAACTGATTTCTTTTGAAAGAAATCAGAGGGGGCTTTCTTAGAATTGGATTTTGAAATTTTTGGTTTAGTAGCTTGGGTAGGCATCTATTTGGTCATTGACACAGATGTCATTGCTACATTTGAAGGCAAAGAAATGTGTGAGGTTGGAAGAGTGGAGACAGTAGAAATTACCTCATTTACCTGAGGTCCCTCCATTACTGGAAAATAGAAGAGGGGCACCTCTTTGTGGTGATCTGCTCTATTATGATCTGCAATTATTCTTCTTTCTTGAACCCAACAATTCAGCTTGTTGGTTGGGTTCTCAATCACAATGTTCTCAATAAGATGGTTAGCAAACATCATGAAAAATCTAGCATAATAGACACTTTTACCTCTCTTATTAAGCTCTCCTAACTTATAACCAAACTCAAACAAAACCACGTCACTGAAATTAAAGTACTTACCAGTAACTAGAATGTAAAGCATGTTAAGCATGGATATATTAATATAATCAAATTTGCTAATTTTACCAGAAAACACTTTAGTTACCACATCACACAGATAACTCCATTATTTCCTAAGACCCAACCTTCTAATTTCACTTAATTTAGAGGTAGTGAGTGCATAGCCCATGAAATTTAGCATATTAACTATATCAGTGTCTGTGTGTGAAGCAGTAACAGTATTATCAGGAATTTTAAAGCATGTTTTGACAATATCACTGTTAATGCTAAACTGATTACCTTTAAGAGTGAATGTGATGGTCTTATCAGTTGAGTTGTACACTGCAGTTGTCCATATCTCCTCTACAACCTCACAGTAGAAGGTGGGAGATTCCAACATAGCATAGTTGAGTTTGCAGCCTTTTACAAAATCCATCATTTTGTGGTAGTTTCCAGACTGTTGAATCTCCTTATTCCTTAGAGCTATGAAATTGTTCTTTTTATATATGTACCCAGTTTGAGACATGATTTTGACGACTGGTGCCATTGTTAGAGATTGAGAAATTTGCAGAGAGAGTGATTGCTTTTGAGGAAGAAAGAAGTTAGAGCAATTGAATCTTGAGAATGATAAAAGAGTAGAATAAAAAATGAATTCTGCTTTTATACTATATCAGAAATAAACTGTCAAAAATAATAAAGTAAAATAAAGTGACCAATAGAAATGTTCTTGAATGCTGCACTGGATTTTTAGTGATGGCAATTGCACTTGTAGACCATAGTCCAACAATTGGTTTTTCATCCAAAAAATCTGTGCACAGCAACTAGCAGCAGCAATATACTCAGCTTCAGCTGTAGAAGTAGAAACTGAATTTTGCTTTTTACTGAACCAGGACACAAGCTTGTTCCCTAGAATTGACAGGTTCCTGTTGTACTTTTTCTATCTATTTTACAACCTGCATAATCTGCATCTGAATAATCAGTTAGATCAAAACCAGAATCTCTAGGGTACCAAATGCCAAGTTTTGGTGTTCCCTTGAGATATCTGAAAATTCTCTTAATAGCTACTAGGTGATATTCTCTAGGGTCAGCCTGAAATCTAGCACAAAGACAAGTAGCAAACATTATATCTGGCCTACTAGCTGTTAAATACAGAAGTGAGCCAACCATGCCCCTATAGCTTGAAATATCCACAGACTTTTCAGTAGTGTTTAATTCAAGCTTAGTTGCAGTGGCCATGGGAGTTTTTGCAGATGTGCAATCCATTATATCAAACTTCTTTAAAAGATCATGAATGTATTTAGTTTGACTAATGAATATTCCATCACTAACTTGCTTAACTTATAAACCAAGAAAGTAAGTTAGTTCTCCCATCATGCTCATTTCATACTTACTTTGCATCAATTTGGCAAACTTTTTGCAAAGTTTTTCATCTGTAGAGCCAAATATAATATCATCTACATAAATTTGAACAAGTATACTAGAGCCATTAACATTTCTAAAGAATAAAGTTTTATCAACAGTACCTCTTGTGAAATGATTTTCCAAAAGAAACTTTGATAAAGTGTCATACCAGGCTCTAGGTGTTTGCTTTAGTCCATAAAGTGCTTTCAAAAGATAGTAGACATGATATGGGAAATTTGAATCTTCAAAACCAGGAAGCTGACTAACATAGACTTCCTCCTCCAAATCTCTATTCACTTTTGACATCCATTTGATAGACCTTGAAATTGGCATGAGCTGCATAGCTAAGAAAATTATGATGGCTTCAAGTCTTGCAACAGGAGCAAAAGTTTCATTAAAATCTATTCCTTCTTGTTGACAATAGCCCTTAGCAACCAATCTAGCTTTGTTCCTGACTACTATGCCATTTTCATCCATCTTGTTTTTGAATACCCATTTGTTGTCAATTGAATTCTTTCATTTTGGCTTGGGTATCAGCTTCCATATCTTGTTCCTTTCAAATTGGTTTAGCTCCTCCTGCATAGCTAAAATCCAATCAGGATCCAACAAAGCTTCTTCTACCTTCTTTGGTTCTTCCTTAGATAGAAAGCTGCTGTATAGACATTCTTCTTGAGTTGCTCTCCTTGTTTGAACTCTAGAAGATGCATCACCAATGATGAGCTCAAAGGGGTGATCTTTAGTCCATTTTCTTTGTTGAGATAGATTAGCTCTAGATGAAAAGGCCTCATTATTGTATTGATGTGTGACTGAGTTTTGATTATTAGAAACTTCCCCTGAGTTTGTGAATCTTTGATTTGAGAAAGGGGAACTTTCTGTAGGTGATCTATTCTGACTTTCAGCTTCTCTTAATGACCCGGTGGATCATGCACTTTGTGTCCCGACGGATGAGGCTGATTGTCTCCCGACGGATAAGGCATATTGTCTCCCGACGGATGAAGCATCTTGCAACTCGACAGATGTTCAATTATGTGCTTCATTAGTTGTAGATTTTTCTGCATTATCCTTATTCACTATTTCTTGATCACTTTCATCATCACTGTCATCACTAACCATCTCCACATTATCAAACTTGAGGCTCTCATGAGTATCTTCATCTTGCAGTCCTACAGTCTTTTTATCATCAAACACAACATGTATTGATTCTATAACAATGTTGGTTCTAAGATTGTAGACTCTATATGCTTTTCCCACAGCATATCCAACAAAAATTCCTTCATCTGCTTTAGCATCAAACTTTCCATGTTGATCAGTTTGATTCCTCAAGATAAAACATTTGCAGCCAAAGACATGAAGAAAATTTAGGGTTGGTTTCTTGTTCTTAAACAATTGGTAGGGTGTCATACATTTTGCTTGATTAACCAAAGAAATATTCAGAGTGTAGCAAGCAGTATTCACAGCTTCAGCCCAAAAATATATTGTTAACTTTGATTCTTCAAGCATTGTCCTTGCAGCTTCAATAAGAGATCTTTTCTTTCTTTCCACTACTCCATTTTGTTGTGGAGTTCTTGGTGCAGAAAACTCATGCATTATCCCATTCTCTTCACAAAATTATCTCATCACAGAATTCTTGAACTCAGTTCCATTGTCACTCCTGATTCTCCTTACTTTAAAATCAGGTGATTGTTGACTTGCCTTATGTGATTGATAATGAATTCACTAGCTTCATCTTTAGATTTCAGGAAATATGTCCAAGAGAACTTTGTGAAATCATCCACAATTACAAGACAAAATCTTTTCCTTGAGATGGGCAACACATTGACTGGTCCAAATAAATCCATGTGTAATAATTGCAAAGGTTCTTCAATTATTGAATCAAGCTTCTTTTTGAATGATGCTTTAATTTGCTTTCCCTTTTGGCAGGTATCACACAATCCATCCTTAAAAAACTCCACTTGAGGAATTCCTCTTACCAGTTCTTTCTTGACAAGCTCATTCATGGTCTTGAAGTTTAGATGGGACAGCTTTATGTGTCATAGCCAACTTTCATCTTGACTTGCTTTACTGAGAAGACAAGTGACAGATTCCGCATTAGATGAGTTGAAGTCAGCTAGATATACTGTAACGACCGAGGAATTACGCTTGTATTATATTATAATAATGATAAATTATGTGTATTATTATGTGGTTAAATGTGTTAAGTCGTTAAACCCTAACTGCTATGTGCTATGTGTTGGCTGTTTTGATCCAAACGTGTTTTGGATATTTATTGAGCATTTTATCATCAGTTATATATATATTATATCAAAACCTGTACAGCTCAAAACTATGTTTTAAAAGCCCGTATTTCAAACAAAATCATTGGCCCTATTTTGCCAAAAATGCCCTATCCCATATCGCTATTCTGAACCCCTAAATGTTTTACAAATTTACCTTTTTCGCGAAAAACGACTTTTCCGGACCCCTTCGGGTACCAAAAGCCCCACAAAAATCACAAATTTATTTTTATATGATCATGAAATTATCATATATCATTTTTCTTTGCATTTTTGTAATATTCACAATTTTTGGGAATTTTTGACATTAATTTTGTATTTATTGGATATTTAAAAATTAATTATTAATACCCAAAAATTATAGAAATTTGGGGCCAAATATTTTTATTAGATGTATAATTAGACCCTTAATTTTATTTAGGGGTATTATTTTCATTAGTATAAATACCTGTTTTATTATTAATTATTCATTAATTAATTGTTAAAAATCAGAAAATAAAAAAATTAGAAAGTGTGGGTGAAGTTTGTGTTCTTGAAGAAGAGAGAAGATCAAACTGTGATTTTGGGAGATTTACTAATCCACTGAAAACGCTCGAGTAACCAATACAATCCTTGTGAAGAGACGAATCTATTGATACTAATATCAACAACTGAGGTTTGTTTAATCTCAAAATCGATTTTTATGTTCTTGGCATGAATTTCGGTTTTTGATTTTGAAGAATCATTTGATTGTTTGGATTATGTAGTTAGTTTCGTTGTAGTCTTAGGAGTAATCAGGTATTTTTATTATGATTTTACAACCCCTAAATCGATATATCGAGTTCTTGAGTTTAACTATTTTTGATTTTGTTTTTTTTAGATTTATATATGTTTTTGCTCGCGATTGATGTTAGAAAGTAATTGTAGAACTCTGTAGCTTTAATTTGAGACCGGAATCACGTTGTTTGGTTTTGTATTCGTCAAAAACGATTTCGCCGGCCATGGAGTTGAAGGTCGCCGATTTTGGATCGGTTTTCGCCGGGAAAGATGAGGCAGGCAACGGGTGAGGAGGAGAATGGCAGGGAAGAATGGCTGGGATGGTGAGGAATTGATTTGCAGCAGGAACGAGTCGAACCACACGGTTTTTGGTCAGGAATTGGTATCGCCGGAGTTGGGCTCCGGTGGCCGGAACTTCGCCGTGTTCTGGAAACGTGAAGAACACCGGCGGGTGTTCTTGCCAACCCGGACCCGACCCGGTTGGGTTTTTATTTGACCCGGAGTTGATCCATATAACCCTAACCCTGTTTCTGTTTTCATGTTTCTGGTTTTTATTTTTATTTTATTTTTCTAAAATCAGAAATTAGTTTTAGTAATTCTAAAAAGTAAATAAAAAAATCAGTTTTAAATTTTGAAAAATATTATAATTAATTTTTAAATTATTTTATTAATTTTGAAATTCGAATTTAATTATTTAATTAATTATTTAATTATTTATCTAATTATTTATTAGTTATCTAAGTAATTACTAATTAGGTAATTAATTAATAATTAGGTAATTAATTAATAAATAAGGATTAAATAATATGATTAATAATCCGATAATTAGTTAATATTACGAGTAACTTGTATTCATACGAGTAGTGATTCGATAATGAGAATTATTATTCGAGCAATAATTTATTCGAAGGATATCGTTTTATTCGTATCGAATAATTAAATACAGATAATTAAATGATTAATTAATCGTATAGGTATAGTAATAATAATAACAGTTCGATAATAGTCGAGAATCGCGAGTAGCTCGTATTTATACAAGTAATTAATCATTGAGTTAGATTATAATTCGAGTAATTAGTATTTATTCGATAAATAGCGTATCAGTTAGTTGTATCGATTTTTATTTATAAATAATCGATCTGATCGAGTAAGTATTATTAATTTGTAAATAATTGTAATAAATAGTAATTAATCCTAATAATTAGGGATTAATTATTTTAAAATACAATAATTATTAGTTAATTATTTAAAAATATAATTAAGGATTATTTAATTATAATTAATTATTAATTAATTAAATCTTGTTTAATTCATAATAATTCAACAGTTAATCCGATTTGAGCGAAACGAAGACCCCTAGACTCAGAAAAATGAAATGAATCCAATAAAAATAATTATAAGTCTAAAAATTGATTATGTGCTTTATGTGCTATGTGCTTTATGTAATTATGTGAACCTATGTGCTATATCAATATATGTGTATACATGCGAGTCAGATAGAAACGTATGGGTAGACTGATAAGGTTACGTGATATTAATTCAAGATACACGTATATAGTAAGTTATCTAAACAACTATCTTTCTATGATTGGTTCAGTGTTAGCAAGGCAGAGTAAGCTAGGGACAGAAGACGGTGAGTTGAATCAGGTTAAGTACGCGCAAGGCAAGTTTTTCCCCTATTCTAAATTCAGAATAGTGACTTATACCCCATTTTACATATCAATTACACTTTGATAATTCTTGTTCATATGCACTGATACATATCTATTGATTCTTGTTTCTATTTCATTTCGATTCTTGATTTCTCCCAATTTATTGAATCCTCTATTCATATTCCAATATTTTTACCCTTGTTACATATATTATGATATATCCTGATGTTGGGATACATCAAAAGCATTCCGATTGTTCAGGATGCTAAACTTCGGACTGGATGGTTACGATACAGGCTGGGTTTTACTCAGACCTTTAATTAATAGGCCATAGCTGCCTGAGTACTCCTTATGTTGGTTGGATCTATACAGTTGGGTATAGATTCGCACTGTATCCTGACTGATCAGCGGGTTATAGTGCATATGTTGGTTCTTGTTTCCAGTCTTGTTCATTTGACACTCGCCAGTATTGGCAAATTATTATTCTATTCAGATACATATGGTTGTCCAAACCAACAGCTTATGGATTCACTTATTTTTTTCTCTTTATACTATATATATTGTTGCAGGCTTGTTGAGCTTAGCTCATCCTCTTTTATTGTTATTCCTATTGTCTTACAGTTAAGGTAGAGAATGAAACCCATCAGAACCCACGTAGTCAAGAAGCGAGTCAAGCAGCGGGACCCTCTTATACCAAGGGTGTTCATCCCTATCCCTGAAGAGAGCTTTGAGTTATCAGATCAGGTGTAATAGGATAAGTACTATTATGGTTTGAATAAAAGAAGGTGTGGTGAGCATGTAGATAGAATAAAGTTTTGTAATAAAGAGAGTTCTTGAGACGGATTGTTTTTATTTGGTTTGTAATAAAGTTAGTATGTGGTTCTTGTTTTCAGATCTTAACCTTAAAAGATCCTGATAGCAGTAGTTCGGGGTAATTATTCTATTTATATTCCGCTTTTGCAAGATTAATGTGTAGTTAATATTAGTAATGCCTCAAATCTATACCCCGGATTTGGAGGGTGTTATAGTTGGCATCAGAGCTTAGGTTTGACCTTTGAAAACAAGAACGTTAGGGCTAAGATAAGATAGGAAAATGAGATAGGATGAGAGTAAGAATGTTAGGATTGTTTGTCTATGTGATTAGAAGTTATGAGTTTAGGATTGTGATTTGATTGTTTTTATGTTATTATTTTTATGTATATTAGATGGCTTCTTTATCATCATCTACGGAGAGGACCGCGACAGATCCAGTGGATGCACCGGTAGTAGCCCCAGTGTCAGAGCAGATCTTACCTCCATTGCCACCTGAGCCAGCACCAGAGATACCACTTCCCCCAGAGGTACCAGGTTTTGTAGATTATTTTCCATATTTTGAGCCAGAGATACCAGATTTTCCACCACTAGAGTTCCCGATGTTCGATATTCCTGACATGATTGATCTTCCGCAGTGGGAGGATCTAGAGCCTCAGATTCCTATGCCACCAGTCGAGATTCCAGAGCTGCCACATATGGAGCCAGAGGCAGAGCCGCCAGTGTATGCGCCGATGGAGCAGCCTGTCTTATTTCCTGCCCCATTAGCTATTTATGCACCTGTTCCAGGAGTTTATCAGTTTCCTCAGCCAGAGTTTATGGATGATATTGTGGTGGATGGACCATTACCTTCTCGAGGTTCCAGCACTGATCTTCGGGAGCATCATACCGTGAATTACCAGCGCTTTCAGGCAGAGAGGGAGGAGAGGATTAGATGGCAGAACCAGTGTAGGGAGATCCTTGGGTTGTATGAGACACAGACGGATGGTCCTGTCAGAGCATTACGACCGGATTATATACTGAGAGAGAGGCTACATCATATTCACCGGGTTAGTTCGCAGCAGTTTACTAATTTGAGACAGCAGGATCTTAGTGCGGAGACATCATATCGCGGAGCATTGGGACTTACCGAGGCAGTGCTAGAGGCATTGCAGGAGGAGTTGAGCCACGTACCACCAGGGTTTTGAGACCAGCAGATCAATGAGTGTTGTATTATGTATATTTTGTAGATAGAGGCAGCATAGTATTGTATGACTAGTTTGTATGAGTGTAGTTACTGACTTTGACCGATAGTAGTAGTAGCAGTATGACTGTTATATCATAGGTTTTTGTATCAAGCACTGACACCTATAGCTGGTGTTCTACCTATATATATATACGAGATGATCTTTTGCACGTTTCTTTATTTTATTTCCAGTTATTTAAGCATTTATATTTATTTCAGTACCATTGCATATTTACAAATGTAGTTTTATTTACGATCATGTTGTACCCTTATGTTTAAAAAAAACACACATCATACTGTTTTATCTATTCAGTTATTTAATAAGCTGTTTTATTTTCTAAAATTGACTGTTTTAATATATGTTTAATATACTGTTATTAAAGAAGACCATTGTTTATTTACCAGAAAGATGGCACCTAAAAGAAAAGCACAACCCGATTTATCGAATGGGAACACCGAGGGCCAAAACAATAATAAACAGATGGATCAGATGTTTAATCTCATGCAACAACAAATGTTGATGATGCAACAACAAATGCAGCAGCAACATCAGTAGTTCCAGCAACAGATGTTACAGCAAGCCGCTCATCCAGGACATCAAGTACCACCAGCAGCGCCTACGACCACTTTCAAGCAATTTCAGTCGGTGAAGCCACCAGAATTTATGGGTTCCACGGATCCTACAAAAGCGAGAGCTTGGCTGAAAGAGATGGAAAAGGCTTTTTCGTTGGTAAAGGTTGAGGAAGAGCAGAAGACGGATTTTGCTAGCTATTTCCTGAAAGGCGAAGCTAATTACTGGTGGGAATCGAAGAAAGCTTTGGAAGAAGAAGGTGTGGTGACCTGGGATAGATTCACTGATCTTTTCTTGGAGAAATATTTTCCTCGTTTTATGAAAAACCAGATGGAGATCAAGTTCCTGGAGCTGAAACAAGACAACTTATCGGTTGCGGATTATGAGACCAAGTTTACTGAATTGGCAAGGTTTGTTCCAGAGCAGGTGGATACGGACGAGAAGCGGGCCAAGAGATTTCAGCAAGGACTAAAACCATGGATTCGTAGCAGGGTAGCTGTGTTTGAATTGACAACTTATACGGTTGTTGTTCAGAAGGCTATGATTATTGAAGGAGAAAGTGAAGCAGCTCAGAAAGAGAAAGGACCAGGGAATTTTCAGAATCGTTTCAACAAAAGGCCGGGATTTCAAGCTCGAGGAAAAGTAAACTTTAGGAGGCCAGAACAAAACAACCAGAGGATGGGTAATCGACTACCTGCCCCAACTCAGCAAAGGCTTATTCAACCGCCTGTACCTGATTGTAGAACATGTGGTAGAAAGCATACGGGAATTTACAACAAGATGAATGTCACGTGTTGCAAGTGCAAGCAAAGGGGACACTATTCTGGAGAATGTCCGATGGGAAAAGCAGAAGTTACTTGTTTTCAATGTGGGAGAAAAGGACATATCGCCAAAGACTGCAGAGGAATTGCAATAGCCGCTAGTATTCCAAGAGTTTTAGCATTACCTCCACCTCCACTACCACAGCAACATCAGCCCAAAGCAAGGACTTTCAACATGTCAATGAAGGAAGCGGTACAGAGTCCGAATGTGGTTGCAGGTACACTTCCTGTAAATTCCGTAAATGCTTTGGTATTGATTGATTCAGGAGCTACTAGATCTTTTATTTCTGAAGCTTTTATCTCTAAAATAAATTGTGAGGTACAGTGGTTAGATGAAGTGTTAGTCATAAAATTAGCGAATAATGATCAGGTTACAGTAGATCGAGTATGCCCGAGTTATGATATTGAGATAGGAAGATGTCATTTTTCAGTTGATTTGATACCTTTTAGGTTAGGGGAGTTTGATGTTATTCTAGGAATGGATTGGCTATCTAGTAATAATGCTCAAATTGACTGTGCGAATAAGAGAGTAAAATTGCAAACTGAAGAAAATGAAACGGTAATATTTAAAGGTGAGAAGCAAAAGCAGAAATTCCTATCAATAATGCAGACGAGAAGATTGCTATGCCAAGGATGTCAAGCTTATTTAGCCTATGTACGTGATGCTGATAAGGGAAATCCAAAGATTGAAGATATTCCATTAGTTTGTGAATTTCTTGATGTTTTTCCAGACGAATTACCAGGACTTCCACCAGATCGAGAAATCGAGTTCACTATTGACTTGACGCCAGGGACCGAACCAATTTCGAAAGCTCCATATCGAATGGCACCTGTTGAAATGAGGGAATTAGCAAAGCAGTTGCAAGAACTTCTTGACAAAGGAATTATAAGGCCAAGTGTATCCCCATGGGGCGCGCCAGTATTGTTCGTGAAAAAGAAGGATGGCAGTATGCGACTGTGTATTGATTATCGTGAGCTGAACAAGTTAACTATCAAGAATAAATATCCTTTACCTCGCATCGATGATTTATTTGATCAATTAAAAGGAGCAGCATGGTTTTCGAAAATTGACTTACGATCAGGCTATCATCAGTTAAAGATTAAGGCCGAAGATATTTCAAAGACAGCATTTAGAATGAGGTACGGACACTATGAATTTCTTGTGATGGCTTTTGGATTAACGAATGCACCTGCAGCGTTTATGGATTTGATGAATCGAATATTCAAGAAGTATTTGGATAAGTTTATCATTGTATTTATTGATGACATTTTGATCTACTCAAAGACGGGAGAAGAGCATGCAGCGCATTTAAGAACAACATTGGAGATATTACGAAAGGAGCAGCTTTATGCAAAATTTTCAAAATGTGAATTTTGGTTGAAAGAAGTGCAGTTTCTAGGGCATATCATCAGCAGAGAAGGCATTCAAGTTGATCCAGCAAAGATTGAAGCTGTGTTGAATTGGGAAAGACCAAAGACGCCGACAGAGGTTCGAAGTTTCTTAGGTTTGGCAGGATATTATCGAAGATTTGTCAAAGATTTTGCGAAGATAGCAACACCGTTGACCAAGTTAACTCGACAAAGTGAAAAGTTCGAATGGAATAGTAAATGTGAAGAAAGTTTTCAAGAGTTGAAGAATCGGTTAGTGACTGCACCAGTATTAGTACTGCCAGACGAGCAAGGAAATTTTGTTATTTACAGTGACGCTTCATATCGTGGTTTAGGATGTGTGTTGATGCAACATGGTAACGTCATTGCATATGCGTCGAGACAACTTAAACCTCATGAGCAAAAATATCCTACGCATGATCTGGAATTGGCAGCAATTGTATTTGCATTGAAGCTTTGGAGACATTATCTGTACGGTGAAAAATGTGAAATCTACACGGATCATAAAAGTCTGAAGTATATCTTCACGCAAAAGGAACTGAACATGCGACAACGTCGATGGCTGGAATTGATTAAAGATTATGATGTTACAATCAGTTATCATCCAGGAAAAGCAAATGTTGTAGCAGATGCACTAAGCAGAAAAGAAAGATTGAATCGGTTAACTTCATGTGAAGAATTGGTTAAAGAATTCGACAAATTGGAAATTGAGATTCGTATTCCTCATGAATCTGCAGGAACTATTTACGCTATGACTTTTCAACCAGGGTTGCTAGAAAAGATTCGCCATTGTCAAGATAAAGTGATGAGTCAAGACGACAACTTAACAGGAGAAGAGATTACAACTCAGAAAGATAATGAAGGAATTTTACGTTTTACGTCAAGAATCTGGATCCCTAACGTGGTAGAATTAAAAGAAGAAATTATGCGAGATGCGCACAATTCGAAGTATTCCATTCATCCAGGAAGCACGAAAATGTATCGCGATTTGAAGGAAAACTTTTGGTGGCCGAATATGAAGAAGGAGATAGCAGAATGGGTGAGTAAATGCTACACATGCCAGCGAGTTAAAGCAGAGCATCAACGTCCGAGTGGGTTATTGCAACCATTAGACATTCCAGAATGGAAATGGGAACATCTAGCGATGGATTTCGTAGTAGGACTTCCAAGGACGAAAGCCAATCACGATGCAATTTGGGTTATTATTGATCGATTGACGAAATCAGCACATTTTCTTCCAATTAATGAGAGATTTTCATTGGACAAGCTAGTGCATTTATATCTTAAAGAAATTGTGATGCGTCATGGAGTACCAGTATCAATTGTATCGGATCGAGATCCTCGTTTCAATTCAAGATTTTGGAGACAATTCCAAGAATGTCTAGGAACGAAGTTGAATATGAGTACAGCCTATCATCCGCAAACTAACGGTCAAAGTGAAAGGACAATTCAAACGATTGAAGACATGCTACGAGTTTGTGCGATCGATTTTGAAGGTAGTTGGGATGAACATTTACCCCTAGTGGAATTTTCTTATAATAACAGCTATCACGCCAGTATTGGAATGCCACCGTATGAAGCATTATATGGAAGGAAATGCAGATCACCAGTGCATTGGGATGAAGTTGGAGAACGCAAGATTTTGGGTCCAGAATTAATTCAGCAGACAAAAGAAAAAATTAAACTCATTCGAAAACGAATCGAGACAGCACAAAACAGGCAAAGCAGATATGCAGACCAAGCAAGGAAGGATGTGGACTATCAGGAAGGAGAATGCGTATTGCTCAAAATATCGCCATGGAAAGGATTGACCAGATTTGGCAATAAAGGGAAATTGAAGCCACGATACGTTGGACCATTTGTGATTTTGAAGAAAATTGGGAAGGTTGCGTACGAGTTAGCTCTACCACCCCATATGCAGCACATTCACAACGTATTTCATGTATCTATGCTTAAGAAGTATAATCCTGATACAAGGCATGTAATAGAATATGAACCAGTAGAACTTCAGGCGGATTTGTCATATGTAGAGCAGCCAATAAGAATTCTAGATAGGCAAGAGAGGATATTAAGAAATAAGTCTGTGTCATTAGTGAGAGTTTTATGGAGAAACCCAGTGGTTGAAGAATCAACCTGGGAGCTTGAGAGTGAAATGTTAGAAAGGTATCCTCAGTTATTTGCATAATGTGATTCTGAGGACATAATCTTGTTAAAGGGGGGGAGAATGTAACGACCGAGGAATTACGCTTGTATTATATTATAATAATGATAAATTATGTGTATTATTATGTGGTTAAATGTGTTAAGTCGTTAAACTCTAACTGCTATGTGCTATGTGTTGGCTGTTTTGATCCAAACGTGTTTTGAATATTTATTGAGCATTTTATCATCAGTTATATATATATTATATCAAAACCTGTACAGCTCAAAACTATGTTTTAAAAGCCCGTATTTCAAACAAAATCATTGGCCCTATTTTGCCAAAAATGCCCTATCCCATATCGCTATTCTGAACCCCTAAATGTTTTACAAATTTATCTTTTTCGCGAAAAACGACTTTTCCGGACCCCTTTGGGTACCAAAAGCCCCACAAAAATCACATTTTTATTTTTATATGATCATGAAATTATCATATATCATTTTTCTTTGCATTTTTGTAATATTCACAATTTTTGGGAATTTTTGACATTAATTTTGTATTTATTGGATATTTAAAAATTCATTATTAATACCCAAAAATTATAGAAATTTGGGGCCAAATATTTTTATTAGATGTATAATTAGACCCTTAATTTTATTTAGGGGTATTATTTTCATTAGTATAAATACCTGTTTTATTATTAATTATTCATTAATTAATTGTTAAAAATCAGAAAATAAAAAAATTAGAAAGTGTGGGTGAAGTTTGTGTTCTTGAAGAAGAGAGAAGATCAAACTGTGATTTTGGGAGATTTACTAATCCACTGAAAACACTCGAGTAACCAATACAATCCTTGTGAAGAGACGAATCTATTGATACTAATATCAACAACTGAGGTTTGTTTAATCTCAAAATCGTTTTTTATGTTCTTGGCATGAATTTCGGTTTTTGATTTTGAAGAATCATTTGATTGTTTGGATTATGTAGTTAGTTCCATTGTAGTCTTAGGAGTAATCAGGTATTTTTATTATGATTTTACAACCCCTAAATCGATATGTCGAGTTCTTGAGTTTAACTATTTTTGATTTTGTTTTTTTAGATTTATATATGTTTTTGCTCGCGATTGATGTTAGAAAGTAATTGTAGAACTCTGTAGCTTTAATTTGACACCGGAATCACGTTGTTTGGTTTTGTATTCGTCAAAAACGATTTCGCCGGCCATGGAGTTGAAGGTCGCTGATTTTGGATCGGTTTTCGCAGGGAAAGATGAGGCAGGCGACGGGTGAGGAGGAGAATGGCAGGGATGAATGGCTGGGATGGTGAGGAATTGATTTGCAGCAGGAACGAGTCGAACCACACGGTTTTTGGTCAGGAATTGGTATCGCCGGAGTTGGGCTCCGGTGGCCGGAACTTCGCCGTGTTCTGGAAACGTGAAGAACACCGGCGGATGTTCTTGCCAACCCGGACCCGACCCGGTTGGGTTTTTATTTGACCCGGAGTTGATCCATATAACCCTAACCCTGTTTCTGTTTTCATGTTTCTGGTTTTTATTTTTATTTTATTTTTCTAAAATCAGAAATTAGTTTTAGTAATTCTAAAAAGTAAATAAAAAAATCAGTTTTAAATTTTGAAAAATATTATAATTAAATTTTTAAATTATTTAATTATTTATCTAATTATTTATTAGTTATCTAAGTAATTACTAATTAGGTAATTAATTAATAATTAGGTAATTAATTAATAAATAAGGATTAAATAATATGATTAATAATCCGATAATTAGTTAATATTACGAGTAAATTGTATTCATACGAGTAGTGATTCGATAATGAGAATTATTATTCGAGCAATAATTTATTCGAAGGATATCGTTTTATTCGTATCGAATAATTAAATACAGATAATTAAATGATTAATTAATCGTATAGGTATAGTAATAATAATAACAGTTCGATAATAGTCGAGAATCGCGAGTAGCTCGTATTTATACGAGTAATTAATCATTGAGTTAGATTATAATTCGAGTAATTAGTATTTATTCGATAAATAGCGTATCAGTTAGTTGTATCGATTTTTATTTATAAATAATCGATCTGATCGAGTAAGTATTATTAATTTGTAAATAATTGTAATAAATAGTAATTAATCCTAATAATTAGGGATTAATTATTTTAAAATACAATAATTATTAGTTAATTATTTAAAAATGTAATTAAGGATTATTTAATTATAATTAATTATTAATTAATTAAATCTTGTTTAATTCATAATAATTCAACCGTTAATCCGATTTGAGCGAAACGAAGACCCCTAGACTCAGAAAAATGAAATGAATCCAATAAAAATAATTATAAGTCTAAAAATTGATTATGTGCTTTATGTGCTATGTGCTTTATGTAATTATGTGAACCTATGTGCTATATCAATATATGTGTATACATGCGAGTCAGATAGAAACGCATGGGTAGACTGATAAGGTTACGTGATATCAATTCAAGATACACGTATATAGTAAGTTATCTAAACAACTACCTTTCTTTGATTGGTTCAGTGTTAGCAAGGCAGAGTAAGCTAGGGACAGAAGACGGTGAGTTGAATCAGGTTTAGTACGCGCAAGGCAAGTTTTTCCCCTATTCTAAATTCAGAATAGTGAATTATACCCCATTTTACATATCAATTACACTTTGATAATTCTTGTTCATATGCACTGATACATATCTATTGATTCTTGTTTCTATTTCATTTCGATTCTTGATTTCTCCCAATTTATTGAATCCTCTATTCATATTCCAATATTTTTACCCTTGTTACATATATTATGATATATCCTGATGTTGGGATACATCAAAAGCATTCCGATTGTTCAGGATGCTAAACTTCGGACTGGATGGTTACGATACAGGCTGGGTTTTACTCAGACCTTTAATTAATAGGCCATAGCTGCCTGAGTACTCCTTATGTTGGTTGGATCTATACAGTTGGGTATAGATTCGCACTGTATCCTGACTGATCAGCGGGTTATAGTGCATATGTTGGTTTTTGTTTCCAGTCTTGTTCATTTGACACTCGCCAGTATTGGCAAATTATTATTCTATTCAGATACATATGGTTGTCCAAACCAACAGCTTATGGATTCACTTATTTTTTTCTCTTTATACTATATATATTGTTGCAGGCTTGTTGAGCTTAGCTCATCCTCTTTTATTGTTATTCCTATTGTCTTACAGTTAAGGTAGAGAATGAAACCCATCAGAACCCGCGTAGTCAAGAAGCGAGTCAAGCAGCGGGACCCTCTTATACCAAGGGTGTTCATCCCTATCCCTGAAGAGAGCTTTGAGTTATCAGATCAGGTGTAACAGGATAAGTACTATTATGGTTTGAATAAAGAAGGTGTGGTGAGCATGTAGATAGAATAAAGTTTTGTAATAAAGAGAGTTCTTGAGACGGATTGTTTTTATTTGGTTTGTAATAAAGTTAGTATGTGGTTCTTTGTTTTCAGATCTTAACCTTAAAAGATCCTGATAGCAGTAGTTCGGGGTAATTATTCTATTTATATTCCGCTTGTGCTAGATTAATGTGTAGTTAATATTAGTAATGCCCCAAATCTATACCCCGGATTTGGAGGGTGTTAAATACACATTTTCTTTTCTCACTCCAGTGAGAACCACTTTGTTGCTTCTTTTGTTTGTCACAACACAGGCTTCTGAATTGAAGGTTACTGAATTGCCCTTGTCACAAAGCTGGCTGATACTCAACAAATTATGCTTGAGACCATCCACTAGGGCAACCTTTTCAATGATGACATTGTCTTTTGAAATCAAGCCATATCCCACAGTATAACCCTTGTTGTCATCTCCAAAAGTAATACGTGGGCCATCTCTCTCCTTGAACTCTATGAGCAGGGTAGAATCTCCAGTCATGTGTCTTGAACAACCACTATCTAGATACCAAAGATTCTTTATGTTTCTTTGCACACATTATAACCAAATCTAGTTGATTTTGGTACCCAAGTTTCCTTGGGTCCTGCCTTGTTAGCTTTCTTCTTTGGTTTTTTTAGGTTTGATCTCATTTGACTTGGGAATTTCTGATTCATCCTTAGTCATTTGAGTTGGACTTTTGAAACCAGTCATTAAACCATAATTATCATGCACATTTTGATTAACAGGGAAAGACATGTTGTTTGTAAACATGTTATTCCACTAAGGCATGCTAAATGGCATTTGAGACATACTAAATGTTGTATAATAAAGATTAGGTGCAAATGGCATATTAGCAAATTGTGCATTCATATTCTGAGCAGACATAGCATTCATAGGCATAGAAGTCATGGCATACATGTTGGGAAGAGAAGAAGGTACATATATAGGAGTTATCATGGCAAGTTTGCAATTAACAGACAAATGATTAACACTACCACACTTAATACAGATTTTTCTAGGAGAATACTTATCAGGTGTGTAGTTGTTATGTTTGTTAATTCCTACTTTCCCATTTCTATTGGTTTTCTTTTTAGTTTCTGTTTTATCCTCAATCTTTTCTAATCTGTCATTCAATTGCTTAATGGACAGATGACCAACATTCACTTTCTTCTCCTTTTTCACTTAACTTGATTCTCCTGAAACAAAGTTTTTGGAAACTGATCCATATTTCTCATTTAACTTGGCAAGTTTGGCTTTGCTCACAGGTTTGCTCACAGCCGACGGATGAGGATTTATGTCACTCGACGGATAATCCCTTTGATTATTCGACAGATGACTCTCATCATCCGTCGAGTCTACATCTGTTAGCAATCCTTCAACCAAATTGGATTCCAGCTTTTCCTTACTCTTTTTCCAGGCTGCATCACAAAAGGACTCAATACCTTGAACTTTAGTGATTTGAGCATGGACATCTCTGGGATGATTTCCATGCTTTAATCACTTCTTGTTCTCGTTCAAGCTGCTTCTTCAAAATCTCTTCTTTCTTCAAGGACTCAGTTAATTCATCCTTGGCAATCTTACATTCTATTCTTAATTTTTCAAAATTCAATAAACTGAGATTCTAGTACATTATTCCTCTCACTTAAAAACAAATCATTTTCTTTGATCTTAGCATTTTCTTTGGTGAGGGACTTAAATGTAACACGCAAATGATATAATTATGTGGACATGTCATTTATGGCATCATTACACTCAGCTTTAGATAAGTGTGCTAGGTTAGTGGTGATTACCTGATTACTTGAAGAACTTGTTTCTGTTTCATCAGACTTGGCCATTAGGGCTAGATTGACATAGCTCACATCTTCATCTTCATCCAAACCATCAGCTGCCCAGTCATTTTCTTGTGTAATGAAAGCCCTTTCCTTTTGCTTGAGCAACTCAAAATACTTCTGTTTATAATCAACAGGCTCAAACTTCTTTTTGTTGGAATCTGACTTTCTACACTCACTAGCAAAATGCCCTGCCAAGCCACATTTGAAACACTTGAATTTAGATTTATCCACCATGTTTCTATTTGGCTTGGCTGCTCAAAAGTTCTTTTTGAACTTGAGCTTGGCAAATCTTCTGGAAAGGGATGTTAAATGCTCATCAATATCATCCATGTCATCTTGGCTCAAATGATCTTCATTCTCAGCTACCAGCCCTTTACCCTTGTTCTCACAAACCCTTAAAATAGAGTCAACAGCTTCTACCTTCATCTCTTTCTCTTTCTCTAACTCAGCAACCCGTGCTATGGACCCTCCTTTCTTCCTTCCTTTCTCCATCCTCTCATCTTGCTCTATTTCAAGCTCATAAGTCTTCAGGATACCATACATCCTCTCCAAGGTGAACTCCTTGTAATCCTGAAAATTTCTCAATGAGACTGTCATTGGTTTCCACTCCTTTGGAAGAGATCTAAGGAACTTGAGGTTAGAGTCTTTTATCTGATAGACTCTTCCATGCAACTTCAGAGCATTCAGTAGTTTTTAAAATCTACTAAAAATATCAGTGAGAGACTCACTATCTTTATAATGGAAGTGCTCATATTGCTGAATTAGCAGCTGCATCTTATTATCCCTTACTTGCTGAGTACCATCACAAATAATCTGGATAGTGTCCCAAACCTCCTTGGTTGTTTTGCAGTTAATGATGTTATCAAACATATCACCATCAACTCCATTGAACAATATATTCATGGCCTTCTTGTCTTTCCTGACTTGTTCAATATTAGGTTCTGACAATTCATGTTTAGGCTTGGGAACAGATGGCTCATTGCCAGTTGCAGCTCTCATTGGTACACGAGGACCTCTCTCTATGCAATCCACATAGGCCTCATCTTAAGAAAGAAGATGTAGGTGCATCTTCACCTTCCAGTGGTGATAATTGTCTTTGTCCATAAATGGAATTTTGACTCCAACATCCTTCTTGTTCATCTTGTTGTTTGTTGTGATCTTTACACTCTTTGTACTTCAAGAGCTTGCTCTGATACCAATTATTATTTCCTAACAATACAACAAGAATTACAAAAGGGGGGGGTTGAATGTAATTCGGGCTTCTTTTCAAGATTTTAAAACAGTTCTTAACTCGACAAATATATATGTATTTGATTTGAGAAAGTGCGGAATGAAAGGATTAAATAAATCAAACATAAAGTAATAAAAACACAAGTCTTTAAAACTTTCTGGTGGATTTGAATGTATCCACCAGAGATATATATAAATATCGATTTGAGAACTCTGTGAAGCTAAAATTAGCTCACAGCTGCTTTACAAGTTGAACAAACAAACTATGGAGAAATTCTTGACAAGTACAGCTTTTTCTATTTCTCCCCTGAAATGTGTTTGCTTGGTTATTTGTTCTACTTGCTACACTTGGTTTATATATTACCAAGTTTACATGGTAATAAGACAGGATAATAAAATAAAACCTATCAAGTCTAACACCATGCTGCTTCATTACTCTAATTTAGCATCTTTGAAAATCTTTATTCCTTGCATGGAAATGGTAATGCTTCTTTGTTCTCGATTTCCTGCTAAACAGGCTGCCACATTCCTTTTGCAAACACCCAACGCATGTAACTGTGTTGTCACTGTCAACAAATATTTGAATTGATCATCTGTCGGGTACATGCTCTTATCCGTCGGGTAGCTTTGTTGATCATCCGTCGGGTGGCTACTTGACACTTGACTCCATTTCACTTATGGAGAATTATGAGACATCTTATATTTACAATTAATCAACCTATTCTGCATATCTACTAGTAGTCAACATGACTCATATGCTACTACAGAATCTACACAAAGATGTTTGCAGAAATGTGCTACAAAACTTATTATTACATAAGCTACTCACCCGGTGGATGTCAAATCATCATACGTCGGGACTATATTGGATCATCCGTCGGGACTATATTTGATCATCCGTCGAGTGCTACAAAATTCACTAAGTTAAATTTACTAAGATGTTTTGTTTAATTTATCATCAAGTTCACAACATATTCCTAACACTTCCTAAATAATGTATACATAAAAAGGAAAAAAGCAAACAAATAAGAATTTCTAACCTCTTTCTTGAAGTAAAATGTGCATGCATTGTCAAATTCTGAGACTTGATGAGATAATCTGCAAACGGACAAAATCGAATTTAAAAACATACTATTACTTAAAACTTTAAACGGACAAAAATCGGAAGATATTAACCAGAAAAGAAAAACACATGCAAATATCAAACCTAACTGATATAGTTGAGCAAGGAAAACCTAAATATATATACACAAGAAGACAAACCTAATTTATGTTCAAAAAAATACAGATTTATGTAAATATATATACATGCATATTTAAGACAACTCAAGAAAAAATAAAAAATTAGAGTACAAATCTTATGAAGCTCAATGAATCTCAAAACCTGCTCAAAAAAGGAAAAAGCCCATTAAAAATTATGAACAAACCTAATTGAACAAATTTAACCTAATCGAACTTACAAACCTAAATGAACAAACATACCTGTTCAGAAATTAGGGTTTCTCGTAGATGGAGTTTGATTAATTGACTTCAATTTGGGGTTTAATTAAAACCCTATGTACTTACAATAAACTGATATGGTGTGTGTATGAGAGAGAGAGATGGAAGAGAGAGAGAAAGAGAACCAGAGAGAGCAGAGTGAGCTCACACAGAGAGAGAGAGCAGAGAGAGTGAGAGTGAGAGAGAGACAGGAAAAGAATTAGGGGGAAACGGGTTTTTTTTTGGTTAAGGGGGGAGATATTTGGGGAATAAAGGGGGAAAAGTTTCCGCGAGTTTTTTTTTTAATTTTTTAAGTTAACTATCGACAACGGTTGTAAACTACAACCAATGTCTATAAAACAAAGACATCAGTTATATAAAAAACCGATGTTTAACTAACGTTTCTCATTTTTGAAAAATAACTATAGACAATGGTTATTTCTCGGCCGATGTTTAATATAAGCAGTATCATCGGTTTTAAAATAACCGATGTCTAAAAAAATTTTAACATCGATCGTGTGAGCAACCGATGTCTAAGGACCGATGTCTATTGAGCAGTGAACAACACATAACGTGTACAAGTGGGAGCTTAACATGAGTTGATGTTTCTTTGTGCATGTCTGGGTTACCAAATTTTTCATTTCATTTGGGGAGAAAGTACTTTATACATTTGAGGGAGTGTTTGGCAAATAACCTGAATGCTCTTTTTTGATCCATTATTGGCCATAAGCAGAAAGTGGAAATAGTTAACATTCACGTCTTCATTTTCATTTCTTTGGTGTCTATTAATGTTTTCAGCGTCTTTTAATGCATTAGCATGTCTGATGTGCCTTTATTAGTAATTGTATCTTGTACCGATTATAATAATGGCATAGTGTTCTAAAAAAAAATTCCTGATCAACATAGTGTAAATAAATCATTAGATATAAAATATATTTTTGATTAATTTTAAATAATTATAAATTAATAAATCATATAATACAGTAAAATACATATTAATTTATAAAAAAAACCAATATAATGAGAGTATTGAATTAAATATAATTCAAATTGTAAAATTCATCCAATTATTTCTTCAATTAATTCACAATTCTCCGATTCACCATTAGTCGCGGTACCTCCGCCGATTGGTTCCTATTATCGATTTTTATAACAGTGTTCACAAGTCATTTGTATTAAGTAAATGTTGTAAATTGTACTTCAAGTTTTCTTAGTAATTTGTTAATATTTTTGTTCAAAATTTATCTTTTTATTTTTATATTATTATATTAAAATTATTCTATTAAATTTTTTATTTTTTTAGTTATAACTTATAAGTTATAATTTACCAAACACATCACCAACTTATAAGTAAAATTATCCAAACACATAAATAACTTATAAGTTACGATATTCAGATCGCTTATACAGTACTTTTCAACTTAAAGTTATAAGTTACATTTTTTAAAAAACTCCGAACATAGACTTTTATCGGCTCCTGAATTCCACACTGAAAAGTATTTGCGCACATTGCAGCCTCTTATTTAGATTGCATCGCACCTGCACTGCACAGTTGTGATAAACTCCACGTAATTTCCTTCCTTTTTTTTAACTTTCTAGTGAACTCGTGGGTGTTTACATGTATAAGCCGTGTTCAAAAAGTTCAATTTTAAAATCTCCTACAAAGTACCGATTCAATTTTTAAAATCTTAATCCTTATAAATTTTTTAATTGAAGTATACATAATTATTTTTTAAAATTCAAATAATATATTCATTTAAATATAAATAATTATATAAATTATAATAATATATATATGTGTATGTTTGTTAATGAATAACTAATATATCATAATAATATAATTTAATATTATAATATATCATATTTTTGCTCCGAATAAACCCCAATTTTCTATTAATCCTAAATTGGCAGCTACCTGTCATCTTATCTTATTTCCGAGTTTTACAATATTATGCAGCATTAATGTATAAAGTTTTTTTTAATGAGCCACTTGAATCGTATCCCCTTATATAAATTTACTTTATTTTGAATTTCCCCCCTTTTTCTTGAAAATAAGTGCATGAAAAGTAACACTACAAAAAAAACGGCTAAATACAACCGTTTTAAAATCGGTTGTATTTAGCTAAATTCGACCGTTTTTGGTTGTCGTTTTTTGGACCGGTTGTATTCGCTCGAGTAATATTTAGTAAACCGGTTGTATTTAGTACTAAATACGACCGACCAAATATAAGCGGCTAAATACAACCGCATAAATACAACCGCTTCCGGTCAAATTTAAATTTTCAGATTAAATTCGAATATCCCGCCCAAATAATTAAATTTATTGCCAAAATTTAAAAGGCCCACCCAAATGTTAGTTTCAACCGTATTTGGTCAAAAATAGGATTCTAAATACAACCAAATACGGTTGAATTCACGCACACCAATTTCAAAAAAAAAACTCGCCGGAAACCGGTAAATATCCGGATCCCGATGAGCTTAAAAGACGGGTCAATGTATTTCTTCTACATCTCCAGAATTTTATTATGGCTTACTACCCCCAACAGTCAACTAGTAATTTGACCAGTACTTTTAACTAGTGTTTAATCCCATATTGATGTTTCGATATTTTTAAAAATATTAATGAATGATCCAACCGTACGGATGTCAAGATCAATATATTTTAGTGATATGACAAAAATTTTAGAAAAAATAAATATATTTGGTTTGCTTTTTTAACAGTCAACTAGTAATTTGACCAGTACTTCTAACTAGTGTTTAATCCCATTTTGATGATTCGATATTTTTAAAAATATTAATGAATGATCCAACTGTATGGATGTCAATATCTGTATATTTTAGTGATATGACAAAGATTTTAGAAAAAAATAAATATATTTGGTTTGCCTTTTTAAGAGTCAAAGAGTAATTTGACCAGTACTTCTAACTAGTGTTTAATCCCATATTGATGTTTCAATATTTTTAAAAATATTAATGAATGATCCAATCATATGGATATCAAGATCAATATATTTTAGTGATATGACAAAAATTTTAGAAAAAAATAAATATATTTGGTTTGCCTTTTTAATAGTGAAAGAGTAGTTTGACTAATACTTCTAACTAGTGTTTAATCCCATATTGATGTTTCGATATTTTTAAAAATATTAATGAATGATCCAACCGTACGGATGTTAAGATTAATATATTTTAGTGATATGACAAAAATTTTAGAATAAAATAAATATGTTCGGTTTGCTTTTTTAACAGTCAACTAGTAATTTGACAAGTACTTCTAACTAGTGTTTAATCCCATATTGATATTTCGATATTTTTAAAAATATTAATGAATGATCTAATCGTACGGATGTCAAAATAGTTAAAATTTAAATATTAAAATTACTTACATTTTTCTGTAAACTTTTTTTTTTGACAATTTTCATATCCGTATGGTTGGATTATAATTTAAAACAAATACAAAATAAATTGAAACTCAATCTATAATTATTAATTGAACGATAAATATCTAACTACCATAATATTTTTTTTGCAAGAACTAAAATATAAATTTCGTGTAAATTTATTCTATATTTTTTCCCAGAAAGTTTTCGCCATTTTTAAAAATAATTCGACCGAATCGGTTGAATTTAGTACAAAATTCGTTGGCGGGAAAATTCCCTCCATTTTTTGGGAAGGCTAAATTTGACCGAATGCGGTTGAATTTAGGAGCACGCCTAAACTCAACCGTATACGGTTGTATATAAATACGGTTGTATTTATTCGGTTGTAATTAGTAAGGCTAAATTGAACCGAATGCGGTTGAATTTAGGAGCACGCCTAAACTCAACCGTATACGGTTGTATATATATACGGTTGTATTTATTCGGTTGTAATTAGTAATGCTAAATTTGACCGAATGCGGTTGAATTTAGGAACACGCCTAAACTCAACCGTATACGGTTTTATATATATACGGTTGTATTTATTCAGTTGTAATTAGTACTAAATTCGACCGCATAAATACGACCGTATTTAAATACGACCGCATGCGGTTATATTTAGCCGCGCCCTTAATTTCAACCGAAAACGGTTGAATTTAATGTCGGTTGTATTTGTGCGGTTGTATTTAGTCTTATTTTCTTTATTTTCTTGTAGGGTAAGCAAGTGTACTTATATTTTGGATGTCTCATCATATCTATAAAACTTCCTCTATTTATAATCTTGAAGTTAATTTGTGCTTTATTAAAAATGAATTTTCTCAACTAAATACATCCATCCATCTATTAAATCTTTCGACAACGTTCCAAGCAGTGAATTTCCATCAGTACACTAACAATAATATCATCAGATCCTAAGAAATGCATGAAAAAATAAAGTTCGTTTTAACTTAATTTTCAGCATTTTGGTATAAGAAGATTCACAGTAGTCATCATTTTCAGTTCACATCCACCTCAGTCCTCACACCTTAATTTTTTTCAATGCACCTTATTTGCTTAACTAGTGCTCCCTCTGTCGTTGCATTTATTATCGTTTCCGAGAAAGTGTTTGACGCTTATTTTAAGATTAATAATGTATAATTTTATAATTTTTTAAAAAAATATATTTTCTGAATAAAAGTAGATTTTTTTAATTTTTTATACATAAAAATAAATTTAAAAAAAAATTATAAAATTATAAATTTTATTTATCTTAAAGTGTGTGCCGAATTTTAGAAAATAGTGAGCGAGATGTGAGAGTATGTTATTTCGTCCTAAAAAATGTGAAAAGGAATCTGCTGCTTGGAATTTGCATGCGGTGCTTTATGAGTTTTATTACGTCTAGAAGGAACAGTTAATAGTTCTCCAGTTATACAACATGTTACTGGTTACAAATGTCTAAAAAGACCAATTAAAAGAGGTTTTTTCAATTGCATCTATTATCTATTACTAACTTAAAATCCGTGCGATACACGGTTATTTCATATCATTGTTATTTTATTATTTTTGTTTCAATATTTATTAATTATATTTATTTTGAGAGAAATCATGTCAAAATAAGTATAACTAAATATATTAATATATCTTTCATTATATTATAGTAGTTATTTATAATAATTAGGTTCGGAGATAAATAATTTCATAAAATAAGGGTAATTAAATAACAAATATAAAAGTAATTAAGCAAAATAACCAAATACCAAAAAACTGGTAAATAAATAGGTTACCGAAAATTGGTAAAGAATAAACTATCATACTTTTTCTTGAAAACGAATTCTGTCAAATTGATTTACGTGACTATAAATTTTTAGTGGATGAAGTTTTGTTTTAAAGCAATAAATGGAAGATAAATATTTTTGTTTTTGTAAACCTAAACCCTTATTCTTGTAACTGCGCGAATGTGACAGGGAGGTTTTTGTTCTTAATAACAAAAACAACTGCTGAGGAAGAGGAGAACTTTGCTGATAGCATGTCATATGCAAGTAAAAGTCTTATTCGATCGAGATATACATACAATTTATAAGCGTTTATTAAAATTTATACAAAATGGTGATAAAGTAATAAGGGTAATAGAGTAATTTCAGCAAGTACCGACCTACCGACTATCAAACTTTTAATGTTTCGTCTATTATAATATAGTATAGATATATATAATAGAGCAACTAGTGGTTCATTGACACAATTTATTCATTTAAAATAAATTAACTACCCCTTATAAATATGTACTAATTAATATTAAATTTAATAACATATATTAATTACATCTACCTCATTTATTACTAATAGTTATATATTTATTACTACTTCATTATTGTATAGTAAGAACTTATATTTATACTTATAATCACATATGTAATTTATAAATTAGGGACTTTTTGCCCGCGATGCTACAAATTTCTTCATTTTTCAAAAATGTATTTTAAAGTATATCATTTAACAACATATTATTATATCTCAGTAGTAGCAAAAATAAGGTTGTTTTATTTTTCTAACTAAAATAAGCATATATAGTACTAAATTTCGGAGGATTGACCTTAAATTCTTAGGCTATTTTGAACACTCTAAATATGGATATGATCACTCTTAAATAATATCGGACTTTAGATATTTAAAATAAAATTAACAATTTTTTTCATTATTTAAAAAATATAATTTCAATTTAATTGCAGATTTGATAAAACAAACTTCAACTATAAGAAAATAGTTATGGATTTTTTCTAAAGTAAAAATATTATTATTTTTACTTTGATTTGAAATTTTAAAAATCAAATTATATTAATAATTTACAATTTTATACAAATTTGATTTATATTTTAAAATTATGAATAACAATTATCTTCATCATCTGTCTTCGCATGACTAAGATATGTGGCATAGAGTTGGTGTTAGCATAGTTGTTGATCTGTGGGTCATGATATAGAGTTGGTGTTAGTATAGCTCTTGAGATAAAAAGTTATATAATTTGGATATATAGATGAAACAGGATTTGGTTTATAGTTTATATAACTATACTAAAACACAATCCAATAACGTCTAAAAAACATTATAGACATTACTATGCTTTATCTGTTTAACGGCAATATAAATTCATTATATGGCAGAAACGTACTACATTGATCATGGGGTAGTAATTGTACAAACAGACCTTAAACATACAGACTGTACAAATTTTAATCTTTAACATTTTACATTGGCATAAATAGTAAGTTTCGCCTGATGTGGGTAATTTGATTGAATACAAACATCATTTTCACAACTCTTAACAAGGTTTTGGGTAAACATTCTTTAAAACATCTTCTCAGAATGGGGAGATAATCAGCATATTCTTTAAAGACACATCACAAAATTCGAGTAACATGACTGTTGAAATCAGAAAAACTAAATAAAATTGATAACTACCATTCGGTTATTCTAAATTGTGGTAACTGTTTAATTGATTAGAAAAGAAAACTTCAAAACTACTGGACATACTCACATGTATATATACCTTTGGGTGTATTTTTACATTTAGATGTATACTACAGATTATAAAATGACTTCACGAAGTGAAAAGAGGAAGAGATGGTCAGGCATAAAGAATGTAGCGGAGCAAGAGTTGCAAAATTTGGTTATAACATGCGCAGACTTCAATAATGACATGGAAGAAGCAAAGATTTTCTACTCAAAGATGTATGCTACAACGGAAAACAGGAAATCTGAATTGTTTACTCGTTCCGTTGGCCTTGAGGAACAATTCAAGTAATATTTAAATGTGTATCTGATTTTATGATTTATATTGCTTTATATTATAAATTGAATGGAATTAGCTTCAATGTTTCCCAACAAAATAGAAAATATTCTAAATAATGGATCAAGAAAAAAACGTGGAGAGTCATCACAAAGTAGTACTGAAATTCCACATTCTTATACAGGGAATTCACTCAAATTTCTAGGTGATACATCCACATCTCTACGTGATCATGAGAAAAACTTCAAACATAACACAGAAGAAATGATAAGTGCATTTCAAAAGTTTGGAGATGGGTGGAAAGAACATCTTAATAATTTGAATGCTCGTGCTGATATATTGATTGGAGAAGGTGAAAAGCTTCGCATATTATTAGATGATTATGCTCGAAATATATAAATTATGTTCCAGTAGATATGTTGTGATGATGTATTGTAATTGTTCAAGTTGGAGGACTGTAATAAATGTTTTTATGCAAAAAAATCTAAATAGGGATGACTGTTTATGTTGGATTACTATCATGTTATGTTTACTATAGATGATTAAGAAGATATATATACATTGAATAACCATTTATGCAGTTTATTCTATCTACGAATATGTTTTCCTTACATGAACTACATATATCACATTCACATAAATTGAAAGATTTTTATACTTGCACAACCTGACCATCGTTTGCTGGTTCGAGATCATTAATTTCAAAATTTTGAAATCTTGCATGCTCTGGCCCAATACCTAGATCCATGTTTAGGAAATTCTGTATATCTGCAACATGCCTATCAAATGTTCAAAGGTCATGCGAATCATGTCTGCCAAGTGTTTCCAAACGACGTGCAATTGCATTCCTATGAGGGTGAACCAAATTAAGTTCATAACGGATATTATTATCATTAAGCCTTGAAAGAATAAGTCTAAAAGTATGTCTAGTATGTGGTATAATTCCTTCTTCTTTGTAATATTTGCATTCGCGATATGCTTGTATATTATCGATTTCAATGATAACCCGTTCGTAAGAATCCTGGAATGCACGACGCATCCCTAATAGAATTTCCCATAATGCACTATTCAAATTTATAAGGCCTGGAATTGTGCCATAAGCCAGTCTGAGAAGATGACCTCTTGCATCTCTTACAACAACACCAATATCGTTTCTATAATCTCCTTCAGGAACATTCTGAATAAACTTACTATGCATATTGATCCTCACCCAACCATTAGGAGGAAATTGCCATACATGCTCAACATGTTCCATTCTCCTTAAATGTATAACACAATAATTAATTGTTTATGGGTCTAACTTGATTATATGAGATATTATAAAATGATTCATGCTAATATATAAAGAAAAGAATTCAAGAGATGTGTCTGCTACAATTAGTTGTAGAGTTTTAAATAACTAAAAAAATAAATAGAAGAGTTGAGGAGATGTGTCTATTGCAAATTGTTGTGGAATTTTAAATAACTAAAACTTTTGGAACAGATTAGACTGTAATATTGTTTAAAAATGTGTCCAAAAGAGGATTAATATGTGGAATTTTTTTTATAAACAATTTTTATTTTTTCGCACATGATGTAAGTAATCGATACGTATAGTATTACATTAGACACACAATTTTAAAATGTATGGTCCATAGGCTATCTAATGATTAAACAATAACATTTATTATCGAATCGGGTAAGGTTTAATATGGTATTGACACAATTATAACTATATAAAAAAAATAAACTAAATATAGTTTGTTGAATTTTCTATTTTATGGAAAAAATAAAAAAAATACTTATGTTCGATACAAAATAATTGTAGAGGGTAATTATATAACTTACAAATTTATAACATTATTTATAAGGATATTGTTAGATATATTTGATAATGTCGTGTCTAATATGATTTATGTTTAGTTTTCAGATCTTACTTAAACAGGACAAATCAGTACTTAACTGAAATCAGCACTTATACTGATGTCAGAACATAAGTGATCAGTACTTAAGGTTCAGGAGATATTTATCAGGAGATAATATCATGACTTAAAGGAAACTTTCAGATAAGGAAGGCGGCTGATTGAAAGGAAAGAAGATCAAGATAAACGTAAGAAGAGATATGCATGAAGAAGGAATTCTATGAAGAATGGAATACTTGGAAGAAAAGATAACTGATTGATATATTTTAGGAAGCATAATTATATTCCATATCAATTAGCGATTATCTTGTAACTGTGTGATGTATAAACATAGACATAGGGTTTACACTATAAGTGTTATCATTATCGAGAATATTATTCATTGTAACCCTAGCAGCTCTCGTGATATTTGTTCATCACTGAGAGAGGACAGTTCCATATTGTAACAAAATTTATTGTATTGAATAAAGTCTGTTTTCTGTTACTTGTGTTATTTGAATTCGATTTGATTGTGCTATACACTGTATTCAACCCCCTTCTACAGTGTGTGTGACCTAACAAGTGGTATCAGAGCCTATCTGTTAACACACAAACAGTTTAAGATCCAAAAACAATCATGTCTGAAGCAGAAACTCCAACCAAGCCCACTGAAGAACCACCAAAGACTCAAATCCATAGTTGATATGAGGCTATTAGAGTTCCCATACTGAAGCCATCTGAATATCCCATATGGAAGGTGAGGATGACTATGTTTCTGTAAGCTACTGATCCAGAATATCTTGATAGAATCCATGAAGGACCTCACAAGCCAACAAAACTCGCTGTTGTAGTTGCAGGTGAAGCAGCAAAGTCTGTACCAAAGGAGAAGAGTGATTACACTGCTGAAGATATTGCTTCAATTGCTAAGGATGCTAAGGTACGACACTTGCTGTATAGTGCCATTGATAATGTAATGTCAAACAGGGTAATTAACTGCAAGACTGCAAAGGAGATATGGGATGCCTTGGAGACAAGGTGCCAGGGAACTGATTCGATTAAGAAGAACAGGAAGACAATACTCACTCAAGAGTATGAACACTTTGACTCAAAGCCTAATGAGTCATTGACTGATTTATATGACAGATTTGTCAAACTCTTAAATGATTTGTCACTAGTTGATAAGGAGTATAATATTGAAGATTCAAACCTTAAATTCCTGTTAGCTCTTCCTGAAAGTTGGGATTTGAAGGCAACAATTATAAGAGACAACTATAATCTTAAAGAAACAACTCTTGATGAAATTTATGGGATGCTCAAGACTCATGAACTTGAGATGGAACAAAGAAGCAAGAGGAAATGAGGAAAGTCAAGGACAGTTGCTTTTAAGGCTGAAGAAGAATCCCCCAAGGAAGCTACCTCAAGGAAAGGCAAAGGAAAAGCGCTCATCACAAAGTCTGATACTGAGTCATCAAGTTCTGATAGTGATGATGACTCAGAAACTGAAAGCTTGCCTGAGATGGATGCTGATGAAGAGATGATGAAGCTGTGTGCTCTTATGGTGAAAGGAATCACAAGGATTGCATACAGAAAGTTCAGGAAGTTGGTTTTTCAGGAAAGGTGCAAGTTCTGATAAAAAGAATTTCATAAAATCTGAAGGCAAAGGAGGGAAGTCTGACAGAGGAGATTACACAAATGTCAAATTCTACAACTGTGGTGAGAAAGGCCACATATCTCCTGATTGCAAGAAAATGAAGAGTGACAAAGGCAAGGCTCTTGTCACACAGAAGAAAAGCTGGACTGATACTTCAGATTCTGAAAGTGAGGAGAACTATGCCTGGATGGCAAATGCTGATATGGCAGATGCTGATAGCAGTCATGAAGCTGCTGAGTTAAAGGTACCTCAAACTACTTATGCCTTTCATACTGATGATATTAATGAGTTGAGAAGATATATTAAAACCATGTTCATTAGTTATAGAGATCAAAATTTAACATGTGAAAGATTAACTTCTGAAAATCTTGCTTGTAAAAAGAGGAATGATTATTTAGAAAAAGAGTTAGTCATGTTCCATTAAACTCAGAAATATAGAGATGATGCTTTCCATGTTAGGGATGAAGTACTTAGAATGAATGAATCTCTAAAAACTGAGCTAGAAAAGGAAAGAGAGATTATCAGGACTTGGACTAACTCTGGCAGAACAACTCAGAATTTGTTAAGTAGTGGAAACTGGAAAGAGGGCTTAGGTTATGGAGATGATAAGAATGATAAAGGAACTGTAGATATTAAGCCTATAGTTGTTAAACAAAAGCCAAAGTTAAAACCTGTTAAGTTTGTAGCTGTAAAGTCTGAAACTGAGAAATCAGAAGTTAAAGAGGAATTAACTTCTGACAAACTAAAACAGGAAAAGACAACTGAAGTAAACGTAGGCTTAATGACAAAGAAGCAGCTTAAGCATAAGCTGAAAGATGTAAAGAATATAAACAAGGTAAAGTTTCCTAGGAAAAATAGGAATGGAAAGGAAGGTATAAATAAAAGCAATGATTATAAGCCTGTTCCTAATGCTCCTAGAAAAACATGTCATAACTGTGGAAGTTCTAACCATCTGGCTTCTTTTTGCAAGAAGAATAAGAACATAAACTCCTTACCTTCAAAGAAAGGAGTTAAGAGTCAGTCTGTTAGATATAGGCCACAAAATCCTTGTTTTCATTGTGGTAGTTTATGGCATTCCATTTACACTTGTAAGGAATATCATAGTTTGTACTATGATTATTATCAAATAAAACATTCTTTAATGAAAGTTAACATTGTTCCTTCTAGTGTAAGTTCTGATACAAAGTCTGATAGTATAAATACTGATAAGAAAAATATTAACATAAACTCTGATGCTAAATCCGCTGCAAATGTTAACAAACTTAATAAGGCCACATGATCCAAGCAAGTCTGGGTCCTTAAAACTAATTATTAGTGGTCTTTGTGATTGCAAGGCAACAGGAAAAACATCATAGTTCTGGACAGTGGATGTTCAGGACATATGACTGGAAATAAAGCCCTGCTATCAGACTTTGTGGAGAAGGCTGGCCCAAGTGTTTCTTATGGAGATGGCAACATTGGAAAAACATTGGGATATGGCAATTTCAATCTTGGAAATGTCATCATTAAAGAAGTAGCTCTGGTCTCAGGACTTAACCACAATCTGTTGAGTGTTAGTCAAATCTGTGACAGAGGTTATCATATGGATTTCTTTGAAGAACACTGTGAAATTGTAAGCAAATCTACATGCAAAGTTGTTCTGAAAGGATACAGGCCTGGTAACATTTATGAAGCCAAACTTTCAACAAATACTGATGGTTCTGCAATCTGTCTGATGAGTAGAACATTAATTGAAGAGAGCTGGAATTGGCACAAGAAACTCTCTCATTTAAATTTCAACAATATAAATGAACTAGTCAAGAAAGATCTTGTGAGAGGATTGCCAAAATCAGTATTTGCTCCTGATGGCCTTTGTGATTCATGTCAGAAGGCTAAACAAAGAAAATCTTCATTCAAGAGCAAGACTGAATCATCAATTCTTGAGCCTTATCACCTACTTCATGTAGATCTATTTGGTCTAGTGAATGTCATGTCTATTGCAAAGAAGAAATATGATATGGTCATAGTGGATGAGTTCACCAGATACACATGGGTGTATTTCTTGCACACAAAAAGTGAAACTGCATCTATCTTGATTGATCATGTCAAGCAACTGGATAAATTGGTCAAAGATTCTGTGAAAATAATAAGAAGTGATAATGGCACTGAGTTCAAAAATTTGACAATGAAAGAGTTCTGCAAAGACCATGGAATCAAGCAGGAATTTTCTGCTCCTGGAAATCCACAGAAAAATGGAGTTGTTGAAAGAAAGAATAGAACTCTTATTGAAGCTGCATGAACAATGTTTGATGAAGCAAAGCTACCAACCTATTTTTGGGCTGAAGCTGTGCAGACTGCTTGTTTTACTCAGAATGCAACACTTATCAACAAGCATGGAAAGACACCATATGAGATGGTGAAGAAAAAAAAGCCAAATCTGAAGTATTTTCATGTATTTAGATGCAAGTGTTTTGTTCTTAAGATTCATCCTGAATAGCTATCCAAATTTGATTTAAAAGTCGATGAAGGAATTTTTGTTGGATATCCACTTTCCACAAAAGCCTTCAGAGTCTACAATTTAAGAACAAGGGTTGTCATGGAATCCATCAATGTCTCCTTTGATGATAAGAAGATTACTGGACTTGAAGATTTCAATGATCATGATCAGCTGAGATTCGACAATGAAGACTTAAATTCTGATACTGAAAATCCTGACAGTCTAAATCCTGATACTGCAAACTCTGATGGATTAAACTCTGATGTTATTGAAACTGTGGTGACTACACCAAAGGAAGATGCACCTGTGCAGGGGGAGCATACTGAAGATATAACCACATCTCAAGAAGCATCAGAACATACAACTGGCTCTTCAAGTTCTGATTCATGAAGTTCTGATAAGCCAAGTTCTGATTGTTCTGAAAACTTAAATTCTGAAGGATCCAACTCAGAGAGCATAGTTTCAGGGGGAGCATCATAAAATGTTGATGAAGATGGCATGGATCATTGGGGAGCATCCAGTTCTAGAGAAAACCTTTCATCTGCAAGGAAGTGGATTAAATCACATACACCTGACTTAATTATTGGAAAGCCTGATGCAGGTGTCAGAACTTGAACAACTACTTCAAGTGAATGTCTTTATAATTCTTTTCTTTCTCAGACTGAACCAAAAAAAGTGGAAGAAGCTCTTCAAGATGCTGATTGGGTGCAAACAATGCAGGAAGCGTTAAATGAATTTGAAAAAAACAAAGTCTGGACCCTAGTGTCAAGACCAAAGAACAGATCCGTTATTGGTACAAAGTGGGTATTCAGAAACAAAACTGATAGTGATGGCATAATTACAAGGAATAAAGCAAGGTTGGTTGCAAAAGGATATTCTCAACATGATGGAATTGATTATGATGAAACATTTGCACCAGTTGCTAGATTGGAAGCCATAAGAATATTTTTGGCTTATGCTGCTCATAAAAAGTTTACTGTCTTTCAAATGGATGTGAAAAATGCTTTTTTCAATGGAGAATTGGAAGAGGAAGTATATCTTGAACAACCTCCAGGCTTTGTAGATCCCAAATATCCAAATCATGTCTACAGGCTTGATAAAGCACTTTATGGCCTTAAGCAAGCTCCAAGAGCATGGTATGAGACTTTAGCTCAGTTTCTTCTGGAAAATGGATTTAACAGAGGAACTATAGATAAAACACTTTTCTACCTCAACCATGGAAAGGACTTACTTTTGGTTCAGATATATGTTGATGATATCATCTTTGATTCTACAAATGACAGACTTTGCAAGAAGTTTGCCAAACTGACGTAGTCAAGATATCAAATGAGTATGATGGGGGAACTTAGCTATTTTCTGGCCCTTCAAGTCAAGCAGAATGAAGAAGGCACTTTTATTTGTCAAACCAAGTACACCAGAAATTTGCTGAAGAAATTTGGAATGCAAGATTGTTCAAGTGCATCCACTCCCATGGCCACTGCAACAAAATTGGATAAGGATACTGGTAAATCAGTAGATATTACTGATTACAGAGGTATGATTGGCTCTCTACTCTATCTAACTGCTAGTAGACCTGATATCATGTATGCTACCTGTCTTTGTGCAAGATTTCAAGCAGATCCAAGAGAACCTCACTTAACAGCTGTGAAAAGAATTTTCAAGTATCTTAAGGGATTATGGTATCCTGGAGAATTAGACTTTAAACTAATAGGTTACTCAGATGCAGATTTTGCAGGTTGCAAAATTGACAGGAAAAGCACAAGTGGAAGCTGCCAATTTCTTGGAGGCAGATTGGTTTCTTGGTTTAGCAAGAAACAAAAGTCAATTTCCACATCAACTGCAGAAGCAGAGTACATTGCTGCAGGAAGCTGTTGTGCACAGATTCTTTGGATGAAGAATCAATTACTGGATTATGGGTTAACTTATTTTAAAATCCCTATTTACTGTGATAATCAAAGTGCTATTGTTATGACAGGTAATCCAGTTCAATACTCAATGACAAAGCACATTAGCATAAGGTAGCACTTCATAAGGGAACATGTGGATGAAGGTACAATGGAATTGCACTTTGTTCCAACAAATCAATAACTAGCAGATATCTTCACCAAACCACTATGTGAAGCTACTTTTACAAGATTGGTAAATGAACTTGGAATGGTTTCAGGTTCTTTCTCTAAATCTGCTTAGCTTTTGTTCTGATGCATCAGACTTTATGATCAGTATTTACAAATATTACTATCTTTGTGTATTATGTGCCTAATTGAAAATTGCTTAAGTACTGATTGTTGTCTGATGTGAATTTCTAAACTCTGATAGTGATATGAATGTTTCTATGATTATTCAATCTAATGAGGATAAATATGCTAGATGCTGACCTAATAGTCTTTAATATACTAACAAATCCCATGTTTGAAGTAATTATTTATGTGGAAATCTATTGACACAAGCAAATTATGATATTGAGCTTAGTTAAGTTTACTTTGTCTATCTTATTACTAAGTCAACAACTACAATAGTGTTTCTCATCTGTTAAGTTCTGATGTTAGTAAATCTGGTGATGTACTAAGTGTTGATAAGCCTCACTTATCAAAAGAAAAGGAAAAGAAAAAGAATTAAAAATCAGGTACTCCTTTGAGATCTAGAGTAAAAACTGTGGAAGGGAAGACCCAAGTGCATTGCTGGTATTAAATAATATGCATCAGAAAAGCAAAAATAAATAGTTTTCTTCGTGACTTTTCACACTCTATGATTACTGGAGAAATACTCTGATAATAGCATAAATTCTGATAAGCAGTCGTGACTCACTTACACTGAGAAGCCACTGTAAAATGGAATTTCAAAAGATGCATAAAATGAGCACAAAACAATTGAGGTGGACTCATGCATGAATTCATTCTAAAGTAGACTTTAGAATTATGACAGATTTTGAGCAAAGTTCTTAGTTCTGCCTTATTTCTAAGATGTACTGAAGTGAATCAGACTTTAATCTTTATCTGATATTTAGCTTACTGCACACACATACACTCCATATGAATGATGAAAATTACTGTGGTGACAAATGATGTTTTAGATGAACAGTTTATGTGTCAGATTGCATAAATTCTGAGGACAAGTTATGATGGAAGTTCTAATGATTAAGTTCTGAAGACATGAAATCAAAATCTGTGTGAAGAATTGCAGAAATAGGCATTCATTTTTCGAGTTAAGAAATCATGTTTTGATGACTGTTAAGTTCTGATATAAGTCTAAGTTCAGATGTTACACTCTGATTCTTTACTTGACTTATTTGTGGTTAAAATCTGAAACAGTCTTATTTAAAATCAGAATATGTTTGGGTGAGATATTAACAGTCAATACAATTAGGGTTAGTGGTACACGTCCATGCACAATAATTTTTACTTGTTTCATGTGCGCATTAAATCATGTTTTACACTTCCAATGGCTGTTTTTATTCTCATCAGTCTAGGGAGACGAGGTAGACTTATTTCTACCTGTAACCATTCAATTTTCCTTGCGTCTCTTGACATTCTATTGCCTATATAAACCAACACCTCATTTCCAGCAATCCCATTTCTCATTTTCTCTCAAACCCTCCAACTCATTTCTTTTTCTCTCATCACAACCATGGTTCATCACGACTTAGCTCTAAACTATTATACCTTTACTCTCACCATGAGGTGTACAGAATGGCAGTAGGAATGGCATATCACTGCCATTCCTGATGAGATTTGGGACTCGGTTCCCCAAGAGGTCCTTACAGACCTCTTGTTCTTTTACATGGACTACCATCGTCATCTTGAGCGACTGGAAAAGGAACGGTTGGAAGCTCTCCGCCAGCAGGAGCGTATTATTCGTCTTGCTATTCTTTTTATTGAGAGTAGGAAGAAGAAATAATTTTTCTTACCTGTTTCTCTTCACCGTCAGCTTTCTCTGGCTTCTTAGCTAAGGACAAAAGCTGTTGATGTTAGGATTTGTAGCTTAGGACAATCTTGTAATTTTGTGATGTAATTTAAATTTCATGAAATGTATTTGCTCAATATATTAATAAATTTTTTATATTTATGCAAGATTTTGTCTCTGAGTCTTTTGATATTCTGATGCATTTTTAAATCCTGATTTACCCATATTCTGATGACCGTTTTAGCTCTGATACAAATCAAGTTCTGATTCTGACGTGGCAATATTTGTTTACTTGGTTTCTTTATGGTCATTCTCTCATTGGTCATATTTTTACAGAATATTGGTCTCGCAGTGAAAATAATTTACTAAGCGGGAACAATTTTAAATTTTAAAATAAAACTAAACTACCTTAATTAATGGGATTACTTGGTAAGTGGAACTATTTTTCCATGAAAAACTGCATGTGCCCATTAATTATCTTTTACGGCTGCATGTCTGACAGGTGTCCCAACGGTTACTTTTTCTACCGTGTATAAGTAAAAGAGAGAAAAGATTGTAAAATCTTTTATTTACTTTCACATTTTATCTCTCTCTCTTTACTTCTATTCTCTCTCATCTCCTGACGCTTTTTTATACAGACATTTTCTCAAACTCCTTACAGGCAACCTAATTTCTCAACTTTTCTCATGGCACCTAAGGATTTGATTATAGATGGAGCCAAGTTTGTACCCAACAACTATGCTGCAATCTTGAACAATGCTGAAGCTCCATCTGATTTGCACTTTGTGCAAGATCATCTAGCACACAGTGAGATTGGGTATGCGTTGACCCAACCTCAAGTCATTTCAAGCCAAAAGTTCTGACGTTCTGGAGGACTGGGCATTTTGATAATGGTGGTGCTATTGGTACTCCAAGCATTATTTTTGAAGTGAATGATGTTGAGCATGTGGTAACTCCTGGAGCAGTTCGTAAAGCTCTCCACTTACCAGAAGGCTGCACTTTTTCAACAGCGGAGGAACCTGTTCTACAGCAGCTCATGGCCAATTTGGGGTATGAGAAGAGTTTGGCCAAGTTTGGATAGTTGAAAAGGGCACATATCAGGAAGGAATGGAGCTTTTTCTTCGACTGCATCACTAAGGCATTCGCCAATAAGTGTTCCAACTTTGATGCCATTTCAATTATGAGTCAACACATCGGGTATGCTATTATTCACCAAACTCATTTTGATTTTGCAAGTGTTGTGCTAGGTTTTATAGGGGATAGGATGATAGAAGATAGGATAGTATACTTTGCTAGATTCTGTCAGCTTATATATAACTTCTGTTGTGCTGATGAACCCCAACCTACCACTGACTTAATTCCACCCTTTAAGCTTGCAAAACGGGCTTTTAATGACTTGGTAAATGCTGACCTTAAGAAAACGGTGGTTAGACCCTTACAGATACCTCAGTCTGTAAAATAGATCCTGGTAAATGTTGATCCTCAAACCTACAGATCTGTTTACCCTGATGTTCAACCCACCAGCACAACCCAGACACCACAACAACCATCAGAACATACCACATATACACCTCAACCTACTCAACCCTCTATCAGAACATATCTCAAACCTTTACAGATATCTCAACCTTCATCATCAGCACATACTGTGAGGCCTTCATCTTCAAAGCCCAAGAGGATAAAGACTGTACCTCAGACACAACAGAAGAGAAGGAGGATTGTTTTGAGAGATGAGTTAGACAGTGAGGAACAGGTTCCTGTGCCGAACCTGTTGTCAAAGAAGCTGAGAAGGTTTCTTCTCAGAAGGATATTGGAATTGGGGGTTCTAAGCTTCTCAAAAGGCTTAGAAGGATGTATTCTGATGAAACTCCCAAGGAATCTCCACCTTCAAAGAGATACAAGAAACAGAGAGCACAAAGGTACATGGCTGAGTCAGTTTCAGAGGATGAGGAAACAGCAGCTAAGGAAAGGGATCAGGAATTTATGATCTCAAAAGAGCCAGAATTTGCTGAAGCTACTGCATCTACACCTCCATTGTCACCAACTCAGGAAACTACTCAAGATAAAGTATCTACACCACCTGTATCTCCTGTAAATGAACCAGTATCTACTGCAGACCCAGACACAAGTGGACAAATATAATTCATCGTGATAAGTAGATAAATTTTTTTCTGTCCGAGAGGTTGAGATTGATATTCATAACCTAATTGTGCCTGAGGTTCTCTACTTAGAAGCTCCACCAGCTCAAATCAATCCATCAACAACATCAATTCCTGATGCTAATGAAACTCCAGAATTGTCTACAACACCTTCTCTGCATCTAGACATTGAAGATCAGACTATAGGGGAGCATCATATATGACTGTTGATCAGAACTTGGAAATAGATCAGCACTTAGAGGATGATGTTGAAGCCTCAATAGCCTCTCATATTGTTCTTTTATCAAAGGATGTTGACTCTGTAAGTTCTGATGCTGCAAATGCTGATGATACTGGTGATGCTGCTACAAATGCAGATGCTGATGAAGCTGGTCCTTCTGGCCATTCACCTATACAAGCTCCTTCAAAAGCTGAACTAGTTAAAAAGTTTATTCGAGGAGATGCACCAGTACCTTGGAGTGAAACTCCTAGAGGACATGAGTGGACTAAGGAATGGAACTCAGTCAGTTTTATTCCTTCTTAAAAGATTCTTGCTGATCACTTGACAAAAGTTGATGAGATGTTAGTTAATGATGATTTCAAAACACAGCTGAGAGTTACTGCTTTAGGTACTAGACATCTTCAAGGTCAACACTCAACAACTCATGCCGAGGTGCATAAAATTCAAGAAGCTTTACTCAAGCAAGAAACAACTATGAAACTTGAAAAGAAAAGCTTTTCAAACCTACCTTTGACAGAGTTGCCTACATTGAGAAAACCCAAGAGAAGCAACAATCTCAGATTGATGAAATTTTGAAAAATGAAGCTTCTCAGCAATCTCAACTCAATGAAATCCAATCCTCAATAAAACTGCTTGTCTCTCTTCTTTTACCTGCTGATGCCAAAAAGGGGGAGAAAGTAATTAAGTCCAAATACAAACATATCTAGACACTGAAGGGAAACGATGATGGAAAAGATGACCCGGGAAACTCTGGAATAGGTGGAGGTCATGGTCAAGGTAGATGTCTCTCATCAAGAAGAGCTGGAACTACAAGTCATAGAATAAGTTCTGATACTGGGAGAAGAATAACTTCTGAAACTGGTAAAAGGATAAGTTCTGATGAACTTTTGGATCTTGATGAAGAAATTTCAAGACAGTTATTTCTGAAAGAAAATCCAGGAATGGACTTTGAAAGTCTAATGGAAGAAGAAGCTAGACTTAAGTCAGAAAAAGTCAACTCCAAATCTGAAGCTTCTGTTGGTAAAAAGAAACTTCCTACGGCTAAAGGCATCGTGATAAAAGAAAGGACAAATCCTGTGGCAACCAAGGCCAAATCACAATTGCAGATAGATCAAAGGTCCAATGGCAAAGAAAAAGTTGGTGAACCTATAAAGGTTTATGTTCCTCCTATGGATGAAGAAATTTCTGTTGAAGATGCTGATCTTACTCTGACTTCAAGGAAGATTTCTAAGACAACCTCTGACATGGCTCAAGTTGTTCAGAGTCAAGATATAGTTAGTTCTGATATAACAATGAAGCGAGCAACCTCTGACGTAGCTCAAGTTGACTTGATATCAGAAGCTAAATCAAAGGAAACCTCTGATATTGCTCATGTTAAATCCTCAAGGTTACTCCTACCATGTTTCACTAAAGCCAAACAGACTCAACCTTTGAAGACTGCAGCAAGTGGTTTTGAAGCAAGAGTGGTTACTGGAAAGGAAGCAAGAGATAAATCTGGATTGGGTAGTGCTGATGAAAGAAGAGTGCAGAACACAACCAATGATCCAACTTCCTTAAGTGAACTAGATGTTGGAGCAACTCCTAAAAGATTGAATCAACTAGAATCTGTACATATGGTCTACCATACCTTCTTGAAAGAACACATCTTGTTATATTTCATGACAGATGGTAGGGTTTACCATATAAGGGAAAATGATATACCACTGAAGTATTTTGATAGAATAACAGAAAGTGCTGTAAACTATTTGAAGACTCAAATTCAGAGACAGAAAAGGCTTTATTCTGTAAAGTCTGACAGCACATACTGTCCAAAGTACAGAGATCATAAGGGTGATATTGTTGATATGAAGCCTAATACTGCACAGATCAGAACATATCTTGGTATTAAGGGACTTAAATTCAATCTAGAGTCTAACAAAGCCTATGTCATAAGACTAGATCAGGGGTTGAGAAAAGCAAAAATTAATGATCTCAGATATGCTATCTTCCAAACTGGTGAAGATACTGTAGAACTCAAAGATGCTAAGAGAAGGATGATTGATGAACTCAGATATGCTGAGAGATGTTTGTTAAAGAACTATCCCAGAACAACTCCTGACATCAAAGAGATCAGAAAGTGAAGCCAAGTCAAGATCTACAACTGCTCAAATTCTGATATATATACAGACTGAAGTTGTTATCAGAAGTTAAAGTTGGTAAAGCTTTAAGGACTATAAGTTGTAGTTATCTAGTCAATTTCTCATGCATTTGTACTTAATATTTTTGACATCATCAAATATCTGTTAAACTTGTATATTATGCTAATTTACAAGTTGGGGGAGATTGTTAGATATATTTGATAATATCATGTCTAATATGATTTATGTTTAGTTTTCAGATCTTACTTAAACAGGACAAATCAGTACTTAACTGAAATCAGCACTTATACTGAAGTCAGAACTTAAGTGATCAGTACTTAAGGTTCAGGAGATATTTATCAGGAGATAATATCAGGACTTAAAGGAAACTTTCTGATAAGGAAGGTGGCTGATTGAAAGGAAAGAAGATGAAGACAAACGTAAGAAGAGATATGTATGAAGAAGGAATTCTATGAAGAATGGAATACTTGGAAGAAAAGATAACTGATTGATATATTTTAGGAAGCAGAATTATATTCCATATCAATTAGCGATTATCTTGTAACTGTGTGATATATAAACACAGACATATGGTTTACAGTATAAGTGTTATCATTATCGAGAATATTATTCATTGTAACCCTAGCAACTCTCGTGATATTTGTTCACCACTGAGAGAGGATAGTTCCATATTGTAACAGAGTTTATTGCATTGAATAAAGTCTGTTTTCTGTTACTTGTGTTATTTGAATTCGATTTGATTGTGCTATACACTGTATTCAACCCCCTTCTACAGTGTGTGTGACCTAACAGACATTATTTGTTTTTAAAAATTAAAAAGGGATTATATTTTATGTATTTGATACAAAATTATATGTTATTACAAATTAGCTATTTAATATATTTGTAGTTCTATTTAACAAATTCTTAAAAGTCATGACAACATATACATACTTTAATTATCATAAAATAAATATTTATACTTGACAAACTATAATAGATTTTTGAAATATTATAATTGAGATATAAATCTAAAAATGTGTAAAATAAAGTTATTATAAATAATTAAATTTATGATTAAAAGTTTCTCAGCGTACGCATTCATGTCCGTACTAACGAATTATAATGGATTATTGGAATATTACAATGTAGAGAAAAATTTACAATAATATAAAGTGAAGTTATTATAAATAATTAGGTAAAAAGTAATTTTTATAACTAAGGGTTTCTCGGCGTCGCCTCACGGCGACACCTCGACACGTTTATGTCATCGAAGATAAAATATATATTGTAGAAGATTATATTATGTAAAATTAAACTACATATGATGAAAACTAATGTAAGCTTTAAATACATATACAACTATATTGACATTTTTAGATTAAAAGTTTAATAAAAGAATATCAATTATTATTAGTAATAATAGTTTATGAATTAGTTGTCTTTATTAGAAATAAAATAATATCTATTATAATAGTTTATGAATTAGTTATTGTGATTGAATTTCTTTATTAGAAATTAAATAAGTTTGTTTAGTACCAACTAATTAATTATTTTAGAACAAACTTCATTTATCCAAATTTCAAACAGGCAATGGTATATGTTCTTGGAAATTGTGATCACAATATATGTAAATTAATACAACTATATATAAATCTCAATGTATTGAATTCCACCCAAATAATGGTAAGCTTTAAACCAAAATTACATTATAATTGATCTGTGCCTCATAGTTTAGATCTGGCATTTCAAAATTATGAAACATATTACACCCACCCTCCAGTGATGTTAGATTAGCTAGTGCACCAACAGTTTCGGTTGTAACCACTTCTTGCACTCCTAAGGACCTTTCTTATCAACAGCCTACTGCTTCAATTTTTCAATTTAGGCAAGTTCATTAGAAGTAGTTAGTAAACCTCTTCATGAGTCAAACACATTCACCTGCAAGACACCAAGTTTTAGATACATGGAAAACAAACAAACAGGCAAGCAACTGAAAAAATTTGTTGAAAAAATTATAACCAAATGAAACTCTTAAATTCAGATCATCTGACCATGTGTTGGACAGAGTGTATAGCATAATTCTAAGTTCATGAAAATAAATACACATCTGCATTTTTTTACCTTTTACAACCTAACTTAAGTGAGTTTTTTAAGTGGAAGCACCTTCTTAAGTGAGCTTTCAGGATCACCTATATCAAGCACCTTCTTAAGTGAGATTTCAGGATCACCTATATCAAGCATTGTCGTATTTCGTGTTCGTGGAGGCATAACCTCTGTGTTGTTGGAGTAGCTAGTGCACCAGCAGTTTCAGTTGTAATCATACCTAATCTTGAACTCCATAAGAACCTGCCTCAATAGCACCTTGCTTCAAATTTTCAGTTTAATCCAGTTCATCAAAGCAGTTAGTTAGCCTTCTTCCTAGTAAAAAAATTCACCTGCAAGGTATAAGGTTTTAGATGCATGACAAACAAACATGTAAGTAACAGAAAGAATTTAAATTCAAAAAATTACAACCAAATGAAACTCTAAAACCGAAATATCTGAACATGCCATTGGATAGAGTGTATAAAATAATTCTAAGTTCATGAGAAATATATATACATTTACATTTCTCTTCGCCTTTTACAACCTAACTTAAGATTTGGATCCAATACAACCATTATGTCAAATTTAACTAATATAAAGGATACCAGAATGATGTCAGCGAGAAATGCACATTATACTTGATCAACAGTCACATATATAAGTTATAAAAACTGTCCTGATGAATAATGTGTGTAACACAATAATAGTCGAAACAATAGTACTGGTGAATCACAACTTGCATTTGAGGCTGATGCAAGTAATATAATTTAAAACATGCAGACATTGATAGCACTGTCACACATTGACACATTTGTGAAAGATGCATTAACTTTAAACGTCTACTATAAGCTAAGAATGCACAACGTAGATGTCAAGAATCTTGTAATTAAAATAAGGTTATAGAAACATGTCATTTAGATTAATAGATATAAGTTCGAGATACATAAGTTCAATTGAAGATAACACAAATCTATGCATAAATTTAATAATTCATAGCCTAAAGTAAAATTTTGAAAGGCGTCAGTTGAACAGTGCATTTGTAACATTTTGGGTTCCAAAAATGCGCCATCTTCAAACCCTATGGCCATAATTCAACTTCTTTCGGATAGTTTCCTTGGACTGCTCTAGTGCAAAGTGAATTCCATAAGTATACCTATAGTGGAGGCCCATCTAACAGGTGTAATGGTTTATTACTCAGTGCATTTGGACATATTTTGTTTGCTGGTAGCAGGAGATCATTTCCAGCAATGTTACCATACATGTCTGAGAGTAGAGTAATAATCTCTTCACTCTTCCTCTCATATCAGTATTGGTGACTATCATATATATTTCAGTAGCGGTACAATCTAATTCAGCTGGTCTATATAATGCCTTAAAGAAAATGTAAGCCAATCTGGATGGGAAATATGCAGAAGATAGATTTGATAAAACCATAAGATTCAATTGAACATTATACCTCTGCAACAGTCTGAAAGATGAGTTAAAAAAGTTTTCCTGATGAACATTGTGTCCAACACAGTAAGAAACGAAGCCATAGAAGTGGTCACGTGTAACTTCCATTTGAAGTTGATGAAAGTCATATAGCTTATCCCAGTCAAGAGCTTCAAGGACATACTTGATATGTTTCTTTGGTTGTTTACGCTCCCATACCAACAAAAGCTTCACAAACAAACTGAAGCTTTCTGTCTAGAAAATAAGGTGAGAAAAAAGAAGAGTGATCAACTATAGTTAAACAGTGAAAATAGTTTGATCAGCCATTTGAGAAAGCTTTGGTGAAAGTTGTAGTTAACTTGTTACTTTTGAGATTTAAAGTAAAGGAATGTGTAAATACTTAATGGACACTTATGCTATGCAGTTGTTTTGGACAAAAAGTTGTGAACGTTTCATCTTCCGTGTAATATAATTTTTTTGTTCGGAGGAAAAAACTATAAATATATCAATTTGTATGTACTTATTCCCAAAACCATATTTTACTTATAAAAAATCATGTAAATTATATAAGAAAATAAACTAAAGATAATCATATAAGAGAATAAACTAAAGATAAAATAATGTAATTATATAAAAAAAGTCATTAGTGATGGATATATATATATATATTTAAAATCAATATAAATAGTATATTGTTAAATATGTTATTAATTTATAACTTATGTATTAGAATTATTAGTCGGCCTTTCTATTTTCAGAAGTCCACATTTCCGTCATTCTAAGTATATTATTTGATACTAAAATTAAAATTCCTTTTAATTTAGAGAAATACATTTATCAAGTTGTCTTAAGCGCGGTAAATTACTAATAAATTATTTTTCACTAACAGATTTATGTAAATAGTCTAATACATATTTGTTCTAAAACTTACTTATACACATAATATTAATATTAATTAATATTTTCCTCATAAAAAGAAAAGAAATTAGTAACATTTTAATCTTACATTAATTATTTTGTTTGATTTTATTCATGTTGAATTGAACATGTTTAAAATAAATAGAAAATGACACAAAGTATTTTTGTTTTATTATTAACGGATTAGTATTAGTTAGAATTTTTCATCATGTTTCCCATATATTATTATTTTAATCTCTAGCATTTTTCTTTATGATACATAGTGTTATTGATATTTATGTTAGTCGTCTTAGTTAACAATTTTTTAAAAATGGAGACTATTGTTAAAATTTAATGCCTTACATTAATAACTATACATGACATTTAGAGGATTTATCAGTCTATGTATTTTTCAGTTTATGTATTTTTTTTGTTATTCTAGTGGTCATGTAACCCTTAAACTTAATTCTTGATCTTTATCTATTTATTATATATACGCTTACCGAAAAATCATGACATTTCATTCTTTTAGAACCTAATCAACATTAAATTCTGTATAATATTGTTAACCTTTTTTAGTATTGATTTTTTATTTTTTTGACGGTATAAAAATGAATAATACAAAACTAAAATTTACAATGATTTTTCTGAAATTGACATTAATTACATGACATAGTAAATTTTGTTTACCCCAAAAAATGCTCCTCTTCAAAGTATGATTTATTTTTATCTTTTCTGGGTATGACATCCTTATTTTTTGTTCTAGATAGATTTTTATTTTGTTTAACTTTACCAAAGTGATTTTTTTAATAAACTGAAAAATAGATTAATAACAATGCAACAGATACTTAAATAACTAAAATTAAACTAAACTAAAATTATACTAAATATAATAACATCTGAAATGAGATCAACTAAAAATAATTAGAATAGCTCAACAACCAACTTAAGCAAGCAACAACATCAGCCTTCATATTTCACATCTCATTATTTTTTTCAATATCTTCATACATATACATCGATGCTCCATATTTGCATCCCAATGCCATGTGAATCCTCTGCATTTCCTAGAAGGTTGAGCGGAGCAACATCGTGATCCTCTGCATGATCTACCATGCTCAGCTCACTGCTCGTCACACATTATCTAGGACTGTTGCAGTTTATCATGACAGCAACTTCCATAATATCTGTAGCAAGACTACTGTCAAACATCTCTATATCCAAGTCAATTACCACTGCATCAAAAACCTTTGAAATATTTCCAAGACATCCACTATCAATGAATATGATAGCCTCTGGACTTAACAAACCATCCACATAAAAGAGTAAACAGAACCTGCTTCTATTTTGTAAATCATGTCAGCAACTTTATGTGCAACTTTAAGGTCATAACATTCCAAGCCTATCTGACATTTGATCTTTAAAATGATAAAAAAACGTTTAACTCCTACTAAGATATTTTCTCATCTATCCTATTTAAAAGTCCTTTACCTGCATAAATTTGCAGCAATCTTTATGAATGGCAGTAAAAGGACTATAATGAATTAGACAGATTGACAAAGAAGGTAATACAGAGAACTATATGCTAAAGCTTACCAATAGTACCACCCCAAGGGTTAGGAAGAGGGCTATTTTTAGGAAAAGCAGTACTCCCTGCAGCTATTTCTGATACTGTATTGGAAAAGTCATTATAAGCAGTAGAGCCTTGATTACATCCACCCTGATTTTGTAGAAGAGCTACAAAAGGATTTAATCCAAACATTGGCATATTGTAGGGGCTTCATCTGGATGCATCCACCAGACCCGTCTCTTCTTTGACAAACTTCTGGAGATTGCAAACATCAATAAACAGAAATGCCAAAAATATTAAGTTTTTCTTATTTCAAATTGAGCTTGTGATATATATATATATATATATATATATTATCTCTAATTTGTTCAACCAAAGTGCCCAAATTTCAATTGAAGAATCTACATGAAGCACTAAATTGAGTTCATTGATCGTAGACACTGATCTAATCGTAACCAGAAGAGAATATGAAAGATGACCGCAAAGTAATGACAAAAATATTGTGAATTGCAAAGAGATTGCGAGAGAGATCGAGGAAATTGTGAGAGAGATCGAGAGATATTGCAACGAAAATGTATCAATTTCAATCAGAATCGTATCAATCGTAAATTATCATAATAGAGATTGAAGATTTATGCGAAAGAAGCTCTGATATTATCTAAAGATTATCAATCATCATAAACTCCATTAAAGCGAGATTAGATGTTGAGCAAGAAGAAGATGTAACAGAAAAAGTATATATACAAAAAATTATGTGTAATATTTACATCATAACTGTTTGATAGAATGATAAAACTAACTGACTATTACAATGTGCTGAGAGAGCTATTTATATAGAGCGCCATATTTGACTATCATAGTTGACTAGTTTTGACTTCACTACTCTTAACACATACAAATAATATTTGTTCAAGACCATGGACAATAGTTGCGCATGCTGAGAGCCTGATAAGATCAGTTTTGTATACATTACTTGCTAACACTAATATTAGTAATGTCCACAAATATGTAAGTTTTTCCTATTTCAAATTGAGCTTGTGTTATATATAGCTTTAATTTGTTCAACCAAAGTGCATTATATAGTGTAGTGCACCAGCCAATAAAAATGTTATCAGTTTTGGGCTGTAAATCTTGTCAAAGAACTTGATCCTTCTTGGAGTTCAGGTATTGTGTATTTATTTAGTACCTATTAGTCGATGACAATGTTATGCCTGTAAACAATAGGTAGATGCATGTAAACTAATAGGTCGGATAAACACGATCCCTGCAGGAATGATAACTTATTGTCTCTATGAAATATAAATTTTGATACAATCTTATTTCTTAAAAAACTTCTTACTATTACAAGTTCAAATTTATAAGATTATCAAATATGTGACTCGATTAACAAGAAACAGAACCTATATATAAGATATATGATGAAGAATTATACAACATCCTCTTCGTGCAAGGCCACGCTTGATATTGAATCTAGATCCCCTGTAGGAAATATTTTAGTAACGTCATTATGTCAGTGCATCAGATTTATGCCAAAATCAGTAAAAAAGCAGAAGGAGAAAAATATTATAATTTCCTATAAGTGCTTCTTTGTGTGTGCTAGTGTTTGAGAGGAACAAGGTAGATGAAAGTTACACATTAGTTATGGAACTTCATCCTCAATGTAATGATGGCAACCTCAATCTTGTCAAGAACTTGTTCACCAAATGAATAGTAAGAAACCTCCAATATTTGAAGAACGCAAAGAATCCCAAAAAGCCGTCCGAGAGACCAGATCCAAGCCCATTAAAAAACCACATGAGCTCATCATCTGAATCAAAATCATTTCAGCTTTGTTGTGGTTAACATTATGTGTATCTGTGTCACCATTGCAGGGTTTCGGGATAGGTTTACCAAAGAGTTCATCGTTGCCAGCATAGATAGAGGGTCTGAAGCTGACTTTTGGTGGGTAATCTTCCTGATAAATCATTGGAAGAGAGGTTCAATTGGGCTAAAAATCTTAAATTTGACAGACTTTGAGGAATACGACCAAAAAGCTCATTTCTGGAAAGATCAAGAAACTATGCAGAAACATTAACTGTTTGGGAATCTCTCCGCTGATTTTGTTATTTGATAAATCAATGGAAAATAAAAATATGAGTGTAGATGTGTAATGTAGCTCATTTCTTTTTGTTTCATCAATTAATCCAACATGTTTCCAACCCATATCTCCTTCTATATATTAAATTGCAACCAAGGGCAAATTGAGCCAGTTTAATGGCTATAAAATTACAAGTTTGCCATTTTATTTTCAAAATTCACACAAATGACACCCATATATAGTTTAAGCAAAATTTAAAAAGAAGTTAAGTACACACCATGATTCGAACCATTGACCTTCTATTGTTAAGTAGATGTCACTACCATTATGCTGCATATCTCATTGAATCTTATTTAAAAATCTTATTAGATAAAGCACTGTTAGGGAGAAAACACACGCTAAAATTCACGCAAGTATACGCATTCGCAAGTAGTATAAGATATAAATCAGATTCGTTCCCACAGAGACTGGTTTAGGTTAAGTTCAATTTATGCACCTATACAAAAATATATGGCTATCATTCAATGCTAAGACAAATAACAATTTGGGTTTTGATTAAACTAAGAGATTATACTAAATAGCATTAACTAAGAGAATTAAGGTTGAATTACGTATATGAGACAAACATGGGATTCTAACTTCATTACTTCTTCATTCAAAGTCATTGTTCTTAAACTTAGCATATGATGGTGATGACAACTAATCAGATTACACGAAACTAGTAAATGCCAACTTTGCATTGTACGAATACCCTACTACCAGACATCCACAAAAGAGATAGAAGCTGAATAGACACCAATTATGTTGAGACCCTATATGTCTATATAATTTGACAACATAAAGGTTTAATGTGCAAGTTATCTATTTTGATTACATAGGGCAAGTAAGATGGTTAAAATTACCTACGAATCATGCATAACAATTACACATGAACCTATGCTAGCATGGCAAGTTTTAAAACCTCTATATTCACTTTCGCTTCAATAGAGATTACCACGCTATCTTATATGTTAGCTACACACATAAGAAGAATAAGCACAACCAATACTAGAATATCAATCAATCACCACACACCAAGATATTGAAACAAATTAACTATAGAAATCCATAAGTAAATCTGTTAGAACCCCATGATAACGATTAGCTCATAATCGAACTCATCGTCACCATGGGTTCCAATAAAAATATGATATAAAACAATATAAGAGTACTAGAGTTCAAAGACAAATCGAAAACAAGCATCCAAGTATCAACTATATTAAAGAAAACAAAAGTCTTCTTCTTCGTAGCCTTCTCGTGCTCTCTAGGTCTTCTTATTGCTCTCCCAGGTCTCCTTCTTGTAAAAAACATCTTTTTATTGGTATATATAGGCTCCAGGATGACCAGGACTCTCAAAATCTTCAATTTCGACTAAAATCAGGATTCTGGGGCAGAAACCGGGCGCGAGCGCGCTGTTTTCGGGCGCGGCCGCGCTGGAATATTGTTTTCAGCGACGCGGGCGCGCTGGTTCTGGCGTGTCCGCGCTGGTTCTGGCGTGGCCGCGCTGACATTCTGGAAAAATTCTGATAATTCTTCTTTTGGCCATATCTTGAGTTCTGCTCGTCAGAATTAGGCGATTCAACTGCCCACGCGAAGCTAACGAGATTATCTACAACTTAAGAATGGCCTAGGCTTCCAATTCTGATCTATTTTCAGAATATTTCTTTGAAAAGCTTCTTTCTTCATTTAACTGATGCCTGAAATACAATAACACAAAAACACATCAAAAATACCAACAACTTGAGTCCAAAATACCAACTTAAGCCTGTAATAAAGTGTTCCAAGTAGATATAAAATCCACTTATCACACCCCCAAACTTGAATCGATGTTTGTCCTCAAGCATAAACAGACTCAAAACTACAAAACAAACCAAATGCAGGAATGCAACTACGTGAATGCAACTAAATGACAATGCAATTGATCCCCTCAGAATAACCATAACAAAATGAATAAGCCAATGCCTCTAAGAATGCAATTACTCAAAACAGAGCTTGAATAAATCCCACAAACCAACTCACAAACCAGAAACGTGAGTGTGTGGATGCTTAACAGATATATTCTCGAAACTAGATCAATAACCATAACTTAGCTTTCATCCAAACGATCACAAGTTTATAGGCAGAATAAATGTTAAACGGATAATGACTCACAACACCTCCTTTCTGCTAGAGTTATACAATGATTCATGCTATTATTGTACACATAAAAAAGATGCTTATTTGATCGTGCAATGAATGAGGTGCACAAAAGACTTATGCAATAATACCCATGTAGTGAACGTTAAGTTAGCGAATCCTAGACTATCAAAGCCTTAGGTCACTAGGCACCAAGTCCCCTAGAACTTAATACCTCGAGTATTAAAGAGCTCACTCTTGATCAATTATGCATAAACACATATATTTTTTTCTCTCTTTTTTTCTCTTTTTTTTTCTTTTTTTTCTCTGTTTTTTAACAATTTCTGAATGAGTGTGTTTCGCTCCATCTCATTCAACCCTAAACTACTCATAAAAATATGAGCCGGCTACTAGCCATTTGACGCCTAGCCTTACAACAACTAGCAATGAAATCCAAGTTTTTCTTTAGTTTAAAAATTAGTGTTTTTACGTCATTGCGAGAATAGCAAAAATTCTAAATATAACCAAGTGATTAAATCTCAACAAATAAACAAGTATGATCATGATCTAGATCAAAAGCAATCCTATAAGACTTGTGAAATAATTTTTTTTTTGGGCATGCAAATCAATTCATTAGACTTAAACAACCCTCTATTCGTCATCACTACACTCAAATCAACATCAACCAATCAATCAGAAATAGCTCAACCTAAGGGATCATGTTATATGCATGCACATGCAACTATATGAACTCACATAAAAATACAAACAAATATGTCCTATATGAACAATCATGCCAAAAATATGAATGAACTACAACTAAACATGCAATATGAATTTATATGAATCTATATGGACACACATACTACTAATCTTTACATTATCACCCCCAAACTTAAAATTTTCAATGTCCTCATTGAAGATAATAATAAGGATATCAGGCATACCTAGTTAGCAGAAGGATCACCCTCTTCGGGTGGAGGATCAGGTGGTCAATCGACCTCGACACCAGTGTCTCGGGAAACAGTACCGAGAGCATGTGTCAAATTTGTAGCAAAACGACGGTGAATGTCGTGCATGGCCTCCAAACGCCTAGTCACTCACCTGTACTGCTCATCACCAACACCAGTCCTATCAACTACCTACAACACATGAGAAGAACCCTTTGTAGGCACGGGAGGCTCCATCCGGCCACTCTCTACATCATCAAAAATATATCCCAACCTTATCATGGGGTGCACCTAAGAATGAATAACTCAAATGATCTGTCATTCGGTTGAGCTCCAGTGTGGGAGCTTCTTCAATAGACGTCTCGAGATGCTTCTGAGAAATTTTCAGCTCTGCTAACCCAAGAGAATCGAATGGCATATTCAACTTCCTCTTCCATGGAGGTGCATTAAAAACCTGCAATTGCTCTGCTCCTTCTTCATCTTCAATAACTGATTCCCCTATTAAGGATCTCTCTAAGGTATCTAACTTTGGCAATTTCTCAAGTTCTGAATTCATGACAGAGTCGACCCACTCTACTTTAAAGCACTCCTCTTTAGCTGTGGGTAATTTTATTGCCTTGAACACATTAAAAGTGACCTTTTGATATTGAACCTTCATCGTAAGCTCTCCTTTTTGCACATCGATCATAGTTCGGCTAGTCGCTAAGAATGGTCTTCCCAAAATAATGGGAATCTTCTTAACCTCCTCAAAATTAAGAATTACAAAGTCAGCAGGAAAGATAAGTTTGTCCACCTTGACCAACACATCCTCCATAATGCCTCGTGGATATGTAATAGAACGATCGGCCAACTGCAAGGACATATATGTCAGCGTATGATCAGGTAGACCAAGCTTCTTGAAGATAGACAAGGGCATCAGATTGATTCTAGCTCCCAAATCATACAAACACTTGTCGAACGACAAGTTTCCGATGGTGCAAGGAATAGTGAAGCTTCCATGATCTTTAAGCTTCAGAGGCAACTTCTGTTGCAGCACAACACTGCATTCCTTCGTAAGAGCAACGGTCTATAAGTCATCGAGCTTCACTTTCCGAGAGAGAATACCTTTCATAAACCTTGCATAGCTAGGCATCTGTTCAAGAGCTTCAGCGAAAGGTATGTTGATGTGAAGTTTCTTGAACACCTCCAGAAACTTAGCAAATTGCTTATCCAACTTCTGTTTCTGCAGCCTCTTAGGAAAAGGAGGTAGATGATACACCTATTTCTCCCCTGTATTACCCTCAGAAGGAGTGTGTTCCATAGTTTTCTTCCTTGATTCCACTTCTGCTTCATTCTGCACTTCTTCTTCAGACACATCTGCATTTTCTGAAACTTGAGATTTTTCAGGCTCTTCGTCTTGCTGAATTTGGGGGCTTGCAACCTTTCCAAACCTCAAGGTGATGACGTTCACCTGTTCATTAACTTCCCTCTTGCCTGGATTGGCTTCTGTAGCACTAGAAAGCGTTTCTGGTGGTCGATTCAATAAGGCGTTAGTAATTTTCCCTATTTGGTTCTCCAGAGACTTGATAGAAACAGCCTGGCTTTGGTATATAAGAGCCTGGTTTTTGCACATAAGCCTCAACTCCTCCAATTCAGATTTTTCATTCGAAGATTGACCTGCATCATGAGTTTGTTGTTGAAGTTGGAGTTGTTGTATTAGTGCAAATTGTTGCTAAAAACCAGGAGAATTAAATTGCTTGTTTTCAAACTGCTGGAATGGCTGTTGCATCGCATTTAGATTGTTGCTCCAACTGACGTTAGGATGATTCCAGTTGTCAGGATGATAAGTGGCAGGAACTGGATGCTGCGATTTCTGAAAGTTGCTCACAAACTGAGCCGAGTCACTAGATATAGTGCAGTGCTATGTCGCATGCGAACCTGCACATAACTCACAAACACTGATTATCTGCTTAACACCATAGTTAATTAAAGAATCGATCTTCATAGACAACGCCTTTAGTTGAGCAGTGATAGCCGTAGCTGTATCCACTTTAAGAACTCCTGCTACCTTGCCTTGTGGCAATCTCTGAGTTGGATACTGATATTCATTAGCATCCATCAGTTCAATTAGATCATAAGCTTCCTCATAGCTCTTTGCCCATAATGCTCCACCTGATGCTGCATCGAGCATGGGTCTTGACTGTGCTCCCAAACCGTTATAGAAGCAATTGATGATCATCCAATCAGGCATTCCATGATGAGGACACTTCCTAAGCATCTCCTTGTAGCGCTCCCAAGCTTCACACAAAGATTCTCCTGTTTGTTACGTAAATTGAGTAAGAGCATTCCTCATTGCAGCTGTCTTCGCCATAAGGAAGAATTTAGTAAGAAATTTCTGAGCAAGATCCTCCCAAGTAGTAAATGAACCAGCTGGTAGAGAGTGTAATCAGCTCTTAGCCTTGTCCTTTAAAGAGAATGGAAAGAGTCTCAGCTTCACAGCATCTTCAAAAACACCATTAAACTTGAAGCTGGCGCAGATCTCAATGAAATCCCTAATGTGCATATTGGGATCTTTCATTGGAGAACCCCCAAACTGGATTGAATTCTGCACCCATTGAATTATGCCAGGCTTAATCTCAAAGGTATTAGCTGTGATAGCTGGCCTGATAATGCTAGATTGAATGTCATTGATCTTAGGTTGAGAAAAATCCATAAAGGCTTTCGTTCGTGCTGCTGGATCTCCCATTATAATGAGTACCTGAAACATAAACAAATAAACCGTGAAAGTAAAAGAATCCGAGTCAGTGAACTTTAACGACCATTGATGACAAGCACATAAACTAAATATTAACACCGAGTCCCCGGCAGCGGTGCCAAAAACTTGTTAGGGCGAAAACACGCGCTAAAATTCACGCAAGTATACGCGTTCTCAAGTAGTATAAGATATAAATTAGATTCGTTCCCACAGAGACTGGTTTAGGTTAAGTTCAATTTATGCACCTATGCAACAATGTATGGCTATCGTTCAATGCTAAGACAAATAACAATTTGGGTTTTGATTAAACTAAGAGATTATACTGAATAGCATTAACTAAGAGAATTAATGTTGAATTACGTATATGAGACAAACATGAGATTCTAACTTCATTTCTTCTTCATTCAAAGTCATTGTTTTTAACCTTAGCATGTGATGGTGATGACAACTAATCTGATAACACGAAACTAGTAAACGCCCACTTTCGTTGTACGAATAACCTACTACCAGACATCCACAAAAGAGATAGAAGCTGAATATATACCAATTATGTTGAGACCCTATATGTCTATAGAATTTGACAACATAAAGGTTTAATGCGCAAGTTATCTATCTTGATTACATAGGGCAAGTAAGATGGTTAAAATTACCAACGAATCATGCATAACAATTACACATGAATCTATGCTAGCATGGCAAGTTCTAAACCTCTATATTCACTTTCACTTCAATAGAGATTAACACGCTATCTTATATGTTAGCTACGCACATAAGACGAATAAGCACAACCAATACTAGGATATCAATCAATCACCACACACCAAGATATTGAAACAAATTAACTATAGAAATCCATAAGTAAATTCGTTAGAACCCCATGATAACGATTAGTTCATAATCGAACTCATCGTCACCATGGGTTCCAATGTAAACATGATATAAAACAATATAAGAGTACTAGGGTTCAAAGACAAATCGAAAACAAGCATCCAAGTATCAACTATTTTAAAGAAAATAAAAGTCTTCTTCTCCGTAGCCTTCTCGTGCTCTCTAGCTCTTCTTATTGCTCTCCCAGGTCTCCTTGTTGTAAAAAACGTCTTTTTATTGGTATATATAGGCTCCAGGATGACCAGGACTCTCAAAATCTTCAATTTCGACTGCCCACGCGAAGCTAACGAGATTCTCTAAAACTTGAGAATGGCCTAGGCTTCCAATTCTGATCTCTTTTCAGCATATTTCTTTGAAAAGCTTCTTTCTTCATTTAACTGATGCCTGAAATGCAATAACACAAAAAAACATCAAAAATACCAACAACTTGAGTCCAAAACACCAACTTAAGCCTGTAATGAAGTGTTCCAAGTAGATAGAAAATCCACATATCAAGCACATCTACTCTTTGTATCATAATATTTTTCTATTATTTAAACTTTTGAATAAATAAAATGTTGCATTATATTATTTATGTAACTCCGTTTTTCAGTTTTTATAGTTAAATTTATAATTATATCTCATTCTATTTATTAAAATAAGACTTGGGGCAAATTGAACCATTTTAAAGACGATAAAATTACAATCTTATGCCCGCAAGGGTTGACTCAGTTGGTTAAAGAGGGGATACTATCCTCTTGGTCACAGGTTCGAATCCCGCGGGAGGAGAATTTATGATTATGCCTTGGTTCACGTGGTTTGCAGGCTATTACGTGAGCAAGTAGGGTTTATCTAGTGCACCCCCAAAGGGTAGCGGCTGTGGGTTACCTACGATAAAAAAAATTACATTTTTGCCCTTTTATGTTGGAAAATTATAAAAATGCGATTTCTCGCACAATTTTTTGTTAAAAATAGGTATATTGTTGTATATACTAAGAATCAAAACCCAAATCTCCTAATCAAATCTTCCTTACAAATCATTGAAAGAAAGGTTCAATTAGGCTAAGAAGTTGAAATTTGACAGACTTTGCAGAATAGGACCATATAGCTCATTTCTAGAAAGATCGAGATATTCCAAATTTTTCAGTTTTCCAATCTCCATAGGGATCTTTCCAGCTAGATTATCACCCGCCAGATTTAAATGTTTTAAACCATGCATAACCATTAACTCTTTGGGGATCTCTCCACTGATTTTGTTGTTTGATAAATCAATGAAAAACAAAAACTTGAGTGTAGATGTGTAATGTAGCTCATTTCCTTTTGTTTCATCCATTAATCCAGCATGTCTCCAACCCAAATTGAACAAATAATTTGAAGTGACGTTACCTGTAACCATTGCTCTAAAATTGCCAAAACAAGTAGGAATGTCTCTCGTGATTTGGTTATTTCCTAAGTTTAAAACCTCAATTGATGAGAGTTGGAAAAGTTGTGTGGGAATTTCACCATAGAATTTGTTGGACCGCAGTACCAAATACTTGAGCCGCGGTAATTGCTCTCCTGTCCAACTGGGAACAACATCACTCAAGTTCGCAAATACGTCTGATTGCACAAAAAAGCTGGAAATTCACCCGATAAATGGTTATCTGAAAGCTTCAATGCAGCTAAAACTATTTGGAGCTCTTGAAATAAGGGACAATTGCTCCCCGTTGAAATCATTGTTAGATAAATCCAAAAAGAAAATAGGAGATAAGCGCAAACTCGAAAACCAATTGATTGAGGTGGTATCTCATATGCTTGTATTTGACAATACCAATGCGGAGCCAATGCAGAAATTTGGGACCTACTTTGATGGAATACATATATCAAATATTCAATATAACTTTTCAAGATCTGGAATTATCAAGCGGTGTATTCAATTGGGATTTTAAAGGATTTTTTTGACATTTCAAAATCTCAAGATATTCAATTTGGATCCTAAAAAATCCTTTAAAATCTGATGGTATTCAATAGGGATTAAAGAAGTCTTTTAAAATCTGGGAGTATTTGTTATTCCTAGTGGACTAACAATGAGATTTACAGAAGGGGGGTTGAATGTAAATCTCAAAACTTTTTCAAGTTTTGAGCAGTTTTAAAGGCTTTGTGTTCAAGATAAACAAGTGTGTGAATTGCTTTAAGCTAATACAGACAGATATATATTCAAGCACTAATGTAAAGAACACAACAGACCTTAAAAACTTTTCTGGTGGATTGTTGTTCCACCAGAGATGGTATTTCAGAAAATCTGTGATTCAAGATGTTGATCACAGCTGCATCCTAGTACAAACTAGATAATTTTTCTCTCAAGATTTTTCTAAACAGCACTGGAAAAATTCTTATTTAATTACTAGCTGCTACTTGGTTTATATATCACCAAGTGTACAAGTGAAGACAAAGATAAAAATACAATAATAAAATAAGTTATCCACTTATTTCTTCTCCATATCACTCAAGTACTTTGTTGACTATTGCCTCTTTGTACTAGAGTAGAACGGCTGCTTTTTCTGATGTTCCTGAAATTAGGCTTCCACATTTCAGTTATCTCTGTCAACCCATGTGCCTCTGTCTGCTGTTACAACTACCACTTATCAACTGCTATTTAACAGAACATCCGTTGAAGCCTTCATCCGTTGATGGCTTTATCCGTTGATGTGTTAGCAGTTGAAGCTCTATCCGTTGAAGCTTTAGAGACATCCGTTGAAGCTTTGTTTCTCATCCGTTGAAGGTCTTTAAAATATCCGTTGATACCACTTCATTTATACAAAATTACAAGGCATGAAATATTTACAATTGGCCTTCCTATTTGCATATCTTCTAGTAGTCAACATGACTTATATTTTCTCTCAACTTCTAAGAATTATATCTTAAATATAGAGACTGAAATGTGCTACAACACTAGACTTATTTCTAAGTAAAGCTGCACCATCAACGGATAGCCAAAGTGGTCTTATCCGTTGAGGCTACAAACACTAAACTTCTACTTAAGTGTTTTGTTAAACATATCATCAAACTAATGCACATATATTCCTAACAATCTCCCCCTATTTATGTCTATAAGAATTGTAGACATAAATTCAGGGTTAACTTGATGATAACAAAACACTTAACAGATATATGAATTGAAACTAAGTAGAAATTTTAAAGTGCTGCAAAAGTGTATGTACTAGGAGGTAATTGAAGATTTACAGAATTTCCAAGGGTGCTCCTCTAGTCTAGGCAAATCATCTTTTTCTTCTTTGTTCCCTTGTTTTCTTTCCTAGCCCTTTGTCATTTTCCTCAATTTGGAGTTGGAGTTGTCTGTAGAATTCAGCTTCATCTTCATCACTGATATCCAACTTAGATTGCATTTCCTTGAGAGTTTCATTGCTGGCAATCTTGAGTTGGTCTTCAAGTCTGAAAAATCTTCTGACTCCTTTATCATCTCTAAATTCCATCAACCAATGAGGTGATTTGTGGATTGTAATTCCCCTTTCTTGAATGAGTAAAGTTCTGGGCAAAGCATTGGGCTCCCTCCAAGTTTTCCTTATGTTGGCAATCTTGTTGAGAATTTCAGTCTTGGCAGTCCTGGTAAAGCCAGAATCCTTTTGTATGGCTGAAAAGACTCTGATCAAGGTAGAGTAGCCTTCATTCAGAATCCTGTAGAGAGGCCATGTTCTTTCCCCAGCTCCTTTGTATCTGAACACCAATCTCTCTGGTAGCTGTCTGTAGGCAGCTATTCCCCTTACATCCTCCAGCTCATCCAGATAGAGTTCAATGTCTGAAATTTCTTTTATGTCACAGATGTGAACATAATCATCTTTAGAAATGGGTGGCATAGGCTTAGGTTTTTGTTTTTGAGTGAATTTCTTAGAGGTTAGGGGAGGTGTAGATTTGGATTTTCTTTTCTGTTTCTTTGGTAGTGGAAGAGTGGTTAAAAAGGTAGGCAATTTGATGGTGTCCCAATCAATAGGTTCCTCTTTTGGGATGATTAGTTCACCATGGATGTTTATAGTGGGATCAGCAACACAAGGTTCAGGTATGGAAGGTAGTGGTTTAGATATTGATTTAGTTTCTTCAGTGTTATCTTCACTCCTTCTATGTGCCTTGGCCTTTCTTCTGTTTCCCTTCTGCCATTCCTCTCTTTCCTCCATACTCTCACCAAATATACTCCCAAAAACCTCATCTAGGTTTGCAATCTTGTCTTCACCCCTGACTTCAATTCCTTTCTCTCCTTCAACTTGACTTGACTTTAGCTGTTGTTCAAGCTTTGCTTGTGCTCTTTTGTCAGCCTTGAGTTTTTCAGCTTCTTTCTTCAACCTTTTGGTTTCTTCCCTCTTGGCCTTTGGAAATTTGGGATGTCCTTGCATCACACAGATACTCTTTCCCTCTCTAAAGATAATGGCCATTTTCATTTTTTCAACTATGTCCTTGGTCTCCTTAAGCTTTTTGATGTTAGCACCCAAAACTTTGTCTTCATCAGGCTTTGGAAGAGGAAAGTCCACTTCTTTCATCTGAGCAAAGTCTAGGGGGTTCTTTGTGGAGTCCTTGCTGGATCTAGTGTTGGGCTTGAGAACTATAGGTTTTAGATTCTTGAAAGAAGTCTCTCCAACCTTATTCCTCCTTTCTGGCTTGTGCTCCATAATGATTGGTTCAACCTTTGTGCTATGTTTCACAGATATTGATTTATCTTGTGTTGAGCCAAACATTTGTTGCACCCTTTCATCAATTCTCCTCCTTTGCTCTTTCACTTGAATTTCAGCTGCTGCTAGCTGGATTAAGTCAATTCCATCAGGCTTTCCTTTGATTTGCATAATTGGAGAAGTAGTGATGGCAGGAACTAGCACTTTAGATATCTGGATTTTTGTAGATGGCTCTCCTTCCCCTTCCCTTTTTCTCTCCCCCTTTTTGTTATCATCAAGGAGAGGGGTCAAGCCTTGTGCCTTTGCCAGCTGCATAAGTAGACTTGTTTGAGATTGTTGGTTGTGAAGAATGCTGGCCACAGAATTTTCAATAACTTGGACTCTGTCTTCTAACTTAGCCAGCCTCTTTTCAGTATTTGAATCCTTTTTCAATCTCAACAATAAGTCCTTCATTGTACCATAGGGCATGACTGAATCCAATTTTTCAGAATTGTAGGATTTCAAGTCAGCAATATCCTTCTTGAGTTCATCCACACTCTGATTCTGGCTTACTTGCTGCAACTTCATGAGATGCAGTGAGTCCAGGTGAGCTGTAAGGATTGCCTTGGTACCAGCATGTGAAGTTTTCTGAATGGCCTGTTGGATAGTACTGATTTGTTTGACTAAGGAGACATTGAATTACCCTGGTGTAGACTCCTTTGTCAAGGCCTATTCAGGTAAATTTGGAATAGAACTAGGGCTTTCATCTCCCCCTAAGTTCATGCTTCCATCAAAAGAAACAGAGTCATCATCATCAGAATTTACTCCAAATTCCTCAGATGACTCACCAGCTATAGAAGGCATCTTGTTAATAGCAGCTTTATCCCTTTGAAGAGATTCTGTTGTATGTACTAGATGTAGTGTCTTTTCTGCCTCCTCATTGCCCTGAGCAGCCAACAACTGATAGGCTGACATAGGATGAGTAAAAGTGTCAGCATCCAAGGAAATGTTATCAATTACAGCTTTGTAATGTTGCTGAAATTGTCTTTCCTTTTCAGCATCATCCACAATCATTGACTCACTAGCAATGGCTGGATCCACCCTTATATCTGCTGTACCTGCCTTTCTCTCTTTTTCTCTATATTCTTGCATCAGGGGCTCCCCCTGGCTCACACTCCTCACACCCTCACCTTCACCTACTAAGGTGGTACTTCTCTCACTTACTTTTGCCATGCTGGAAGAAATAGCATGCTTATTTGAGCTCTCAATCTCTCCTTTTGCCTGGGAGCAACCCAGCCTCTCACTCAAATTGTCACTCCCTTCCCTCAGTCCTAAAAGTGATTGTACAATGATCATGTCTTCTACACTTGGAATTGTTTCAGTTGAGTGTGTAGAGACTATCAACGGATATGGAATAGCCGTTGAAGGTGACACTGATGGTATCAACGGATAACTGCTGTTAAGCTTATCCGTTGAAGAACAACCACTTGTCAACGGATGAGTGATATCTGTTGAAGAAGGAAAAGAAGTAGAAATTGAAAGTGATATAACTGTTGAATCTGTGTAGATTGATTTAAGTTTTGGTGACACAGATCTTTCAATTACATCTGAAAGAATTTGCGGGTGATCCAACAAATCATCTAAAAGATGATGATCACCTGTATTTGAGTGGGGCTCCTCCCTGAGTTGTAAAGAGGGAGAATCAGGAATTGATGGGAATAACATATCCACATCCAGAGATGGTGATGAAGTGTGTGGTGATTGATGTGTGTGAATTGTGAGAGAATGGGGCTGTGACTCTACATTTGTTGGAGCCACATCAAACTGAGTTTGAGAAGGCATAGATACAGATGGATGTATCTGTGCAGTGTGTGCACCCTGTGTAGAAGATTGGGTTCTAGCCCTCTTTCTTCTAATAAAAGCTTTTGTTGGCGAGTGTTTGGCTTCAGTGTCCCTCCCTCGTTTGTTCTGTGTTCCTGGTTGGGAACTATTTTCAATAGTTACATCCTTTTGGGAGGATGCAGCTAGGGATATGCTAGAGACCTTTTCAACCACCACAGCTTTTTGAGAAACTGTGGCTTGGCTAGCTTGGGAAGCACTTATCTCTCCTTCCTTATCCTGGGGGTTTCTTTGATGTTCACCCCTCCCCTCACCACTCACACCCTGTTCACTCCCCTCAGGGTTAAGGGTAGGTGTTACAACTGTTGTCTTTTGAGAAACAACAGAGGTGGTTTTCTTTGTCTTTGATTTTGAAATTTTAGTTTTGGTGACCTTGGTAGGAATCTGTTGGGGCATTGTCACAGATTCCATGGGCACACTAGAAGATAAAGACATAGAGGGGTTGGAAGAAGTAGGAGTTGTAGAAACAATTACCTCATTTACCTGAGGTGCATCCATGATTGGTAAATATACCAATGGTACACTGCTGTTGAGATCCATTCTCAATAAATCTGCAAGAACTCTTTTCTCTTGTGCCCAGCACTTGAGTTTATTATTCTCATTGGTTATGACCAAACCTTCAGCAACATGGTTAGCCAATAACATAAAGAATCTAGCATAATAGATGTTATTAGGTCTATTAGCTTTGTTACCTAATCTAGTACCCAATTCTAGCATAACATAATTGCTAAAGTTAAAATACCTATCAGAAACAAGCATATAGAGCATATTAACAAGAGATGAAGTTATGGCATCAAAATTACTAATTTTCCCAGAGAAAACCTTGATAAAGGCATCCCCAAGAAAACTCCATTCTTTCCTAAGGCCTTTTCTTTTAATACTCCCTAAACTAGCAGAGTTAAGAGAATAACCTATGGAATCTAACATGCTGGATACATCATTATCAGTGTGTGGTGTCATGGCATTGTTCTCAGGCAATTTAAAACATGCTAGTAAATCATCACAGTTAACACAGTGATTTTTACCTTTGAGAGTGAAAGAGATGGTCATATCTATGGAGTTGAACTCAGCAGATGTCCAAATCTCCTCAACTACTTCACAGTAAATCGTTGGGGCTTCCAGCATTGCATAGCTAAGTTTACAGTTTTTGATGAAGTCCATCATTTTGTGATAATCTGAGTGGGCTTCATTCTTTGCTACCAAAGCTATGAAATTGTTCTTCTCATAGATGAACCCAGATTGAGACATAATTTTTACTACAGGTGCCATTGTTGTAAGTAAAAGTTGCAGAGAATAACTTGAAGGATTTGCAGAGAGAAAATGGTAAAAGCTTTGAAATTTCAAGAAAGCGTAAAGTAAAAATGAAAAATCAGAAGGGCTTATATACTTTCTCAAATTAAAAAGTATAAATAAAAGATTAAACAATAAATATATGTTAGTGAATTTCAGCCGTTTAAGAATAAACTGTAAGTATTCTAAAAACTACCTTTAAAACAAATACATACAGCTGTATGTATGAGTATCAACGGTTAAGAAAATAGAATCAACGGCTGTGAAACACCTGAATCGACTGATGTGACATTTCAACGGATAAAGTAAACTGTCATCCGTTGAAAGGTACTTCAGTTTTATCCGTTGACGGATAAAAATTCCAGAAATGTATATGTCTTTCAACGGATAATGAACATCCGTTGATGGAACAATTTTGACTTTCAACGGATAGGAAATACCCGTTGATAGAATAATCTGTGTTAAAAAGTCAAATTTGTTCTAGCAACTAATACATTTCAGGCTTCAATTCAAATTGCAATTAGGACATAAATTTTATGAGTAATTAAGCATACCTAGCTCACTTACCAATCTTGTGAATGTTGATTCATCAAGTGACTTGGTAAATATGTCTGCAATTTGTTGTTCACTTGGAACAAAATGTAGTTCCACTGTACCATTCATGACATGCTCTCTGATGAAGTGGTACTTGATATCAATGTGCTTGGTCCTTGAGTGCTGCACAGGATTCTCTGTTATGGCTATGGCACTTGTGTTGTCACAAAAGATAGGAATTCTATCAACATGAAGTCCATAATCAAGGAGTTGATTCCTCATCCATAACACTTGAGAGCAGCAACTTCCAGCAGCAATGTATTCAGCCTCAGCTGTAGAAGTAGAGACTGAATTTTGCTTTTTGCTAAACCATGATACAAGCTTGTTTCCCAGGAATTGGCAGGAGCCTGTTGTACTTTTCCTGTCTATTTTGCAACCTGCATAGTCTGCATCTGAATAACCAATTAGATCAAAGCCAGATTCTCTAGGATACCAAATACCTAAATTTGGTGTACCCTTGAGATATCTGAAAATCCTCTTGATAGCAATTAAGTGAGACTCCCTAGGATCAGCTTGAAATCTAGCACACAGACATGTAGCAAACATTATATCTGGTCTACTGGCAGTTAAATATAAAAGTGAACCAACCATGCCTCTATAACTTGTAATGTCCACAGACCTTTCAGTCTTATTCAATTCAAGTTTGGTGGCAGTGGCCATGGGAGTTTTTGCAGATGAACATTCCATTAAGTCAAACCTTTTTAGAAGATCATGAATATATTTAGTTTGACTAATGAAAATTCCATCACTAACTTGTTTAACTTGTAAACCAAGAAAATAGGTTAGTTCTCCCATCAGGCTCATTTCATACTTACTTTGCATTAGCTTAGCAAACTTTTTGCAAAGATTATTATCTTTAGAACCAAATATTATGTCATCTACATAAATTTGAACAAGTATACTAGAGCCATTAACATTCCTAAAGAAGAGAGTTTTATCAACAGTACCTCTAGTGAAGTGATTCTCCAAAAGGAATTTTGATAGGGTTTCATACCAGGCTCTAGGTGCTTGTTTCAGTCCATAGAGTGCTTTCAACAGATAATACACATAGTCTGGAAAATTTGGATCTTCAAACCCTGGAGGTTGACTTACATAGACTTCTTCCTCCAATTTCCCATTTAGAAATGCACTCTTGACATCCATTTGATAGACTTTGAAATTGGCATGGGCTGCATAGGCTAGAAAAATTCTGATGGCTTCAAGTCTTGCAACAGGAGCATATGTTTCATCAAAATCTATTCCCTCTTGTTGAGAATAGCCTTTAGCAACCAATCTTGCTTTATTCCTTATGACAATGCCATTTTCATCCATCTTGTTTCTGAATACCCATTTTGTGTCAATAGGACTCTTGTTCTTTGGTTTGGGTACCAGCTTCCAAACTTTGTTTCTCTCAAATTGGTTCAGCTCTTCCTGCATAGCTAATATCCAATCTGGATCCAATAAAGCTTCTTCCACTTTCTTAGGTTCCTCCTGAGATAGAAAACTACTATACAGACATTCATCTTGAGTAGCTTTTCTTGTTTGCACTTTAGATGATGCATCACCAATGATCAGTTCAAAGGGATGATTCTTGGTCCATTTCCTTTGAGGTGGAAGATGTGCTCTAGATGAGGTGGCCTCAGTATTGTCATGATGTGAGACAGAGTGTTGATTAGTTGAAACTCCCCCTGAGTTGTTGGTTCTTTGCAGGGAATTTGGAGTTCTATCAACTGATGATGTAAATCGATTATCCGTTGATGAACTATGATCAACGGATGCTTCATTTTGTACTTCAACGGATGATGCACTATTTCTTTCAACGGATACTGCATTGCCTCTATCAACGGGTGCAGAATTTTGTGCATTATCCAAGGGCATATTTTGAATCCCTTTTGAAGTGTCATCTCCATCAATCTCCTCTTCACTATCATCACAATATATCTCAATGTTGTCAAATTTGAGTCTCTCATGGTGTCCCTCATCTGTTAGTCCATCAATCTTTTTATCATCAAACACAACATGCACAGATTCCATAACAATGTTGGTTCTTAGATTGTAGACCCTGTAAGATTTTCCAGCTGAGTAACCAACAAATATCCCTTCATCAGCCTTTGCATCAAACTTTCCTTTATGGTCAGATTGATTCCTCAGTATAAAGCATTTACATCCAAAGATATGAAGAAAGTTTAGAGTTGGTTTTCTTCTCTTGAACAACTGATAAGGAGTCATGCCTTTAGCTTGATTGATCAAAGAAATATTCTGAGTGTAGCAGGCACAATTAACAGCTTCAGCCCAGAAATATGTTGGTAACTTTGATTCTTCAAGCATTAGTTCTGGCAGCCTCAATCAAAGATCTGTTCTTTCTTTCAACTACCCCATTTTGCTGAGGTGTTCTTGGAGCTGAGAACTCATGCATGATTCCATTTTCTTCACAGAACAGCCTTATTGACAAATTCTTGAACTCAGTTCCATTGTCACTCCTGATATTCCTAACCTTCAAGTCAGGATGATTATTGACTTGCCTGATGTGATTGATAATGATTTCACTTGCTTCATCCTTTGATCCAAGAAAATAGACCCATGAAAACTTTGAGAAATCATCTACAATCACTAAGCAATATCTTTTTCTTGCAATTGACAATACATTGACTGGTCCAAACAAATCCATATGCAGCAGCTGTAATGGTTCATCAATTGTTGTTTCAAGCTTCTTTTTGAATGATGCTTTCCTTTGTTTGCCTTTCTGACAAGCATCACACAAACCATCCCTTGAGAATTCAACTAGAGGAATTCCTCTAACTAGGTCCTTTTTGACTAGATCATTCATTGTCTTGAAATTCAAATGGGATAGCTTCTTGTGCCATAGCCAACTCTCAACTGAACTTGCTTTGCTGAAGAGACAAGTAATAGATTCTGCATCTGTAGAGTTGAAGTCAGCTAAGTACACATTCCCTTTTCTAACTCCAGTTAGAACCACTTTGTTGTCTTTCTTGCTGGTGACAACACAGGCTTCTGAATTGAAGGAAATTGTATTCCCTCTATCACATAGTTGACTGATACTCAGTAAGTTGTGCTTGAGACCATCAACTAATGCAACTTCATCAATGATGACATTCCTTGTTGAAATCAAGCCATATCCCATAGTAAACCCTTTGCTGTCATCTCCAAAGGTTATGCTAGGGCCAGCTCTCTCCTTAAACTCAGTGAGCAGGGAGAAATCTCCTGTCATGTGTCTTGAACAGCCACTGTCCAAGTACCATAGATTTCTTCTTTTTCCCTGCACACCATAAAATCAATCAAGTTGATTTTGGTACCCAAGTTTCCTTGGGTCCATTCCTGTTAGCCTTTCTCCTAGACTTCATTCCTCCTGCATCTTTAGACTTAGGTAACTTTGAGTCAACCTTGATCTTAGATGTAGTTGGTTGAGGTGTAGGGTTAGTCACAGAATCATTTAGCACATTTGGAATTTGATAAGGCATGGATTGTGCAAGCATGTTATTCCACATTGGCATATTGTATGGCATTTGAGGCATACTAAATGCAGCAAGATAAGGATTGTTAAAATATGGCATGTTTGCAAAATGTGCATAAGGATTCTGTTGAGACATAACAGGCATAGCATGCAGAGGTGATGCAGACATATTAGGCATGGAAGAGGGCACAGGTATGGGAGTTTTCTTAATAGATTTGCAATTAGCAGATAGATGATTAACACTACTACAATGCACACAGCTTTTTCTAGGAGCATACTTATCAGGTGTGTAATTGTTATGTTTGTTAACCCCTACCTTCCCATTTCTATTAGATTTCCTTTTAGTTTCCTTTTTATCCTCAACCACTTTGAGCCTATTCTTTAACTGTTCTAAGGTCATGTGTCCTATATTCACCTTACTGAAATCTTTGGATGTGCTTGCTTCTTCTTTGACAAAGTTCTTGGAAGTTGAACCAAACTTTTTGTTGAGTTTCTTTAGATTTTCACTTTTAGAAACATCTGCCTGTTTTAATTGAGGAACCTTCAATGGATGCTCCTTTTCTTCCTTCAACGGATAACTTTCATCATCCGTTGATTCCACATCCGTTGACAGCCCATCAATTAATTCCAGTTTCTTTTTGTTTTTATCCCAGGCAGTTTCACAGAATGATTCAATTCCTTGGACCTTGGAAATTTGAGCACTAACATCCCTAGATGTCTTCCAGGCTTTAATCACCTCTTGCTCTCTCTCTAATTGATTGGAAAGTATTTCTACTTTCTTAACAGATTCAGCTAGTTCATTTTCAACAGATATACAATGTAGCTTAGTTTTCTCTAGGTCAATCAACTTATCTTCTAACACAGCATTTCTATTACTTAAAAACAGATTGTTCTCTTTAATCCTACTATTTTCTTTAGCAAGAGATTTAAGAGACACACGCAAATGATACAATTCAGTAGACATGTCATTAAAAGCATCATTGCACTCTTCTTTAGTAAGATGTGTTAAATCAGTAGTGATTACCTGGTTGCTTAATGAACTAACTTCATTTTCCTCAGAATCAGCCATGAGAGCCAAGTTGACATATTCCACATCTTCATCCTCTTCTTCTCCATCAGCTGCCCAGTCTTTTTCTTGAGTAATGAAAGCCCTCTCCTTTTGCTTGAGCAGATCAAAATATTTCTTTTTGTAATCTACTTGGTCAAATTTCTTCTTTTCAGAAGTTGGCTTTCTGCACTCACTTGCAAAGTGTCCACTTATACCACAATTGAAACACTTGAACTTGGATTTGTCCACCATGTTCTTATGAGGTTTAGTGGCTCTAGTGTTTTTCCTAAATTTCATCTTTGCAAATCTCCTGGACAGAAATGCAAGATGCTCATCAATACCATCAGAGTCATCTTGGCTGGAGTTGTCTTCATTCTCAGCAACTTGCTCCTTACCCTTGCTTGATTCTGATTTGCTTGTGCCATCTTTGGAGTTTGATGTAGATCTCACAGTTTCTTGTCTGCATTCTTTCTCATTTTCAGCTACCAAGGCAACTGAACCTCTTTTCTTTCTTCCCTTCTCCAATACCTCATCCTGTTCCAGCTCTAGTTCATAAGTCTTCAAGATTCCATATAATCTTTCAAGAGTGAAGTCCTTATAATCTTGAGAGTTTCTCAAGGAGACAGTCATGGGTTTCCATTCCTTTGGCAAGGATCTTAAAAATTTAAGATTTGAATCTTTCACCTGGTACACTCTACCATACAGCTTCAGTCCATTCAACAGCTTTTGGAATCTATTGAATGTGTCATTTAAAGATTCATTTTCTTCAAAATGAAAATACTCATACTGTTGAATGAGAAGCTGCATTTTGTTTTCTTTTACTTGTTCTGTACCTTCACACAGTAGCTGAACTGTGTCCCAAACCTCTTTGGCAGTTGTGCAATTTATCACATTATCAAACATATCCTTGTCAAGGCCATTAAACAAAATGTTCATAGCCTTCTTATCCTTGTGGACTTCTTCTGTGTCTTCCATTGTCCATTCTGCTCTAGGTTTTGGAATGGATTGACCAACAGCAATTGTGGCTGTAGCAACTGTGGCTACTTTGTGGGGAATGTGAGGACCATTCTCAATGCAGTTTACATAACCTTCATCTTGGGAGAGTAGATGAAGGTGCATTTTCACCATCCAATGGTGATAACTGTCTTTGTCAAGAACTGGGATTTTTACTCCAATATCCTTCTTACTCATCTTTGTTAGTTTCCAAGATCTTTAAACTCTTTGTGTGTCAAGAGCTTGCTCTGATACCAATTGTTATTCCTAGTTGACTAACAATGAGATTTACAGAAGGGGGGTTGAATGTAAATCTCAAAACTTTTTCAAGTTTTGAGCAGTTTTAAAGGCTTTGTGTTCAAGATAAACAAGTGTGTGAATTGCTTTAAGCTAATACAGACAGATATACGTTCAAGCACTAATGTAAAGAACACAACAGACCTTAAAAACTTTTCTGGTGGATTGTTGTTCCACCAGAGATGGTATTTCAGAAAATCTGTGATTCAAGATGTTGATCACAGCTGCATCCTAGTACAAACTAGATAATTTTTCTCTCAAGATTTTTCTAAACAGCACTGAAAAAATTCTTATCTAATTACTAGCTGCTACTTGGTTTATATATCACCAAGTGTACAAGTGAAGACAAAGATAAAAATACAATAATAAAATAAGTTCTCCACTTGTTTCTTCTCCATATCACTCAAGTACTTTGTTGACTATTGCCTCTTTGTACTAGAGTAGAACGGCTGCTTTTTCTGATGTTCCTGAAATTAGGCTTCCACATTTCAGTTATCTCTGTCAACCCATGTGCCTCTGTGTGCTGTTACAACTACCACTTATCAACTGCTATTTAATAGAACATCCGTTGAAGCCTTCATCCGTTGATGGCTTTATCCGTTGATGTGTTAGCAGTTGAAGCTCTATCCGTTGAAGCTTTAGAGACATCCGTTGAAGCTTTGTTTCTCATCCGTTGAAGCTCTTTAAAATATCCGTTGATACCACTTCATTTATACAAAATTACAAGGCATGAAATATTTACAATTGGCCTTCCTATTTGCATATCTTCTAGTAGTCAACATGACTTATATTTTCTCTCAACTTCTAAGAATTATATCTTAAATACAGAGACTGAAATGTGCTACAACACTAGACTTATTTCTAAGTAAAGCTGCACCATCAACGGATAGCCAAAGTGGTCTTATCCGTTGAGGCTACAAACACTAAACTTCTACTTAAGTGTTTTGTTAAACATATCATCAAACTAATACACATATATTCCTAACAGAAGTTTATCAGACTTTAATCTTTATCTGATATTTTGCTGAATGCACACACTTTCACTCCATATGAATGATGAAAATTACTGTGGTGATTAAGTTGTTTTTGACAAACAGTTAAGTGTCATTTGCATAAATTATGAGGACAAGTTCTGATGATTAAAATCTGAAGAATCACAGAAAATGATATTCACTTTTTGAGTTGAGAAGCCATATTCTGATGACTGTTAAAATCTGATATAAGTTTAAGTTCTGATATTAAATCCTGATAGAATCCTTGATGCTTACGTGGCATTATTCTTTACTTGACTTATTTGTGGTAAAAACTGAAACAGTCATATTTAAATCAGAATATATTTGGGTAAGATAAAAACAGTCATAATCATTATGGGTTAGTGGTAAACGTGTTTATCTTGAAAAGCTGCATGTGCACAGTAATTATTGTTTATTTCTCGTGCTCATTAACTCCAGCTTTAACTTTTTACTGACTGTTAGTATTACACATCGGTCTAGGGAGACGAGGCATCATTTTTTTTACTCTTAATCGTTAAACGGTCCTCGTGTCCCTTGGTATTCCATTGGCTATTTAAATCGACAATTCATCTCAGCTAAATCGTCTTTCATTTTCTCACAAACTCACTCTCTCTCTTTTAATTCTCATCATTTTTTCTTCTTCATAAACAAAAATGGTTCTTTTTAACTTGTTCATGAACTATGAAAATTTTAATATAGAGTTGAGTTGTGATGACTGGAAACATGAGTGGCATGTCACCGCCATTCTTGAAGAGCTCTGGAACTCTGTTCCACAAAAGGTTCACACAGACCTCTTGTTCTTTTCGATGGACTACCAGCTCCATCTTGATCGATTGGAAGAAGAAAGGGGAGAGGCTCTCCTTCAGCAAGAACGGATCATCCGTCTTGCAGTGCTCTTTATCAGCAGCAGGAGGAACTAGTCGATAGGTCTTCTTAGACTAGGACTAAGGCTGTTGATGTTAAGATTCTTAGACTAGGACTATCTTGTAATTTTTACGTGTAATCTATAAATTTCATGAAATGTACTCGTTTGATATAATAATGGAATTTCCCTTAATTGCAAGATTTAGTCTCTGTTTCTCTTATATTATGTGACTGTGCATGTTCTAATTGTAATTTGTTAATCTTTACTTCATCTATTTGAACTTTATCCTTTGATGAATGTTTTGATTACAATTATGGTCAATAATAAATTATGATGATTTGAGGAAACAGTTGAAGCACGAGTTCATGCATCAGAGCCTGTGATAGTTGAAGCTGCGAATTTTACTTCTCAGACTAAAACAGCAGCTCAAACTTCTGATACTTTGAAAAGAAAGAAATCTGTAAGTTCTGTTACTGCTGAAGCAACTCTTTCATTGGCAAGGAGATTGAAGAAAATGAAGGTTAGGAGGTATTTGGCTAAGGCTACATAAGAAGATACTGAAAAAGCTGAGAAAGGGGATCATGAATCTCTGATCTCACAAGAACCGATTATCATTGAAGTTTTTCCAGCTCAAGCCAAAGACACTGCTACTGATACAGTTGTAACCCCTCATGTCTCTCCTATTAAAGCTACAGATGATGCTAAAGAACAAATTGAAATTCTGAAATAGATATTCATAATTTGAATATACCAAATGTTCTTTATCTGGAAGCTCCATCTACAGAAGCTCAGCAATCTCCAACTCATTTTCCAATTTTAAATGCTGAGATAATATCTACATCAACTACACCAGCTCTGGAGATAAATTCTAATATTTAGAATTTAAATGAAGCTGTTCCTGAATCTCCAGTCGCTTCACACACTGTTATACTGTTAGAATATAATGAGTCTTCCTCAAGTTTTGAAGACAATGTTTCTGTTAAGACTCCATTTCCCATTCTGGGAAAGGAAAAATTGGTGAAGAAATTTGTTGAACATGAAGCACCTATTCCTTGGGAGGATACTCACAGAGGTGTGAAGTGGACCAAGAAGTGGAATGCCACTGATTTCATTCCAAGTGCTAATATTCTGACAGAGCATATTGTTAAAGCTGATGAGTTACTCACAAATGCTGATTTAAAGACACACCTCAAGATCACTGCTCTATCTACCAAACATCTTCAAGGTCTACATACTTCTACTCATGAAAAGGTTGATACACTAAAGGAACATGCTGATAAGCTAGATCTACAGATCAAGCTTGACAAGAACAGATATATCAGACCTACTCTTGAGAAAATTGAAGCCATTGAGATGATTCAAGAGAAGCAACAGGCCCAAATTGATGATGTCCTGGCTAACCAAGTTTCCCAGAAAGCTCAATTGGATGAAATCCAATCTTCAGTAGAACTTCTTCTATCTCTCTTACTTTCTGATGATGCCAAAAAGGGGGAGAAGGTAGTTAAGTCCAAATGCTCACCTACTCAAATACTTGAAGAAAAAGGATGATAAAGGTGATGACCAGGGAAACTCTGATAAGAGTAGAGGTCAAGGAAAAGTTCAAGGAAAATCTTCTACACATAACAAGTCAAGTTCTGATGCTATGAATGCTAAAAGTCTGAAGTCAAGTTCTGATAAATTAAGTCTGATGTCAAGTTATGATATTCTGATTCAGTCAGGATCTAAAGACTCTCAGAAGTTTTTATAAACTCTGAAGCTAAAGGGGAAGCAGACTACTGTTTATTACAAAAATCCTAAAATCCAGACACTTGATGAGGAGATAGCTAGAAGATTATTTCTGAAACAAAATCCAGGAATGGATTTGGAAACTCTCAAGGAGGAAGAAGCTAGATTTGCAGCTGAGAAGACAAATCTTAAGTCTAAAGCTTCTGATACAAATAAACCTCCAAGGCCTAAGGAAAAAGGCATTGTGATCAGGGAAAAGTCAAATTCTGAGACTATAAAGTCCAAGACTAGATCACAAACTGAGATTATTCCTAAATCAAAAGGAAAATAAAAGGTTGGTGAACCTTTAAAGATTGAGAAAAAGATAAGTTTTTCCGTTCCAGTCTATCAAACTACAATGCATGATGATGATTTGATAGAAGATGAAACTGTTCAAATTCTGAAGAGAAGAAAGATAATTGAAGAATCTAAAACAACCTCTAACACTGCTCAAGTTGTTCAGAATGAATAACAGCAAGCTATAGAAGCAGCAAATTCTGATCAAGTTAATTTGGAAAAGATGACAATTGTTGATAAGAAGAAGCTGTTATGGAAGAAAGCTACTCCAGTTGAACCAAAATCCAATCATATGATGAATCAAGTCACAACATTCGGGTTGAGATCCAAGCAACCTAGAGATAGATCTGGATTAGGTTCTGATGAAGAGAATATACAAACAGGAGTAGAAATTACTCTAAGAGATCCTTTCATGTTGACAGGCAAACCATATGAACAAATCAAACAAAAGCACCTTGACAAAGTGCTGTCTGCTCAAATCGTGATAGATGCTCATGATAAGGAAAATCTAAAGGAGAAATTGATTTTATTTCTCAATAATGGATTAACTTACAGACTAGCTGATACTGATGTGCTAAAGAAGTCTGTCAGAGAACTTCAACATATTCACTATCTTCTGGAAGTAAAATATGATGTTACAAGAAGATGGTTAGAATACATTTTGAAGGCTATAAGAGATCTATTTAGAATCTCTGGTACAAAGACTTCTCAGTATATACCAACGATTACTGAATATGATGGAAGAGAAATTCCTATGCTGAAGAATTCTGCTAAAGTGGAAGTTATTCTGAAAGAAAAATGCTTATGTTATAATGAAAACTCTTCACATCCTAGAGTTATCAGACTTGGTGATGGACTTGAAGGAACATCGATTCAAGCTCTCAGAACAGCCATTTATCAAAGTGGTGATAGTAGAGATGAAGAACTGATGCAGGTCAAAGCACAGTTAGTTAAATTTCTGAGGAAAGCTGAAGACAAGCTGGTAAAAGATTTTGTTAAGAATCATTATGGATTCAGATTGATCCATTGATATTGGTAAAGCTACAAGGACTGTAAGTTGTAGTTAATAGTCTTATTAAACTCTTATTGCATTTGAACTTAAATGTTTTTGACATCATCAAATCTATTAACTAGTATATTTTTGCACAATTTACAAGTTGGGGGAGATTGTTAGATATATTTGAGATGTCATGTCTAATATGTTTCATGTTTAGTTTTCAGATCTTAACAAACAGGAAATATCAATACTTAATGGAAGTCAGAACTTAAGGATATCAGAACTTAGATTATCAGAAGATAAATATCAGAAGATGGATATCAGAACTTAAGTACGAAAGGACTAACAGTTAAGGAAGGAAGCTGATTTACAAGAAAGAAGATCGAGACTAATACAAAAAGAAGATATGCATGGAAAGAGTTAGAGGACTGAAAGAATTGTATAAGATATCTGATTGATATATTTTAGGAGACAAAATTATATTCCATATCAATTAGAAGTTATCTTGTAACTGTGTATTATATAAACACAGACATAGGTTTACACTATATATGTTATCATTCTCGAGAAGATCATACATTGTAACCTAGCAGCTCTCGTGATATTTGTTCATCACTGAGAGAGAACAGTTTCATTATAACATTGTTTATTATATTGAATATATCTGTTTACTGTTACTCTTGTTCAAAATCAATTTGATTGTATTCTACACTGTATTCAACCCCCTTCTACAGTTTTGTGTGACCTAACAAGGACTTCTTAGGGGAACCCTTGGTTTGAAATTGAGGTTCGATTTTTTTAGTTGAGAAGATGGTACATAAAAGTTTAAACCTTCTAATTTGTCTCATCCAAATTGAACTATAATTATTAGAAAATATAGATTTAACATATTTGTTTCCAGGATGAACACTATGTGCAGACATTACTTGCTTTGAGCAATGATTGGAGTTATATTGGATATTATACTGATTGAGAGAGTATATTAGCGAAAATATCTTATATCTATTATCTCTTTGAAATTCATTTGAATTCATGATAAGTGAACTCTTAGAATAATCAAAGTGCATGTGTTACTTAGTGTTTTACTAAGAAAGTACTTATTATTATATTATATTAATAAAGTATTTTTTTTCTTCCTGTACAACTTCTTTCTTTATTTTTATGCAGGTAATATTTTAAGTTCCTCTTCTCAGCACTTCTTTCATTCCTGGCTAAATGAGTTATCTTCAAGGTGAACTTAGCACTACACTTAATGCAACCAACTGAGCAAAGATGAAAATAAAAGGCAGACATGCACTTGAAGGTTATTCTCTCAGTCTCAGTAGGCAATCAGTTTATTTAAGTCAGTTTTACTATTTTTTGAATGAATAGTTTAATAATTTAGGCTGTATTGCATTTGTAATGGGTTCACTTATGATCATTTTATATAAAAGTAAAATAATTATTATCATAATTTTATCTGTTAGTATTTATTTTGGATACTACCCCTTAGGACTGTGACATGTGTTCTTGACGATGTCATATGTCATTGGAATCAGTTGGAAATAGGTGCGTTTTTATGTTAATATAACAATGATTACCCCTCAAGACTTTTATATGGTGCCATCTGTATTTTAGTTGTCAGATACGTGTGTTTTATATTAATTTAACAATGATTTATTCTCTAAAATTTATCTTGACAATCTCATTTGCTCTTCTATTTTGGTTCAGTCCATATCTCTAAATCAGTAGTTTCTCTCTTTTCTTGAGGGAGGATCCGGTGACTTCTTAGACTTTGAATAAAGGCATTGAGTCAATAAATGATGTTTTATCAAGTCTTTCTCCAACTTTTTAATGTGTAAAAGTTGATTTTAATATAGTGCTTTGCTTAGGGCTGTAAAGGTGGACATCACTTGAAGAAATGGGGTAAGTTCAGTTACCAAAAGACTGTATTAGAAGTTGTCATATGCTGACTCGACTTAATTGTTGGCTTTTAGACTTTTAGAGTGGAAGAAATGTTACATCTATGAGGCATACTGGTGGAAAATATTTTCTAAGAAAAGAAGGATTCAACTTCTGCATTGGCATATGAGATATGTCAAACCGTTAAATTAGTCTGATTTCCCATCTAGATCAAACCTTTTCTATTTTGTATCTATGTTATTAAAATAAGTGTTTTTGTGTTTCAGGATATACTACTTGACATAAAATTAATTGCTCCTAATTGTTTCTATTGAAAGATGTACATACCTTTTGTAATAATAAGAGTTAATCAAATTATAATTAGTTTAGTATAGGAATTAGGTAATTTGGTAGAGCTTGGTAATAATCAGAGCGTGATCTACATTCTCCGATTAAAGTTTAATTAGCTATAACTCCAGGTGCATTTGGTTCATGTCATATTGAAGGAGCTTTCCTAGAAGTAATTTTTGGTTTGACATGTAAAAACTGTCAGAGTCGCTAATAAACAAGCAATGTGAATACATCATAGTGTTAAAGGTGTTGGACAAGGTAAGCTATTCTTTGTCAAGATTTAAACAGAATATAATTGTAGTCGTATCACAAGTTTTAGCCAATAAATTAAACATTAGTTACGAGCTGCAAGCAGAACCTGAGATCTGAAGGGAAATAAAAAATACATTTATTAGCTCATTTGGTTAATGCTTATAAGGATATGAATTCAGAGACAATTACTTTGCCGATCTACACAGGGAGGTTTATGTCTCTATTGTTGTATCAAGTATCCCATGTTCTAAAAGATTACAGAATTTCATTTTTGGGATATGTTGAACTTCATGTTTGAATCAACATTATTGTTTTTACTGTTTTACTTAACACTTTTTATAAAAGATGGTGAAGACTTATACATTATTTTAAGGTGATTTTGTTGGATGGATTCATCTTTTAGTTGTTCGCTACAAGGTTTGTTTCTCTCCCTTATTCATTTGCAGCTTTATGGTGGGACTTGCCAAGTTCTGACATTTGACATTTTTCATCCCATCAGGAAGTCTTATCATGATGGACTAAAGCTTGCCATCAGATGAAGTCAGTCCAGAGGATAAAAATAAGCTAAGCTAATGTACAACTTTACTTTTTAATAGTGATGGTTTGATGAGGGTAGAAAGCTTGAATCTTGACTCCCAAGTCTTCTGAAAAGGTGGTTATGAATGTCAGTGAATCACAATGTAATCATTTTTTGTGAATAATCTCTTAATAATATGGAGATATTTAAATTCATTTTGTCAGCTTAGACATGAATGAAGATTGGAGTTTGAAGGTCTCTTAATGATGTTTCTTCTTCCTGTAGGAAGGACCAGTCGATCAGGATTGCAAAGTGGTCAAAGAACCCAAATCATCAGTCCAAGTTGCCAGTAGATTTAGCTATTCTAATACTTCTGATGAAAAGAAGACGGATCGCCAAAGTACCAGATTTGATATGCTTCCTTTGACTTCCACAATGTGCTGGGGAAGTAAATAATGAAGAGCAACATATTCGGAATTTTTTTAAATTTGAGGGATAATTGGAAGCGGAAGCTATGGCGGAGAGGATGGCGGTGAGATTCTCAAGTACCAACTCTACTGGGAAACTCCACAACCGTCCTTTATCTCACAGAAAATGATTTGATCCTCCAGTATCAGAATCAGAAGCCACTTTTGTTGGCTCAAATCTAGCTTTGTATGGGATTAGCCAAAAATGAAGATTTGATAACGAAGATAATAATCAAAAATAAAAATTGGACTTCAGTGATTTAAATGGCTTAAGTGATCGTACAAGTTCTTCAAGAGAATGATTCACAAATACCAGATTCAAAATCCAGTTTTATGAAGAAGAGATATGATTAGGGTTCTAATGAGACATTGATCAGCTGGAGACCAGAAAATGCTGAAAGGTACTTTTTCCCAGTAGATCCTAATCATGTGAAGGACATTGATTTTGGTAGTAGTTCCTTACTTGGAAAGATAACATTTCCAGTGGATGAGGAACCCCGTAAAGATAAGTTCCCAAATCTTAATCTTGCTTTAGGGGCAGACACACAAACAGAAAACCATGACCAGGATCAGCCTCCTGGTAGGACAGTTATTATGTCGGAGGAAGATGCATCTGCAGCTCTCTCGCTTTCACTTGCATTTCCCTTTGCAGATACAGAGCAGGTCGGGCAGCCAGTTTTAACAAAAGAGCTGCTCCTATCTGGAGGGCCAAGAGGTTAGTTTTCATATAGGCTTTTATGCTAAGTAGACACATGGGGACTGCTGTATATTGTAGCCCATATGGTAGAAGTATACCAATATCATGTATACTGATGTTCATAGTGAGTTGTATGTGAAAGCTTAATCCTATATGTTCATAAGCAGCATATGATTTATAAATATTATATCTTGCATTTTGATCTTTGGTTTGCAAGTGCATGGACAAAGCTATTTGTGTATATAGAGTTGGAGAAAACTTTGGATTTATATAAAAAAATCAAGATTTTGGACCATTTTATTTTTCATAGGCATTAGTTTACCAACGGCCTCTTTAAGTTACATATTTATGTACTACAATTTTTGAATCTATCTTGAATATTTACTGCTTATTGTTCTATCAATAAATTTTGGAAACTAAAAAGTGAGAAATGCCAAAATTTATCGGTGTTCAGTTTGCCAACAGCCTGGATTCACCAAGTCACCAAACAGGTATAGGACTAAATCCATGGTTGTGGTCCCTTTTACCTGATAGGTACAAGAATCTATCCCGGATTCGTTTGTGGTTCCTTTACAGACTTGGAACATAGATGTGGTTCCTTTATAGCACAATTTGTAAGGATGGAAAAGAACCATCTTTGACATGAAATACAAACATAACTGAGGTAATGGTTCAAGCTGCAGCAGGATGAGAATGATAAAAGAGAAAGTTGTAGTGACATCTTAGGTCCTTATATTGATATGAAGATAATTAAAGAAATTTGAATTTTAAAAAACCAATTGGATGTGTAAATTTAGTAACAGATTGTAGCAGATCATGCATGATTTGATTTGAATTTAATTTTTTCCATAGATAACTTTGTTTTTGAAATTCAAATAATAACCATATAGATTAAGATGGGTCAATTGAACTTAAGTTGCAGTGACATCTTACCTCTGTTCAGAAATTACTTTTTAACTTTACTGTATGAAAGGCATCCATGAATTTGTTTGTTGTGCTGTATGCATATGAGTGGTATACGGGTATGTTAATAGCATCAATTTTTTCGCCAACCTTTATAAGCCAACGGTGTCAAGTGTCATCACCAGAAACCGTAAGATTCAAAGAGAGCTACATGTAGGAAACATATATTGATGTTGTCTACAGAAGATTAGTAGGAACTAAAGATATTTTATTGTAGCCACAATTCGAATCTTATTTTAGCAGTGGCTAAGATTGGGATTATTTCTCTTAGAAGCTACTTTGGTTATATTTTGTCCCATTTATCATCTAACATGTTAACTTTCTCTTTCAGGGAGCAAAGATGATCTCGAGGCTTTATTATTTTACTTAGATATTACATACATGAGATACAAATCAAAGATTTTACAAGAACACTACATGTATAGGATACAAAACTTGAGAATTACATGAATTTGAGCAAGTAATGTTCTTAAATTCTATATAATATTAATCGATTAAGTTAAGGTGTGTATACTTTAAAACTCTATCAATCAAGCAATATAATTTCAAGTTCTAACACTGATTCATGGTTCCATTGCATATATATACTGTATGAAAGCAAAATAAACTATAGACAAAGAATCAATTCATACCTCCATTGTAGAAAAAGAGTTTGATTCTACGGAGAGTGTTGTCTCCTTGGTGAAAAGAAGTTACTTTTTGCTTGAAGAAGTTGAGAATCCCAAAGTCACGGTATTTTTCTTATCTGGGCTTCTTTTAAGACAGGACTTTGATTTTGTGTGGGCTTCTTTTAAGACAGGAGTTTTACATATCCCAAAGTCAACTTATTTGGGTTGTTTGGATTTTTTAATTCTTTTGATATTTTCCCCTTTTTTATAATTTTTAAAAAAATGATTTTTACAAAATAGTGTTATATATTATGTTTTAATATAAGTGGGTTTTTGTATTATTTTGATTTTAAAATAAAATATTGCAATAAATTGTATGTTATGTTATATTTACTGGATTTTTTTAAAAAGTATTTAATTATAAAAAATATTTACTCAGTTTTGTTGTACAAATTATTAAAATATTGACTACTACAAGCATAAAAGAGAAATGTTAAAATATGAGTTAAGAAACTTTTAATTGGTTAAAATGTGAGAAAAAGAAAACTAAAATAAAATACTGAGATTTAACGTTAAACTATAATATCAATTTTATATTTCAAAATAAATGGAACTTAAATAACTGTAATAAATAAATTAAATAAAACTAGAAGATAACCGTTTTTATTATAAAAATTACAAAATTCGAGAAAAAATTCAAAATTGAAAAATTTGGAGCGCGCGTAGCGCGGGAAAAAATTCCCTAGTTAGATAAGTGAGTGAAACCATCCTGCATCTTCCAATTATAGCTAATATATATTAGATAAGTGAACGAAACCATCCTGTATTCGCCACTGATCATTGTACTCAAGCTGATTGCTTACGAATTATTGCTTATGAGTTTAAATTCGTAAGCAAGATGTTTATAAATATTAGATGAGATATATTTGTCTATATCAACAAGCTATCTAAGATTGTCCAGAATTTTTTCAATATAAACCAGTGTTTGAGAACTCGGAAATACTCGGAGGAGTACTCGGACTTGAACCTATGTCCGAACCGATTTTGATATACTCGGCCATAACTCATTTTTTACTTGACTCGGGTCAAACTCGGGCAAAACTCGGATTACTCGGAAAAAACTCGATTTTAGAAGAAAAAATTTGAAAAAATAAAGTAATATTCCAAAAAAAACTCATAAGTGGGTACTAGTTTTTAACAAATAAATACAACTTTTAAGTATTTTTGGTGTTAAAAGGATTGTAAAAGGCTAGCCAAAAATTAAAAAAAAAATTAAATATTGTATATCATTTATAAAAGATTTCAAGTTAAATTCATACTAAATTAAAAGTTACCCGTCAGTTAAAATGCTCGAGTTTTATATTGAGTACTCTTTCGAGTTATTCGAAAATATAATTAATTATCTTCTATGTCATTTATTTATAACATACTTTAAGCTAAATAAATACTAAAATTTAATTTAATATTTTTCTTATCCGAATTTTTAACCGAGTACTATTTCTGAGTACTTCCTGAATACTTCGAGTACTCATTACTCCATACCTTAATCGAGTCGAATCGAGTACCGATTTTTGAACACTGATATAAACATGCTTGACATTTTTCAAAAAATTATAGAAGGATTCATTTGTAAGGACTCCAATATGAGTATATACGTAGTATATATTATTAGTGCTCACTTTTAATTAAATGATTTACTCAAAAAGATTTCCTAAATTATAGGTAGTTGGTTTCTAAACATTTTCTTACCAAACAACTATCCTATTATTTCGATTTTTCAAATATCTAAGTATAATCACTTCAGTTATTTTTATTTTATCTTATCCTTTGTTTACACGTTTTTTTAGATTAAATTAACGTTCAAATTGAAACTAACAACTCGTGAGATTTGGTCAAGAATGATTGAAACTAACAACTTATGAGATTTGGTCAGGAATGTTGTTTTAGTTGAGATATTTGAAAGTTTACTTGATTTATAAATATATTCGGGTATACACCATTGTTTTACACAGAGAATACTACTACACTCAATGAATATTTTTAGCCTTGAGCTCTAATAACTTATACGTATATTCATACATATTGATTTCATAGTTTATGTTGTATTTATCTTCATTCTTGTATTGTTCAAGGTGTAATATTTGTTTCTGAGTAGTTGAATTTTGATAACAAGGATTCAGGTTATACAGGTTTGGTATAGGTTTGAAGAGCAGTTCAGGCAATGGGTGTTATCAGCAAGATGTTATCATAAATAAGGAATCAAGAGACATATATTATTTAATCTTGTAATCGTATCATTTCAATAATTAATACTATATTCTTTTATCAAGTTGGTAAGGGAGTCGAACGTAGATCATTCGAAACATCTAGATCTCTCTGCTGTAAATTTTTCTAGAACTGGTGATTGGTCTTCGTCTATTAACATGCTCCCAGAATAAATATTAGGCTTGACCTATCTTATTTTCATCTACCCAACAATATACCTAATCTTCTTATATTTCAAAAAGTAGCTAAAACCCACTTCTCTAATTTCGTCCGATAAAGTAAATAGCGAGTAAATTTAATCAACACCTTGTAATTTACTTTCTTTTTATCATATTTATAAAAATTTGATACCTCAAATATTGTTAAAGGATAAGAAAGATTGATTGATGTATTTAGTTTGGAAAATTCATTTCTAATAAAGAATATTAGAAATAGACAAATTTATTAAATTTTAATATTAAAAATAAGAGAAGTTTTATAGATATTGGGACAAATAAAAAATAGTTATTGCAGTAAATAGGCACACTTGCCATTTTCATGTACTTATTCCAAATAAAAGGATATATAAATATGTTTTTATTTAAAAATACGTTAAATCTATAAAGGGACTGGGGACACATCCGTAATAAGCGGCTCATCAAATATCACTAAAAAATGATATAACTATGCAAACCAATTAGTTCACTAGATTTTTTTTAAAAAAAGAAGACAAACTTATAGTTTATCATAATTGTGCGGTGTTCGTGCAAGATCTGTGCAAATACTTGGACTCATGTTAAGCTTCTGATCACCTGGACTCGTAATGTGCCGTTGAATGACTATACTTTTGAAAGTCAACGATCACGAACACATATATATAAATTTACGTTCTTCTATATATACATATTTACATGCACACACACACACATACACACATATATATATAAGGCACCACTTTACCTACCTTATGTGCCTTATTTATAAGGCACCACTTTACCTGTCTTATAATATTTCTATCAATACAATATTTGTTTCCCTCCTTCTTGAACATTACTTCCTTCTCACCTTTTTTATTTCCCTCATATTATTATTTAAAAATATTGTTATTTTAATAATAAAGCACAAAAATAAGGCATACTGTTGGATATAATTCGCAAAAACCTTGTCTTAAATCATTTAAATATTATATTTTATAATATTTTTAGGAAATTTGTTAGAACACTCTTAGACTTGCTCTTGATGAACATGGTCAAGCGCACATGAAAATCCTATACCTAGTTAGTCGGTGCGGGGGCCATCGTCGTTGTATGATAATTATTTCCTTTTATGGATTTAATCGTATGCCACTTAAAATCCAAAGTGTCGTGCTTGCTGCTGCATAAAAACCCAAGAGTTCCTTGCTGGTTTAAACACCTAACATAAACATAGAAGCATCATATCAGTATTATTACAAAGAACGTTCATACGTTAGTCATTGTTATTTACTCATATCCCCTTTTGGGTTTCTTCTTACTATTCTTAAATTCTCTCTAACCTAAATAGGTCACAAACACACCTATGAACTTACATTCTTCTATATATATACAACACCAGATAAATTAGTTCATTGTACAATTCTAATTGAATTCAAGTAGCCATGGAAATTCAAAAAAAATATTAGTCTAGTATGAACTTGTGCGTTAGTTGTTCTAGCAAGTTTAGAATAAGGTTGCGGGAGCATAGTTGGAGGCCATTCGCGTAGAAATTGCATTGAGAGTGACATGGTGTTTAAGAAAACTATAATTGATAACTCTGGTTACTTATCATCATTGATCAGAGATTATTGTTGTGCATGGCATGGCATTACTTGCAACAACGTAACGAATCACGTTACACGAGTTGAAATTCGAGATGGTGATTTAAGTGGTAAGATACCTCCTTCCTTACTTGATTTGAAGTATCTCACTTACTTGGACTTGAGTAACAAAGTTTTAGTGATGTTCAAATTCCAAAAATTTTTGGATCCTTCAAAGATCTAATTTATCTCAATCTCTCTTCTTCCAGTGTCGAAGGTTCAGTTCATCATCATTTAGAAAACCTTTCGAACTTGCAGTATCTTGATTTGAGTTATTATTATTATCCCGAGCTCTTTCTATTAAGGTTGGATAGCATGGGGTGGTTATCGAATCTTTCTTTGTTGAAACATTTAGATCTCTCTGGTGTAAATCTTTCCAGAGTCATTGATTGGTTTTCGTCTATTAACATGCTTCCAAAATCAATATATGTGTTTCACCTATCTAATTGTCATCTACCCAATAACATCCCTCGTCGTTTCCCTTTTATGAATTTAAAAAAAGAATGCAAACTTATAGTTTATCATAATTGTGCGGTGTTCGTGCAAGATGTGTGCAAATACTTGGACTCATGTTAAGCTTCTGATCACCCGGACTCGTAATGTGCCGTTGAATGACTATACTTTTGCAAGTCAACGATCACGAACACATATATAAATTTACGTTCTTCTATATATATACATATATATAACACCAAATAATTTAGTTTATTGTATAATTCTAATTTCATTCTAGCTATTGAAATGCAAAAACACATTAGTCTAGTATTTATTTATGCATTAGGTGTTCTAGAAAGTTTAAAGTATGGTTTTAGTAGCATAGTTGGAGGCTATTCGCATGGAAATTGCATTGAAAGTGAGAAACATTCTTTGATGGTCTTTAAGAAAATTATAATTGACGACTCCGATAACTTATGATCATAGGTCGGAGAAGATTGTTGTGAATGGCATGGGATTATTTGTTACAACGTAACTATTTATGTCACATGATTCAAACTCTGAAATGTTAATTTAAATGGTAAGATACCTTATTCTTTACCTGATTTTAAGAATTTGACTCACTTGGACTTGAGTAATAACAGTTTCCATGGTAATGAAATTCCAGATTTATTTTGGATCACTTTAAAGATATAATATATCTAAATATCTTTTCCTCCACTTTCGAAGGTTTGGTTCCTCATCATTTAGGAAACCTTTCAAACTTACAGTATCTTGACTTAAGTTATTATATTATTTATTCATAGGGCCTTCCAGTAAGGATGGATAGTATGGGGTGATTATTTAATCTTTCTTCGTTGAACATTTAGATCTCTCTGTTGTAAATCTTTATAGAGCCAATGATTGTTTTTCGTCTATTAACATGTTTCCAAAACCAATATTGGTGCTTGACCTATCTTATTGTCATCTACCCAACAATATACCTCATTATCTCCTTTATATTTCAGCAAGTAGCTAAAGTAACTAGAAACTACTTTTCTAATTTTGTGGGGTAAAGTATTGTAGCGAGTAGAAGTTAATCAGTACTTTATAATTTACTTTATTTTTATCAACATATATATGGAAATGTGATGCCTCAAATATTGTCAAAAGATACGAAAGATTAATGGATGTACTTAGTTTGGAAAAGGCGTTTCTAATAAATAATATTAAAAATATACATATTTACTAAATTTTAATATCAAAAATAAGAAAAGTTTATGGATATTGGAAGAGAAAAAATATAATTATTGCAGTAAACATGCACACTTACCATTTTCATGTACTTATTTTCAAAAAAAGGGTAAACAAACATATTTTTATTTGAAAATAAGTTAAATCCATAAATGGACACATCCGTAATAAGTGGCTCATCAAATATCATTCGAAATTGATATAACTATATTAACCAATGTGTGCACTAAAAAAATTTTAAAAAAGGAAAACTTATATTTTATCACAATTGTGCGGTGCTCGTGCAAGATGTGTGCAAATACTTGGACTTATGTTAAGTTCCTGATCACTTGGACTGGTAATGTGATATTGAATGACTATACTTTTGCAAGTCAACGATCACATATATACGAACTTATATTCTTATATATATATGTATAATACCAGATAATTTTGTTCATTGTACAATTCCAATTTCATTTGATCTATGTAAATGCAAAAACACACAAGTCTAGTATTTATTTGTGCATTAGGTATTCTAGAAAGTTTAGAGTGGTTACGGGAGCATAGTTGGAGGCTATTCATATAAAAATTGCATTGAGAGTGAGAAACATTCTTTGATATTCTTTAAGAAAACTATAATTAAAGTCTTTGGTTACTTATCATCATAGGTCAGAGATGATTGTTGTGCATGAAATGGTATGTCACACGTTTAGAACTTCGAAATGGTGATTTAATTGGTAAGATACCTCATTCTTTACTTTATTTAAAGTATTTGATTCACTTAAATTTGAGTATAACAACAGTTTTAGTAATTATATAATTTCGGATTTTTTTTGGATCATTTAAAGATCTTATATATCTCAGTCTCTTGTCCTCCACTTTCGAAGGTTTGGTTCCTCGTTATTTAGGAAATCTTTCGAACTTACAATATCTTGGATTAAGTTATTATGATGTTTATTCACGGGGCCTTCGAGTAAGGATGGATAATATGGGGTGGTTATTTAATCTTTTTTTGTTGACACATTTAGATCTTTCTGCTGTAAACCTTTATAGAGCCGTTGATTGGTTTTCGTCCATTAACATGCTTCCAAAATCAATATTGGTGCTTGCCCTATCTTATTGTCATCTACCCAATAATGTACCTCATCTCTACGTGAAGTGAAAGTATTTTATTTACCTTTCACATGCTTTATTTTCCTTTTAAAACTCAGGATTAAAGGGTAAGGTTTTAGATTTGTCAAATACAAGCATATCGTATACTATCCCGATTGATCGATTTTTGAGTTTGCTCTTATCTTCTATTTTCTTTTTTGATTTATCTAACAATAATTTCTATGGGGAGCAATGTAACCAATTGGTTGATTAAAATCCCAATTGTAACCATTAATTGGTCCATCAACATAAGAAACATTTTTATAGACAAATAACTTGGAGAATACATACTTAAGATTAAGTGAAACTGATAATACTAAAAATGATAAATTGGAATTAAGTTGAAAAACAGTAAACCGAAAATAGTACTCGAATTGAAATAATTGAATGTGAAATACTCAAATGAAATAAACAACAAAGACAATTATTCTTCGATAAGTGCTCAACAAGAAAAGATCAGTATACATATCTAGGCTCCTTTGGGATTTACTTGACTTATGCTTGCCTCTTTCAATTTATCTAACAATGATTTCTACGGGGAACAATATAACCAACTGGTTGATTAACATCCCAATTGTAACCATTAATGGGTCCATCAGCATAAGAAACGTAATCAACATGAGAATAACTTGGAGAATACATACTTAAGATAAAGTGAAAGTGATAATACTAAAGATGATAAACTAGAAATGAAGGTGAAAAACATTAAACTAAAAGAAGTACTCGAATTGAAATAACTGAATGTGAAATACTCAAATGAAATAAACAACAAAGACAATTGTTCTTCGATAAGTGCTCAACAAGACAAGATCAGTATACATAACTAGGCTCATTTGGGCTTTACGTGACTTATGCTTGTAATCTTGAATTAGTGGATGACCCAATTGATAACGCACTTAGCCCACATAGCTTCAGCTGGTTACAAGCAATTATCCCTAATTTCAAGAGTTCCAAACTATTTATTTGATTGTGTTGATGCTTTCACATAACCGTTTATGGGGTGAATTTCCAGCTTTTTTGCGCAATCAGATGTTGCTTATGTACCTCTCCATGAGGTCAAATAGTTTAAGGGGTTGTCTACCTGAATCATTGTGTCAGTTATCAAAGTTAGGAAGTTTGCATGTCGAATTCAATCAATTAACTGGAAACATACTTGAGTGTTTTGGAAGGTTATCAAATCTGATTACTTTAAACCTTTTGAGTAATTAATGGGAGGGTTTTATATCAGGGAATCATTTTATTGAACTCAATGGACTAGTTTTCATCTCAATTTCTTTAGATACTAAGGAGACTGTATTCAATTCAAATTTTAGAGGATTTATAACAATTCATTGATTTTGAATAATTTTTGTTGATTTTGGTTGATTTTAAATATAGGCGGATTTTAGCGAAATTGTTGAATAAATCTCGTAGAGTTTTGCTGATTTTAGTGGTGATTTCTATAAATCCATCAAAATCTCTTGAATTTTGCTAAGATTTCTGAAAACATAAAATACACTAACAAATCCATCAAAATCTGTAATTTTATAAAATACAAAAACATCCATAGACTTTTGAATACCACCAGATTTTAATGAATTGTTTAAATCCAAATTGAATACCACCAGATTTTAATAAACTTTTCAAAATCTAAATTGAATATTGTTAGGAATATATGTGCATTAGTTTGATGATATGTTTAACAAAACACTTAAGTAGAAGTTTAGTGTTTGTAGCCTCAACGGATAAGACCATTTTGGCTATCCGTTGATGGTGCAGCTTTACTTAGAAATAAGTCTAGTGTTGTAGCACATTTCAGTCTCTGTATTTAAGATATAATTCTTAGAAGTTGAGAGAAAATATAAGTCATGTTGACTACTAGAAGATATGCAAATAGGAAGGCCAATTGTAAATATTTCATGCCTTGTAATTTTGTATAAATGAAGTGGTATCAACGGATATTTTAAAGACCTTCAACGGATGAGAAACAAAGCTTCAACGGATGTCTTTAAAGCTTCAACGGATAGAGCTTCAACTGCTAACACATCAACGGATAAAGCCATCAACGGATGAAGGCTTCAACGGATGTTCTGTTAAATAGCAGTTGATAAGTGGTAGTTGTAACAGCACACAGAGGCACATGGGTTGACAGAGATAACTGAAATGTGGAAGCCTAATTTCAGGAACATCAGAAAAAGCAGCCGTTCTACTCTAGTACAAAGAGGCAATAGTCAACAAAGTACTTGAGTGATATGGAGAAGAAACAAGTGGAGAACTTATTTTATTATTGTATTTTTATCTTTGTCTTCACTTGTACACTTGGTGATATATAAACCAAGTAGCAGCTAGTAATTAGATAAGAATTTTTCCAGTGCTGTTTAGAAAAATCTTGAGAGAAAAATTATCTAGTTTGTACTAGGATGCAGCTGTGATCAACATCTTGAATCACAGATTTTATGAAATACCATCTCTGGTGGAACAACAATCCACCAGAAAAGTTTTTAAGGTCTGTTGTGTTCTTTACATTAGTGCTTGAACGTATATCTGTCTGTATTAGCTTAAAGCAATTCACACACTTGTTTATCTTGAACACAAAGCCTTTAAAACTGCTCAAAACTTGAAAAAGTTTTGAGATTTACATTCAACCCCCCTTCTGTAAATCTCATTGTTAGTCCACTAGGAATAATAATTGGTATCAGAGCAAGCTCTTGACACACAAAGAGTTTAAAGATCTTGGAAACTAACAAAGATGAGTAAGAAGGATATTGGAGTAAAAATCCCAGTTCTTGACAAAGACAGTTATCACCATTGGAAGGTGAAAATGCACCTTCATCTACTCTCCCAAGATGAAGGTTATGTAAACTGCATTGAGAATGGTCCTCACATTCCCCACAAAGTAGCCACAGTTGCTACGGCCACAATTAATGTTGGTCAATCCATTCCAAAACCTAGAGCAGAATGGACAATGGAAGACACAGAAGAAGTCCACAAGGATAAGAAGGCTATGAACATTTTGTTTAATGGCCTTGACAAGGATATGTTTGATAATGTGATAAATTGCACAACTGCCAAAGAGGTTTGGGACACAGTTCAGCTACTGTGTGAAGGTACAGAACAAGTAAAAGAAAACAAAATGCAGCTTCTCATTCAACAGTATGAGTATTTTCATTTTGAAGAAAATGAATCTTTAAATGACACATTCAATAGATTCCAAAAGCTGTTGAATGGACTGAAGCTGTATGGTAGAGTGTACCAGGTGAAAGATTCAAATCTTAAATTTTTAAGATCCTTGCCAAAGGAATGGAAACCCATGACTGTCTCCTTGAGAAACTCTCAAGATTATAAGGACTTCACTCTTGAAAGATTATATGGAATCTTGAAGACTTATAAACTAGAGCTGGAACAGGATGAGGTATTGGAGAAGGGAAGAAAGAAAGGAGGTTCAGTTGCCTTGGTAGCTGAAAATGAGAAAGAATGCAGACAAGAAACTGTGAGATCTACATCAAACTCCAAAGATGGCACAAGCAAATCAGAATCAAGCAAGGGTAAGGAGCAAGTTGCTGAGAATGAAGACAAATTCCAGCCAAGATGACTCTGATGGTATTGATGAGCATCTTGCATTTCTGTCCAGGAGATTTGCAAAGATGAAATTTAGGAAAAACACTAGAGCCACTAAACCTCATAAGAACATGGTGGACAAATCCAAGTTCAAGTGTTTCAATTGTGGTATAAGTGGACACTTTGCAAGTGAGTGCAGAAAGCCAACTTCTGAAAAGAAGAAATTTGACCAAGTAGATTACAAAAAGAAATATTTTGATCTGCTCAAGCAAAAGGAGAGGGCTTTCATTACTCAAGAAAAAGACTGGGCAGCTGATGGAGAAGAAGAGGATGAAGATGTGGAATATGTCAACTTGGCTCTCATGGCTGATTCTGAGGAAAATGAAGTTAGTTCATCAAGCACTTTGTCAAAGAAACTCAACAAAAAGTTTGGTTCAACTTCCAAGAACTTTGTCAAAGAAGAAGCAAGCACATCCAAAGATTTCAGTAAGGTGAATATAGGACACATGACCTTAGAACAGTTAAAGAATAGGCTCAAAGTGGTTGAGGATAAAAAGGAAACTAAAAGGAAATCTAATAGAAATGGGAAGGTAGGGGTTAACAAACATAACAATTACACACCTGATAAGTATGCTCCTAGAAAAAGCTGTGTGCATTGTAGTAGTGTTAATCATCTATCTGCTAATTGCAAATCTATTAAGAAAACTCCCATACCTGTGCCCTCTTCCATGCCTAATATGTCTGCATCACCTCTGCATGCTATGCCTGTTATGTCTCAACAGAATCCTTATGCACATATTGCAAACATGCCATATTTTAACAATCCTTATCTTGCTGCATTTAGTATGCCTCAAATGCCATACAATATGCCAATGTGGAATAACATGCTTGCACAATCCATGCCTTATCAAATTCCAAATGTGCTAAATGATTCTGTGACTAACCCTACACCTCAACCAACTACATCTAAGATCAAGGTTGACTCAAAGTTACCTAAGTCTAAAGATGCAGGAGGAATGAAGTCTAGGAGAAAGGCTAACAGGAATGGACCCAAGGAAACTTGGGTACCAAAATCAACTTGATTGATTTTATGGTGTGCAGGGAAAAAGAAGAAATCTATGGTACTTGGACAGTGGTTGTTCAAGACACATGACAGGAGATTTCTCCCTGCTCACTGAGTTTAAGGAGAGAGTTGGCCCTAGCATAACCTTTGGAGATGACAGCAAAGGGTTTACTATGGGATATGGCTTGATTTCAACAAGGAATGTCATCATTGATGAAGTTGCATTAGTTGATGGTCTCAAGCACAACTTACTAAGTATCAGTCAACTATGTGATAAAGGGAATACAATTTCCTTCAATTCAGAAGCCTGTGTTGTCACCAGCAAGAAAGACAACAAAGTGGTTCTAACTGGAGTTAGAAAAGGGAATGTGTACTTAGCTGACTTCAACTCTACAGATGCAGAATCTATTACTTGTCTCTTCAGCAAAGCAAGTTCAGTTGAGAGTTGGCTATGGCACAAGAAGCTATCCCATTTGAATTTCAAGACAATGAATGATCTAGTCAAAAAGGACCTAGTTAGAGGAATTCCTCTAGTTGAATTATCAAGGGATGGTTTGTGTGATGCTTGTCAGAAAGGCAAACAAAGGAAAGCATCATTCAAAAAGAAGCTTGAAACAACAATTGATGAACCATTACAGCTGCTGCATATGGATTTGTTTGGACCAATCAATGTATTGTCAATTGCAAGAAAAAGATATTGCTTAGTGATTGTAGATGATTTCTCAAAGTTTTCATGGGTCTATTTTCTTGGATCAAAGGATGAAGCAAGTGAAATCATTATCAATCACATCAGGCAAGTCAATAATCATCCTGACTTGAAGGTTAGGAATATCAGGAGTGACAATGGAACTGAGTTCAAGAATTTGTCAATAAGGCTGTTCTATGAAGAAAATGGAATCATGCATGAGTTCTCAGCTCCAAGAACACCTCAGCAAAATGGGGTAGTTGAAAGAAAGAACAGATCTTTGATTGAGGCTGCCAGAACAATGCTTGAAGAATCAAAGTTACCAACATATTTCTGGGTTGAAACTGTTAATTGTGCCTGCTACACTCAGAATATTTCTTTGATCAATCAAGCTAAAGGCATGACTCCTTATCAGTTGTTCAAGAGAAGAAAACCAACTCTAAACTTTCTTCATGTCTTTGGATGTAAGTGCTTTATACTGAGGAATCAATCTGACCATAAAGGAAAGTTTGATGCAAAGGCTGATGAAGGGATATTTGTTAGTTACTCAGCTGGAAAATCTTACAGGGTCTACAATCTAAGAACCAACATTGTTATGGAATCTGTGCATGTTGTGTTTGATGATAAAAAGATTAATGGACTAACAGATGAGGGACACCATGAGAGACTCAAATTTGACAACATTGAGATATATTGTGATGATAGTGAAGAGGAGATTGATGGAGATGACACTTCAAAAGGGATTCAAAATATGCCCTTGGATAATGCACAAAATTCTGCACCCGTTGATAGAGGCAATGCAGTATCCGTTGAAAGAAATAGTGCATCATCCGTTGAAGTACAAAATGAAGCATCCGTTGATCATAGTTCATCAACGGATAATCGATTTACATCATCAGTTGATAGAACTCCAAATTCCCTGCAAAGAACCAACAACTCAGGGGGAGTTTCAACTAATCAACACTCTGTCTCACATCATGACAATACTGAGGCCACCTCATCTAGAGCACATCTTCCACCTCAAAGGAAATGGACCAAGAATCATCCCTTTGAACTGATTATTGGTGATGCATCATCTAAAGTACAAACAAGAAAAGCTACTCAAGATGAATGTCTGTATAGTAGTTTTCTATCTCAGGAGGAACCTAAGAAAGTGGAAGAAGCTTTATTGGATCCAGATTGGATATTAGTTATGCAGGAAGAGCTGAATCAATTTGAGAGAAATAAAGTTTGGAAGCTGGTACCCAAACCAAAGAACAAGAGTCCTATTGACACAAAATGGGTATTCAGAAACAAGATGGATGAAAATGGCATTGTCATAAGGAATAAAGCAAGATTGGTTGCTAAAGGCTATTCTCAACAAGAGGGAATAGATTTTGATGAAACATATGCTCCTGTTGCAAGACTTGAAGCCATCAGAATTTTTCTAGCCTATGCAGCCTATGCCAATTTCAAAGTCTATCAAATGGATGTCAAGAGTGCATTTCTAAATGGGAAATTGGAGGAAGAAGTCTATGTAAGTCAACCTCCAGGGTTTGAAGATCCAAATTTTCCAGACTATGTGTATTATCTGTTGAAAGCACTCTATGGACTGAAACAAGCACCTAGAGCCTGGTATGAAACCCTATCAAAATTCCTTTTGGAGAATCACTTCACTAGAGGTACTGTTGATAAAACTCTCTTCTTTAGGAATGTTAATGGCTCTAGTATACTTGTTCAAATTTATGTAGATGACATAATATTTGGTTCTAAAGATAATAATCTTTGCAAAAAGTTTGTTAAGCTAATGCAAAGTAAGTATGAAATGAACCTGATGGGAGAACTAACCTATTTTCTTGGTTTACAAGTTAAACAAGTTAGTGATGGAATTTTCATTAGTCAAACTAAATATATTCATGATCTTCTAAAAAGGTTTGACTTAATGGAATGTTCATCTGCAAAAACTCCCATGGCCACTGCCACCAAACTTGAATTGAATAAGACTGAAAGGTCTGTGGACATTACAAGTTATAGAGGCATGGTTGGTTCACTTTTATATTTAACTGCCAGTAGACCAGATATAATGTTTGCTACATGTCTGTGTGCTAGATTTCAAGCTGATCCTAGGGAGTCTCACTTAATTGCTATCAAGAGGATTTTCAGATATCTCAAGGGTACACCAAATTTAGGTATTTGGTATCCTAGAGAATCTGGCTTTGATCTAATTGGTTATTCAGATGCAGACTATGCAGGTTGCAAAATAGACAGGAAAAGTACAACAGGCTCCTGCCAATTCCTGGGAAACAAGCTTGTATCATGGTTTAGCAAAAAGCAAAATTCAGTCTCTACTTCTACAGCTGAGGCTGAATACATTGCTGCTGGAAGTTGCTGCTCTCAAGTGTTATGGATGAGGAATCAACTCCTTGATTATGGACTTCATGTTGATAGAATTCCTATCTTTTGTGACAACACAAGTGCCATAGCCATAACAGAGAATCCTGTGCAGCACTCAAGGACCAAGCACATTGATATCAAGTACCACTTCATCAGAGAGCATGTCATGAATGATACAGTGGAACTACATTTTGTTCCAAGTGAACAACAAATTGCAGACATATTTACCAAGTCACTTGATGAATCAACATTCACAAGATTGGTAAGTGAGCTAGGTATGCTTAATTACTCATAAAATTTATGTCCTAATTGCAATTTGAATTGAAGCCTGAAATGTATTAGTTGCTAGAACAAATTTGACTTTTTAACATAGATTATTCTATCAACGGGTATTTCCTATCCGTTGAAAGTCAAAATTGTTCCATCAACGGATGTTCATTATCCGTTGAAAGACATATACATTTCTGGAATTTTTATCCGTCAACGGATAAAACTGAAGTACATTTCAACGGATGACAGTTTACTTTATCCGTTAAAATGTCACATCAGTCGATTCAGGTGTTTCACAGCCGTTGATTCTATTTTCTTAACCGTTGATACTCATACATACAGCTGTATGTATTTGTTTTAAAGGTAGTTTTTAGAATACTTACAGTTTATTCTTAAACGGCTGAAATTCACTAACATATATTTATTGTTTAATCTTTTATTTATACTTTTTAATTTGAGAAAATATATAAGCCCTTCTGATTTTTCATTTTTACTTTACGCTTTCTTGAAATTTCAAAGCTTTTACCATTTTCTCTCTGCAAATCCTTCAAGTTATTCTCTGCAACTTTTACTTACAACAATGGCACCTGTAGTAAAAATTATGTCTCAATCTGGGTTCATCTATGAGAAGAACAATTTCATAGCTTTGGTAGCAAAGAATGAAGCCCACTCAGATTATCACAAAATGATGGACTTCATCAAATACTGTAAACTTAGCTATGCAATGCTGGAAGCCCCAACGATTTACTGTGAAGTAGTTGAGGAGATTTGGACATCTGCTGAGTTCAACTCCATAGATATGACCATCTCTTTCACTCTCAAAGGTAAAAATCACTGTGTTAACTGTGATGATTTACTAGAATGTTTTAAATTGCCTGAGAACAATGCCATGACACCACACACTGATAATGATGTATCCAGCATGTTAGATTCCATAGGTTATTCTCTTAACTCTGCTAGTTTAGGGAGTATTAAAAGAAAAGGCCTTAGGAAAGAATGGAGTTTTCTTGGGGATGCCTTTATCAAGGTTTTCTCTGGGAAAATTAGTAATTTTGATGCCATAACTTCATCTCTTGTTAATATGCTCTATATGCTTGTTTCTGATAGGTATTTTAACTTTAGCAATTATGTTATGCTAGAATTGGGTACTAGATTAGGTAACAAAGCTAATAGACCTAATAACATCTATTATGCTAGATTTTTTATGTTATTGGCTAACCATGTTGCTGAAGGTTTGGTCATAACCAATGAGAATAATAAACTCAAGTGCTGGGCACAAGAGAAAAGAGTTCTTGCAGATTTATTGAGAATGGATCTCAACAGCAGTGTACCATTGGTATATTTACCAATCATGGATGCACCTCAGGTAAATGAGGTAATTGTTTCTACAACTCCTACTTCTTCCAACCCCTTTATGTCTTTATCTTCTAGTTTGCCCATGGAATCTGTGACAATGCCCCAACAGATTGCTACCAAGGTCACCAAAACTAAAATTTCAAAATCAAAGACAAAGAAAACCACCTCTGTTGTTTCTCAAAAGACAACAGTTGTAACACCTACCCTTAACCCTGAGGGGAGTGAACAGGGTGTGAGTGGTGAGGGGAGGGGTGAACATCAAAGAAACCCCCAGGATAAGGAAGGAGAGATAAGTGCTTCCCAAGCTAGCCAAGGCACAGTTTCTCAAAAAGCTGTGGTGGTTGAAAAGGTCTCTAGCATATCCCTAGCTGCATCCTCCCAAAAGGATGTAACTATTGAAAATAGTTCCCAACCAGGAACACAGAACAAACGAGGGAGGGACACTGAAGCCAAACACTCGCCAACAAAAGCTTTTATTAGAAGAAAGAGGGCTAGAACCCAATCTTCTACACAGGGTGCACACACTGCACAGATACATCCATCTGTATCTATGCCTTCTCAAACTCAGTTTGATGTGGCTCCAACAAATGTGGAGTCACAGCCCCATTCTCTCACAATTCACACACATCAATCACCACACACTTCATCACCATCTCTGGATGTGGATATGTTATTCCCATCAATTCCTGATTCTCCCTCTTTACAACTCAGGGAGGAGCCCCACTCAAATACAGGTGATCATCATCTTTTAGATGATTTGTTGGATCACCCGCAAATTCTTTCAGATGTAATTGAAGGATCCGTGTCACCAAAACTTAAATCAATCCACACAGATTCAACAGTTATATCACTTTCAATTTCTACTTCTTTTCCTTCTTCAACGGATATCACTCATCTGTTGACAAGTGGTTGTTCTTCAACGGATAAGCTTAACAACAGTTATCCGTTGATACCATCAGTGTCACCTTCAACGGCTATTCCATATCCATTGATAGTCTCTACACACTCAACTGAAACAATTCCAAGTGTAGAAGACATGATCACTGTACAATCACTTTTAGGACTGAGGGAAGGGAGTGACAATTTGAGTGAGAGGCTGGGTTGCTCCCAGGCAAAAGGAGAGATTGAGAGCTCAAATAAGCATGCTATTTCTTCCAGCATGGCAAAAGTAAGTGAGAGGAGTACCACCTTAGTAGGTGAAGGTGAGGGTGTGAGGAGTGTGAGCCAGGGGGAGCCCCTGATGCAAGAATATAGAGAAAAAGAGAGAAAGGCAGGTACAGCAGATATAAGGGTGGATCCAGCCATTGCTAGTGAGTCAATGATTGTGGATGATGCTGAAAAGGAAAGACAATTTCAGCAACATTACAAAGCTATAATTGATAACATTTCCTTGGATGCTGACACTTTTACTCATCCTGTGTCAGCCTATCAGTTGTTGGCTGCTCAGGGCAATGAGGAGGCAGAAAAGACACTACATCTAGTACATACAACAGAATCTCTTCAAAGGGATAAAGCTGCTATTAACAAGATGCCTTCTATAGCTGGTGAGTCGTCTGAGGAATTTGGAGTAAATTCTGATGATGATGACTCTGTTTCTTTTGATGGAAGCATGAACTTAGGGGGAGATGAAAGCCCTAGTTCTATTCCAAATTTACCTGAATGGGCCTTGACAAAGGAGTCTACACCAGGGCAATTCAATATCTCCTTAGTCAAACAAATCAGTACTATCCAACAGGCCATTCAGAAAACTTCACATGCTGGTACCAAGGCAATCCTTACAGCTCACCTGGACTCACTGCATCTCATGAAGTTGCAGCAAGTAAGCCAGAATCAGAGTGTGGATGAACTCAAGAAGGATATTGCTGACTTGAAATCCTACAATTCTGAAAAATTGGATTCAGTCATGCCCTATGGTACAATGAAGGACTTTTGTTGAGATTGAAAAAGGATTCAAATACTGAAAAGAGGCTGGCTAAGTTAGAAGACAGAGTCCAAGTTATTGAAAATTCTTTGGCCAGCATTCTTCACAACCAACAATCTCAAACAAGTCTACTTATGCAGCTGGCAAAGGCACAAGGCTTGACCCCTCTCCTTGATGATAACAAAAAGGGGGAGAGAAAAAGGGAAGGGGAAGGAGAGCCATCTACAAAAATCCAGATATCTAAAGTGCTAGTTCCTGCCATCACTACTTCTCCAATTATGCAAATCAAAGGAAAGCCTGATGTAATTGACTTAATCCAGCTAGCAGCAGCTGAAATTCAAGTGAAAGAGCAAAGGAGGAGAATTGATGAAAGGGTGCAACAAATGTTTGGCTCAATACAAGATAAATCAATATCTGTGAAACATAGCACAAAGGTTGAACCAATCATTATGGAGCACAAGCCAGAAAGGAGGAATAAGGTTGGAGAGACTTCTTTCAAGAATCTAAAACCTATAGTTCTCAAGCCCAACACTAAATCCAGCAAGGACTCCACAAAGAACCCCCTAGACTTTGCTCAGATGAAAGAAGTGGACTTTCCTCTTCCAAAGCCTGATGAAGACAAAGTTTTGGGTGCTAACATCAAAAAGCTTAAGGAGACCAAGGACATAGTTGAAAAAATGAAAATGGCCATTATCTTTAGAGAGGGAAAGAGTATCTGTGTGATGCAAGGACATCCCAAATTTCCAAAGGCCAAGAGGGAAGAAACCAAAAGGTTGAAGAAAGAAGCTGAAAAACTCAAGGCTGACAAAAGAGCACAAGCAAAGCTTAAACAACAGCTAAAGTCAAGTCAAGTTGAAGGAGAGAAAGGAATTGAAGTTAGGGGTGAAGACAAGATTGCAAACCTAGATGAGGTTTTTGGGAGTATATTTGGTGAGAGTATGGAGGAAAGAGAGGAATGGCAGAAGGGAAACAGAAGAAAGGCCAAGGCACATAGAAGGAGTGAAGATAACACTGAAGAAACTAAATCAATATCTAAACCACTACCTTCCATACCTGAACCTTGTGTTGCTGATCCCACTATAAACATCCATGGTGAACTAATCATCCCAAAAGAGGAACCTATTGATTGGGACACCATCAAATTGCCTACCTTTTTAACCACTCTTCCACTACCAAAGAAACAGAAAAGAAAATCCAAATCTACACCTCCCCTAACCTCTAAGAAATTCACTCAAAAACAAAAACCTAAGCCTATGCCACCCATTTCTAAAGATGATTATGTTCACATCTGTGACATAAAAGAAATTTCAGACATTGAACTCTATCTGGATGAGCTGGAGGATGTAAGGGGAATAGCTGCCTACAGACAGCTACCAGAGAGATTGGTGTTCAGATACAAAGGAGCTGGGGAAAGAACATGGCCTCTCTACAGGATTCTGAATGAAGGCTACTCTACCTTGATCAGAGTCTTTTCAGCCATATAAAAGGATTCTGGCTTTACCAGGACTGCCAAGACTGAAATTCTCAACAAGATTGCCAACATAAGGAAAACTTGGAGGGAGCCCAATGCTTTGCCCAGAACTTTACTCATTCAAGAAAGGGGAATTACAATCCACAAATCACCTCATTGGTTGATGGAATTTAGAGATGATAAAGGAGTCAGAAGATTTTTCAGACTTGAAGACCAACTCAAGATTGCCAGCAATGAAACTCTCAAGGAAATGCAATCTAAGTTGGATATCAGTGATGAAGATGAAGTTGAATTCTACAGACAACTCCAACTCCAAATTGAGGAAAATGACAAAGGGCTAGGAAAGAAAACAAGGGAACAAAGAAGAAAAAGATGATTTGCTCAGACTAGAGGAGCACCCTTGGAAATTCTGTAAATCTTCAATTACCTCCTAGTACATACACTTTTGCAGCACTTTTAAATTTCTACTTAGTTTCAATTCATATATCTGTTAAGTGTTTTGTTATCATCAAGTTAACCCTGAATTTATGTCTACAATTCTTATAGACATAAATAGGGGGAGATTGTTAGGAATATATGTGCATTAGTTTGATGATATGTTTAACAAAACACTTAAGTAGAAGTTTAGTGTTTGTAGCCTCAACGGATAAGACCACTTTGGCTATCCGTTGATGGTGCAGCTTTACTTAGAAATAAGTCTAGTGTTGTAGCATATTTCAGTCTCTGTATTTAAGATATAATTCTTAGAAGTTGAGAGAAAATATAAGTCATGTTGACTACTAGAAGATATGCAAATAGGAAGGCCAATTGTAAATATTTCATGCCTTGTAATTTTGTATAAATGAAGTGGTATCAACGGATATTTTAAAGACCTTCAACGGATGAAAAACAAAGCTTCAACGGATGTCTCTAAAGCTTCAACGGATAGAGCTTCAACTGCTAACACATCAACGGATAAAGCCATCAACGGATGAAGGCTTCAACGGATGTTCTGTTAAATAGCAGTTGATAAGTGGTAGTTGTAACAGCAGACAGAGGCACATGGGTTGACAGAGATAACTGAAATGTGGAAGCCTAATTTCAGGAACATCAGAAAAAGCAGCCGTTCTACTCTAGTACAAAGAGGCAATAGTCAACAAAGTACTTGAGTGATATGGAGAAGAAACAAGTGGAGAACTTATTTTATTATTGTATTTTTATCTTTGTCTTCACTTGTACACTTGGTGATATATAAACCAAGTAGCAGCTAGTAATTAGATAAGAATTTTTCCAGTGCTGTTTAGAAAAATCTTGAGAGAAAAATTATCTAGTTTGTACTAGCATGCAGCTGTGATCAACATCTTGAATCACAGATTTTCTGAAATACCATCTCTGGTGGAACAACAATCCACCAGAAAAGTTTTTAAGGTCTGTTGTGTTCTTTACATTAGTGCTTGAATATATATCTGTCTGTATTAGCTTAAAGCAATTCACACACTTGTTTATCTTGAACACAAAGCCTTTAAAACTGCTCAAAACTTGAAAAAGTTTTGAGATTTACATTCAACCCCCTTCTGTAAATCTCATTGTTAGTCCACTAGGAATAACAACTTCAGTACATCTTAGAAATAAGGCATAACTAAGAAAAGTGCTTAAAATCTGTCATCAATCATGAAGTCTACTATAGAACAAATTTATGCAAGAGTCCACCTCAACTGTTTGTGCTCATTTTATGCATCTTTTGAAATTCCTTTTTAGAGTGGTTTCTCAGTGTAAGTGAGTCACGACTGCTTATCAGAATTTATGTTGTTGTCATAGTATTTCTCCAGTAATCAGAGAATGTAGAAAGTCACCAAGAAAATTTATTTGCTTTTCTAATGCATATTACTTAATACCAGTAATGCACTTGGGTCTTCCCTTCCACATATTTACTCTAGATCTCAAAGGAGTACCTGACTTTTATTTCATTTTCTTTTCTTTTCTTTTGATAAGTGAGGCTTATCGGCATTTAGTTCATCCTTAAGATTTACTGACATCAGAATCTAACAAATAAGAAGCAAGAATCTAGTTTGTGACTTAGTAATAAGATACACAAAGTAAACTTGACTAAGCTCAAAATCATAATTTGCTTATGTTAATGAGTTTCCACATAAACAACTAATTCAAACATGGTATTTCTAGTAAGTTAAAGACTACTAGGTCAGCATCTAGCACAGTTATCCTCATTGGATTGAATAGTCACAGAACATTCAAAACACTTATCAGAGTATATAGATCTACATCAGATAACAATCAGCATTTAATGAATTTTCAATTAACGAATAGATTTCATGAAGATAAGACAATCTGTAAACACTGATCATAAAGTCTGATGCATGAGAACAAAAACTAAGCAGATTTAGAGAAAGAACCTGAAACCATTCCAAGTTCATTTACCAGTCTTGTAAAAGTAGCTTCACATAGTGGTTTTGTGAAGATATCTGCTAGTTGTTGATCTGTTAAAACAAAATGCATTTCCACTGTACCTTCCATCACATGTTTCCTTATGAAATGGTACCTAATGCTGATGTGCTTCGTCATTGAGTGTTGAACTGGATTACCTATCATAGCAATAGCACTTTGATTATCACAGTAAATAGGGATTTTAGAAAATTCTAACCCATAATTCAGTAACTGATTATTCATCCAAAGAATCTGTGCACAACAGCTTCCTGCAGCAATATATTCTACTTCTGCAGTTGATGTGGAAATTGACTTATGTTTCTTTCTAAACCAAGAAACCAATCTGCCTCCAAGAAATTGGCAGCTTCCATTAGTGCTTTTCCTGTCTATTTTGCATCCTGCAAAATCTGCATCTGAGTAACCTATAAGCTTAAAATCTGATTCTCTAGGATACCACAATCCCAGATCAGCTGTACTCTTAAGGTAATTGAAAATTCTCTTCACAACTATTAAATGAGGTTCTCTTGGATCAGCCTGAAATCTTGCACAAAGACAAGTAGCATACATGATATCAGGTATACTTGCAGTTAAATAGAGTAATAAACCAATCATACCTCTGTAGTTAGTAATATCTGTTGATGAACCAGTATTTTTATCTAACTTGGTTGCAGTGGCCATGGGAGTGGATGCTTTTGAACTGTCTTGCATTCCAAACTTCTTCAGTAAATTTATGGTGTAATTGGATTGAAAGATAGAAGTACCTTCTCCATTTTGCTTGACTTGAAGTCCCAGAAAAAAGCTGAGTTCTCCCATCATACTCATTTGATATCTTGACTGCATTAGCTTTGCAAACCTCTCACAGAGTTTGGCATTTGTAGAACCAAATATGATATCATCAACATATATCTGTACCAAAAGTAAGTCATTTTCATGGTTGAGGTAGAACAGTGTTTTATCAATTATACCTCTGTGAAATCCACTTTCCAGAAGGAATTGAGCTAAAGTCTCATACCATGCTCTAGGAGCTTGTTTAAGGCCATAAAGTGCTTTGTCAAGCCTGTAGACATGATTTGGAAATTTTGAATCTACAAAGCCTAGAGGTTGTTCAACATAGACCTCTTCTTCCAATTCTCCATTAAGAAAAACACTTTTCACGACCATTTGAAAGACTTTAAACTTTTTGTGAGCAGCATAAGCCAAAAAGATCCTTATGGCTTCTAATCTAGCAACTGGTGCAAATGTTTCATCATAATCAATACCCTCATGTTGGGAGTAGCCTTTAGCAACCAGCCTTGTTTTATTCCTTATAATTATGCCATCACTATCAGTTTTATTTCTGAACACCCATTTTGTGCCAACAACTGATCTGTTCTTTGTTCTTGGCACTAGGGTCTAGACTTTATTTCTTTCAAATTCATTTAACTCTTCCTGCATTGCTTGCACCCAATCAGCATCTTAAAGAGCTTCTTCCACTTTCTTTGGTTCAGTATGAGATAGAAAAAAATGATAGAGATATTCATTTGATGTTGCAGTTCTAGTTCTGACACCTGCTTCAGGATCTCCAATAATTAAGTCAGGTGTATGTGATTTGGTCCACTTCCTTGCAGATTGAAGTTGACTTCTAGAACTGGATCCTCCCCCATGATCCATGCTGTCTCCATCAGCATTTTCTGATGTTCCCCATGTAGTTATGCTCTCTGAGACTTCAGAATTTGACTTGGATCCTTTAGGATTTGAAGTATCAGAGCTTCCAGAATTATCAGAATTTGGCTCATCAGAACTAGGTGAATCAGAACTTGAAGAGCCAGTGTCAGGTTTTGATGCTTCTTTAGAGTATTGAGATGTGGTAGGATCTTCAGCTTGCTCCCCCTGGACAGGTGCATTTTCCATTGGAGTTGTTACCGCAGATTCAATGACATCAGTACTTACAGGATCAGAGTATAAGTCATCAGAATTTACAGAATCAGAATTTAAGTCTTCATTTTCAAATCTCAGCTGATCGTGATCATTGAAATCTTGAAGTCCAGTAATCTTCTTATCATCAAAAGATACATTGATAGATTCCATGACAACACTTATTCTTAAATTGTAGACTCTGAAGGCTTTTGTGGAAAGTGGATATCCAACAAAAATTCCTTCATCAGCTTTAAGATCAAATTTTGACAGCTGTTCAGGATGAGTCTTAAGAACAAAACACTTACATCCAAATACATGAAAGTATTTCAAATTTGGCTTCTTTTTCTTCACCATCGCATATGGTGTTTTTCCTTGCTTGTTTATGAGTGTTGCATTGTGTATAAAATAAGCAGTCTGCACAGCTTCAGCCCAAAAGTAGGTTGGCAGCTTTGCTTCATCAAGCATAGTCCGTGCAGCTTCAATGAGAGTCATGTTCTTTCTTTCTACAACTCCATTTTGCCGTGGAGTTCCGGGTGTAGAAAATTCCTGTTTGATTCCATACTCTTTGCAGAACTCTTCCATGATTGAATTCTTGAACTCAGTGCCATTATTACTTCTTATAATTTTAACAGAATCTTTGACCAACTTATCCAGTTGTCTGACATGATCAGTTAGAGTAGATGCAGTTTCATTCTTCTTGTGCAAGAAATACACCCAAGTGTACCTTGTGAACTCATCCACTATAACCATAGCATATTTCTTCTTTGCAATAGACATGACATTGACTGGACCAAATAGATCAACATGCAGTAGGTGATAAGGCTCAAGAATTGATGACTCAGTTTTGCTCTTGAAAGAAGATTTTCTTTGTTTTGCCTTTTGACATGAATCACAAAGGCCATCAGGAGCAAATACTAATTTTGGCAATCCTCTCACAAGATCTTTCTTTACAAGCTCATTTATGTTGTTGAAATTTAAATGAGAGAGTCTTTTATGTCAATTCCAGCTTTCTTCAATTGATGCTCTACTCAACAGACAGATTGCAGAACCATCAGAACTTGTTGAAAGTCTGGCTTCATAAATGTTACCATGCCTGTAACCTTTCAGAAACACTTTGCCTGTAGAATTACTTACAACTTCACAGTGTTCTTCAAAGAAATCCACATGATAACCTTTGTCACAGATTTGACTCACACTTAGCAGATTGTGTTTAAGTCCTGAAACAAGAGCTACTGTTTCAATGATGACATTCCCAAGATTGATATTGCCATATTCCAGAGTTTTTCCCATGTTTCCATCTTCATAAGAAACTCCTGGGCCAGCTTTCTTCACAAAGTCTGATAGCAAGGCTTTATTTCCAGTCATATGTCCTGAACATACACTGTCCAACACTAGGATATCTTTCCTATTGCCCTGCAGTCACAAAGACCACTATTGGTTAGTTTTAAGGACCTTGACTTGCCTGGATCCTTTAGACTTTTTAAGTTTGTTAGCATTTGTAGAGGATGTAGTTTCAGAGTTTATGCTAACATGCTGTTTATCAGTATTTATATTAGACTTTGCATCAGACTTTACACTAGAAGGAATTAAAAGAACTTTCTTCAAAGAAGGTTTTATTTGATAATAATCATAGTACAGACTATGATATTCCTTACAAGTATAAATGGAATGCCATAAACTACCACAATAAAAACAAGGATTTTGTGGTTTAAACCTAACAGAATGACTCTTAACTCCTGATCTAGGAGGTAAAGAGTTTATATCTATATTTTTCCTGTAAAAAGAAGCAAGACGGTTAGAGTTTCCACAGTTATAACATCTCTTTCTAGGAGCATTAGGAACAGGCATATAATTATTGCTTTTGTTCACACCTTCCTTTCCATTCTTATTTTTTCTAGCTTCCTTTACCTTGTTAACATTCCTAATCTCTTTCAGCCTATGCTTAAGCTGCTTCTTTGTCATTAAGCCTATATTGACTTCAGCTGGTTTATCCTGTTTTAATTTGTCAGAAGTTGACTTATCCTTAACTTCTGTCACAGACTCTTCCATCTTTTCAGAATCAGACTTTACAGTTGACTTATCCTTAACTTCTGTCACAGACTCTTCCATCTTTTCAGAATCAGACTTTACAGTTTTTGCTACAAACTTAACAGGATTTACCTTTGGCTTAGCAGTCTGTTTAACAACAATTGGCTCAATTTGTTCAGTTCCTTTCTCACTTTTATCATCTCCATAACCTAAGCCTCCTTCCAGTTTCCACTACTTAATAAATTCTGAGTTGTTCTGCCAGAGTTAGTCCAAGTTCTGATAATCTCTCTTTCCTTTTCTAAGTCAGCTTTTAGAGATTGATTCAATTTTAACACTTCATCTCTAACATATAAAGCATCATCTTTTTCTTTCTTAGTTTGATGAAGAATAACTAAAACCTTTTCTAAATAATCATTTCTCTTTTTATAAGCAGAATTTTCAGATGTTAATCTTTCACATGTTAAAGTCTGATCTCTATAACTAATAAACATGGTTTTAAGATATAATCTCAACTCAGTAATATCATCAGTATGAAAAACATAAGTTGTTTGAGGTACCTTCAATTCAGCAGTTTCAGGGCTGCTATCAGCATTTGCCATCAAGGCATAGTTCACCTCATTTTCAGAATCTGAAGTGTTTGTCCAGCTTTTCTTCTTTGTGACAAGTGCCTTACCTTTGTCACTTTTTCCTTTATTGCTGTCAGGAGATATGTGGCCTCTTTCACCACAGTTGTAGTATTTGACATTTGAGTTGTCTCCTGTGTCAGACTTTCCTTCCTTGCCTTCAGACTTTCTGAACACTTTCTTATCAGAACTTCCACATTTCCTGGAAAACTTCTTGCCTTTTCTGAATTTCCTGTAGGCTATCTTTGTGATACCCTTTACCATAAGAGCACACAATTTCATCATCTCTTCATCAGCATCCATTTCAGGTAAACTTTCAGTTTCTGAATCATCATCATCAGAATATGATGACTCTGAATCAGACTTTATGATGAGAGCCTTTCCTTTGCCCTCTTTGAGGCAACAGCTTTAGGAGATTCCTCCTCAGCCTTAAGAGCAATTGCCCTCGACTTTCTTCCATGCCTCTTGCTCCTTTGATCCATCTCAAGTTCATAAGTCTTGAGCATACCATAAATTTCATCAAGAGTAGTTTCAGTAAGGTCATAGTTGTCTCTAATTGTAGTAGACTTCAAATCCCAATTTTCAAGAAGAGCTAAAAGGAATTTTAGATTTGAATCTTCAAGATCATATTCCTTGTCCACCAGTGACAGATCATTCAAGAGTTTGACAAACCTGTCATATAAGTCATTAAAGACTCATCAGCTTTTGAGTCAAATTGCCCATACTCTTGACTGAGTATAGTCCTCATGTTCTTCTTGATTGCATCAGTTCCCTGGCATCTTGTCTCCAAAGCTTCCCATATCTCCTTTGCAGTCCTGCAATGAATTACCCTGTTTGACATGATATTATCAATGGCACTATGCAGCAAATGCCTTACCTTTGCATCATTGGCAATAGATGAGGTGTCTTCAGCTGTGTACTCACATTTCTCCTTTTGTATGGTCTTTGCTGGTTGATCAGCAACTACAACAGAGAGCTTGGTAGGCTTATATGGTCCTTCGTTAATTTTGTCAAGGTATTCTAGATCTGTAGCTTCCAGAAACATAGCCATCTTCACTTTCCATATGGGATACTCAGAAGGTCTCAGTATGGGAACCCTAATAGTCTCATATCGACCGTGGGTTTGAGTTTTTTGAGTTTTTTCAGTTTTGATGGGCTTGATTGGAGTTTGTGCTTCTTCAGACATGATTGTTTGGATCTTTACTGTATGTGTGTTAACAAAAAAGCTCTGATACCACTTGTTAGGTCACATAACACTGTAGAAGGGGGTTGAATACAATGTTAATACAATCAAATCGATTTAACACAAGTGTGTAACAAAGATCAAGTATATTGAATAAACTCTATTACAATAAGAACTATTGTTCTCTCTCAGTGATGAACAAATATCACTAAGAGCTGCTAGGTTACAATGTATAATCTTCTCGATAATGATAACACATATAGTGTAAACCCTAAGTCTGTGTTTATATAGTACACAGTTACAAGATAACTTCTAACTGATATGGAATACAATTCTGTCTCCTAAAATATATCAATCAGATATATTCTACAAGTCTTCTAGTCATCTAACTTATTCCATGCATATCTTCTTTTGTTTTAGTCTCGATCTTCTACTGTAAATCAGCTTCCTTCCTTAACTGTAAGTCTTCCCACACTTAAGTTTTGATATGACCTTAAGTTCTGATATTAAGTTCTGACTTCCAGTAAGTCCTGATTTCAGTAAGTCCTGATTTGTCCTGTTGTTAAGTTCTGAAAACTAAACACAAATCACATTAGACATGACATCTCAAATATATCTAACAAACATAAAATTGTACATGAAAATATCTAAGAGCGAAACCAAAATACGGCATAACCGTACTATGATGAAACCAAGTACCCTATCAAGAAATAATTTAGAATTTTACGGAAATAGAATTGTAATCATATTACGGTTTGAACAAATTTATTATCTTCTAGGGCTGAAACCAAAATACAGTTTCTATAATATCCATATCATTTTATTAAAATGGAATTCCACCAATAAATTAAAAAAATGTAAATTAAAATATTACAATTTAAACACATGACCTATTTACATGGTCTTGATTTATATTTTTCAGAAACTATTTAGTTGGGCCAATTTATGAACCTATTTATTTTAAAACATAATTAAAAATAGGAATCAAACCTAAAAATAATAAAAAAGCATGGCTTCTAAAATTCAAAAAACTGGATAAAAATAATACATATAGAATTATAAGTCATTTGGAATAAAAAAAAATAAAAATAATATAATTAGACTTATAACATGAATCATAAAGGTGAAACCAAAATGTGGTGGAACCAAAAAATAAGTGAAATCAAAGTAGCACTTAAAAGGGTTTCGCTTATTAATAAAGATTATAAATTATATTCTAATTTAAATTTCAACTACTGCAAAGAATTACACAAGTTTACCCAAGTGTAGGGATTCACATAAGAATGATGTATTTAGGAAGACTACAAAAACGAAGATCATAAGGCCAAAGATTCATTACATCATTTCACGATTGAACTAAAAAGGCTACTTGATCACAGAATACGACCATTAAAAGGGGAAGAAAAAGATTTGGAATAAAATAAAGAATTATCTCAAACAAAAGGCAGAAGGTGTGGGGAATTAAAGGAAAGGAAAAACAAAGAAAGTTGAATTATTTTTAAAATAATTTGGCTGGCACTATGTTTAGTTGAGGATCCAGATATGAGGCCTGATTTTTGGTACATTATGCATTATAAGTCCTTCAAAAATTCAAGGACTGTTAATTAGTTTGATAATGTTATGATTAAGAGAGTGAAAAATTCAGTTTGGTGAAAGCATTGCATACCAACATTATTGGTAACTAAAAAAAAGAGGTTATTTTTAATTTTGAGTATTCATTTTTTTTAATTCCTGGTTTAAAAATGAGTACTGGAGTTCAATGCAAAAATCATTGCATTTCTGCGTGGTGGTTTATTTTATATTTAGTTACAGCAGGAGTAGGGAGCTGGTGATTCAATGCTTGGGAACTAATGTCTAGATCAGGACGACATCCGAAAAAATGGACTCTCCCATTAGGAGGATTGTCCTGGCATTCCTGTAGACGTCTGGTAAAGATATGATCGTCATCTCTCCTTACACTTGTATGTTTAGGGGTTATTCTAAAATAATTTAGAAAGTAAGCAAGACCATTAATGCATTTAGAAGCTGGGACAACCAGGTATGAAAATGTTGGTTCAATTTTACCATGTTTTAAATTTAACGCGTTAAGAAGACCAACAAGAACAGATCCTAAAAATTTTAAAAATGAAAACACGTGTATTAAAACATTGGGATATAATACTTTATTACCATTTAATAGTGCTTTGTAACAAAAGGAACTTACGCCGTTGAGTGTATGATTTGAAAACACTCTACCGATATATAAGAGTAAAATAAAAATCGCTAATACAAATAGTAAACATGCTCTTCCACCTCGAAAAAAATCTGTTTCATTGGGTTTTGGCATACTAAACACAGACACGCCAGTTGTGCAGATAATGATTAGCATCATTAATAACTCCACAGGGGCGCACTGGGGTAGCGCGGGATGAGCCATCTCACAGGGCCTCCGAAATTATAAGGGCCTGAATTTTCAATTTAAAATTTAACTAAAAATAAAAATTTAGTCTTACAAAAAAAAAATTGGTTAAGTTTTTCTTTAAAAATATAAGAAATTTGGGTGAAATAGGAGAATTATATTCATTAAAGTTTTTCAAAAAATTTCGTGCTTTTATAATGTAAAAATTATATATAAAATTTTAATAATTATTTCTGTTACCGTTGCACTTATAGAAAAGAGTTTTTTTTAAACTTAAGTTGTAGAAATTTTATTTACGAACACCAATGTCGTAAATAAGGCTAAATGTTGATGATTATTTTGTTATAAAATAATCTCTTTAAGTGAATATATCAAAATATATTTGTGGTTTACAATATATTTTTAATAGTTAATTTTTTTTAGAAACCGTTACTTGAATTTTTTATTGAAGTAAAAATTACGGGCCAAATTTTAAAATTTCGCACATGTCCCTCAATTATTTTGCCCCGGATTTGTAATTCCATCAAGTTTAACTATATAAACATGTTAAAAAAGACAAGTTAGTGTTTTATTTACAGATATGTGTGTTTGTATATATATAATTTGTGTGTGTATATGTATATGACTTACGTGTGCTTTTTTTGAAAGGCAACTTGCTGCTGGGACATTTTTTGAATGTAGGTTTTTGAAAGAAGTTGTATGTCATTTGTACTTGGAGAAAAAATCAATTTATACTTTATAGTTTCAGAATTCAATCTAGTGTTGTATTTGTGTATAGTTACTTTCTTGGGTCTGGCTTTTTAGCTGGCTATTCAAGTGGTTGAGAGGTGCTAAAAAGACAAGTTAATACAACTTAAATAATGTGAAAAATTTACTCAGATGTCTACAAGAAAAATAGACGAGATGTACTATTAAATATGCAGGTAGGGCAGGTTAACTGCATGCCCGTATGAAGTCAGTAAAATAAAAAAAATTTAACATTTCTACTAACATTGTCATCATGCAAGCTAATAAACACAAGTTCCCAATATTTGAAGATTAACTCAAACTAGTTTTTCTTATTATGTTATACGTATTTATTGTACATTATTTCCAATTTAATTTGAAGGTCCCTTTTCAGATTGGCATGCATGGTCAAATTTTGTTTCATGTCAAATGTGTATCAAGCACTAGTACAATAAATAAATTTATTTGTGGAGAATAATAATTAAAGAATATGATATTATATGTTATGAATAGTGATTTAGATGCATATTGTATGAAAGCTTAATATTTCCATTAATGAACACAAATTAAACTTATTCACGGACAAGAAGATAAAGGAGACACAATGTTTCTAACTCTCTAGAAGAAAAATAATATATACAAACAAATATTGATTTGTTATGTTCAATCTATAGATTTCTGGACTTTAAATGTGTGTTATTCATAATCTAGATCTTCAATAGCACAAGTAATATTAAGATGTTCCAATTATTTTTTTTTATATTTGTCGATAAATTGTAAAACTAAAGTTTTGAGAGAATTGTCAATTATTTTCTTATATTTAACCTTTAATTTATAGTATATGTTTGAGATTGTTTTTGCATGAGGATTTTGTATGGAATTAGTAAATCATGGCATACATTGAAGCATAAGGTTGTCAAGTAAATATATTCATGTTTGGTGAATCAATGCTGTGAAAAATCAAGAAGTCCATTATATTTTTTATTGTATCATCTTTTCTAAACTTTATGCACTTTATGCAGGTAACTCTTACTTACAAGTATGTAATATGATCTTGGTGTCAAGTAAATAGATTTGTGCAAGATACTTAGATTTTAGTTATTCATATGATGGTATTGATTGTTATTCCCAAACAATCTAACAATAGAATTATAGAAGGAGGGTTGAATGTAATTCTTGATTTTTTTTGGAAATTAAGAAAATTCTTTACCAAATTATATCAGTTTTTGAATATGCAAGTATGCGGAATGAAATATAAATTTATTCAAAACACAAAGTAATTAAACACAAAGATTTAAAAACTTTCTAGTGGATTGATCTTTTCCACCAGAGATATATATTGATTGAGAACTCTGTGATACAAGAATGCACACAGCTGCTTACAAGTAAAATTACAAAGAACAGAGAAATTCCTAACTGATGTTGCTTTTTCTATTTCTCAGTTTAATACATAATTAATCTACTTGCTAATATTGGTTATATATCACCAAGTTATATATGAAAAAGACAAACATATAAAATAAATTGTCTAAGTCTTCATCACATATTTCTTCATTTCTCTATCCAACATCTTTGTATTTCTTTAAGTAAGCATGGAAATGGAAATGCTTTTTTTTTCTCATAAACCTGTAAACAGGCTGCCACATTCCTTTTGTATACAATCAACCTATATGACTGTCAAGTCACTATTAACTCCTATTTGAATTTATTATTGTCGAGAATTTGTAGATCATTCGTTGAGTCTCTATTGGATCATCCGATTGAGAGTAACTTGGGTCATCCGTCAAAGCCTTGTAGAATCATCCGTTGAAAGTATTTCCATAGCAGTTTACACAATTTCATTTATGCAAAATTACAAGGCATCTAATATTTACAACTAGAAAACCTATTTTGCATCTCATTCTAGTAGACAACATGACTTAGAATATCCTACAACCTCTAATTCTATAAGACATTACAGTATACAGGAATGTGCTATAAAAACTTGTTTAAACATAATTTACTCTTTCAACGGATGACAAAGTAAGATTACAAAGTTTGGCAAACTGTTTACAAAGTTTTTCATCTATAGAGCCAAATATAATATCATCTACATAAATTTGAACAAGTATACTAGAGCCATTAACATTTCTAAAGAAAAGAGTTTTGTCAACAGTACCTCTTGTGAAATGATTTTTTAGAAGGAATTTTGACAAAGTATCACACCAGGCTCTAGGTGCTTGCTTCAATCCATAGAGTGCTTTCAAAAGATAGTACACATAATCTGGAAAGTTGGGGTCTTCAAAACCAGGAGGCTGACTGACATAGACTTCCTCCTCCAAATCTCCATTTAGAAAGGCACTCTTTACATCCATTTGACAGACTTTGAAATTGGCATGGGCTGCATAAGCTACAAAAATTCTGATAGCTTCAAGTCTTGTAACAGGAGCAAAAGTTTCATCAAAATTTATACCTTCCTATTGACAATAGCCTTTAGCACCAATCTGGCTTTATTCCTTATGACTATGCCATTCTCAACCATCTTGTTTTTGAATACCCTTTTGGTGTCAATAGAATTCTTGCCTTTTGGTTTGGGTACCAACTTCAAAACTCTATTCATTTTAAATTGGTTTAGCTCTTCATGCATAGCTAAAACCCAATCAGGATCCAACAAAGCTTTTTCTACCTTCTTTGGCTCTTCCTGTGACAGGAAGCTGCTATATAGACATTCATCTTGAGTTGCTTTTCTTGTTTGCACTCTTGAAAATGCATCACCAATAATTAATTCAAATGGGTGATTTCTAGTCCATTTCCTTTGTTGTGGTAGATTAGCTCTAGATGAAGAGGCCTTAAAATTGTCATGTGTGTGATTGAGTTTTGATTAAAAGAAACTCCCCCTGAGTTTGTGGATCTTTGACTTGAGATCGGGGACCTTTCTATATGTGATCTAAAATGACTTTCAACTCCTATTGATGTCTCAACGGATGTTGAATTTTGCCTTTCGACGGATGATGCGATTTGTCTCTCAACGGATGATGCACCATGTCTTTTGACAGATGTTGTACTTTGTCTTTCAATGGATGTAGAATTTTGTGCTTCATTTGTTGCTAATATTTCTACATTTTCCTTAGAAATTATTTCTTGATCACTTTCATCATCACTATCATCTCAGTTCATCTCAACATTGTCAAATTTGAGGCTTTTATGGTAACTTTCATCTTGCAGTCCTTCAATCTTCTTATCATCAAACACAACATGTACAGATTCCATAATAATATTGGTTTCAAGATTGTAGAATCTATATGCTTTTCCTACAGCATATCCAACAAATATACCTTCATCAGCTTTGGCATTAAACTTTCCATGTTGCTCAGTTTGATTCCTTAGAATGTAACATTTGCATCCAAAGATATGAAGAAAGTTAAGTGTTGGTTTCCTGTTCTTGAATAATTGATAAGGAGTCATGCATTTTGCTTGATTGACAAAAGAAATATTCTGAGTGTAGCATGCAGTATTTATAGCTTCTACCCCAAAATAAGATGGTAACTTTGATTCTTCTAGCATTGTCCTTGCAGCTTCAATAAGAGATCTATTCTTTCTTTTCACCACTCCATTTTGTTGTGGAGTCCTTGCTGCTGAAAACTCATGCATGATCCCATTTTCTTCACAAAACAACCTCATTGCAGAGTTCTTGAACTCAGTTTCATTGTCACTCCTGATTCTTCTTACTTTGAGATCAGGATGATTGTTGACTTGCCTTATATGATTGATAATGATTTCACTAGCTTCATCTTTAGATTTGAGGAAATATGTCCAAGTGAACTTTGATAAATCATCCACAATCACTAGGCAATATCTTTTCTTTGAGATTGACAACACATTGACTGGTCTAATAAGTCCATGTGCAATAGTTATAGTGGTTCTTCAATTGTAAGCTTCCTTTTGAACGATGTCTTAATTTGTTTTTCCTTTTGATAGGCATCACACAATCCATCTTTTGAGAACTCAACTTGAGGAATGCCTCTTACTAGGTATTTCCTGACTAATTCATTCATCGTCTTGAAGTTCAAATGAGACAGCTTCTTATACCATAGCCAACTTTCATCTTGACTTGATTTGCAAAAAAGATAATTAATAGAATCTGCAATGGATGAATTAAAGTCAGCTATATATACATTTAATTTTCTCACTCATGTGAGAACCACTTTGTTGTTCTTATTGTTTGTAAGAACACAAGTTTCTGAATTGAAGGTTACAGAGTTGCCCTTGTCACATAGCTGGCTGACACTCAGAATGTTGTGTTTGAGTCCATCCACTAGAGCAACTTCTTCAATTATGATATTGTCTTTTGAAATCAAGCCATATCCCACAGTATACCCTTTGTTGTCATCTCCAAAAGTAATACTTGGGCCAACTCTCTCCTTGAACTCGGTGAGCAAGGTAGAATCTCCAGTCATGTGCCTTGAACAACCACTATCCAGATATCAAAGATTCTTTCGGTTTCCCTGCACACATCAAAATTAAATCAAGTTGATTTTGGTATCCAAGTTTCATTGGGTCCAGCCTTGTTAGCCTTCTTTTTAGGTTTCTTGGGTTTTTCCTGATTTGACTTAGGTGATTGAGATTCAATCTTGTTCATTAGAGTAGGGCTTTGAAAACCATTCATAATTGCATAATTATCATGAACAAGTTAGTTAACATAAAATGGCATATTATGTGCAAACATTTTATTCCAGTATGACATTCTAAATGGCATTTGAGGCATATTGAATGCACCATAGTAAAGATTTTATGCAAATGGCATATTAGCAAATTGTGCATTCAAATTTTGTGTAGGCATAACATTCATAGCACTACAAGAAAAATGTCCATAGACATCGGTTTTTGGCCGATGTCTATGTTGTTTAGCAACCGATGTTGATGTCAGTGATGTCTATTCTAGACATCGGCCAAAACCCGATGTCTTTACTTGTTTAGACATCATTTCTTTCAAAATAATTGATGTCCATGCATTATTTTCTACAAAAAATGTTAGAAATAAATAATTTAATAATTAAATTATACCTATTACAACATATTAAACATATAATGAGCTATGTTTTTTTCCACATAGACATCGAATATTTTCATTTATGTGATGTAAAATCAGATATTAAACATCGATTTCTTAAGTAAAGAGTGATGTCTATATTTGCACATAGACATCATGTTTACCCTAAACAAAGTGATGTCTATGTACCATTTAGACTTGAACTGTCAGTCTTTGACATCAGTTTTTTTTATCTAAAAGTGATGTACATTAATTGTTTTAACATCAGTTTTTCTTCTTCTACATTAGTGATGCCTATTTTCCTTTTAGAAATAACATATAATACAAAATATACCACTAAATCAAATTTTAATTTGAAGTACAATTTAAACCCACAACAACTACTAAATCAAAATAATAAGTAGAAATGAACTAACTAAACACTTATATTAACCAACAATAATATTAAGTACCAAGTTTTCTTACATAACTAACCAAAACAAAACTATAAAGAAATACTTGTACAAGTAAACCAATGAAACCACTATTTATTTGGTGAACCATCACAACTGCCCTCCTCATATTGTAGGCTGTCCAAATGGAAAATATTGATACTTCACCTCAACAAAGCATAACTCAGGGACCGGGTATCTTCCATTTTTGTTATGCTCATTCAGCTCAGTTAATGCGGTCACCACTGCAGTGCAGACTTCATCACCCCACCCAATCTTTAAAATCTGTTAAAACCACGTGTCCATTTATCTGGATCAGAATATTTTCAGGCTTCAAATTTTTGTATATTATACCTGAGTAGATTTTTAACAACATATAGAGGAAACTTGTCAGGCATATTACAAAGTCACACTGGAGGGACAAAACCTCTCAAATGTCAACAAAGTCAATACAAACAAATAAGTTTATTTTCAACATTAAGCGCATTTCTCAATTAATAAAGGAACAAACCTGCAGGGTATTGAAGAGCAGCAGAAACGCGGCATATGAAGGGAATAGCAGATGGATCTCTAGCACCAGCCCTTGCAATCAACACAACAACATTTTTTCGGCAACATCAACTGCTTATGAGCCTGTGGATCCACTAACACCCATGGACTCCAAGAGTGCCTGATTAAATCTTAAAAGGTTTAGCTCTTGCTAAGAATCTAAAAATGTTCTGTATTACGAGAAGAACACTGATTCCGTGCCCAGTTAATATGTGACTGGAAAAGACCAGCACAGTGTACTATAAAGAGCATGTTCGACACAAGATTTCATTTGCAATTGTTACTTCTAATACACAATAATGACACAAGATAATTTATTATGTAATCCGTTCACCTGCGGGGTTGAAGGAAGCATGTATAAGCTGTTATCTGGACTTTGGTAGAAAGCTGAAACTTCTCTTTCAATAAGATCTTTAGTATCATTAGATATGTTCATCAACACAGTATATGCTGGAACGATGGTATCATATGCATGCTCTCTTGTGGCCAATGGCTGCTGACTCCACAATGTTGCAGCATCCTGCAATGAAACCAAAAATAAATATTCATTGCAAGAAGCAGCAAGCATATGAAAATTAAGGCTCATAAGAACATATGGTATATTTAAAAGAATAATAGTTAAATAAATGCTCAATATGCCCCCATAATAATTAGCAAGTATGTTCTGCCTTCTGCATTCTGTAGGATTGTTCAAAGGAGTGGACAAACGACCAACTATCCTGAAGTTTCACTAAGTTAATAATCCTTTACGTTCTTCTGTGATTTAATTATGTCTGGTTGATACTATAAACATAGGGAAAATTACAAGAAAGTTATTATACATAAACGATAAAAGGACTTAAAAGTATACCGTGATTGCAATAGGTTGTCCCACGGGTATATCCTTTGAACCTTCAGGTACCAATATCTTAGCTAGAAACCAGAAAAGGATTGACCGAGAGTCTAAAGTGATGCTACCCATCTAAAGTGATGAAACAGAAAAATGATAAACTCTGGGAGGCTATTGACCAATAGTTACATAAAGCAAAGATCACAACAGAAACAAGTCATAGACACAAGAAAGATAAATCATGGTTTTATATATAGCAGACTGTTGTTTATTTCAGAAGAAAAAAAATATAATTACCCCTCTTCAAGACACTCAAACTCCAGGGTAGCTTTGTCTGTCTCTATTTCGCAGATAACATCCCCCACTTCTAGCTGTCATATCAATTATATACAAGTGGGTACAGGAAAAGGCTAAAAAAATTAGCCCATCAATACTTAACTCCAAATTCTGGAAATGAATGGCAAGTTATGACACTTCAAGAAAAACAAATTTATGATCGAATGACGCTGATGCAGCATAAATATCTTATAGAGCTAACCTTATCTCCTTCCTTCTTCTTCCATTTCGCCAAGTTACCTTAAGCCTGCAATGCAGTGTACGAAGAGCATATGTTATATTTCACTAAGAAACATGTTTAAAGTTTATATACCTAAGCAGCTAAACATCTTACCATTGTAGGGGTCAAAGCTGGCATAACTACAATGTGGTTGATGACCTAGTCAACCACCTGTTTATAACTGGAGTAGATTTAGAACAATGATTTCTGGCATTTTAAATTACCCCTATGGAATCACTCATTGATTTCATTTCCCTTACTTGTGAAGCACAAAGATAAAAAGATAAACTTATTCCGAAAATGCTAGCAGCAAAGAAAGGAAGCCTGGATTTGAATTAAATAAGTTACCTCCTGCTGGTTAACCAGTTGAAACTGGTGGGGTTTGATCCTACCATCGGAAACAAGATGTTTTCATGATTAAGAATAGTAAAATTACTTATCTGAACTGTTGATGATAAAGACTGAGAGATATATTTAAAAATGGACTCTATAAGGTGTATAAATGAAGAAGAAGAATACAGGCCTTCATCTATCTCCTCCTTTATAAGGCCCTTCTTCTGAGAGAGGAACGTCTGTACAGGACAGGAAATCCCTTAATTTTTAGATGTAAAAGAAATTTGATAGCATTCTCCACTTAATCGTCCCGAATTGGTTCTGAGTTCACAAACACAGATAGAACCTTGGTATCTTGATGGACCTTGTAACTCCAAGACTGTTATTAACAGAGTAGCAATGCTTAGCACAATTTAACATAACTTAAATTACAAAAACAATAGCAGTATATTACTGAAGTATTAATACATCATTTTCCCATATTCCCGTCAATCATAAGAGTTTTTAGAACCGTAAAAAGTTATTTCAATGAATGCATGAGTATTTGGTAGATCGTAATTAGTAATTAGCACATAAAACTCATGAAAATGATAGCAGTATATTACTCAAGTATTAATACATCATTTTCCCATATTCCCGTCAATCATAAGAGTTTTTAGAACCGTAAAAAGTTATTTCAATGAATGCATGAATATTTGGTAGATCGTAATTAGTAATTAGCACATAAAACTCACGTAATTAGTATTTTTCAAGAAACTCATGAAAACGATATTCTGAGTTTCTTTTTTATCGTCTTCAAACTGCTGTGCTACTGAAGCATTTCTCTTGAGACATTTAGTGGTAAGGTATCAGAATCAACAAGTCCCTAACTAGAAAGAATCATATCAGCAAACCAATCAGTGGTCACATATTTCATATTGTGACTCGAACAGGTTACACTATTTCATGTACTCGGTCTTTCTTTAACAAAAGAAAACATACCTAAAGAGAACCCGTTCTTCGATGATTCTGTGAGTGCAGCGTCAACAATCTGTTTGAGACGAATCAGCTTAGACCCTCGCATGACATTATAGTATACAGGAATGCGCTACAAAAACTTATTTAAACATAAGCTACTTTTTCAACGGATGACAAAGTAAGATTATCAGTTAAAAACTACAAGTACACTTAATTAAATCTACTAAGGTATTTTTTGGTAAAATAGCATCAAGCCTACAACATATTCCTAACACTGATATCGTCACTTGGTGAACTATTATGGTTTATTATGATATTGGACTGACTAAAATTGGTATAATTTCATTGGCATAAACTAGGGTGCAATTTTAATACATTTATAAACATACAAAATATAATATAACAATTCTTTTTTACATTATTTAGTCTTATATTTCATAATAGTGATCAACAGTTGTGGCGGCCCAAAATCCGGGGTCAGGAATCTCGGAGGCCACGCCATCTAAACTACTACAAACCACATACCTCACACTACAATATATAAATACTCACACTTTATGACCCCACACTTATCACACACACACTTACAGGTTATTGTCTTGGAAACGAACCATTAATAGCTGGAGTAATTCAACCATAAAGTGATAATTATTACAACCCAAAAGTAATTAAGTCTTACCGGGGAGTAACCTTTAAGTAAGGCTAGTCCGTCGGTCAAATATACGTTTCTTGTTTATTACCTTACATAAGTCATACTTATAAATAAGCTGAACTAAAAACAACTGAAAACTAATCCAGCTTATTCAGACTACCTGTGGTACATCACCAAACAATCTACGGAACAACTGGCCATTTCCTACCCGTTTCCTGGCTGTGGTTCTCATGGTAGGCATCTCGATTCACTGTTGTACTGTATCAATTTAAGAAAACAAGTGTGAGCTATAATGCCCAACATAATAATGTACAGTATGAAAATGATTGTATGATAACTTACGTAAAACATCATATATGATAATTATGTTTTATTCGAATTTAGTTTTTCCTTGGTGACACACACCTTCTTATATAAAAACAATTTTTTAGTGGATTTTATTATCTTGTGAATACCTTAATAGTAAACCCAGCACCTAGGCTTGGGTTACGGTATTGCATCACAATTCCAATTGGAAGAATAGGACATTCGTTGGAGCCACCGCATACGATGATCAGTCGTACTGCGATAAAAGTAACCTTTTCTACATGTAGATGGACGATTCCCTGTTATTATTGGTTATCACCGTGGCCGCATTCGGGCCTTTTCTGTGTTCGTCCCTCTTAGGTACACACTTCGCGTCTATCCCTCTCAAGACACGGTTTGGCACCCATCCCTCTCAGGTACGCATACTCCACATGTTCATCAGTATATAAAATGTTTTCTCATGTGGTAGTAAATTGGTAGTCTCCCTAGTCCACAAAGTACTAGAGTCTACCCCTTCTTGTCCTTGTAATAATCCCATCATATTTATAGAACTTATATTGTTCCCCAAGCATATTGCTTGTTGATAGGTACACTTGGATATGTACGTATATATATGTACTTCCGAGATTTTTCGGAGGAAGTACTAAGGATGTGAGTTGACCGTTGTCAACATTTTGTTATATAAGGGGGAGTTTCGTTTGAAACTATATTCAAAATATTTAAAATTAGTCGAGATAATATTCTCCGACGATCTGAAATTATTCGAATGATTTTCCGAAAATCAGAAAGTATATTAAATCAGGATCCATGATTTTTAAATCATAATAAACCCTTTAATAAATAACAAAATGATAATCGATAAATAATTAACCTCGAATGAGTTTATTCTTTAAAAGAATATTTAAAATACTATTCCTCAACTAGTTTATGTCTATGCAATCAATAATCTTTAATGTTTAATCGGGTTTTGAAATAAATAATCTTTGGAGTATACTTCTCCTATAATAAAGGATCGGGTATATAATATTTATTGTTCGAATAATAAAATATATTTGAGGGAATATGATCGTTGGGAAATCGTTTTAATAAAAGTTTGAGGTATTTTAATGTTTCGTAAGTGAACGTTGAGTCCTTTTAAAATGTACTTTTATGGACTCATGATTGTCCTAATATTACCGGAATGATTTTCGGGTTTTCATCTTAAAATCCCGACCGACTCTCGGTCTTATAATTATACATCATGCTTAAAGCGGAAATAAATATTTTACGATACATATACTTATCGTACAATATCGCTATATTATGCAAAAGTTCAATAGCTATGTATCATGGCAAACATGGTATTTATGCAATGATAATAAAACAATCATTTCACAACACAACAGTAAGTGGAGTTGGGTTCGTAAACTTGCCTGGTTATCTCGAGATGGAGGATGCTCTAGGTTCCGCTCAGAAATCTATAATCATAACATAATTCACTTCGTTAGGTCCCGTTCTAATTTACGACTACCCGCACTCATGCGTTCTAATTTTATCCTTATTATTCCTTTAAGTCCTTATTCACATCATGGTCACTTTATTTTTCAAAGAATCTTAAGTTCATTTTCATTTTCGCTGTCGTCTCCGCTTATGAATTCTACAGTTTCTAATCGCGCGGTCTCGGCTCCGATATTTTCATAAAACTGAAAAATCATTATTTTCACTTGAAATTTTTATGGCAGTTAGGAAACGCTACTCTCTTGTTAGGAATATGTGTATTAGTTTGATGATAAGTTAAGCAAAACACTTAAGTAGAAATCTAGTGTTTGTAGCCTCAACGGATAAGACCATCTTGGCTATCCGTTGAAGGAGTAGCCTTACTTAGCAATAAGTTTGGTATTGTAGCACATTTCACTCTCTGGTTTCAAGCTGTAATTCTTAGATGTTGTTAGGAAATAATCAGTCATGTTGACTACTAATGGATGTACAAATAGGAGGGCTAATTGTAAATATTTCATGCCTTGTAATTTTGTATAAGTGAAGAAGTGTCAACGGATATTGAAGACCTTCAACGGATAAGAAACAATGCTTCAACGGATGTCTCTAATGCTTCAACGGATAAATATCCATCAACGGATAAGTGTTTCAACGGATAAAGCTTCAACTGCTAGAGCATCAACGGATAAAGCCATCAACGGATGAAAGCTTCAACGGATGCTCAGTCTTATAGCAGTTGATAGTGACAGTTAACAAAGCTGACAGAGGCACATGGATTGACAGAGATGTGGTAGCCTATTTCAGGAACAGCAGAAAAAGCAGCCGTTTTTAGTCTGGTTCAAAATGGAAAGTCAACAGATAATTCCATATTACACTGGATAAAAATGGAATAGAAACAAGTGAAGAACTATTTTATTATTGTACTTTATCTTTGTCTTCACTTGTAAACTTGGTGGTATATAAACCAAGTAGTAGCTAGTAATTAGAAATGAATTTTCCCTGAGCTATTTAGAAATATCAAGAGAGAAAATCATCTAGTTTGTACTAGGAAGCAGCTGTGATTTAATTTTAAATCACAGATTTTCTGAAATAACACATCTTTGGTGGAACAACAAATCCACCAGAAAAGTTTTTAAGTTCTTTGTGTTCATTACATTTGTGTTTGAATATATATCTGTCTGCATCAGCTCCAAGCAATTCACACACATTTGATCACTCAAACACTTAGTCTTACAAACTGCTCAAAACTTGAAAAAGTTTTGAGATTTACATTCAACCCCCCTTCTGTAAATCTCATTGTTAGTCCACTGGGAATAACAATTGGTATCAGAGCAAGCTCTTAACATACAGAGAGTTTAAAGATCTATTTTGCTAACATCATGAGTAAGAAGGAAATTGGTATAAAGATTCCAATCCTGGAAAGAGATAACTATCATCACTGGAAGGTGAAGATGCATTTACATCTTCTTTCTCAAGATGAAAGCTACATCAACTGCATTGAGAATGGTCCTCACATCCCACACAAGGTGGCCACAGCTGCTACTGCTACAGTTGCTGTTGGACAGTCTATTCCCAAGCCAAAGGCAGAATGGACTGTTGAAGATATTGAAGAGGTCCACAAGGACAAGAAAGCCATGAACATTTTGTTTAATGGCCTGGATCAAGATATGTTTGACAATGTCATCAATAGCCAAACTGTTAAGGAAATTTGGGATACTGTGCAGCTTATCTGTGAAGGCACGGAGCAAGTTAGAGAAAACAAAATGCAGCTTCTCATTCAACAATATGAATATTTCCACTTTGAAGAAGGAGAATCATTGAATGATACATTCAACAGATTTCAGAAACTATTGAATGAATTAAAGCTGTATGGGAAAATGTACCAAGTCAAGGACTCCAATCTAAAATTTCTAAGGTCTCTACCAAAGGAATGGAAGCCTATGACTGTTTCTCTAAGAAATTCTCAAGATTATAAGGACTTCACACTTGAAAGATTATATGGAATTTTGAAGACTTATGAACTTGAGATGGAGCAAGATGAGCTGTTGGAAAAGGGAAAGAGAAAAGGAGGATTAGTTGCACTTGTAGCTGACAGTGAAAAAGTTGAATCCAGAAATGAGGGAAAGACAATGCCAAGTCTCAAAATTGGCACATGTAAATCAGAATCAAGCAAGGGTAAAGAGCAAGTTGCTGAGGATGAAAACAATTCCAGTCAGGATGAATCTGATGATATTGATGAACATCTGGCCTTTCTGTCCAGGAGGTTTGCAAAGATGAAGTTCAGGAAAAACACAAAGTTCACTAAGCCAAACAAAAACATGGTGGACAAATCAAAGTTCAAATATTACAACTGTGGCATTAGTGGACACTTTGCAAGTGAGTGTAGGAAGCCAAATTCTGAGAAAAAGACATTTGAGCAAGTTGATTACAAAAGGAAGTATTTTGATTTGCTCAAACAAAAGGAAAGAGCTTTTCTCACTCAAGATGATTGGGCAGCAGATGGGGTAAATGAAGATGATGATATGGAATATGTCAACCTAGCCCTGATGGCTAATTCTGATGAAATTAAAACTAGTTCATCAAGCAACCAGGTAATTACTACTGATCTCTCTCAGCTTTCTAAACATGAATGTAATGAAGCCATAAATGATATGTCCAATGAATTATATCATTTGCGTGTTTCTCTTAAATCACTAGCTAAAGAAAATACTAGGATCAAAGAAAATAATGTGTTTTTAAGTGATAGGAATGCTGTGTTAGAGAGTCAGGTAATTGAGCTTGAAAAGGTTAAACTTAAATGCTTGACTGTCGAGAGTGAACTAGAAGAAGCTGTTAAGAAAGTAGAAATTCTTTCTAAACAGTTAGAAAGTGAGCAAGAGGTTATCAAGGCCTGGAAAACATCTAGGGATGTTGGTGTTCAAATTGCCAAGGTTCAGGGAATTGAATCATTCTGTGAGGATGCCTGGAATAAAAACAAAAAGAAGTTAGAATTAATTGATGGATTGTCAACGGATGTGGAATCAACGGATGATGAAAGTTATCCGTTGAAGGAAGAAAAGGAGCATCCGTTGAAGGCTCATCAATTAAAACAGGCAAGTTCTTTTAAAATAAAAAGAATGATTCAACTCTCAAGAACTTTGTCAGAGAAAGAGCAAGTACATCCAGAGATGTCAGTAAGGTGAATATGGGACACATGACTTTAGATCAGTTGAAAGATAGGCTTAAGTTGGTTGAGGATAAGAAGGAAACTAAAAGAAAATCTAAAAGAAATGGAAAGGTAGGGATTAATAAACATAACAATTACACACCTGATAGGTATGCTCCTAGAAAAAGCTGTGTACATTGTAAAAGTGTTAATCACCTATCTGATAATTGCAAATCTGTTAAAAATGCTTCCATGCCTTCAAATCCCTCCATGCCTAACATGTCTATGTCACCTCTGCATGTTATGCCTGTTATGTCTCACCAGAATCCCCATGCACATTTTGCAAACATGCCATACATTAACAATCCTTACTTTACTGCATTTAGTATGCCTCAAATGCCATACAATATGCCTATATGGAATAACATGTTTGCACAACCTATGCCTTATCAAATTCAATCAAATGTGTTAAATGATTCCGTGACTAACCCTACACTTCAACCAACCACATCTGAGACCAAGGTTGACCCAAAGTTACCTAAGTCAAAAGATGCAGGAGGAATGAAGTCTAGGAAAAAGACTAACAAGGCTGGACCCAAGGAAACTTGGGTACCAAAATCAACTTGATTGATTTTGTTGTGTACAGGGACAAAGAAGTAATCTATGGTACTTGGACAGTGGTTGTTCAAGACACATGACAGGAGATTTCACCCTGCTCACAGAATTTAAGGAGAGAGCTGGCCCTAGCATAACCTTTGGAGATGACAGCAAAGGATTCACTATGGGATATGGCTTGATTTCAAAAGAAAATGTCATCATTGATGAAGTTGCATTGGTTGATGGTCTCAAACACAATTTATTGAGCATCAGTCAACTATGTGACAGAGGGAATACTGTTTCCTTCAATTCTGAAGCCTGTATTGTCACAAGCAAAAAGGACAATAAAGTGGTTCTAACTGGAGTTAGAAAAGGAAATGTGTACTTAGCTGATTTCAACTCTACAGATGCGGAATCCATTACTTGTCTTCTCAGCAAAGCAAGTCCAGTTGAAAGTTGGCTATGGCACAAGAAGCTGTCCCATTTGAATTTCAAGACAATGAATGATCTAGTCAAAAAGGACTTAGTTAGAGGAATGCCTCTAGTGGAATTCACAAGGGATGGGCTGTGTGATGCTTGTCAGAAAGGAAAGCAAAAGAAAGTATCATTCAGTAAGAAGCTTGAATCTGCAATTGATGAACCACTACAACTTCTACACATGGATCTTTTTGGACCAGTCAATGTACTGTCAATTTCAAGGAAAAGATACTGCTTAGTGATTGTAGATGATTTCTCAAAGTTTTCATGGGTTTATTTTCTTAAATCAAAGGATGAAGTTAGTGAAATCATCATCAATCATATCAAGCAAGTCAACAATCATCCTGATTTCAAAGTAAGGAATATTAGGAGTGACAATGGAACTGAGTTCAAGAATTCATCCATGAAGTTGTTCTGTGAAGAAAGTGGGATCATGCATGAGTTCTCAGCTCCAAGAACTCCACAACAAAATGGTGTGGTGGAAAGGAAGAACAGATCACTAATTGAAGCTGCAAGGACAATGCTTGAGGAGTCAAAGCTCCCAACTTATTTTTGGGCTGAGGCTGTTAACTGTGCATGTTACACTCATAATATTTCTCTAATCAATCAAGCAAAATGCATGACTCCCTATCAATTATTCAAGAGAAGAAAACCAACTTTAAACTTTCTACATGTCTTTGGTTGCAAATGTTACATCTTAAGGAATCAATCTGATCACAAAGGAAAGTTTGATGCAAAGGCTGATGAAGGAATATTTGTTGGTTATTCTGCTGGAAAATCATATAGGGTCTACAATCTAAGAACCAACATTGTCATGGAATATGTACATGTTGTGTTTGATGATAAAAAGATTGATGGACTAACAGATGAGGGACATCATGAAGGACTCAAATTTGACAATATTGAGATATATTGTGATGATAGTGAAGAAGAGAATGATGAAGAAGACATCTCAAGAAGAAACCAGAGTCTGCCTTTGGATAATGCACATAATGCTGCATCCGTTGAAAGTCAAAATTCAGCTTCCGTTGAAAGAAGCAATGCAGCATCCGTTGAAAGACAAAGTACATCATCCGTTGAAGTTCATAACGAAGCATCCGTTGATCACAGTCTGTCAACGAATAATCACTTCACCTCATCAGTTAATAGAACTCCCATTCCCTTTCAAAGGATCAGCAACTCAGGGGGAGTTTCAACAAATCAACATTCTATCTCACATCATGACAATACTGAGGCAACCTCATTAAGGGATAATCTACCACCTCAAAGGAAATGGACCAAGAATCACCCTTTTGAACTAATCATTAATAATGCTACATCAAAAGTACAAATTAGAAGAGCTACTCAAGATGAATGTCTGTATAGTAGCTTTCTATCACAGGAGGAACCTAAGAGAGTGGAAGAAGCTCTATTGGATCCAGATTGGATTTTAGCAATGCAAGAGGAGCTAAACCAATTTGAGAGGAACAAAGTATGGAAGCTGGTACCCAAGCCAAAGAACAAGAGTTCTATTGACATAAAATGGGTATTCAGAAACAAGATGGATGAAAATGGCATTGTCATAAGGAATAAAGCCAGATTGGTTGCCAAAGGCTATTCTCAACAAGAGGGAATAGATTTTGATGAAACATTTGCTCCAGTTGCAAGACTTGAAGCCATCAGAATCTTTCTAGCCTATGCAGCTAATGCCAATTTCAAAGTCTATCAGATGGATGTCAAGAGTGCATTTCTAAATGGGGAATTGGAGGAAGAAGTTTATGTAACCCAACCTCCTGGTTTTGAAGATCCAAATTTTCCAGACAATGTGTATTATTTGTTGAAAGCACTCTATGGACTAAAGCAAGCACCTAGAGCCTGGTATGAGACTTTATCAAAGTTCCTTCTAGATAATCACTTCACAAGAGGTACTGTTGACAAAACTCTCTTCTTTAGAAATGTTAATGGCTCTAAGATACTTGTACAAATTTATGTAGATGATATTATATTTGGATCTACAGATGATAAACTTTGTAAAAAGTTTGCTAAATTAATGCAAAGTAAATATGAAATGAGCATGATGGGAGAGCTAACTTACTTTCTTGGTTTACAACTTAAACAAGTTAGTGGTGGAATTTTCATTAGTCAAACTAAATATATTTATGATCTTTTAAAGAAGTTTGACTTAATGGATTGTTCACCTGCAAAAACTCCCATGGCCACTGCCACCAGGCTTGAATTAAACAAGGCTGAAAAGTCTGTGGATATTACAAGTTATAGAGGCATGGTTGGCTCACTTTTATATTTAACTACCAGTAGACCTGATATTATGTTTTCTACATGTCTCTGTGCTAGATTTCAAGCTGACCCTAAAGAATCTCACTTAGTGGCTATTAAAAGAATTTTCAGATATCTCAAAGGGACTCTAAATCTAGGAATTTGGTACCCTAGAGAGTCTGGTTTTGATCTAATTGGCTACTCATATGCAGATTATGCAGGTTGCAAATTAGACAGGAAAAGCACAACAGGCACCTGTCAATTTCTAGGAAACAAGCTTGTATCATGGTTCAGCAAGAAGCAGAATTCTGTTTCCACATCAACAGCTGAAGCTGAATATATTGCAGCTGGTAGTTGCTGTGCACAAATACTGTGGATGAGGAATCAGTTATTTGACTATGGTATAACTGTTGACAAAATTCCAATATTTTGTGACAACACAAGTGCCATTGCCATTACTGAAAATCCAGTGCAGCACTCAAGAACCAAGCACATTGATATCAAGTACCACTTCATTAGGGAACATGTGATGAAAGGTACAGTGGAACTTCATTTTGTTCCAAGTGAAAAGCAGATTGCAGACATATTTACCAAGCCACTTGATGAATCAACATTCACAAGATTAGTAAGTGAGTTAGGTATGCTTAACTATTCATAATCTATGTCATCTATGTAATCTGTCTTGTAGCCTGAAATGAATTTGCTGCAAGAACAAAGTTGGCTTTAATCAAGACTTATCCTATCAACGGATATTCCCTATCCGTTGAAAGCCAAAATTGTTCTATCAACGGATATTCATTATCCGTTGAAAGACAAATACATTTCTGGTAATTTTATCCTTCAACGGATAAAATAGTGTTGTTCATCAACGGATAACTATTTACCTTATCCGTTGATGTGTCCCGTTAGTGAGTCACAGCCGTTGATTCTTTTACTCAACCGTTGATACAGATATACAGTGTTGTATGTATTTGTATTTACGGTAGTTTTCAGAATTTCTACAGTTTCTTTTATTCCTGAACGGCTTTCACTTACTTAAAAGTATCATTTAATTGTTTTATTTTGTGTTTTAATTCAAGAAAGTATAAAAGCCCAATTGAATTCTTATTTTCACTTTACACTTTCTTGCAATTATCATTCTCTTTCTCTCTCAATTCTCAAGTTCTTCTCTGCAACCTCTACTCACAAAAATGGCACCAGTAGTCAAAATTATGTCTCAAACAGGATTTGTTTATGAAAAGAATAACTTCATAGTCTTGGTTGAAAAGAAGGAAGCCCATTCTGATTATCACAAGATGATGGACTTCATCAAGAACTGCAAACTGAGCTATCCAATGCTGGAAGCCCCAAGCATCTACTATGAAGTGATTGAGGAGATTTGGACAACTGCAGAGTTCAACTCCACAGATATGACCATTGCCTTCTCTCTCAAAGGTAAGGACTATTGCATTAATTGTGATGATTTACAATCTTGCTTTAAGTTGCCTGAGAATAATGCCATGACACCACACACTGATAAAGATGTCTCTGCTATGCTAGATTCCATAGGCTATGCTTTTGATTCTACTAGTTTAGGTAGTATTAGAAGGAAAGGCCTTAGGAAAGAATGGAGTTTTCTTGGAGATGCCTTTATTAAGGTTTTCTCTAGGAAGATTAGCAATTTTGATGCTATCACTTCATCTCTTGTTAATATGCTCTATATGCTAGTTTCTGATAGGTACTTTAATTTTAGCAACTGTGTTATGCTAGAATTAGGTTCCAGATTAGGTAACAAAGCTAATAGACCACATAACATCTACTTTGCTAGATTCTTTATGTTATTGGCTAACCATGTTGCTGAAGGTTTGGTTATATCCAATGAGAATAATAAACTCAAATGCTGGCCACAAGAGAAAAGGGTCCTTGCAGACCTTTTGAGAATGAACCTCAACAGCCAGGTGCCATTGGTATACTTGCCAATCATGAATGCACCACAGGTAAGTGAGGTAAATGTTTCTATAACTCCTACCATTTCCAACCCCAATGTTTCTTTGCCTTCTAGTGTGGCTATGGAACATGTGTCATTGTCCAAACAGGCTCCTACCAAAGCCACCAAATCTAAAATCTCCAAAGTCAAGTCAAAGAAACCTACCTCTGTTGTTTCTCAAAAGACAACAGTTGTAACAACTACCATAAACCCTGAAGGGAGTGAACAGGGTGTGAGTGGTGAGGGGAGGGGTGAACATCAAAAAGCCCCCCAGAATAAGGTGAGAGAGGTGAGTGGTACCCATTCCAGCCAAGCCACAGTCTCTCAAAAGACTGTAGTTGTTCAAAAGGAGTCCAGCTCATCCCTAGTTGCATCCTCCCAAAAGGATGTAACTATTGAAAATAGTCCCCACCCAGGGACACAGAACAAAAGAGGGAGGGACACTAAAGCTAAACATTCACCAATTCAAGCCTTTTCAAGGAAGAAGAAGGCCAAAACCCTAGTTTCCACACAAGGGGCACACACAGCACAGATACACCCACCAGTGTCTGTGCCTTCTCAAATTCAGCTTGATGTGATTCCAGCAAATGTGGAATCACAGCCCCATTCTCTCAATATAGACACACACCATTCCTCAAACTCTCCTACTCCCTCTCTGGATGTGGATATGATATTCACATCAATTCCTGATTCTCCCTCATTAAAACTCAGGGAGGAGCCCCACTCAAAACCTGGTGATCATCATCTTTTAGATGATTTGTTGGATCATCAGCCAATTCTTTCAGATGTAGTTGCAGAATCTGTGTCACCTCACTTAAAATCAATCCACACAGATTCAACAATTATATCACTTTCTATCTCTACATCATTTCCTTCTTCAACGGATATCTCTCATCCGTTGACAAGTGGTTGTTCTTCAACGGATAAGCTTAACAGCAGTTATCCGTTGATACCATCAGTTTCCACTTCAACGGATACTTCCTATCCGTTGATGGTCTCTACACACTTAACAGAAACAACTCCAACTGTAGAGGACATGGCAACTGTACAATCACTGTTAGGCTTGAGGGAAGGGAGTGATTTTTTGAGTGAGAGGCTGGGTTGCTCCCAGGCAAAAGGAGAGGATAAGAGTCACCAAATGCATGCTATTTCTTCCAGCATGGCAAAAGTAAGTGAGAGGAGTGCCACCTTAGAAGGTGAAGGTGAGGGTGTGAGGGTGTGTGTGAGCCAGGGGGAGCCCCTGATGCAAGAAAAGAGAGAAATTGAGAGAAAGGCAGGTACAGAAGCTATAAGGGTGGATTCAGCCATTGCTAGTGAGTTAATGAAAGTGGATGATGCAGATAAGGGGAGACAATTTCAGCAACTCTACAAAGCTGTCATTGATAACATTTCCTTAGATGCTGACACTTTTACTCACCCTGTTTCAGCCTATCAATTATTGGTTGCACAGGGCAATGTGGAGGCAGAACAGACACTACACATTGTACACACTTCGGAATCTCTTCTAAGAGACAAAGCTGCTGTCAACAGGCTGCCTTCTCAAGCTGCTGAGCCATCTGAAGAATTTGGCGTAAATTCTAATGATGATGACTCTAATTCTTTGAATGAGAGCATGAACTTAGGGGGAGTAGCAGGCCCAAGTTCTGTTCCTAATCTTCCTGCATGGGCATGGGCCAAACCATCAACACCAGGAGAGTTTGGTGTCACTCTGGTCAAACAAGTCATGATAATTCAGCAAGCCATTCAGGAGACTCAGGATGCTGGCACCAAGGCAATTCTTCAAGCTCATCTGGAATCTCTGCATCTCTTGCAGTTGCAGCATTACCAGCACAATCTAAGTGTGGATGAGCTCAAGCTGGACATTGCTGATCTGAAATCCTACAATGCTGAGAAATTGGATTCAGTTATACCCTATGGTACTATGCAAGATTTGTTGGGGAGACTAAGGAAGGCCTCTGATGCTGATAAGAGGTTGGCCAGATTGGAAGATAGGGTTCAAATAATTGAAGACTCTATGGTCACCATTCTTCAAAATCAACAAACTCAAACAAATCTTCTCATGCAGCTGGCACAAGCACAAGGCTTAACCCCTACCCTTGATGATAACAAAAAGGGGGAGAATAAAGGGGAAGGGGAAGGAGAGCCATCCACAACAGTTCAGATTTCTCAAGTGCTAGTTCCTGTCATCACAACTTCTCCACCAATTCAAGTCAAAGGAAAGCTAGATGGAATTGATCTAATCCAGATAGCAGCAGCTGAATTGCAAGTCAAAGAGCAAAGAAAGAAGATTGATGAAAAGATGCAACAAATATTTGGTTCTACAACTTCTCAATCACAATCTGTGAAGCATAGCACAAAAGTGGAATCAATTATTATGGAACTCAAGCCAGTAGGGAGGCATAAGGATGGAGAAACTTCTTCCAAAGATCTGCAACCTATGGTTCTCAAGCCCAACAACAGATCCAATAAGGACTCTATAAAGAATCCTCTAAAAGAGGTGGATTTTCCTCTTCCAAAAGCAGATGAGGACAAGCTTTTAGGAAGAAGTATTGCATATCTCAAAGAGACCATGGATGAGGCTGTAAGAAGAAACATGGCTATTATTTTCAGAGAGGGAAAGAGCATATGTGTGATGCAAGGACATCCCAAATTCTCAATAGCCAAGAAGGAAGAAACCAAAAGGTTGAAGGAAGAAGCCAAACAGCTAAAGGCTGACAAAAGAGCACAAGCAAAGCTTGAAAAACAGCTAGAGTCAAGTCAGGCTGAAGATCAAAAAGTAATTGAAGACAAAGGTGAAGATGAAGCTATGGGGGACATGGTTGGTACTGAGATGGAGGAAAGAAGTAAGGAAGAATGGCAGAAAGGGAAAAGAAAGAAGGTCAATGCAAAGAGAAAGAAGGTAGATAAAACTGAAGAAACCAAATCAATATCCAAACCACTACCCTCCATTCCTGAGCCCATTGTACCTGACCCCTTTATGAATATTCATGGTGAAACAATCATTCCCAAGGAGGAACCAATTGATTGGGACACCATCAAATTGCCCACCTTCCTAACCTCTTCTCCATCATCAAAGAAGCAGAAAAGAAGAATCAAATCAACACCCTCTAAAGCCTCAATCAAATTCACACAGAAACCTAAGTCCAAACCTCAAAACTCTAAAGATGATTATGTTCACATCTATGACATAAAAGAATTTTCAGACATTGAACTCTATCTGAATGAGCTGGAGGATGTAAGGGGAATAGCTGCCTACAGATAGCTACCAGAAAGACTAGTGTTCAAATACAAAGGAGCTGGGGAAAGAACATGGCCTCTTCACAGAATTCTGAATGAAGGCTACACTACCTTGATTAGAGTCTACTCAGCCATACATAAGGATTCTGGCTTTACCAGAACAGCCAGGACTGAGATTCTCAACAAGATTGCCAACATAAGGAAAACTTGGAGGGAGCCCAATGCTTTGCCTAGAACTTTACTCATTCCAGAGAGAGGTATTATAATTCACAAATCACCTCATTGGTTGATGGAGTTCAGACACAACAAAGGAGTCAGAAGATTTTTCAGAATTGAAGATCAGCTAAAGATTGCCAGTAATGAAACTCTCAAGGATATGCAATCTAAGTTAGATATCAATGAAGAAGATGAAGCTGAATTCTACAGACAACTTCAACTTCAAATAGAGGAGAATGACAGGAGGCTAGGAAAGAAAACCAGGGATCAAAGGAAAAGAAAGTAATTTGCTCAGGCTAAAGGAGCACCCTTGGAAACAATGTATTTCTTCAATTTCATCTCAGCATATATACTTTTGTAGCACTTTTGAATTTCTGCTTTGTTACAGTTTATATATTTGTTAAGTGTTTTGTTATCATCAAGCTAAACCCAAATTTATGCCTACAGTTCTAGTAGACATAAATAGGGGGAGATTGTTAGGAATATGTGTATTAGTTTGATGATAAGTTAAGCAAAACACTTAAGTAAAAATCTAGTGTTTGTAGCCTCAACGGATAAGACCATCTTGGCTATCCGTTGAAGGAGTAGCCTTACTTAGCAATAAGTTTGGTATTGTAGCACATTTCACTCTCTGGTTTCAAGCTGTAATTCTTAGATGTTGTTAGGAAATAATCAGTCATGTTGACTACTAATGGATGTACAAATAGGAGGGCTAATTGTAAATATTTCATGCCTTGTAATTTTGTATAAGTGAAGAAGTGTCAACGGATATTGAAGACCTTCAACGGATAAGAAACAAAGCTTCAACGGATGTCTCTAATGCTTCAACGGATAAATATCCATCAACGGATAAGTGCTTCAACGGATAAAGCTTCAACTGCTAGAGCATCAACGGATAAAGCCATCAACGGATGAAAGCTTCAACGGATGCTCAGTCTCATAGCAGTTGATAGTGACAGTTAACAAAGCTGACAGAGGCACATGGATTGACAGAGATGTGGTAGCCTATTTCAGGAACAGCAGAAAAAGCAGCCGTTTTTAGTCTGGTTCAAAATGGAAAGTCAACAGATAATTCCATATTACACTGGATAAAAATGGAATAGAAACAAGTGAAGAACTATTTTATTATTGTACTTTATCTTTGTCTTCACTTGTAAACTTGGTGGTATATAAACCAAGTAGTAGCTAGTAATTAGAAATGAATTTTCCCTGAGCTATTTAGAAATATCAAGAGAGAAAATCATCTAGTTTGTACTAGGAAGCAGCTGTGATTTAATTTTAAATCACAGATTTTCTGAAATAACACATCTCTGGTGGAACAACAAATCCACCAGAAAAGTTTTTAAGTTCTTTGTGTTCATTACATTTGTGTTTGAATATATATCTGTCTGCATCAGCTCCAAGCAATTCACACACATTTGATCACTCAAACACTTAGTCTTACAAACTGCTCAAAACTTGAAAAAGTTTTGAGATTTACATTCAACCCCCCTTCTGTAAATCTCATTGTTAGTCCACTGGGAATAACATCTCTGTAAAAATTTCATGATTTATGAACACTTTTAAGTTGATCTTTTATATTTTCAAAATTCGTGATTCGTAGCAGTTTTTGTCGCGTAAATCACTTTTAGTAAAACGGTCATAACTTTTGATCCGTAAATCGGAATCAAGCGATTCAAGCGCCTAAACGATCCTTATAACATTTTCTATCATAATCAAGGGTTATGTTTCAAGAAAATGCAGTTTACATCTTTGGTACTTTCTGCAGAAACTTAAAGTTACGTTTTGTTCATTTTAACGAGATTACGTTTATGATCGGAGTTTTGTTTATGCCTTAAATATTTATACTACCACCAACAATCACCACATCATCATAAACACACTAACTCCTCTCAAGAACATCATGTTCTTAAGGGAACAACAATCAACCTTAAATCTACTTAACTGAACATCAAGATCTTAACAATATCACCACTAAAACTAGGTTTACAACTACATACTAAAAGGATCTTGGATTTGAATCTTAAATAAAGTTGGGTCAAAGATTTTTATCTTTCTTGAAATATTGAGATGTGTTCTTGAGGATGGTGGAGTCTTAGGAGTGTTTGGTATGGTTTTTGGAACCTAAAACCACCATTGAAATCAAGAAACCAAAGAAGAGTTACTATTCATACTATTCACTAGCAACTTTCTTGATTTTATTTCACCCATCAAAACTTGATAAAAAGAGATCAAAGAATTATCTTACCTTAGTTTGGTTGTTAGGAAGCTTGAGAATTAATGGGAGGATTTATCCATGGCTAGAACTTGGAGATTTAATTTTGAATTCCTTAGTTTTTGGAAAATAGCCGAATGGCTTGATGAAGAAGTGGGGAGAGAGTTTTATGCTCAAGACTTATGAACTTGAGATGGATCAAAGAAACAAGATATATGGGAGAGTTTGGTTGGCTTATGCGGTCCTTCATTAATTCTGTCAAGATATTCTGGATCTGTAGCTTCAGAAAAATATAGCCATCTTCACTTTCCATATGGGATACTCGGAAGGTCTCGGTATGGGAACCCTAATAGTCTCATATCGACTGTGGATTTGAGTGTTTTTAGTTACTTCAGTTTTGGTGGGCTTGGTTGGATTTTCTGCTTCTTCAGACATGATTGTTTGGATCTTTACTGTATGTGTGTTAACAGATAGGCTCTGATACCAATTGTTAGGTTACACAACACTGTAGAAGGGGGTTGAATACAGTGTAGAATACAATCAAATCGATTTCGAACACAAGTAACAGTAAACAGATATATTCAATATAATAAACTCTGTTACAATGGAACTGTTCTCTCTCAGTGATGAACAAATATCACGAGAGCTGCTAAGTTACAATGTATGATCTTCTCGATAATGATAACACATATAGTGTAAACCTATGTCTGTGTTTATATAGTACACAGTTACAAGATAACTTCTAATTGATATGGAATATAATTCTGTCTCCTAAAATATATCAATCAGATATCTTATACAATTCTTTCAGTCCTCTAACTCTTACCATGTATATCTTCTTTTTATATTTATCTCGATCTTCTTTCCTGTAAATCAGCTTCCTTCCTTAACTGTTAGTCCTCTCATACTTAAAATTTGATATCCATCTTCTGATATTTATCTTCTGATAATATAAGTTCTGATATCCTTAATTTCTGACTTCCAGTAAGTACTGATTCCAGTAAGTACTGATATTTTCTGTTTGTTAAGATCTGAAAACTAAACATGAAACATATTAGAAATGACATCTCAAATATATCTAACAGTCCTGCATTTCAAAATATTTACATTTTAGAAAAAAAACAGAATAGGAAAATAGGAAAGAGTCTTACTTAGCTTAGCAAAGTAATACACATATTATTCCAAATAGTAAAGTCACATTCTGAATACCACGTGGGTGGAAATAGTAAAGCCACATTTCAATTACCATGTCTGCTAAAAAGTGACACACATACTTAAAATTCATTGCAATAAGACACTTCAATATTGTTGTATAACAATATATTACGGGCAGTTACATTATCTCACTGCATGAATTTACAAACTATTTGTGCAAATCTGATCAGATGGAAACATACCGCTTTGGCAACAGTAAGCCAATGAAAGAAACGCAAGAAAGCATCGTCTTGTGACGGAAGACCGTGATTTTAGAATGTTACATTTTAAAATTTCACATTCGTCTCCCAGCTAGCTGAATCTTCCTCAAACTTATCAGAAGCTTTTCTCTTGCCTAGTTTCTCTTTACAATGACAAATCCTGTAAGTAAAAGGATGAAACAGATTGGCGAACATAATATAATCTTAAACATTAACTATATTATACGGAATTTCAAAACCTATTAAAAATTTCCTCAAAATTTGCAATTGTCTATGCATGTTCAAAACGCATAAGTACGTAATTAAGCTGTGAGCGGAGACATGACTATCAATTGTCAAGGGCTACCAGCAGCGTACCCTTGTAAAGAATATAAACATGGAAATTAAACTTCACATACAAGTGTCTCGTTGACTCCCTAACATCTCATTATTTGGAAAGAAAAGAAGATTAATCGATATTTACATTACAAATACATTACATGACTTCTTAATACTGTCTGAGTTAGCAAAATACACATGTGAATCACACTTGGAGCCGTTGGTAAATATTAGCAAGTAATAAACCAACAACGTATCATTTAAGTCCTGCATAGATAAATACGCAATAAGTAAAGATTAACACAAATAATATATGGCTATGAAATGCAACATGGAGATGTAATCTTTTTTTATTATATATTGGTATTCACTAACTCTGAAACTGCACACAGGAAAGTAAATAAGATATAAAAATATTTATTCCTGCTCCATCCAATATCGCAAACCAAATACAAATATTTATACGCCAATTCTAAAAATATGAGAATTTAATATATGCTTGCATCTAGCAAGGACCAGAGTTAATAAAGTAAAAAGGTTAAAAGTCAATACACCTCATCACTGAAGTTACTGAAGGTCAACAAATGATCAATAAAGAGTAATCACAAAAACTTAGAGTATGTATGATTTGTTGGAGATATCCAACATACACAGGAAATGTAATCTCCATTACAAAGAAAGAATGATACATTTATATTTCCTATTCTTTTTCTCAGACTTTATCGTTCCGTTTTAGAAGAAGTGACCACAATCCATATAAGTGAGTGCAAACACAAACACAAAATCTTGAAATCAAATCTAAGAAACAATTATACCTAATTCGTTAAATCTTTCATGATCAAGAATAGTTGCAGACTCAATCCTTGCTGTGGTGGCTAATTCTGTTAAACAAACTGAATGCAACATTATATCAAACCAAAAAATAGACATAACAATAGACAAAAATCTTGAGCTATTATCCTCAAAACTTTACATACGAAACCAACCCATCAAATGAACTGGCTGTAGAAAAAATATAAATCAACTAAATCCATAAGATGAGACTCACTAATTAACTAATAAAATGGAGGAACAGTTTACATATACTAACCAACAATTCGTTCAAACTGAAGTAGGCGATGAAAAAATTAGGTCATGCTTGCAAAGAATGAGAGAGAATAAGGAAACCAATAATTATCATTGAATTAGTGTTGTAACAGATGTGAGAAAATCATGCAAATCTTTCCTTGGATAAGATGTTAGAATTTTAAAATTCAAAAAAATTCCATGTTTAGTGTTTTGATGGGTAAAAAAATGGGTAAACTTATATGGATATATCCATGGATCTAGTGATTTTATACTTAATATGGGTTATGGGTAAAAAAATTACCCATTTGGAAAATGGGTAAATTAAGGAGTACACTTTAAAAATATATAGATACTACCTTCGTCCCTCTCATTTATTTACAGTTTTTTTCGCATGTTTGACACGTATTTTAAGACAACTATAACGTATATTTCCGTAATTTATTTTTAATTTTTTTTTGTATAAAAATTTGAACATTAAATTTTTATTTAGAAGGAAAAAATTGAAAAAAATTTATGCAACTACATTTAATAAAAGCATTAAAGTGCATATCGAACCCCCGTCCCCCAATGTAAAGAATTGAGGGGGAAGGAGGGAGGTTATATTAGCTATAAAAAATTGAAACTAATACAACATAACCAATTCTTTCGTGAAAAAAGTTCTGATATCTAATGGAGAAAATGACATAAATAATCTATTTTGGAAGATTTTTTACAAAAATAACCGCTTTCAAGAAAATGGTCAAATATGGTCGTTCTAATACATTCTTGGAGAATGCATAATATATATCGAGGTGCTCTCTTCTTTTGTTTGCGAAGGAAGAGATAAATGAGGGGAAAGTGGGTGGGACCTGTCACAGAGCACATGGGAGTGTGTAGTTCGAGCCTCCAGGTCTGTTCTCCTTTGAGAGGATGGATTGAAATCAGTGATTAAATATTAGTATTATACTAATACGCATCCTACTTATGCATGTTAAGTTCATATACTCTTACACCAAATGCGTATTTTTTGTTTTATATTTCATAATACACTATTCAAAATGCGTAACATTAATTACCCTCATTCCTACACGTGTATAATGAGTTACCCGGTTGTGAGATGCTAATTAACCGGCTAGAATTGGCCAACTCAGCGAAACCGGATATTTTTGTTAATTTTTTCAGAAAATATTCTGTTTTTTATTTTTTATTTTTTTTTATCCTAGGTAACCCGCAACCGCTATCATTAGGGTGCGCCCCGGGTATTTGTCCTTCACCTAGTGGAAAAAATGACATAAATAACCTATTTTGGAAGATTTTTACATAAATAACTGTTATTTAATCGTTTTATTGTATCGTCCTGACAAAAAAAATCCTTTATTATATTGGTAACAAAATAAGTGAAGATACTTATCCACAAACCAAAACACCACTACCAATTTTGAAAATATAATTTACAAAAACTATTTATGACATTTGCACAAACACCTTGTCAATTAAATCTCGATAAATTAATAATCTTTATTAATTAATAATTTTATGCGGTCTCGAACCGGAACTTTTAATATAAATTAATAATTCGCTAAATTTATAATATAATTTTTTTATTAAAATATATAGGTTTCGTATAATATACAAATTAATAATTTCATCTTATATCAAAATTATATAATTATCTAAGATTTATTTCAAAATAAGACTTCAATGTAATTGATAACTTCTGAAAGTAATCTGTCCATATATTTTATTTTGTATTTTTCTTCGTATATTATGGAGTTCTAGTGTATTTGTCCATATATATCTACATATTGCAATAGAACTATGCATTGTCATTATTTTTAAATAATCCATTTATTGAGACCGGCGTAAACTTAATATTGTCATCTTCTATTTCATCTCCTTTCTCATTTTTCGTAACACAAGATATTTGTTCATTCTCCAACAATTCTGTCATAACTTCATTTTCGCCAAGGTAATCAATAACATTTTCGGCATTCATTACATCACGATAATAAATAATTTTTTCAACATATATATTTGTACATATCTATAAAAAAAATGACTCATATCGTTAAACTAATATTTTGATTAAATAATAATTTTCTCTGATTACAATGGTATTCATTTATCGAGTTTTTATGTAATTTCTGTTTTTTTCTTGTCATAAAATAATAATGACATGGAAAATTTGGAAGATGATTTTAAAGGGAGAATTGGGGGATTTAAGTTCCGTTTGGGAGTGCTGTTGAAAACTGATGTGCTGTGAGAAAAAATGTCGGTGGAAAAAGTGTTGTCAGGAAAATTCGATGACTGTTTGGTATTTGTTTTTTTAAATTTATGCATATTTTGAGATATAATATATCAAAATAATATTTTTGAGAAGATTTGATGGTAAAACTGATAGTTACTTTCTACAAAAACTGAAAACAGTTTTTTCCAAAAGTATGGGGACTTATTTTTACTAATAGCAGTTTTTAGACAAAAATGTTTTTGCAGACGGTAACTTTTAAAATTTACCAAATATTGACAATTTTTCAGCAAAAAAACTGTTATACCTATCTAGAACAGCAATATCAAACAGGGCGTTAAAAGTATAAAAAAAAACAAAAGTTAACGGGGTAAGTCATGCCAAAAAACAAAAGTTAACGGGGGAAGTCATGCCAAGAAGAGAAGAGCAGGAATATGGAAAAAAACCTGGTTTGATAATACATATTCCCTTCGTCCTACTGGATAGTTTACGTACATTATTTGCACTATTTACACGTATTTCGAGATTTCAATAAAGTATAGTTTCATAATATTTTTTCTTAATTTTTTTTTTAAAATAAAAGTTTAAACATAAAACTTTTTTTCAGATTTTTTGAAAAAAAATATATATAATAGAAATATACTTTAAACGAGTATTGAAAAGCGTGTTAAACAATCCTACTGACAGAGGGAGTACGTGATACACCCAGACAGCCAAAGCCACAATGCAGTAAAAAATCATTATTTTTTCTTGTTTTTATGGATAGTATTCTGTATAAAATTCCCTGGATTTAATATTTTCAAAAATAATAGTAGAAAATTTATGACAAACATTGTCAGGCGATATCTATATCAATAAAAGATGATAATTAATAACTTTTTAATTAATAAGCGAAATTCCTTTTAACGGTATACAAGTATCAATTTTATTTTCACCAATTTTTGATACTACTAACTTTTAATTTCACTCATTTATTCGTATATATCTTATAATTCTATTTTTGTATGTTTTTAAATTCTATTGAAATTTTTTGTTACGCCTTTATTCTTTTTGGTTACATCTTTATTACTATATGTATATCTTATATTTCTACTTGTTTTGTCTTGTATTAAGTTCGGTTTTATTTTTGTTATCTTATACTTGTGTATGTCTTATGATTCTATTAAGTTTAGTTTTATTTTTGTTTTCTTATACTTCTACATATTTTATGATTTTATTAAATTTGGTTTTATTTTTATTTCACCGTTTGGCTTTAACCTTTGTGTTCGTAATTTCCTTATGTATTACTAATTCAATATATTATATGTGTTTTTGGTTTCATCAACTTTTGATTTCACCCCTTTTTGAATTTCATTATAATTATAAATGTATAATTTTTATTTTTCTTTTACTTCTATGTGACTTATAATATTATATGTATATTTTTATCCATTTTTTAATTGCATTTCTTATATTGATTTCAACTTACTAATCATATTTCTCATATAAATTAATATTATAATTTAATGAGATAATAATTTTTTTGAAATCATATAATAATTATAATTTTTTATTATAATCATAACACAAAAACGTACTCAGTTTAAGTTGAGTTTTCTGAGTAAAAAATAAATATTTTAACATGACACTTATATCATTATGATTTTAAAAATTTATTTAAATAAATTAAGTCTCCCGTGCTATTAACTACTCCCTCCGTCCCATAATAAGTTTCCTATATTGACTTTTGGCACTATTCATCGTAAGCGATTGACTATTAATTTACGTCTAATCTATAATATCAAATATAGTCATGAGTGATTATGAGTGATTTTGTTGAATTCGTATTTATAAGTAGTTTAATATAATAAAGTTTTTATATTTAATATTTATACGAAATTAAAAATATTAACAATTGTGCATTGACAAATGTGTACAACACAAATAGGAAACTACTAAACAATAAGATCGAGAAAGTAAGAGTGAAGCAAAATTAAACAATGATGGTGGAGTTGACTGCCAAGTCTTCTTCTTAGAAAAACAAATACAAAAACCATGCAATAACCAAAAAGAAAAAAAAAACAGGTCAAGCTTGATAAACAACTAATATATACATACTGCAACGACGACTTAGGAGTTCTGATACATTTCTTAAAGTAGTTTCCTAGAAGCTCAGTACCTACTTTAATTGCATAATTGTTTCCTTGAGATTCCTCCATCAATGTTGGAGACAGAGACAACAGTTTCAAATAATAATATTCTACCAAACTTACACCTTACTCCACTGGTCTGTTACATTTCCTGGAAAACATGATGCAATTTTGAAGGGATTAATTGGTTCTCCACTCTGTTTAGTCATTCTATTATGATATGATAGTATAAGTTCACTCTTATATATATAATATAATACACTCTCCATGACCATATCTTCCATCAACCACAATTACAATTTTCTCTTTTTCAAATGGAGTTAAAATCACTAACAAAGCTAGCCTTGTTCTTCAATATTGTTTTTTTCGACATCAATGTTGTCAAGTTTCTTTCCAAACTTGAGCTATTTTTCAACATTTTTTTGTCGTTTATTTCTGCAGCATGGAATGTTGTGACATTTAATAGTAATTGCACCTCATCACAAATTTGTATTTACAATGAGAATAGTGCTAAGAAAGCTAGTGTTGGCAGAGAAGATATAAGAATGGTGATGAACAGACTAGGAATTTCATGTGATGTAGATATCGACAAGTTTAGTAATGTTGAAGATGTGTTAGCACTGATGGATGATGATAATGGTGGTGATGAGAATGATTGTGTGATAGGTTTGGAAGATGTAAGAGATGCTTTTGATGTGTTTGACATCAATAAAGATGGTTTTATTGATGAAATGGAACTGCAAAGAGTGCTTAATGCTTTGAACATCCCACAAGAAGACTCAACATTTGTTCAATGTAGAAGGATGATCAACAAGTTTGATGAGAATGGGGATGGATTCATTGACTTTGAAGAGTTTTTCTCATTAATTAGCAACTGCTTTTGATTACTAATTTCAGTTTAGGAAAGTTAATTAAGTATTATTATTGCAATAAGCATGCATGCAGTTATTAAGTGTAATGGTGATCTGTAAATATAACTCTGGTAAACTTTTGTTCAATGTGGTTTCTTTTAATTTAGAGGAAGGTATTTAAAAGGCCAAAGCCCACAGGCAACAGGCTTCTACAGTAACCTGATAATTCTGCAATGTTATATGGTCAAACCTGTTATTGTGCCAGAGTGAACTGAATAGCTGATTCTGTAGATCGATCAGTGTTCAAACTACAAATGACTTTCTATGATTTTAATCGTCATAAATGTTTATACACACACTTACACATTCAAGCTAACAATTTAAAATACAAGGGTGCTTGGTTCGAAGTATTCAAATAAAATGACACATACTTTCGCAGGATTAATATCTTTATTTTTCAAAATATTCTAGAACAAAAATCTTAACATATTTATTTTTTAAGCGTACTCAAAATAGTTTTTGTACTCTTTTATGAATTTTTTGGCTATTTTTTTAGAAAAAATTAAAGGTACAAAATTCCTTTTAAACAGACTAGTATAGTGTGTAAGAGCACAATTATTTGAAAACTAGTTACTCCTACCAAATAAAAAAAAAGAGCAGAACATGAACTGAAGCAATCATTTAGTTGCTTTTGTAAACTGAGATTAACCTGAAATGCTGCATTTTCAATGTTTCAACTTCACACTTTTAATTGGTAGATGGAAAGCAAGGAAAGACAACTGCTTCTCTTTTCCTAAAAATAGCAAGGTAACTCAGTTCCATAATACTGTTAAGATACAATATGCATTGAGAATCTCTGCCAACTCTTTCATAACATTTCTTGAAAAATGGTTTTATAAGTGCAACACTTACCATAAGACTCCAATTTGGTGCATTGTATGCTTGTACCATGCATGTGCTGAATAGAGTGTAGCAAATGTACCATATTGGCCAAATTTGTGCACCAAAGAATCCTTTTCTCAGCTTATCTCAGTTTTAGTGGACTGATCATCATTATTCAAGTGGCACCAACTCCAAGAAAGTCTATAAATGGAGGTGCATTGATAATCTCAAACTGGTTTGCTTTTCTGTATTTGTCCTCCTCCACCATCACTACTGATGTATAAGACTGTTGATGACTGATGGATAAATCATGAAATGCTGGTGTTGATGTTGCTTCCATTGCTTCCAAATCTGATTTATGATACTTTGAGTGTGATTGTTGCACTGCATTTGAATTCAACATGAAAATAGAAGGATGGCATTGTTGCTGTGAAGGATGAAAATAAGTGCCCTTCTGACCTGCATTAGTCATAAATATTTCAACTTATAAGTTACTTATAAAATATTTCGAACAGGACCATAATCACATTGAGGAAAAAAAAAAGTTACAAACCAGGTGAATAAAAAGCAGTGTAGGGAGGAGGGATGCTAGTGTTTGATATACTTGCAATGTGGGGAGATCCATATGTGCTGCTAGAAACAGATAGATTTATTCCAAGTTCTCTGATATTATTGACAACATTAGTATTATTATGGCATGGTTGTGAAGTTAATGGCTCTAATTTTGTGGAAAAAGCAGTTTGACCCATTTTCCTCCTCCTATAAGCGCTGGATTGTTCTCTATACTTCCTGGCCATGACAACATGCCAATGATTCTTCACGGCATTATCTGTTCTTCCAGGAAATAATCTGGCTATTAAAGCCCACTTGTTACCATATAGTCTATGAGCAGCCATCAATCTTTCTTCTTCTTCTTCATTAAACGCCCTTCTGTTAATTCTTGGATCCAATTGGTTGAACCATCTCAGCCTGCAGCTCTTACCTGATGCAGTTCAACCAAACCGAGATTCTAGAATTAAAAACCACACACATGAATGTATATAGACATGTATGGATGCCTTTTCGTTTAATGGTATCTCCCTTGCTCCATTTACGAAAAGTCAAGAGTTCAAACTTTGTCAATTATAAGAATGTGTGTGAGTGTATGATTGTAAAAAAGAAATGAATGTAAATATGCATGTATAGTAGTACCTGATCTTCCTTCCAACTGCTCAGCAATAAGATTCCAGTTCTGAGGACCATAAAGAGCAACAAGATCCTTAAGCTTACTATCTTCTGCAGGCCTCCAATGGCCTCTAGAACACAGCTTTGACTGTCCACATGAATCATTAAGATCAATGTTGGTTCCATCACTGCTAGAGGAGTCATGCAACAATTTCCCCTGATCACTACCAACATGAAGATCAGTTATGTGAACATGAGAGTCCTCAAACTTATTTCTAGAAGTAAAAATCTTTTTACCCAAAAGATTAGAAAAATGGGAACCACTCCTTCCATTTTCAAACTCAAAACTGCTCTTGGGATTATTAATGGACAGAGCATCCATATCTGAGAAAATCATTTTCATGGAGGATGATGAACAAAGAGGAGGATTAGAGGATGAAGAAGAATGACAGAAGTTGTGAGTGGCACTTGTGTTGTCTGCATTTGTTGCATATATAGGAGAAACATATTTATTAGCCATATGTGATGTATATTTAATAAGTATATTTTACCAACCCATCATCTAGATGATCATAATTATGACAACCAAATAGAAGCTAAATAAGTTGTAACAAACAAATTTTGGTAGAAATTATAGAGAGAAGACCAAGAATATCACTGGTGCATGTTTTTATCAAGAAAATGAAGGTTTGAAGCTAGTATATATATTTAGAACTCCTGACTGAAAACATGAGTGATCAAGAAAAGGCCAATAAAGAGCAGTAGTAATTTTACTTCTGGTTAAGAACAAAAGATCACACGTGGGGAAGTGAGTGAAATGTTAAAAAAAAAAATTGTAAGTGAAAGTAGGGAAAGTAAGCTGTCTGTCTCAAAGATGACAAGAAAGACTCTCAAATGTGATGTCTGCTAGCTTGGCATTATCATCTCTAAAAAGAAAGACCCATCTTTTCAACCCAAGTGTGTATGACCCTCTTCACATAATAGTAATCCTATCTGTCAGTAAATAAGATAGAAGTGTACAAGTATACACATAACCTAGCTATCCCTTCATTTCCATCAATCTTAAACTTACTTTTCTCTGGACTAACTTGTCTCACTCCAATCAAATTTTTACGTCTAAACGGAAATCAGAACTAGTCGGTAAACATAACTAAAAACGGAAATCATAATTAGTCGTTACGACCATCATTTTAATCAAGTATTACTACTAACTAATTTCATTTGAACATGGTGAAACTTTTCAAATCAAATGAATAAGAGGGCTAATAAGTAGGAACATGTCCAGTTATTTTTATAATGAAAATCTATGTAGCATTACATAGTTACATAAATATAAACACAACCACCCACAGGCACAGGAACGTATAGTCGCATGCATGATTGTAGGACAATTATTGAATTCTACTTGACAAGAAATTAAAGACCGTTTGTTAACGATGAAGAATAAAACAATCAACATCTTCTTCCCTCCACAAACCAAGATGATACACTCGAAAAATGCATTACGGTTTGTAAAAGAAATTCAAGGGAACATAGCACTTGTTTGTATAGTACAAACACGACCATTAATCAAGGGTCATTGTCCATTCATTAAGTCATACACTCCCTCTGTCTGTCCAGTTGAATTCTATACATTTTTTTGGCAATACTCATATAAAACATAATTTCATAATATTTCTTTTTAATTTTTTTCCTGAATAAAAGTTTTATTTTAAAAACAAAATTAAAAAAAAACATTATGAAATTATATTTTATAAAAACTCGAAATACATGTAAATAGTGAACATATATTATTTAACGTGACGGAAGTAGTACAACATAGTAGTCAACTATTTGCAAAAAATATATCTCATTTATTTACACATAATAAATCTAAGGTACAGCTCGACTAATCTCTAAGAGCAACAACATGACATTCCACCACCATGACTCAAAAGATCGAGATTTCATTATGCATGTATATTAGCTGTAAATATTTAGTACAAGGAGAGTTAATTGTTTGTTGGAATTGTGAAGAAAATAACTGGTCACTGCAAGGGGGGATAGGTACAGTTTCCAGTAGATAACCCAAAAGAATACGTTTTCATAATGGTGACAGCAGGAGGGGAGCAGTGTAACAGGAATGTACTACACTATTCAGTGAACTGATGATCCAGTTATGGTCAAAGACTATTCAAATTTCTGACTGCTACACCCCTACAAACACAACCTACTAAGACTAACCAATTTAGCATCATAAACCTTTAAACTTCACCATTTAAAATTGGTAAAAACCATATCAGTAATACCACCCTATTTTCAGTATACCTTTTGTATCATTCATATATGTACACACACTGTACATAGTTTCATTATGGGGCATTAGGGTTTCCTAAAGTATTCTCATATATGGGTCCAAAACCATGCCATGCATTTACACAATTGCATCATACTACTTATTGTTGCTGGTACTTGTCACTGTTCTTTTTGATGGTTACCTCTCAGATGTCATTGTGAATCATGATTCATATCCCTGTAACTAAGATCTTATTGGGAACTTGCAAAAAGATTTTCTCTCCAGCTTCCTTTGATCTTTGATCACTTATGAGCCGAGATCTCAATTTCAAATTTTAATGCCCTTGCTTGATTCAACTTGATTATAAAATTTTAAGTTGATTTCCTGAATACATTCATTTCGTTTCTGAATCAAAACCAAGCAAGAAAAACAATTCACCATCGTTACTTCTTTTATCCTTGTATCCGTTAATGAACGCGATCTTACATGTTATGGAAAAATAAAATCTTTCATGGAAAATGAAAATAATAGTAATTGTTTTTAGCGGGATCAAAGGTAAAATTTATTACAATAAATCATATCTATATTTTATTTTCGGTAAAAAGCCAGTACATACACCAAAAGATTGGACAAACTAGCTCCTACCACCGTACCTCAATATTGATGGAATAAAAGATCTGAAGCAACGCACGAGAGGGTGGCAGAAACTGAGCAGTATGATGAAATACCAAGTTAGGTAACAGGCCAATTCACAGTTTTGTTTTGTGTTCTTCTATTCGTTTTTGGTGCATACAAGGGAGAGATGGGGGATGGAGACAAGTGAAAAAATATGACCAATGATCATTGCTTTATTGTTCAATTTCATGTTGGATATTGAAAATATGAGTTAGTCAGAACTGTAGCTACAATTACACAAGGCACATTTCTGCATGACTCAGTAATTGAATGTTTTTTGTTTTGTTATTTGTCAAGTAATCACTAAATCATATAAAGATAGTTTCGTTTACAAACCATTCTATGTTTCTCTATTTGCAATCTTTGAACTACCCTGAATTAAGATGAGCAATTAATATGCGGTTAAGGATATAAATTCTCTTTAGCATAAACTTAATTAATGCATGCAGATACATGAACATGGTGGAAGGTGTTCAAGACTCGAAAGGGATATATTATATATTTGGTTGGTTATTATTATCTGGCTGCTACGATCAAAGAATATAGGGATATATTTGGCTGGTTATTATTATATAATACATTATTTTTACGCAAATATAGTGGCTCATCCCTCTTATTGAAAACTAGTACCTTGCCCGTTTTATATCCAGGAAAGAAATTTTTTCATTTTTATTATTAAAATTATAAAATTTTAAGTAAATAATTAAATATAATATTGATGAATAATATTAATATAATAATTCAAGATTTATGCAAGTTACAACATAACTTGACCAAATATGTGTTAAGTTTTATCATCTTCTTACTATCATAGGATAACTTTGTGATGCACTTGAAACTGCTATCAAGACTGACCAAGTATGAAAATTGGTTTTTGAATCTATATTGATTAATTTCTTTACATAAATATAATTTAGTACATGATAATCTTTCCACCATGATGGAGTGAGACTTGGACCATCTATTGATGGAGGTTCATTTGTGAAATCTGATTTTGTAATGCTATTTTTAAGTGTTATCCCCAAATAGTTTAAAATTTTTATGATTAAAATCTTTCTACACATATGTATTTATATAAAAAAATCCTAAACCTATCCTTATTTTTTAGTTTAAAATATGAAATAATGTATACACATAACCATCGCTCTTATTGAAAATATATACACGAGGGACGGGGTCCTTGATCATTCATGACCATATAACAATCGTGAATGGGTTTAACAAACAAAATAGACATGAATAGACACACATCACTCTATCAAAACTTAAGTTTTTGGTTTTAGAATTCTTGATCCGTGAAAATTAAAGCCAATAAATAAATAGAAGCAATTAAAATTTGATAATACATCATTTATTGTGTACTTTGTTCACACATTAGAAAATCCGCAAATAAAAATACAAAGGATTAAAGATTTTGACTTGGAACAAAAAGGGAGACGAGTCTCAATGTCAACATTGGTGTGTCCAATGTTCAATTCCCAACCAACTCTATTAAACAAGTACACTACACCCGGATTTTGAGACGAACCTCATAAATCATCCACCATCAATGATGATAAGACATACATATGCGTATCCAATGTGATGCTTCTTCTTCGTTTAGCACTTCATTACAATCAAGTACCAAAGTGCATGTATGTGTATACCAGTAAATCATCACTACATATTCGAATACAATGCACAAAAATAAATATAACAGTACTACTATAGTGTACTCCTCAGCAAGCATTCAAATTAGGTAGATGGAAATTTTGACCTTGTATATTACCAAGTACAGGTCAGCACATTTATCTTTAACCCCCAACAGCTTCCCTACTTTGCTCTCTTATAAAAATCGGTCGCCAATAAATCGCTTAAAAATCGGTCAAAAATATTTGTTCAATTTGACCGATTTCCGATAAATCATCCGATTTTTTAAAAATCGTCCGATAAATCAAAAATCTGTACCTCAACCGAATAATTCTGATTTTCGAAATCTGTAACACTGTCTACGGGTTGTGGAGTGGATGGATAATAAGGTTTTTAGGGAAGCACAAACATTTTTGGGGCACTTCCCACCCGGGTAACTCAGCTAGTCGAGTCTAAGTTTTAAGGGTTTATCAATTATCACCCCAAGATTCTAAATTCGATTCCAAGTAGACACCGAGATTAATCAAGAAGTTCAATAAAAGAAAATCGTAAGAAGATTTTATAGGGGGTAAATATGGAAGACAAGCACACAAGGTGGTGAGTTCTGAATATTAAATTGAACTCGCTATACTGACTTACTGAGTGCATTGGCAGTGAAGAACTGATCATTTAAAACAAGGATAGAGATATGTATACAGGCATACATAGCCAAAACATACAGTAAGAAATCACAGATGAGTTCAGGCTTCAGAGATGCTCTGTTTTGCTTACTTAAACACACTAGATGACCTCATGTCCTCATCCAAGCCTAATAGTAAAATACCACAAATAGAACACTACTCCTGTCCTTAATAATTTAAAGCTCATCTTTTCATATTTGCAAGATGTAAACAACTCATACTCTACCAAAAAAATGTAAAACTAGCTAACTAGCTATAGGTTAAATCAGAGTGCATGTATACTATAGAGGTTGTTTAAGCCTAGAGTTTGAAATGTTACTATTAGAGGTGGCCAAACGTGCGGGTTCGAACCGCACATTCGGGACCGGCTCGTACGGAAACCGTAAAATATTCGGCCCGATTCGGGCCGGTTCAAACCCGTACAACCCACCGAAAGAAGCGAACCGAATACAAATTTAATTTTAAAAAACCGGAACCGGCACTAACCCGCACGACCCGCACAGGCGAAGCCCGCGTGAGCCGCACGAACTGTGCAACCCGCACAGCCCGCACAACCCGCACGGCCCGCACGGGTGTGCGTCACGCGCCGTTCTCCAACGGTCCTCCTCCTCCAACGGTCCTCCTCCTCCAACGGTCCTCCAACGTCTGCACTCAACTCAGTCTCCAACGGTCCTAAAATCTCAGCTTATAAATATGTACATACAACAACAATCAAAATTCACCATCTCAATTTCTGTCTCTCTCATCTCAAGTCTCAATCCAATCTTTATTTCTCCATTTCTTCTCCGACTTCAGAGCTTCAACAACAATTTAATTCACAGCAATTCAATTCACAAATTCACAGATTCACAGCAATTCAATTCACAAATCAACTAACTCAGAAAAATGGAACAAGGCAGAGGGAGTATTTCTTCTCAAGGTTCAACTCCGGCGACTTCGATGCTACCGCCTCGACCCGGATCCACGTTTAATACCGAAGAAGGTATTTCATTTTCCTGTTTATTTTTGTGTGTTTTTGGTTTTTGAAGGTATATTAATAATAGTATATTGTTTATATATATTGTTGATTGTTTTTATTCGATTTTTGTAAATTAATTTTTATAAATTTCAGTTTACAAAGTTTATTCGATTTGTAATTTGATTTTAAATATTAAATTTTATTCGATTTGTAATTTGTAAATTCGTTAACTAATTTTATTCATTTTGTAAATTTCTGTAACTAATTATATGTAACTAATTGTTTAAATTTGTTGTTTCGTCTTATAGATATGTATGCTCCAAAAACTCAAAGTACTATACCACCGAAGAGCAGTAATACTTCTAGTAGGTTTAGTAGTACCATTTCATCTATACTAACCAAAAAACAAAAATGTAGAATTTCCGAGTCATCTACCGTACCTTCTTCTGCCACTAGTATGGTTCGCGAATTTTTTTCATATAGTTATGAGTTAAATGATGATTTTGATATACTAACATGGTGGAAGAATCATGAGTTACAATTTCCGGTTTTAGCAAAAATTGCAAAGGACATTTTAGTTGTACCGGCTTCTACAATTGCGTCCGAGTCCGCTTTTAGTGCAGGCAGAAGAGTGTTAGATGAGAAGCGATCCAGTCTTGCGCCAGACGTTGTAAAGATTTTAGTTTGCAAAAAAGATTGGGATCAAGCCGATAAAAGACAACAAGGAAGAAAAGAAGACTCCGACGATGACGTCGAGCCATGGATGATAATGGATACTTCATCCGAATCGGGAACCTCAACTAACGAACAACTTTAGAACAAATATTTAATGTAATTTTTTTAAAAGTTTTATATTATTTGATTTGTAATTTTTTAATATTTGATGCGGTTTGTTCCGTTTTTTTAGAGAGGAGTCCTCTCACATTATTTGTAATTTTTTTAAATTAATAAAATTTATAAGAGGTACCGTCCTCTTTCTAACCAAAAATTTAAAATAATAAAATTAATTGATTTACAAAGAACTTGGTAGTTTTTTCAAATAAATATAGCTATGATGCATAAAAACAATAAAATAACTAGTTCTTGACAGATGTGACAATTCTATCCACTTGACAAACACAACACATGGAACAGGCTGCTCAACCCGCCAACCCGCCTATTCAACCCGCCAGCGAACCGCCCGCGAACCGCCCGCGAACCACCCGCGAACCGCCCGCGAACCGAGCCGAATACGGGTTACCGTATGTCAGCTCAACCCAGCCCGGCCCGATTCGCTCGCCTCCCAGTGCCGGTTAAGTGTTCAATTTTTCCGGTTCCAACCCGCTTCCAACCCGGCCCGGACCGCCCGACCCGCGCGGTTGGCCACCTCTAGTTACTATGCATAAATAGAAAGCCAAAAGGACCTACTTATGGAGTGGTTTTAAATGATACTCCCAGCAAAAGAAGTTAAGAAAAGTACTGGTTTTTTCAAGGACTGAAATGTACAGTAAAATAAAGGCCCAAGAAGTTATCTAACTGTGCATCATAATAAGAGGAGTGTCAGGACAGGAGTAATGGGGGTGGGAACTGGGAATGCAAATCTTTGATTTTGTAATAGATTTTTATTCACTGATTGGGGGGATGGGAAACACAGCTTTACTGTTGTAGTTCAGGAGGTAGTATGCATGTTTGTGTACATGGAACTGTATAATAATTTAGTAAGAGAATAAGTAACTGTACCTGTCCACGTGCATTCAACCCCATGTGCTGTGCTATCGTAAAATAAAACCCCATAAGGCCCAACGGTTCCTGGTACCATGGTATTATTATATACAATATACATCAGGCACTTGTAAGTTGTAAAGCCTGTGACCTTATTTTTTTTTCGAGTTTGGTCTATACTTCTACTCTACTACGAAAGTTAATCATAATCTACATCTCTGATTACCGGTTCTATTATATCAAGGTTACAACAATTACAACAATCGGAAATCCAAATATTTGTCCGGATTTTCGAGTACTCATTTTCAATTGCCGGGGTGACCTTTGAATCCGAGCACTCGATTGAGTTGATCCATTGTATTTGATATTCATTGTTGTTCATGTTATGACTAATAGACTAAGAGGGGTCTATTCATTCAAGATTTTCAAGGATTTTTGAAATCAAGGGCTATTCAATTTGGATTTTAAAAAATCCTTTAAAATATGATGGTATTCAACCAGGATTGTTTGAATTTGAAGTCTTTTAAAATCTGAGAGTATTCAATTTAGATTTTAAAAAGTCCTTTAAAATCTGATGGTATTTAATTTAGATTTTAAAAAATCCATCAAAATCTGATAGTATTCAAAATTCCATGGAGTTTTTTTTATTTGATAATTTTGTGGATTTGCTTGTACATTTTTTATCCTTTGAAATCTCTCTAAACTCCATGAGATTTTGATGGATTTGAGAAAATTTTAACAAAAATCATCAAGACTCTACAACATTTTCCATCAACTCTCTTAAAATCCATGTCGAATTGAAATCAACAAAAATATTTCAAAATCCATAGATAATTATCGGTCCTTTAAAATCTAGATTGAATACACCCCCTAAGACAACAAGGTTTCCCCCTGGAAGTAGCGACATGATAATAATGAAATAAGATCACCCAAAAAATTGAATCGTTATACCGAACTTCCTAAACATTGAATGAAATGCTAATTTATACAACAAGAATCAAACCAGACTTTTCTGTGAAGAATTAAGTGTTTTTCACATTGAATTTGATACCATCAGAAGAGAGCCTGTTAAAAAAATCATTCAAGGTGAAGAAGCAATTAATTCATCACAATGTAAGGTTGTTCAGAATCAGATAAGCAATGCATGGGGTGTATGTCAGAGTTGGTCAGAACCCTGAAACAAAACAGGCTGAGGCTTTGTCCTTTGTTTACCATTAGCTAGCTACTCACAGGAGGATACTAAAGACTTAAACATCCGTACACCTTCAGCAATGCAAGGAGTCTTCGGCCTTCTCATCCTGTGTGTGGATCTCTCTCTAATAATAACATTTCTACTTCAAGTATTGTGTGTGTATGATAATATATCCAATAAAAACAGACTTATAGTCCAGACATGCACAACATGATAAGGTCAAGAAGTGCATTATCTTCATCAAACCAGACATTCAAAAGACCAAAGCAATAGTGGTCCATGTATGATAATTAAATATTTCATTTTCGTTTTGGTCACACTATGTAAAGTGCAATGACAAGTAAATCACATAGACACTGATATGTACATAGGTTTTGATATGCCATAATTTAAGAAACTATGGCTTACATACAGCAGTGAACTCGTTTAATTTCTAGGAAGATGATGTATTACTGAATGTACACAATCAACTCCATGAATGGATTCAGACAATTTGAGAGGAAGAAACATCTCCAAGACATAAGAAAGAAGCTAAGATACACGAGGACCCATATTTTGATTACTAGGGCTACTAGACAATCAACCCTATTGTGCTAAACAAATTCACTGCAAAATATTGTAGTACAACAACACTCCAATGTGTCCATGTTAATTAACATTTTAGCATTTATTTTCTGGTCACAATCAATATAGAGCACTATATATGTTATGGCATGCTAATATGTAACAAATATTTTAGCATGTATTTTTTGGTCACACTCAATATAGAGCACTACTTATTTTATGGCATGTACCACACTTGAAAATTGAAATATGTGAAGAATATACAGCAAAAGGAAACAAATTGATTTAGTTGTAAAAATTTTAAAAAGAAAACCACAAATACAAAACATCTACAATACATAGAAGAACAAAACTAGGCTACTTTCCAGAAATCCAATTCCATGTGTGTTTCATTGAAACAAATGGACTATCTTAATACATACCTTGCAGGCTGATTTATTATTGAGCTACAGGACTGTTATCAAAAAAACTGAGGCAGGTTCGTTTTTCCAATTTTACAAGCCCAGATGAGCCCGCAGCGGTACATGGATCTTTAGGTTTATCTGTCATGCAGAAATCAGTAAAAATGTAAGATAATGATCTTCAACTTTCAAGCATCCCATACATTTGCATGTTGCAATGCTGGCCATATATAGTAGGAGTTGACAGCATAGTATCTGATACATTAAGCTCCTCTCCTTTGCAAAATCACTTTTAAAAGCTAAGAATTTATATTTAGTTTTAACCTCCAGGTCAAACACACTGTATCTGCCAGTCATTTTCTTATGAAGTTAAAACTTCTCATTACAAGCAACTAAACTGCAGTTTGTTTATCACCTACTTTAGACCCTGGGGTTTGATCAAGCAAGGCTTAAACTTATATGCATGGACCTTCAGTCCTGATAATTCCAGACAAAGAAAGAGCAATTCCCTTTACATTACTAAATAATAACACACTTCCAGGCTTCCAGCAACAAGACAAGGATCAATCCTTTGGCTTGTAGACTTGTATTCTGGCAAATATGCTCGTGTGAGTATTTACACGATTAACAACCAAAAAATGACAAAGCTTGAAATCAGTTAGACATGCAGTAGCAGTACAGTCATGTTAATTAAAAGTCTGATGACTATTCATAGTTGACGGTCAGTACTCAGCCTCATTTCTCAAATTAATAATCTATGGTACTGGCACTGAGTCGATTAGGATGTTTACTTGTTTGGTCATGAACGTACTTAGTTGCAGGAGACAGAAAGTTCTATAACATTAATTCTACCCAATAAAACAAATCAACCAACGTCAAGTTTCAAACCGATTGCAATCATTATTATGTATCAGACATATAAATTAAACAATAAAATTTGTTGTCAGCCAAATATCATAAACAAGCAAGGATCACTAGGTTTATCTAGTTTTGAGTAAGGTCCCATATAGTTTAACGTTATTAATAGTATACAGAGTTTAACAGCACATCATAATAATAGTATAACCTACTTCTGATAGCCAAATCATTTTAATTCCTAAGAACATATATTAAGTTCTGAACGCCAGGTCAAAAGCATTGTTTCTCTCCAACTTTATTCACAAAGGTAATAGTTCTCACTTCCAAGCAATTTTTTTCAATTTATTTTTTACCTACTTCAAGGTCCAAAAGAGAGAAGCAAGTCCCAGAAAAGGATTTCAGATGCATCATGGAAGAAGCTTTACTGATACCATCATGAATTTGTGATGCAGGACAAGGGTCAAAAACAAGTAAAAGGATAGATGTTTGTGGATTAACCGCAGAAAACTCACACCTAAGGTGATCCAACCGAAGAAGAATCACTACCCCTGGAATTTCTCAACCGCGTTTGTTAGGATCGCAACCCATACCAACAGAGAAACAATTCTCAATTTCAACAATAATCAATTCTATATTCAACAATAATCAATTCTATATAATAAATTAGATTACAGTTGTTTATAGAAACTCCTAAAACTTGACCACAAAGTAAAATCTTCCTAATAAAGGAAACAAATCCTTTACTTATTCTCTATTATAATATAGAATATGCATACTAATACTTATATATCTGACACTATATATCAAATCACAATTAAATCTATTTCTAACTAAAATACAAAATAAATACAAATGAATATTCTAATCTTTCGTTCCGCATCATTCTCCTTGCCTTTAAAAAAAATCATCCACGAGTTTTATAATATTTGAGAATCAATGAACAAAGTGATGACCAGTCATAGCACTTGAAGATGTCTAATTCCAACTCCATAAGCCAGATCTTCGGAAACAACACACACAAAATAAGAAATTTTGATGTGTTAGTCCTTGCCAATATCTTGTCAAGGCCTAGAAAATTAACATATTTCACCTTGACGATGTTGTTCTTGTGGTTTACAGCTTCTTCACTTTTAACTACCTCCTCTACCACTTCTTTAATGTTAAAACACTAAGTAGACAACTTCTCAACCTCTTGTTTTTCCATGTTGATGCATTGAACTTTAAAAGTTTCAAGAATATTGGGTTTTTCACCTGGAGATGGAGGTTTTACAGGTGGAGGCGGAGAATTATGTTGCACACCAAGTTGTTCCATAATTATTTTCACTGTTGCTCCCACACTAGGAAGCATGAGTGCGGGTGCATGTGCGGGTGCATGTGCGGGGATGCGTGGTACGGGGATACGGGAATTCGGCAAATCTAAAAATATGAAGATTCGGGTGCGGGGGGATTCGCCAAACATTAATATATTAAAAATATATTTTTATATAGTTTTCAGGAGTTTCAGTCAAACTAAAATAAATAATGAACTACATAAGTTCATTATAAGTACATTATCGTTAAAAATATATATTATTATTACTTGATAATCCAACTGATGCATTTTAGCATAGTTAATTGATTAAATGTTCAAGAATCTGTATTATCTTCTCTCATTCGTGAATGAGAGAAAAATCCCCAAGAATCCCCGTGCACCTAACCTAAGAATCCCCAAGAATCCAGTGCGCGGTGCGGCAGGTGAGTGAAGAATCCCTACTTTCCTGCTCGCACATCTTACATTTGCAAACTCAAATCTTCAAGCTTATTCTCCAATTTTTGTAGCCCTAGATTGTTTTGATCCATAAATTTATCAAGAAGGTTGTTTACTTTGCTAGCAGTATCCATTCAATCAAAATAAGGATTGGGGCTGTTTTGCATGTTCTGAAATATTCAGGGGTTGCTGGTGGCTGATGACAGCTTGTAGCTACTGGTGGCTTGAAGGTGGCTGTTGGAAGCAGTTTGGTGGCTGGCGGAGGCTGTCTGGTGGCTGTTGGCGGCTGCTGGTGGCTGTCAGAGGCTGCTAAGCGGTTTCTGGTAGCTGCTTGGACTGCTGGTAGTTTTTTTCATTTTCTTTTCTGTAGGGAAGGTGTTTGATAAAAGATTTGTGAAGGAACGGTGGCTCTTGATACCACTTTGATGCAGGACAAGGGTTAAAAACAAGTAAAAGGATAGATGTTTGTGGATTACCTGCAGAAAACCCACGCCTAAGGTGATCCAACCGAAGAAGAATCGCTACCCCTAGGATTTTTCAACCGCAGAAGAGATGTTTGTTAGGATCGTAAGTCGTAAGTCGTAAGTCGTAACCCATAATAAGAGAGAAACAATTCTCAATTTTAATAATAATCAATTCTATATAATAAATCAGATTACAATTGTTTATATAAACTCCTAAACCTTGACCACCAAGTAAAATCTTCCTAATAAAAGAAACAAATCCTTTTCTTATTCTCTGCTATAATATAGAATATTCATACTAATACTTATACATATGACACTATATATCAAATCACAATTAAATCTATTCTAACTAAAAATACAAAATAAATACAAATCAATATTCTAATTTTTCGTTCCACATCAATTTGTATTGGGAATCTCTAATTATATAATATATATGGTTCTAGACCTGGGGGTTTGATAAGGCAAGACTTGAAAGTTATAGGCATTTGGCCTTCAGGGGCCTGAACCTGAAGCCCTGAAAAAAAACTGTTATAAGACAAGGATCAGAATCAATTAGACATGCAATATCATACCAAATGAAAGTCTAATGACTACTCATGATTAAATCCTTACTTTGTCAACCTACTCTCCATGTGGTACTTTACTTGCATTCAGTAAGATAGGATATTTACCATTAACTTTCGAAGTTTAAGGGGAAAAAAGTCGGATAATATTTTATCATCTTTTTTCTCTCTATGTAATGTTTCTTACTAATATATATCATTATTCTGTTCTTAAAAAAAACTAGTAATAGTCAGAAGTGATAAACAAATTTTAGAACATTATCTATCATCAAGTTGAGTCAGAAATGACTGCTTAGAGCATCTCCAACCATGAAGAGCCCTTAACTACAAACTGAGTTGGCATACCAAAAATAAAAAATATAGCCAATATTTTCAAAAAGTCACACTCCAACTATACCCACCCCTTGTCTATAATTATAGTCAACCTCGTATGGATGACTATATTTGTCGATCCACTACAGGCCTGTAAGAAATATGTAGGAAAATTACACATCAGTTATTACCATATTAAAGTGATATATTCTATTTATAACAATCTAAAATATTAATAACATACTATTTTTAAATTATAGCCAACCAATATAGCCAATACCATCAAAGCAAAATGTCTTACAGGTTCAGCAAATTTTACATAATGTCTTACATGTTGAATTTAGCCGACCATTATAGCCAACCCCATTCAAGATGCACTTAGTATGCACTGTGCATGCAAATTACTACCAATAACTACATAAATTTAACAGCAAGGATTACAGATTCAAAATACATTGATGTAAAATATTTCATTTTAAATTCAAAGTCTGCATGCTTTTATCATCTCATTTATACAAAATAACATTCAAAGATTGATTGCTTTTGAGAGCATCTAGAAGTCCACAAACCATGAAGCATTCAAACTTTTACATAAACGAGAAACTATAATTTTGTCAAATATATATGAGATAATCAACTTACTAAAACTATCTTCTTGAAAGTAACCACAGCTTCCTTTCAATCAACCGACTATTAAACTCCCCATCACTAATCTTCAACATCTCCGGCAATGGCATTGTAAGTCCATGCTTAACCAGTAGTCCATGCCTCCGTTTTATCTTACCCTCCAAACTAAACGAAAAATACTGCGGAAACCCCTTCAATTCACCCAAATCTCTGCCCATCACATTCAACAAGTACTCAATTTTTGGCATTAAATTATTAGCTACACTATACGTCAACAATGCAGGTGACCTAACAACCATTCTCGCCACTTCATCGTAGGCAAACCCCAAACTTATTAAATAATCTAGCTTCGGCATTATTGTAACTTCCACACTCAAAACCAACAACAATGTAGTTTGACACGAAATAGCATTCATCCTAACAAACCCCAAATTCTTCAAAAAACAAAATGCGGGTCTCATTATATCATCGACATCGCAAACTAACAATCTAGGACACCTAACTACCGCATTACGAATATCGAGAAAAGGGATATTAACTTCATTCAACAAAAAATCAAAAACAGGGTAAAGATCAATATAAGGATCACAAGTAAGAAGCTGAGGATGCATATCGAAGATTTTACCGTAAGCGGAGCGTTCGATACCCATTGAGAGCAAGCAATTTTCAACCAATTTGAGGGATTTAAGTGGGGCTGAACGAAAATTAGGGTTTTGTTGCAGGGCTTTTTGGGGATTGACATTTAGGGTTTTGAGATAGATGAGCTTGTTATGGAATCGGAGCCCCGAATTGGATGTTGTGATAGGGATTTGACCCGGGGATTGAGAATTAAGGATTTGAAAATTGGGGGTTAGGGTTTTAGAGGGGTTTAGAGGAAAAAAGGGTTGTGTTTTTAGTGTGATTATCATTTCTATTTTATTTTTTTTGGTTATGACTTGCGACCTACGAGACTCCCCTTCTATATCTCTTAGAAAGAAATTGAATATCCTATCCAGCTAAGGGTTTGTTTCGACTACAACACGCAATTTCGTACATGTAACATCGATGATAATAATAAGAGTGTTTGAGACCATTATACATACAAGTCAACAATAAATGTGTACCAAATTGCTAGTTTTTTTGGACTGATATGTGGTGAATTGTTGAATCCGGTATGCATTCGGTTGTGGGTTTGGATGTTATTGTAGACGACACGAATATTACAGCTTTCAGTTGACCTCTGCGTACACAAACATGAAAACGAAACGAATTTTAAACGGGTTGGGTTTGGTATGTACACAAACACGAGGACATGAAAGTATAAGAAATGAATGAATTGATAGGTTTATGAAATCGAGCAAGTAAGTTACATGAGTTTGTTTTTTTATTTATGATTTGAATTGTTAAATGTTTGTCCTTGTTTGTTCCAGAAATCTTTGGTTCTAAAGTAAAAATGTGTTTTGTCAGGTAAAATATTGTAAATGTGTTGCATTTTCTCTGTGTGTACTCTTCATTGACATGTACTGTTTCTTCTGAGTTCTGAAGGTGTGGTTCATAAATTTTTCCAGAGGTAAATCATGTAAATTACAAAATTCTTAGTCAATTTGAGGTAGTTTTAAATCTTCTGTTGTGTTGTAGTAGTTTTCAAAAGTCCTCCCCTCATCTCTTGTGTTGTAGTAGTTTTTATTTCCATCTTCTGTGGTAGGCGGCTAAGATTTTCTTAAATTCTTTAAACAACAAAGTTAATAAGTAAACTGTTAGCTGGATAATTCAGACTAGCCACGGGACACTTAGCCCACCTTTGCTTAGACAACTGGTGTTAGTGTGATCTAGGAGTATATAAATATGCACCATGCTACAGTTATTCAAGTGCATTAACAAACAAAGAAAATTACTAGCTAAAACTACATTAAAATGGCACCAACAACTACAGCAGCAGAAAACACAAAGCCTGCAGTTATCGATCCTTTTTCCTACTTTGGAATCGTCTTGAATGCCGATGGCACACTTACGCGTAATGATGGACCCCTAAGCGCCCCTACCGCATTCGATCCCAGCCTCTCTCCGGTTTACACTGAAGATATTACTTTTAACAAATCAAACAAGACAGGGGTCCGTTTGTACATACACCAAAAAGCCCTGGAATCCACTTCCTCCAGTGAGCTTTTGCCGGTCTTTGTTTACTTTCATGGTGGCGGATTTATCATAGGCAGTCCAGCCTCACCTGTCTATCATAATTTTTGCTCATTTATTGCTGTTGAACTACCTGCTTTAATCGTATCAGTTGACTATCGTCTTGGACCTGAGCATCGCCTTCCTGCAGCTTACCATGATTGCGTAGATGCCCTGCAGTGGATCAAAACTGCCCCACACGAATGGCTAAAAAAATTTGGTGACTTATCCAATTGTTACATTATGGGTGCCAGTGCAGGCGCAAACATAGCTTATCATATACCTGCATTCTTGAGAGACGTTGATCTTATGCCGCTGAAAATCAAAGGGATGATATTGATTCATCCTTTTTTTAGTGGGACTAAGAGAACTGAATCAGAATTAAGACTTGTTGATGATCAGGTGTTGCCATTGATTGTGAATGATATGACGTGGGATTTGTCATTGCCTGATGGTTCTGATCGTGATCACGAGTATTGTAATCCGACGGTTGAGAGTGAGTTAAGTGCATGTGATTGGATAAAGAAGGCGGGGTGGAGAGTTCTGGTGAAGGGATGTGGCGGTGACCCATTGATAGACCGTCAGATGGGACTGGTTAAGTGGATGCAACAGCAAAAAATTGAAGTTGTGAGCAAGTTTGATGAGGGTGGTTGTCATATTATTGAGTTGATCGATCCATCCAATGCTAAGGCTCTGTGTTTGGCTATTAAGAATCTTATGTCTTCTGCTGCTTAGCCTACTCTTTGAGACTTGTGAATATGATGAATCTTGTACTACATAATAAAGATATTGTTCCATCGGTATCACATCTTCTCCCTAGACTGAGAGGTTGAAAGTTTAAATTTCAACTTGCATGCGTGTTTGAATTAAGAGTGGGGAACTCCTTAGAAACTCTGTTGTACCAATAAAATGTTTCATAAGAATTTGTAATCTTGTTGGATAACGTTTTCTGTGGGACGTTATATATTTGTAGTGATAGGATTAACGAAACTGTCTCAACTTTAGTCTGCATCTCCTCCCCTCTCTTTAAATTTATGATGATCAGCACATCTAGCTGAAATCACTCTCCTTCAGTTCCAGTTAAGTATTTCTGCTCTCTTATATTTATCAATCTGTAAGAAGTATTGTTCAACAAATTGCCTGATTAAATTGCTTTTGGGATTGACTATTACAATGAAGCTAGTGGTAGAAAAAACACGAGAATTATGGATAACTGATCTGTATGGCTTGACTGAAGTTGGTGCTAGTATAAATTCTGGTAAATCTGAATGGCGATAATTCAGGGACAAGGGTTAATATTTTTCTGGTATGTTGTCGATTGTAGTAGATGCTGGAAAGGTGGGTAATTGATTTGTGAAGACAAGCTTGAGGACACTGAAAAATGAAAATACATCTACGACAGCAGTTACAGTGAGAAAGGGATTATAGTGTTATTTTATATTATAACTACATCTCTTTTCCCCTTTCTTCGTCATTTCTCATTTCTGCAACATTAGGCAATGATAGTAACGAAGACTAGAATATAGGAGCGGTAGGAAGAGCTATCAGGAAGTTCTGGTGCTTCATTCTGGAATTGGAGCTCTATCGTTAAGTATGATGTGAACCAGATATTGAAAACATTGAACTTGATAGAAAAGACGAACTTTAACTTGACAAAACTAAAACAAACAGCAGCTGATTAGCTTTTTAAAGGTGGACCAAAAGTACAGCTTGAACGGTACACCTCTTGTGATGGCTATGTGGTGTTTGTGGTTTTCTAATGCAGGCAAGCTGATGTGAATGCTTAGAATAAAAAAGATTGGCCATGGACAGCGAACAATGATCAGAATATATAGTATGCTTTGCAGCGGAAATTTAATATGTTCATTACACAACAGCCAACACTCTCGTGAATTTTTCTATATTTTCGGGCTGCTTCTGTAGATATACTTCAATGTCCGTTTATTCATTTACCAACCTATGCTTCTGACAAATGAATAGCACTATTATGTGATCTTGTTATTTCAGTATAAAATGGCATTCTCAAGGTCTGAATACGAGGCTGGTAATAGACTTGAAATGTGACCTCAGTTCTGCTGTCTTCTTTAGGAATAAGTACCTCGCTAATTGAATAACTTAATATTCGCAATACGGGCTATTGTAACCAATGTTTACCAATCAAGGCAATGGAGTTTATGTTGTAACTGACACAGGTGTTGGTTGTACGATGTACTTGATTGAAAATATGAAACTCATTATTCCTGAAACATGTTAATAATTACTTTGTAATGAACAGATAAATGAAAACAATACACTTTTTTTTTGATAAATATCAGAAGCAAGTAAAGTTATCTAGGTTAATCTATCTTCGGATCAAATCAGTCAAAAAAGCTAGATTTACATGAACTTGGACTTTCTAGTTTCCAGTACAGAGAGTTTTACAGCAAATTATTTAATTGCATAAGTTCCTTTGACATCCAAATCATTTCTAATGCCTAAAAACGTATTAAGTTTTGAACTCCAGGTCAAGTGTGCATTGTTACTTCCCAACTTTTTACACAATGGTAGAAGCTCTCTCAGTCGAAGCAATTATACTGCAAATTTGTTTATCCCCTACATCAAGATCCTAAACAGAAATGCCAGTCCTAAAAGAATTTAGATGCATCAGCAAGGCAGAATTTTCAAGGTTATCATCGTAATTTGTTATTGAGATTCTCTTATCCAACACTATATGGTTCCAACAGGACATTCTGGCCTCTTGAGGTTTGATCACGCACGGGTTGAAAATTTTAAGCATGGACCTTCAAGGCTTCATCAGCTACAGACGTGGTTTCTTTTATTAAGTTTAACCGTTAAAAAAGTAGTAGTGTGTTCCTAATATGTAGCCATTAGTTTGTAATCACGACAGTGTGCTATTATTTAGGATAGTAGTATCTATTTTTTAGAAAGTGATTCCATCTCTTGTTGTCATTTGATTATAAATATAGATGTAGTACCTGAATAAAATGATCAGTTAATTTAAACAAGGAGTTTATCTCGTTAGGAGGTCTTTGGGTTCCTCGAACTACCCTCAATTTTTATGCAACAAAACTCTTAGGCCTCGTTTGGATTGGGGGTTGAGGATAGAGGTCGTTTGATTCGGAAGTCAGTATGAATTTGGAATCAGGAATCGGGTTAGACTGGTACGGGAATGAGAAATGATTCTTGATATTATGTATTTGGTTCAATGCTGGAATGAATCTGTTTTATTTTAAATATAATCAACATTTCAATTTTGATTATAATATTATATACAAGTATAAATTGTACATTGAAATTAAATTCTTACACAATTTAAAAATAAAAATTTAATAAAAAAGTATATGATTAGTAAAATATAATTTAGCGAAATAAATAATAATTTAATATTTTTTAATATATTAAATCTTACAAATTGATATTAAATAAATATTATTATAATTTTATTTAAAATTAAATAATATTTCAAATTTAAAATATGTGTACATAAATTATATTTAATTGTAGAAATAAAGATGAATAAAAAATTAAATATGATACTTTATACCCCTTCTTCATATTCACCTCTCCCTTAAGGTATCAAATCTGATTTCAAGTGTGTTTCAGGTATGGATTTTAACGAATACAAATCATAAACCACACATCAAGTATGAGTTTGGAATAAACAAAACTCATACTTGATACTCAAATTCTATGAACCAAACGACCCCTTAGTAGTACCTGTTTGGCGTTTCCACTAGGTTCACTTAATTGGGTTTAAGCCCATAAACACTTATGATGGACTGTTTGGGGTTCAGTTTACCAGTAACTTTTTCATATGGGATAAGCCCATAAGTGAAATGTACCTGACCTGGTACTTTTCTTTCTTCACTTATCCTTCTCTAATCATAAGCGCCTCTTTTCTCATATCTCTCTGTTAGATATATTTGTGATTTCATGTCTAATGATGATTTGTGTTTAGTTTTCAGATCTTAACTAACAGGACAAATCAGGACTTAACTGAAAATCAGTACTTATACTGAAGTCAGGACTTAAGATATCAGAACTTAAGTTGTCAGAACTTAAGTTATCAGAAGTTATTTATCAGGAGATAATATCAGGACTTAAGAAGACTTTCAGATAAGGAAGACGATTGATTGAAAGGAAAGATGATCAAGACAAACATAAGAAGAGATATGCATGGAGAAAAATTCTATGAAGAATAGAATACTTAGAAGAAAAGATAACTGATTGATATATTTTAGGATACAGAATTATATTCAATATCAATTACAACTTATCTTGTAACTGTGTGTCTATATAAACACAACATAGGGTTTACACTATATGTGTTATCTAATTCGAGAATATTATTCATTGTAACCCTAACAGCTCTCGTGATATTTGTTCATCACTGAGAGAGAACGGTTCCATTGTAATACTATTTTATTAATAAGATTATTCTGTGTTTCATACTTATGTTCTTAATTCGATTTGATTGTGCTAGACACTGTATTCAACCCCCTTCTACAGTGTGTCTGACCTAACAAGTGGTATCAGAGCAATCTGTTAACATACATACAGTAAAGATCCAAAAACAATCATGTCTGAAGAAACACAAACTCCAACCAAGCCCACCAAAACTGAAGAAACTCCAAAGACTCAAATCCATAATCGATATGAGACTATTAGGGTTCCCATACTGAAACCTTCTGAGTATCCCATATGGAAGGTGAGGATGTCTATGTTTCTGGAAGTTACAGATCCAGAATACCTTGACAGAATTAATGAAGGACCACATAAGCCAACCAAGCTCTCTGTTGTAGTTGCAGATCAACCAGCACAGACTGTACCAAAGGAGAAAAATGAATATACAGCTGAAGATATCTCATCTATTGCAAAGGATGCAAAGGTAAGACATTTGCTGCATAGTGCCATTGATAATGTCATGTCAAACAGGGTAATTAACTGCAAGACTGCAAAGGAGATATGGGATGCCTTGAAGAAAAGATGTCAGGGAACTGATTCAATTAAGAAGAACATGAGGACTATACTCACTCAAGAGTATGAGCATTTTGACTCAAAACCTGATGAGTCATTAACTGGTTTATATGACAGATTTGTCAAACTCTTGAATGATCTATCACTGGTGGATAAGGAATATGACCTTGAAGATACTAATCTTAAATTCCTTTTAGCTCTTCCTGAAAGTTGGGACTTGAAGGCAACTACTATAAGAGACAACTATGCTCTTGATGAAACTACTCTTGATGAAATTTATGGTATGCTCAAAACTCATGAACTTGAGATGGATCAAAGAAGCAAGAGGCATGGGAGAAATTCAAGGACAGTTGCTCTTAAGGCTGAGGAGGAATCCCTTAAAGTGGCTGTCTCAAAGAAAGGCAAAGGAAAGGCTCTCATCACAAAGTCTGATACTGAGTCATCAATTTCTGATAGTGATGAGGATTCAGAAACTGAAAGTCTATCTGAGATGGATGCTGATGAAGAGATAATGAAATTGTGTGCTCTTATGATGAAGGGTATCACAAAGATAGCTTACAGGAAATTCAGAAGGGGGAAAAAGTTTTCCAGGAAAAGTGGAAGTTCTGATAAGAAGGGATTCAGAAAATCTGAAAGCAAAGCTGGAAAGTCTAACAGAGGATATTACTCAAATATTAAATATTACAATTGTGGTGAGAAATGCCACATATCTCCTGACTACAATAAAGGAAAAGGTGACAAAGGTAAGGCACTTTTCACAAAGAAGAAAAGCTGGACAAACACTTCAGATTCTGAAAGTGAGGTGAACTATGCTTTGATGGCAAATGCTGATAGCAGTTCTGAAGCTGCTGAGTTAAAGGTACCTCAAACAACTTATACTTTTCATACTGATGATATTACTGAGTTGAGAAGATATCTTAAAATCATGTTCATTAGTTATAGAGATCAAACTTTAATATGTGAAAGGTTAACTTCTGAAAATTTGGCTTTCAAGAAAAGGAGTTAGTTATGTTCCATCAAACTTAGAAAGAAAGAGATGATGCTTTTTATGTTAGAGATGAAGTGTTAAAATTGAATCAATCTCTAAAAACTGAGTTAGAAGAGGAAAGAGAGATTATCAGGACTTGGACTAACTCTGAAAGAACAACTCAGAATTTGTTAAGTAGTGGAAACTGGAAAGAGGGCTTAGGTTATGGAGATGATAAGAATAATAAAGGAATTGTAGAAATTGAGCCTATAGTTGTTAAACAAAAGCCAAAGGTAAATCCTGTTAAGTTTGTAGCTGTAAAGTCTGATATTGATAAATCAGTAGTTAAAGAGAAATTAACTTCTGACAAACCAAAATAGGATAAGCCAACTGAAGTTAACATAGGCTTAATGACAAAGAAGCAGCTTAAGCATAAGCTGAAAGATGTTAAGAATGTAAACAAGATAAAGCCACCTAGGAAAAATAGGAATGGAAATGAAGGTGTGAATAAAAGCAATGATTATAAGCCTGTTCCTAATGCTCCTAGAAAGAAATATTATAACTGTGGGAATTCTAACCATCTGGCTTCTTTTTGCAGGAAGAATAAAAATATAACCTCCTTACCTTCAAAATCAGGAGTTAAGAGTCAGTCTGTTAGATATAGGCCACAAAATCCTTGTTTTCATTGTGGTAGTTTATGGCATTCCATTTATACTTGTAAGGAATATCATAGTTTGTATTATGATTATTATCAAATAAAACCTTCTTTAAAGAAAGTTAGCATTATTCCTTCTAGTGTAAATTCTGATGCAAAGTCTGATACTGTAAATTCTAATAAGAAAAATGTTAACATAAACTCTGATGTTAAATCCGCTGCAAATGTTAACAAACTTAATAAGTCCAAAGGATCCAAGCAAGTCTGGGTCCTTAAAACTAATCATTAGTGGTCTTTGTGATTGCAGGGCAACAGGAAAAACATCCTAGTTCTGGACAGTGGATGTTCAGGACATATGACTGGAAATAAAGCCCTACTATCAGACTTTGTGGAGAAAGCTGGCCCAGGTGTTTCTTATGGAGATGGCAACATGGGAAAAACTCTAGGATATGGAAATATCAATCTTGGGAATGTCATCATTGAAAAAGTAGCTCTAGTCTCAGGACTTAAACACAATCTGCTAAGTGTTAGTCAAATATGTGACAGAGGTTATCATGTGGATTTCTTTGAAGAACACTGTGAAGTTGTAAGCAAATTTTCAGGCAAAGTTGTTCTGAAAGGGTACAGGCATGGTAACATTTATGAACCCAATCTTTCAACAAGTACTGATGGTTCTGCAATTTGTCTGTTAAGTAGAGCATCAATTGAAGAAAGCTGGGATTAGCACAAGAAACTCTCTCATTTAAATTTCAGCAATATAAATGAACTAGTCAAGAAAGATCTTGTGAGAGGACTGCCAAAATCAGTATTTACTCCTGATGGCCTTTGTGATTCATGTCAAAAGGCAAAACAAAGAAAATCTTCATTCAAGAGCAAGACTGAATCTTCAATTCTTGAGCCTTATCACCTACTACATGTTGATCTATTTGGTCTAGTGAATGTCATGTCTATTGCAAAGAAGAAATATGCTATGGTCATAGTGGATAAGTTAACTAGATACACATGGGTGTATTTCTTGCACACAAAAAGTGAAATTGTATCTATCTTAATTGATCATGTCAAACAACTGGATAAATTGGTTAAAGACTCGGTGAAAATCATAAAAAGTGATAATGGCACTGAGTACAAGAATTTGATTATAGAAGAGTTCTGCAAAGACCATGGAATCAAGCAGGAATTTTCTGCTCCTGGAACTCCACAGCAAAATGGAGTTGTTGAAAGAAAGAATAGAACTCTTATTGAAGCTGCACGAACTATGCTTGATGAAGCAAAGTTACCAACCTATTTTTGGGCTGAAGCTGTGCAGAATGCTTGTTTTACTCAGAATGCAACACTTATCAACAAGCATGGAAAGACACCAAATGAGATGGTGAAGAAAAAGAAGCCAAATCTGAAGTACTTTCATGTATTTGGATGCAAGTATTTTGTTCTTAAGACTCATCCTGAACAGCTATCTAAATTTGATCTAAAAGCTGATGAAGGAATTTTTGTTGGATATCCACTTTCCACAAAAGCCTTCAGAATCTACAATTTAGGAACAAGGAAAGTCATGGAATCTATCAATGTCTCTTTTGATGATAAGAAGATTACAGGACTTGAAGATTTCAATGATCATGATCAGCTGAGATTTGAGAATGAAGTTTTAAATTCTGATTCTGTAAATCCTGACAGTCTAAATCCTGATACTGCAAACTCTGATGGGTTAAACTCTGATGTTATTGAAACTGTGGTAACTACGCCAAAGGAAAATGTACTTGTACAGGGGGGGCATATTGAAGATACAACTACATCTCAAGAAGCATCAGAACCTAGAACAGGCTCTTCAAGTTCTGATTCATCAAATCTGATGGGCCAAGTTCTGATAATTCTGGAAACTCAAATTCTGATAATTCTGGAAACTCAAATTCTGAAGGATCCAACTCAGTGAGCATAATTTCAGGGGGAGCATCAAAAAATGTTGATGGAGACAGCATGGATCATGGGGGAGCATCCAGTTCTAGAGATAATCTTCCATCTGCAAGGAAGTGGACTAAAGCACATACACATGACTTGATTATTGGAGATCCTGAAGCAAGTATAAGAACTAGAACAACAACATCAAATGAATGTCTCTATCACTCTTTTCTTTCTCAGACTGAACCAAAGAAAGTGGAAGAAGTTCTTCAAGATGCTGATTGGGTGCAAGCAATGCAGGAAGAGTTAAATGAATTTGAAAGAAATAAAGTCTGGACCCTAGTGCCAAGACCAAAGAACAAATCTGTTGTTGGTACAAAATGGGTGTTCAAAAATAAAACTGATAGTGATGGCATAATTACAAGGAATAAAGCAAGGCTGGTTGCAAAAGGATACTCTCAACATGAGGAAATTGATTATGATGAAACATTTGCACCAGTTGCTAGATTGGAAGCCATAAGGATATTTTTGGCTTATGCTGCTCACAAAAAGTTTAAAGTCTTTCAAATAGATGTGAAAAGCACTTTATGGCCTTAAGCAAGCTCCTAGAGCATGGTATGAGACATTAGCTCAGTTTCTTCTGGAAAGTGGATTGAACAGAGGGACTATTGATAAAACTTTATTTTATCTCAAGCTTGGAAAGGACTTACTTTTGGTGCAGATATATGTTGATGATATCATTTTTGGTTCTACAAATGACAGACTATGTAAAAGGTTTGCCAAGCTAATGCAGTCAAGATATCAAATGAGTATGATGGGAGAACTTAGCCATTTTCTGGGCCTTCAAGTCAAGCAGAATGAAGAAGGAACTTTTATTTGTCAATCTAAGTACACCAGAAATTTGTTGAAGAAATTTGGAATGCAAGATTGTTCAAGTGCATCCACTCCTATGGCCACTGCAATAAAATTGGATAAGGATACTGGTATATTATTAGATATTACTGATTACAGAGGTATGATTGGCTCACTACTCTATCTAACTGTAAGTAGACTTGATATCATGTATGCTTGTCTTTGTGCAAGATTTCAAGCAGATCCGAGAGAACCTCACTTAACAGCTGTGAAAAGAATTTTTAAGTACCTTAAGGGTACAGCTGATCTAGGATTGTGGTATCCTAGAGAATTAGACTTTAAGCTAAGAGGTTACTCAGATGCAGATTTTGCAGGATGTAAAATTGACAGGAAAAGCACATCTGGAAGCTGCCAATTTCTTGGAGGCAGATTGGTTTCTTGGTTTAGCAAGAAACAAAACTCAATTTCCACATCAACTGCAGAAGCAGAATACATTGCTGCAAGAAACAGTTGTGCACAGATTCTTTGGATGAAGAATCAGTTAATGGATTATGGGTTAACATATTCTAAAATCCCTATTTACTTTGATAATCAAAGTGCTATTGTTATGACAGGTAATCCAGTTCAACACTCAATGACAAATCACATCAGCATTAGGTACCACTTCATAAGGGAACATGTGATGGAGGGTACAGTGGAATTGCACTTTGTTCCAACAGATCAACAACTAGCAGATATCTTCACAAAACCACTGTGTGAAGCTACTTTTACAAGATTGGTAAATGAACTTAGAATGGTTTCAGGTTCTTTCTCTAAATCTGCTTAGTTTATGTTCTGATACATCAGACTTTATGATCAGTATTTACAGATATTACTATCTTTGTGTATTATGTGCTTAAATTGAAATTTTCTAAGTGCTGATTGTTGTCTGATATGAATTTCTAAACTCTGATAGTGATATGAATGTTTCTGTAACTATTCAATCCAATGAGGATAATTGTGCTAGATGCTGACCTAGTAGTTTTTAATATACTAAAGATCCCATGTTTGAAGTAATTATTTATGTGGAAATTTTTTTAACACAAGCAAATTCTGATATTGAGCTTGGTTAGGTTTACTTTGTGTATCTTATTACTAAGTCAAAAACTAGAATAGTGATTCTTATCTGTTAAGTTCTGATGTTGGTAAATTTTATGGATGTACTAAGTGCTGATAAACCTCACTTATCAAAAGAAAAAAAAAGAAAAAAAAATCAGGTACTCCTTTGAGATCTAGAGAAAAATACACGTGGAAGGGAAGACCCAAGTGCATTGCTGGTATTAAGTAATTGCATTAGAAAAGCAAAATAAATTTTCTTGGTGACTTTTCACATTCTCTGATTACTGGAGATATACTCTGATAACAACATAAATTCTGATAAGCAGTCGTGACTCACTTACACTGAGAAGCCACTGTAAAAAGGAATTTCAAAAGATGCATAAAATGAGCACAAAACAGTTGAGGTGGACTCATACATGAACTCATTCTATAGTAGACTTCAGAATAATGATAGATTTTGAGCAAAGTTCTTAGTTATGCCTTATTTCTAAGATATACTGAAGTGAATCAGACTTTACTCTTTGTCTGATATTTAGCTTAATGCACACACTTACACTCCATATGAATGATGAAAATTACTGTGGTGATCAATGTTGTTTTAGATGAACAGTCTAAGTGTCAGTTGCATAAATTCTGAGGACAAGTTCTGATGGAAGTTCTGATCATTAAGTTCTGTTGAAATCATTACAGTATTTGTGTGAAGAATTACAGAAATACACATTCACCTTTTGAGTTAAGGAGCCATATTCTGATGACTTTTAAATTCTAATAATAATCAAGTTCTGATGCTGACGTGGCAGTATTTATTTACTTGGTTTACTTTTAAGTCAATACTTGAATGGTTATATTTTTCAGAATATTGGACTATGTGAGATAAAACAGTAATAATCATTTGTTTAGTGGGAACAGTTTCTTTTTGAAAAGCTGAACGTGCAAAGTAATCATTACTTATTTACCGTGCCCATTAACTCTTGTCTTAACTGCTGCATGGCTGACAGGTGTAAGGTTTGTTCCACTTCTCAATAACTGTTGTCACGTGGGTTGTCTAAGTAAAAGAGACAAAAGATTTTCAAATCTTTTATTCACGTTTCTATTCTATTCATTCTCTCTCTTTTTCTTATTCTCTCACATTTTCTGACGGTTTTCTTTACATACATTTTCTCAAACACCTTTCAGGCACTCTAACTTCTCACTTATTTTTTATGGCGCCCAAGGATTTAATTGTTGATGGAGCCAAGTTTGTACCAAATAACTATGCTGCAATCTTGAATAAGGCTGAAGCTCCATCAGATCTGCATTTTGTGCAAGATTTATTAGCCAATAGTGAGATTGGGTATGCTTTGACCCAACCTCAAACTATTTCAAGCAAACAAGTGCTGACATTTTGGCGAACTGTGCTTTTTGATAATGGCGGTGCTGCTGGTTCACCAAGCATAATTTTCACATCAGGAGATGTCGAGCATGTGATTACTCCAGGAGCAGTTCGTAAAGCTCTCCACTTACCTTCTCAACAGTGGAGGATCCTGTTTTACAGCAGCTTATGGCCAGTCTGGGCTATGAGAAAAGTTTGGGAAAGCTGGGTCAACTGAAAAGATCAAATATCAGAAAGGAATGGAGCTTTTTCTTTGATTGTGTCACCAAGGCATTCGCCAATAAATGCTCCAACTTTGATGTTATTCCCATCATGAGTCAGCAAATCGGGTATGCCCTTATCCATCAAACTCATTTTGATTTTGCAAGTGTTGTGCTAGGTTTTATAGGGGATAGGATGATAGAGGATAGGAATGTAGTATACTTTGCTAGATTCTTTCAGCTTATATATACTTATTGTTGTGCTGATGAACCCCAACCAGCCAGTGATTTAATTTCACCCTTTAAGTTGGCAAAAAGGGCCTTTAATGATTTGTTAAATGCTGACAATAAGAAACAAGTGCTGAGACCCTTACAAATTCCTCAGTCAGTAAAACAAATCTTGGTAAATAATGATCCACAAACTTATACATCTGTCTATCCTGATGTCCAACCCACCAACTCATCATAACCAACACAACAACCATCAGAACATACCATCTCTCACCAACCTCAAACACAACCACAACCTTTAGCACATCCAGTGAAGCATTCATCTTTAAAACCCAAGAGGACACAGTCTGTGCCTCAGTCTCAGCAGAAGAGAAGGAGAATTATTCTGAGAGATGAGTCAGATATTGAGGAACAGGTTCCAATATCAGAACCTGTTATTGTAGAAGCTGAGAAGATCTCTTCTCAGAAAGATACTGAAACTGGGAGTTCTAGGCCCCTCAAAAGGCTTAGCAAGCTAAATTCTGATGACGAAGCTCCCAAAGTCTCTACTTCAGCAAAGAGACTTAAAAAGCAAAGAGCCAGGAGGGCTGTAAGTGAATCATCACACTCTGAAGAAATCCTGGAAGCAGCAGCTAAGGAAGGGGGTCAGGAATCTCTGATCCCAACAAAACCGATCGTAATTAAATTACTTCCCACTGCTGAATCAGCTCACAAGTCTCCTATTCAAGAATAAGAGGATATTCCAGAGCAAGTGCCCACACCTCCTGTGTCTCATATTAATGATCCAGTACATGCTGAAGATCCAGGTACAAGTGATGAAATAGATATTTACAACTTGGTTGTACCTGATGTTCTGTACTTGGAAGCTCCACCCACTCAAGTTACTCCACCAACAATACCACTTCTAGATGCTGATTTCAATGCAGATATTCCAACAACATCAATTCTGAATCTAGATGCTGAAGATCAGATATTAGGTGGGCATCAAAATTTGGATGTTGATCAGAACTTAGTTGTAGATCAGAATTTAGAGGATGATGTTGAAACCTCTATAGCCTCACATACTGTTATTCTATCAGAGGATGCTGATACTGTAGGCTCTATAAGTTCTGATGCTGACAATGCTGAAATTACTGGTGAAGCTGCTACAAATGTAGATGCTGATGCAGCTAGTCCATCTGGACATGCACCTCAACAAGCTCCATGCAAAGCTGATCTGATCAAGAAGTTTGTTAGAGAGGATGCACCAGTACCTTGGAGTGAAACTCCTAGAAGAAAGGAGTAGACTAAGGAGTGGAACAAAGTTAATTTTGTTCCTACTGAAAAAATTCTTGCTGAGCACCTGGCCAAAGCTGATGAAATGCTGATAAATGATGATTTCAAGGCACAGCTGAGAGTTACTGCATTGAGTACTAGGCACCTTCAAGGTCAACACTCAGTAACTCATGCCAAGGTGAACAAAATTCAAGAAACTTTGATTCAGCAAGATATGAATGTCAAATTAGAAAAGAACAGATTTTTCAAGCCAGCCTTTGACCGAATTGGGTATATTGAAAAGACTCAGGAGAAGCAACAAGATCAGATTTCTGAAATTCTAAAGAATCAAGCTTCTCAGTAAACTCAACTCAATGAGATCCAATCCTCAGTGGAATTGCGTATCTCTCTTCTTCTACCTGCTGATTCCAAAAAGGGGGAGAAAGTGATTAAGTCCAAATGTAAATCTAGTCAAGTACTGAAGGGTAAGGATGATGGAAATTATGACCAGGGAAACTATGAAAAGGGTAGAGGTGATGGTCAAGGTCAAGGTTCTTCATCAAGGACAGCTGAAACTTTTACACAGAGATCAAGCTCTGATGCTGATAGAAGAATAAGTTCTGGTAAACAAGTTCTGACAAAGCCTGATATTCCTATACAGGGTGAAAGTCTAGAATCACAGAAGTTTATGCAGACATTGAAGCTTAAGGGGAAGGAAACAACAGTTTACTATCAAGACCCTAAGTTACAGAAGCTGGATGAAGAAATTTCAAAAAGACTATTTCTCAAAGAAAATTCAGGAATGGACTTTGAAAGTCTAAAGGAAGAAGAAGCCAGACTTAAAGCAGAAAATGTCACATCCAAGTCTAAAGCTTCTATTGTTGAAAAGAAACTTTCAAAGCCTAAGGGTATTCTTATTAAGGAGAAGACAAATTCTGAGGCAACCAAAGCCAAATCACAAGTGGAGGTAGATCCAAGATCCAAGGGCAAAGCAAAAATTGATGAACCTGTAAAGGTATACATGTCAATCATGGATGAAGAAATAATTAATGATGAATATACTAGTCTAATTTTGAAGAAAAAGGATATTCAAACAACCTCTGACAGAGCTCATGTTGTTCAAGATCAGGACTTAGTAAAATCTGATATTATAGTGAAGCAAGCAACCTCTGACATAACTCAAGTTGGCTTGATATCAGAAGATAAAGAAAAGGAAACCTCTGACATTGCTCATATTAAACCTTCAAAGATGCTACTACCAGGATTCACAAAAGCTCAACAGACTCAACCTTTGAAGAGTACATCAAGTGGTTTTGAAGCAAGAGTTGTTCAAGGAAAGGAAGCAAGAGACAAATCAGGATTGGGTAGTTCTAAAGAGAAGAGAGTAAACAATACTACCAATAATCCAACTTCCTTAAGTGAACCAGTAGTAGGAACAACTCCTGAAAGATTGAATCAACTTGAATCTATACAAATGGTTTACCACTCTGTTTTGAAAGAAGATATCATGTTATACTTTATGGCAGATGGGAGGGTATTCCAGATCAGGAAGAATGCTATTCCATTGAAGTATTTTGAAGAACTGGAATATGTTCTATTTCTACTTCAAGTGAAAAACAGATCAACAGATGGTGCTACAGGTTATTTAAAATCAAATATTCAAAGACAGAAGAGGCCTTACTCTGTAAAGTCTGACAGCCCATACTATCCTAGGTACAAATCTCACAGTGGAGATATTGTTGAAATGAAGCCGAATACTGCAAAAATCATCACTACATTTTCTGGTATTAAGGGACTTGAATTCAATATAGAGTCTGATAAAGCCTATATCATCAAACTAGATCAGGATATAAGGAAAGCAAAAATAAATGATCTCAGGGCTGCTATCTTTCAAACTGGTGAAGAAACAGTTGAACTGAAAAATGCTAAAAGGAGGATGGTCAATGAACTTGAATATACTGAGAGAACATTTTTGAAGAACATTTTTGAAGAACTATCTCAGAACAACTCCGGGCATCAAAGAGATCAGAAATTAAAGTCAAGTCAAAGATCTACAACTGCTTAAATTCTGAAGGATATACAGACTGAAGCTGATATCAGACTTTAAGGATGGTAAAGCTGTAAGGACTGTAAGTTGTAGTTATCTATTCAAATTCTCATGCATTTGTACTTAATTTTTTTGACATCATCAAATATCTGTTGAACTTGTATATTATGCTAATTTACAAGTTGGGGGAGATTGTTAGATATATTTGTGATGTCATGTGTAATGATGATTTGTGTTTAATTTTCAGATCTTAACTAACAAGACAAATCAGGACTTAACTGGAAATCTGTACTTATACTGAAGTCAGGACTTAAGATATCAGAACTTAAGTTGTCAGAACTTAAGTTATCAGAAGATATTTATCAAGAGATAATATCAGGACTTAAGGAGACTTTCAGATAAGGAAGACGGCTGATTGAAAGGAAAGAAGATCAAGACAAACATAAGAAGAGATATGCATGAAGAAGAATTCTATGAAGAATAGAATACTTGAAAGAAAAGATAACTAATTGATATATTCTAGGATACATAATTATATTCAATATCAATTAGAACTTATCTTGTAACTGTGTGTCTATATAAACACAGCATATGGTTTACACTATATGTGTTATCTAATTCGAGAATATTATTCATTGTAACCCTAGCAGCTCTCGTGATATTTGTTCATCACTGAGAGAGAACGGTTCCATTGTAATACTGTTTTATTAATAAGATTATTCTGTATTTCATACTTGTGTTCTTAATTCGATTTGATTGTGCTAGACACTGTATTCAACCCCCTTCTACAGTGTGTGTGACCTAACACTCTCCCATCTCTCCTATCTGTTCGCTCAAATCCCGTCTGATCTCTCTACACCTACTTCGAATCTCGTCAAGGTATCTACTCTCTCTCTCTCTTGTATGTATATGTGTTTATTTTCAGTTTTGTTAAAAATAGTGAATCTGATTGTTTTCATGTATTTATGACGATGTCTTATGTAGATGTTAAGGGCACAATCAAAGATACGGCGAAGGAATCAACCATCAGGTATGGCTCCTCCTGTATGCACGACTCCTCTGTATTATTTGCTACCAAGTGGGGAGATGAAGAACACAGTTTATTTGTGAGGCTATGTGGTGAGGAGGTTGTTAAAGGCAACAAGCTTAACATCACTTTGCCACTTTGAATAAAGAAGGTTGAAATGTCGTATACCAGCAATTTGTTTCTCTTTCAGGAAAGGATCATGTTTGAGATTTAAGAAAACTAAAGAATCATTGGGATGTGATGAGTGAAGATTATAAAATATTTAGGAAATTGAAATTTGGGCAAACTGGTTTGGGATGGAACGAGTTGACAAAATAATTTGAAGCGTCTGATGAATGGTGGAAGGAGAAAATTAAGGTACATCTTTTATAATTATTAGTTTAGTTGAATTATTCTCATGCTCTTTCCAGTTTTGTCCATAATCATAATTCAATTTTGTAATCTTTTACGAGGTTATCAGAGCATTGTAGTAAAAGACCCCGTGTATCATTTATTCTGTAAAGATCCCGAATTTGAGGGATGTAAAATAGTGCTAACTGAAGAACCCAGAGTAATGTGTATTACGTAAAGATCCTAAAATTAAGTGTATATAAAATAATACTCTGTAATAGAATGTAGGTATACGTATTGTTGTAGAAGAGAGGGGTGGTAAATGCTATCGACTTTCCGAGTCCCCAAACATCCACTAAGTCGAAAATGATATGAAATGATGTAGAGTAAATTTGGCACTTGCTTTAAATTTCTGTGTCTAATTTTATTATTGTATTTGTGCTATTAGAATTTCTCTTCTTTTCCCCTCTTTGGTGAGAGCGTTTAGTTCTCAGTTGCCACTGGAGACGTCCGGCTTCTGTAATATGTTTAGTGTTTGAGTTCAACATATCAGAATAAGAAATATTATAATAGATGGATATGATAGAGATTTCAATTCTGTATTGGTTCCATGATTATTGATATTTCATTTGAAGCCCAAACTGCAAAATTCATGGATTTCATCAAATGGGTGTTCTTGATTTATATGATCTGTATATATTATTCAACACCCATCTTGTCAAATTCATTTCTGCAAGAAGGGTTGTCTCAAATTTCTATGAAGTTCCTTAATTTGGCAAAAAGAATTGATCTTGTTGATTATATGGTAAAAATTAAGAGAAAGATTCATGAAAATAATGAACTTGGTTATGAAGAATCTGAGACTAGTGAGCTTATAGAACTGAACTTGATAAAATGGGCATTTTTTTATAAGTACCCTTTTGCTATAACTGGTGTCGTTGGCTTTATTGGAAGTGGTGGTCCTCCTTTTTGGATAAATAAATAAGTGAAATTCTAACTCTCTGATCATGCTTTACACAATGCTGTCATGTTCATTAGTTTTGACTTGTGTTAATTCTTGTTTTGATTGATTCAACCCCTGCAATTTATAGTTTACAATGTCTGCCTCTTTCAATTCTCGTAGGAGAATAAAAGAATTTAGCAAATTTAGAAATAAAGATATGACGTATCTCGTGAACTACTATGATACCTTGTTTGGTGATGTCATTGTAACTGGTGAAGGGGCAAAAACAGCGAAGAATTAATCAACGGTGAATTTAGAGGAGGGTGAAGATGTTTTTGATTTCGGAGAAGACGATGGGAATGAAGGCAATGGTGACAGCCATGATAACAACTATGAAACACCACAACTACCATCGCAAAATCTATTTCCTACAAATTCTTTTAAATATGGTTCGAGCAGTGGCCAAAAAAGAAAGAAATATGGAATAGAGTTCATTCGGGAAGGGCTTGATGGTTTAGTAGTGGCCATGTCTTGCAAGAGTATTACTGGTTGTAAAGAAGACCGCACCTTGGATGAAGCAATCGTCGTACTTGACGCTATGCGAGAAGTTCATGCTGGTAGTGACTTGTATTATTTTGCTCAGCGGTACATTCTAAACACTGGAAACAAGATGCTTTTTTAAAAGCACGCAACAACGAACTCCGGTATGGCCAATTATAATATAACTACAAGCACTTTAAAGGTCCAGGAGGTTCCTCTGATAGGAAGTGAAAGCAACTTTTACCTGGTTATAACTTTATGTTGAGTGATTTGTTTACTGCACTATAATGCTTCTGTCAAGTTGAGTGTATTATTGTAACGTGTGTCTGTAAAACAGTAGTCGACTGTTTTAGTGACCGACCTTTATAGGATAAGGATTTTCAAATCTACTTTTTTTAAAAGTAGTGTAGATTTAGCATTTTTTTTATTATATATAAATGTGACTAGTATATGCTATTTTTTAACTATCAATTTGTACCATGAATTGTTCAACTTGTATGTCTAATTATTTTCTTATGTGTTCCTGTATATTTATATATACCAGCTTCATATTTTTCATCTTCACATTCATCATATCAATATACATTTAACATAAGCCATAAACTTGTTATGCAAGTGTAGCCTCTCAAATGGATCCATATGATTATAACTCTTTTGGTTATAATAATTCTCAAGGTCAGACTTCTAATACAGTTGATCATTTTGCTTATATAATACTGAAGGCGCGTTTTCTTTTAATACAAATGTAAAGTCTTCTTATATATTTAATCATTTTCCTCAATATTTCTACAAAAATAATTTTTCTATTGAGTCAAATAGTGCATATCAATAGGATTTTGAAATTCCAAATAAAACTGAGGAAGATGAGTCTAATTTGTTGGATTGGAAAACTGTTTGTTGTGTTGCTACTTACACATTGGTGTATTATTATGAAATTTTTGTGCAGAAAGAGTCGTGTCATGATTCAATTAGAACAGGAGGCAAGGTAATTGATGAAATAACGAAAGGGAATGAAATTCGTTGTTATCAAGATTTTCGTATGTCTACAGATACTTTTGTAGGTTTTTGTCTAACATTAGTATATCGTTATGGATTGGTTCCCACACAAGGCATGTCTGAATATGAGGATGTAAGGATCTTCTTAATGACTGTTGCGCATGGGTGTTGAAATCGTTTAATGCAAGAAATATGGAATCACTCTGGTGAGACTATTAGTCGACATTTTTCATTCTGTTCTACAAGTTGTTTGGGGACTGACAAGTGATTACATTAAACCAGCTTCAAATTATAATACTGGAAGTGGTTATCATACACCTCAACATGGACGATATCATCCATATTTTGAAGTAAGTGTATATATTTATATTCAAATATTTCATGAATTTTATTGATAAAAATTAATACTATTGAAATAATAATTGTAGGATGATATTGGAGCTATTGATGGTGTTCATATTAAATGTCGAGTAAAAGAAACATAGCATATACCCTATTTTGGTCGAAAGGTGTACGCTGCTCAAAATATTCTAGCAATCTGTGATTTTAACTTGTGCTTTACTTTTGCTTGGGATATATATGATATACTTACGAAGTTGTTCCAATTTATTGATTGGTATTAACCCTAGATTCTTGCCTCCTGAAAGATGAATTCATACTTTCTACTCGAGCTTCATCATGTACTATATACATTACAACCTAACAAAAAAAGGATTCTTGTGAAAACAGAACGGATGTCGGGTCAAGAGCACCTTCATTCATAAAAAAGATGGCGGATATAAGAATAAAAATCCACACCGGGGGGAAGGTGGAGCACACGATAGTCGTATTTTAAATGAGGCTACAACTCAAGGGAATCTGAATTTTCCACATCCAAATGGAAAAAATCTATTTTGTATATGCAGGTTATGCACACAAAAAGGATACATGGCTCCGTATAAATGATCAAGCATTAGATATCATCTTGTAGATTTTCTTCAGGGTGATAGCAGCGAACGTGTACCATGAAATCCTAAAGAAATAATCATCTTCATTCTTCTTGTAGAATGGTTATTGAACGAACATTCAGGGTGTGGAAAGCTAGATTTGCTATTTTAGCAAATATGCCGATGTATAAGATAGATACGCAAACTGATATCGTTATGTTCATAGTGGCGATTCATAACTACATTAGAAAATCAAATTATAGTGACAACGCATTTTGCACAGCCGAAATAGAAAGTTACATTCCTCTGGATTCTACTACAACAACTAATAAGAGTCGAGAGACCGAGATAGATGAAACTGACAATGACGGTAGGTGGATTGCGTTGCATGATAGTATTGCTAATATTATTCATAATAGAGCATAAATGTTGTAATATCTCGATCTATTTATTTGGGCATTGTAATAATTAAATAAAAAAATCATTTTAATAAATTTATATATTTCTATACTCAATATATTATTATTAAAATTTTTAAAAATTTATAACTTATAAGTTATTTTACCAAACGCCCAACTTTACTTATAAATGAAACATCCAAACACCAAAATTAACTTATCTGTTAAAAACCACTTATTAAATATATGTCACTTATTACACTTAAATCATAAGTTACTTATTTTAAGATTTCCCAAACGGGCCCTTAGTTTAAGCATGTCAAAGGGTATTGTACTATAATTTTATATTATTTTAATTAACACTTTTTAGTTTCAGATTTTGTTATATGGGATTAAATTAGTTAAACGTGTAAGAGCACATGCACTGGCTGCGTTGATTCATCAACTCAACAGGTATTTCAATTATGATGCAGCAATGTAAAAGCGAGGCCATCAATTTTTGTTGTTCAGGTGATTCAGCAAGCTGACCGTTGAAAATTGTTGGACAACCAACGGGCATCAATCTTGTGGGCCCTCTTTTTTTTTTACTTTTTCTTTTGGCATATGCTTTTCTTTTTTCTTGAAACGGCTCTATTTTACAACAAAGCTAGTAAAATTATTAACTGTCATTTTTTTTTGTTTATAAACATAATTTTTTCAATCCAGTTTTCTCATAAAAATTATAAAGCCCACATTCATATCTTCACAATCTCATCTTTCTTTCATAGATTATACATATAAATATATTATGGGTAGTAATTGGCTCCCTTCCGAAAAATTACAATCATGTGTTTCATGGACTCGTCAATCTGTTGATCTGATCACCGGTAGATATTCAAACAAGAATAATTTATGGGGGCGAATTCGCGAAGATTATGCAAGAAATTGGTGTGGTACTCCCAAGAATCCTCATGCTGAATCTCGTTCAAAAATTGCTCTTGACTCACACTGGACACCGTTGAAGAGAACACTAAAAAAATGGCAATGTGCAAAAAATTAAGCCAGTAGATATATTGCAAGCGGAACCAATTTGGTAGATGAGGTAAAAAAAATTATATGTGTATTTTTCAAATATGCTTTTATTATTCATGTGATAACTTAGTGTCCAAAATTTATTTATTTATTCTTCAGATAACTCAGTCTCAAAGATTATATTTCAAGAAAATGAATAAGCCCATCGACAAATGGAAATGCTATGAAGCAGTTGCAGCACATCCTCAATTTGTAGACATTCTCACTATTTCTCCTCCATTTCAGTGAAACTTTCAGAAACAAATGAAATCACCAATCAATTTAAATAGTGATGATTGTGTCTATGAAGAAGGTTTCACGACTTCAGTCACCATGGTATTCATAATTGCATACTCTTCTTGATTGTGTTGTTGTCTCATACTCAATAATCCTCTTAATGAATTCATTATTGCAAAGATTTGAGTGATTTTGAGATGACTATAATATCAAGATCATGATATTATTTATAGAAAATATTTAATCTATAAATTTAGATCAAGACACGTGTCATAATGTGATTCAACGAAAATCTTATCAAAAATTTAAATTTATCCACAATCTTATCAAAAATCTAAAATTATCTACCAAATCTATTTTGGATATTATTTATGGGACCATTAAATAATAGAGATGGAATTAAATTTATGATATATAACATTATTAATTATTTGATTAATAGTAATTAATGGAGTACAGTATATGGGTGTATAAAAGCTATGGAAAAAGTGAATTTAGCATAAATAGTAACTAACTCCATTGATTCAATTGATAAATTTATGAATTGATGCCCCATAATGGGTGCATATTATCATGGCCTTAGAGTTCGACCTCTTCTAAGTCCAACCGTGTCGGCGTCTAGCCCTTGTAGCCCACCAAACGAACTACTAGACCATCCTTACCCTCAAGTGTCTCCCTAACACTTATGCAGCAGTTATGAAAGAAATATAATATTAGACACACACACTTACGAACAAAGACTCTTTCTTTATTAGTAGCCCAATATTACAAAGTTGGATCCACTTGATCCACACACAATCCCCTTGCTAGTATTACAAAGCTTAGCATTAACCCTCACTAGACAAGCTCACTTGCCTTCCACTTGAATGCTCTCATTTTTCTCTCAATTCTCCTATTTCCCACTATTTTCCCCTCTATGCCTCTCCAAAGGGGCCTCACCTATTTATAGGCTCCTCCACCACTTGGAGAGATTTCTAGAATATGTAAATCCCACATGCTTTTAGATCATTCCACTAACTATCTATGCATTATTATTCTAGAACCTACCTATCTAGAATATACATAAGTATACATAGGAATATCTAGAAAGCTCTCAAGCCTTAAAATGGTTGAATTTTATCGGGGCGTGACACTCTTCCCCTACAAAATTTTTCGACGCCCTCGTCGACGTCATCGCCTCTCATTAACGCTCCAACGCCTCTGGTGTTGCTCCAAGTTCGGCTCCAACTGCCACGTTGCCTTACTTGGTGCCGCACCCTTCCACCTCACCAAGTATTGCCTACTCGGTGCCAATCCTTTGATTTTAACCAGTCGCTCATCAAGTATTTCCTTCACCTTGCGTCGACCCTCGACTTTAGTTGGAGATACTGGTGGTGAGTCTTCCCTTACTCGTGCGCCCAATCTATATTGCGACGCCTCGATAAGATCGCCACGTTGGCCCAGTTTGCCCGACGACACCCCCTTGTCCTTGACTCTTTTACCATTAGGAGACTTTGGACTCCCCTTAGTTGTGCCGCCTTTGGCACCTTCCTTATCCGCCTTGCCCTCCTTTTTAGCTTGGCGTCCCTTCTCCTCCTTCATTGAGGGTTGATCATCTTCAACTAGCCTCAAACTTCCAAGGTAGGTCACCTTTGGTTCCATTGCTGGTGCCTCCACCCTTTCTAAGTTTGACAACTTTCTGGGCTCCTCTTCCTCACGTTGGATCATTGGGCTCAACGACCCTAGCTTTGGACATTTCACCATCACGTGTGGCCCCTTGTACACGTAGAACCTTATTCGGCATATAGCCCTTAGCCTTTCCCACGCTTGGGCCATGACTGAAAGAGATATGTCCTAAGTCCAATCATGTATGAGGATTTAGGAATAACTTTTATGTAATCTGTTTTGATTTCATTGATATTAATAAAAGACTTGTTTTATTTTTATTGCGGGCTCTATCTATTTTAAGTGTTTAAATAAGATATACCATAGTTTAGAGTAAAGTTTTTTATGGATTGTGATGAGATCATAATAATGAGACCTAAAAGATGATAACTCTAAACTTAAATAGTTCCTGGTCATACGATTACTAACTGGTAATTAATAATCCGCAAAGATCGGTACATACTATGCTTGCTTCATTATGAAGGATGTTTGTTCTCATAGACATTTGTGTGGTGACACTATAGCTAGTATGTAGGTGTTTATTATAGAATAAGTTCACTGAACATGACTCTGAACAACTGATGGAGTTCACTCACGTGTCAGCAGTTGTTCACATAGTGATAGTTGTACAAGTATCCTTAGACTTGAGGTCATCATAGTCATCTTGTGTACACTGAACTATGCTTTGGTTTAGTTCTTAGTCTCCAGGGACAATTATAAGGGTTCTACTGGGTATAGGAATTTGTACACGAAGATAGTGTATGATCAATAAAGGATCTACCCCTTCCAGTAAAGGAAGAGAATGTTAATGCTGATCCACTTATGCTAGTTCAGGAATCTATGGCCAGAGTGAATAAAATTAGAAAGGAGTTTCTAATTTACATTAAATAGAACTAAGCATAGTGAATGGGAAAGCAAGTGATTAAATAAGATGGGCTTGACACAAGTTCCATGCCTTGTATTTAATCATGACATTGCAGGGTAGAAGGAATTGATTGTACGGTAACTATTTTTTTTTATCGTAGGTAACCCGCAGCCGCTACCCTTCGGGTGCGCACTGGGTAAACCCTACGGGTTCACGTAATAGCCTGCAAACCACGTGAACCAAGGTAAACCGCATTTTTGTACGGTAACTATTCACTGAATAGGTACTTGGTATTCTAAGCAGTAAATTCGTATTATCCGGATAGTCACGATATGCTGAGAAGTATCCCTCACAATGTAGAATAAATATGATTAATTAATTAATCATATTTAATGAATTAGAGAATTTATATAAATAATGATAAAATAGTTTTATTATTATTTATTTCTACTAGCGGCTTAATATTGAACCTACAGGGTCACACCATAAAAGTGAATGATTTAATGGTGGAGGAATTAATTAATAATGGCTGATAATTATTTATTTATGAAATAAATAATTAATTGGCAAATTTAATATTTGATTAAATGAGATTTAATTGATTATAAATTAATTAAGAAAAGTTCTTAATATTATTAATTAAGAATTTAATTTTTGAAAATTAAATCAAGAGAGAGAATTATTTCTAAAGTGTTTAGAAAAAGGATTAATAATTAAAAGGTGTTTTAATTATTAGTGAGAATAATAAAGGGTTAATAATAATAATATTTTATGGGAAAATTTGCAGCTGAAAATTTCGCCTATAAATATACTATTATAAACCCTATTTTTGCCTCAACCTAAAAATTTACAAAACCCTAATTCTCTCCACTTCCTCCTCCTCCATTATATCGATTTCTTGGTGGATACCGGTGGAGTGCTTCACACTTGAGGAGCAGCTGCTAAGGATCTCCGCTCGTGGTTCTTGGATCGCTTTTAAAGGTTAGAAACGATCCCTCGATTTAAATCATGATCTGTATGCGTATTATATGGATTTTATATCAATAAAAATGTTTTACCATGCTTCCGTGATAGATAAAATCCTACAATGGTATCAGAGCATAGGTTGTATGCATATAGATCTGTGATAAAAAATTCAGAATTTTATGTGCTTGTATGAATTAATTATGATTTTTACAAGTTATATCATGGATTAATTATGACTGATTAGAAATTGTTTCTCAGAATTATTTTGATTGTAGATCTGGGTTCTACAAGTGTTGTAGATCGTCTGGGTATTTTTTTCATAATTTTATGATGAATGGATTATTTATTATGAATTTTTGAAGTTGTTTTAATTAAATTCGTAATTAAATAAACATATATATATAATTTGTTAGTATATATATATGTTAAAGATCTGCTGTGTTTTGTTTGTGCTGATGTGATTGGTGAGGCACGACCTCCAATGGAAAAGAAACGGCGACACGTTTTTCTGTGCAAAAACAAAGGCGGCGGCGACTGTCAGGAAAGAGGGGAGGAGCGCGCTTCTGGCATGCGCGCGTGGGGCACACACGCTCGTGTGTCACGCGCGGCGCATGTCAGACACGCGCGGGTCAACGGTCAGCCCTGTGCTAACGTCATCAGATGACGTCATGCTGACGTCAGCTTAGGGTTTAGAGCGCGTGAGGCGCATGTGTGCGTGGGGGCGCGTGGACGACAGTCTGACACGCGCCTGACAGCGCGTGTGCGCGTGGTGGCGCGTGGGTTTTCTTCTCGGGGCGCGTGTGGGCGCGTGCTTGGTCAGAATGAGGCGTGCTTGGTGCCGTTGGATTCGTCTTTTCGAGACACATCTAATGATATATTATATTGTATTTTCCGAAATTGTTTCGGACTGTTTATAGCTAACTGAAGTGTTTTAAAGCATGTTTTTAACTGTTTTAATTACTTTTAAATGCCTCATGTGATACATAGAGATGTATAATGCTTAGACCAATATGCTACATGATTTAACATGCCTACCTTTACGTTTATTCATGCTTATATATGTGATATATGCTTAGTTTATCATGCGATGATAGATTTAGGTGAACTTAATTAACATAAGGCGTTTGTTAGACAATCTAGTATAGTGAAATTGTTTCATGACCTTAATATAAATATTATGAATATGATCATGAGATTCTTGTGTTTATGAAACACGTAATTGAATATGAATTTTCAATATTGAGAGAAAGGTTGATTCTGTCAACAACAGATTTCTATCTGTAAGAAAGGGTTATTAAGTGACACCTCTTGACAATGTTCCACCCTATCTGAGAATCATCTGATTATCGATTATTGATTTGAAATATTTAATTTAAAAGGAAGAATCTCTTTATAATATGATTATGATTGTAACGTAATATAATCCCTCTAAAATTAAATAATATCAAGTAGTAATTGGCCAATGACACAACGGGCTTGTGTCGGTCATAGCCTTCCAACATGGTAGAAAGTGGTTCTTATTTTTAAATCATTGTCGTTTCGTGCTACAGCCGAGGGCTTTGATTTCAAAATAAGAAATACTTGTCTATTACATAGAGATGTGTACATTGAATTAGAATCTAAAGGTCGTTACGTGCTACAGCCGTGGGCCGTTGGAGACTGATTCAATTATACAAAATGTTGGGTTAGACTTGACTTAGAATATTGAGTTTGTCGTGCCACAGCCGTGACTCAATTATTCAAGAGGCTAAAATTATATTAGGGAATAATATAAGATGTAATTGACAAGAGTTGTCTGCCTATTGAACATCACATGACGTTTCGTGCTATAGCCGAGGTTGTGTGATGGAATGTAGGATCCCTATTCCCACTAGCATTATGAATGCTTAATTTTCACTTAGGGGTTGAATAAATTAGATAAACTAGTGAGAGACACTTATGAATAAAGACCCGATTCATATAGTATTTTGAAATAAAATTGAATATTTGCTAAGTGTTGTTATGTGTTCATCATTTACAAATTTACTATATTCGTTATATCTTCTGCATTATCACTCCGGAGTATACTAGATGCTCGCAAGTTGACTGGTCATGATTTAGCTGTTTGCTTTCACTGTAACAAGTTGGGGCACTGGAAGAGGAACTGCAAGGTTTACCTTGCAGAATTGAAGAAGAAGAAGGGTAGTGAGACTACCGCTTCTGATTCAGGCATGTTCATGATCGAAGTTAATATGTCACTAGGTCAAATTTCTACTTGGGTATTAGATACCGCATGTGGTTCTCATATTTGATATTCGTTGCAAGGACTAAAGGGAAGTAGGACTCTTGAAAAAAATGAGGTATTTCTACGTATGGGCAATGGAGCAAGGGTTGCGGCCATATCTGTATGATTATTTAGTTTACATATGCCTACGGGCAAGACTATTATTTTGAATAATTGTTATTACGTTCCCTCTATTGTGAGGAATATTGTTTCTATTCCTATGTTGGATTTGGATGGTTTTTCATTTATTATTAAGAATAATGAATGTTCTATTCTTAGAGATAATGTTCTTTATGGACGTGGTATTTTAAATAATGGTCTGTATGTATGTGACGTAGAGCATGATTTACTTCAGATTGAACAAACTAATAAAAGAAAACGAGATGATGAAAATCTGACCTATTTATGGCACTGTAGGCTAGGTCATATTAGTGAAAATAGACTGCGGACATTGCATAAGGAAGGGTTACTTGACCCCTTTGATTTTGAATCATATCCAACATGCGAGTCTTGTCTATTGGGTAAAATGACCAAATCTGCATTTAGTGGACATGGAGAGAGGGCTGCGGATTTGCTAGGATTGGTACACACAGATGTATATGGACCAATGTCTACGCAAGCCATGGGTGGATTTTCATACTTCATTACTTTCATAGCTGATAAATCTAGATTCGGATATGTGTATTTGATGAAACACAAGTCTGAAGCCTTTGAAAAGTTCAAAGAATATAAACATGAAGTGGAGAAACAAACCAAACACAGTATTATAACTCTTCGATCAGATCGAGGTGGTGAATACTTGAATGGAAAGTTTCTAGATTATCTCAAAGAAAATGGTATAGTCTCCCAGTGGACTCCTCCATATACTCCACAGTTAAATGGGGTATCTGAAAGGAGAAATCAAACTTTGTTAGACATGGTTCGGTCCATGATGAGCTATGCGAATCTTGCAGTATTCCTATGGGGTTATGCATTGGAAACCTCAGCATATTTACTGAATAAGGTGCCTTCCAAATCTGTTCCTCAAACTCCATATGAGATATGGAAAGAAAGGAAACTGAGTCTTAAACACGTTAAGATTTGGGGATGTCCAGCTTATGTCAAGAAAGTTGACCCAGATAAGCTGAAATCTCGATCCGTAAAATGTAATTTTGTGGGATATCCTAAAGAGACTTTGGGGTATTACTTTTACACCGATCATCGGGTGTTTATCTCCAGACATGCTACCTTCTTGGAAAAGCAGTTTATCCTTGAAGGAAACAGTGGGAGCAAAATTGAACTTGATGAAGTTCAAGAAGCATAAACTACTATGGATCAAGTGGAAATACCTGTTCAGACTGAACAACCTTCTGTGGAACAGCCCATTCGTAGGACAGGGAGAGTGTCTCGCCAACCTGAGAGGTATTATGGCCTTGTCATTGAGAATGGCAATGAGTTGTCAATCATTGATGATGACGACCCTGTGACCTACAATGAGGCTATGAGTAGTGTTAACTCAGAGAAATGGCATAGTGCCATAAAATCCGAAATGGAATCTATGTATACCAACCAAGTATGGACTCTGGTTGAGGCGCCTGAAGGTGTTAAGCCTATTGGGTGCAAGTGGGTATACAAAAGAAATATTGGAGCAGATGGCCAGGTGGAGACCTATAAGGCCAGGCTCGTGGCAAAAGGATTCAAACAAAGGCAAGGGATTGACTTTGATGAAACTTTTTTGTCTGTAGCCCTGTTAAAATCAATTCGGATTTTGCTTGTGATTGCTGCTTACTACGACTATGAGATCTGGCACATGGACGTAAAAATGGCCTTCCTCAATGGGGAACTTGAGGAGGAAGTGTATATGACACAACCAGAGGGTTTTCTTTCCAAGGGAAATGAACAACTAGTATGTAAGCTGCTGCGAACTATATATGGTTTAAGGCAAGCTTCTCGTAGATGGAACATCCATTTTGATGAGAAAATCAAAGAGTTTGGTTTTATCAAAAACATAGATGAACCATGTGTCTACAAGAAGGTTAGTGGGAGTGCGGTAACATTTCTTGTATTGTATGTAGATGACATACTTCTTATAGGAAATGATATACCGATGCTGCAATCAGTCAAAGTATGCTAATCAAAGAACTTCACCATGAAGGACTTGGGAGAAGCATCCTACATTCTTGGTATGAAGATCTATAGAGATAGATCTAGAAGAATGATAGGTCTTACCCAGGGTACATACATCCAGAAAGTGCTTAAAAGGTTAAGCATGGAAAACTCCAAAAGAGGTCTCATACCGATGAGCCATGGAGTGTCCCTTTCCGAGAAAATGTCTCCTAAGACACCTGAGGAAAGAGAGCGTATGAGTATGATTCCTTATGCTTCAGCAATAGGATCTATCATGTACGCGATATTGTGTATTAGGCCTGATGTTGCTTATTCAATTAGTGTGACGAGCAGATATCAGTTCAATCCAGGTGAAGACCACTGGAAAGCAGTGAAAAACATCCTTAAGTACTTACGAAGGACTCAGGACTTTTTTCTTGTTTTTGGTGGTGAATCTGAGTTGAAAATAGAGGGTTATGCTGACTCTAGTTTTCAATCAGAAAGTGATAGCAAATCCATGTCATGGTACGTGTTTACTCTGAATGGTGGTGCGATTAGTTGGAAGAGTTCCAAACAGTCTACAACGGCTGATTCCACAGTGGAAACAGAATATATAGCTGCAAGTGAGGCTGCAAAAGAAGCCTTTTGGATGAAGAAATTTGTTTCTGAGTTGAGAGTTGTTCCTAGCGTTGAAGAGCCTATTGTGTTGTATTGTGATAACAACGCAGCAATAGCACAAGCCAAGGAACCTAGGTCTCATAAAAATTCCAAACATGTCCTGCGGCGCTTTCATCTGATTAGGGAGATTGTTGAAAGAGGAGATGTCAACGTCGAGAGAGTTGACACACATAACAACATAGTAGACCCTATAATAAAGCCACTTTCTCAAAGTCACTTTGATCGTCATAAAGACAAGATGGGTATTAAATACCAGAGTGATTGGCTTTAGTACAAGTGGGAGATTGAAAGAGATATGTCCTAAGTACAATCATGTATGAGGATTTAGGAATAACTTTTATGTAATCTGTTTTGATTTCATTGATATTAATAAAAGACTTGTTTTGTTTTTATTGCGGGCTCTATCTATTTTAAGTGTTTAAATAAGATATACCACAGTTTAGAATAAAGCTTTTTATGGATTGTGATGAGATCATAATAATAAGACCTAAAAGATGATAACTCTAAACTTAAATAGTTCTTGGTCGTAGGATTACTAACTGGTAATTAATAATTCGCAAAGATCGGTACATACTATGTTTGCTTCATTATGAAGGATGTCTGTTCTCATAGACATTTGTGTGGTGACACTATAGCTAGTATGTAGGTGCTTATTATAGAATAAGTTCACTGAACATGACTCACACAGCTGAACAACTGATGGAGTTCACTCACGTGTCAGCAGTTGTTCACATAGTGATAGTTGTACAAGTATCCTTAGACTTGAGGTCATCATAGTCATCTTGTGTATACTGAACTATGCTTTGGTTTAGTTCTTAGTCTCCAGAGACAATTATAAGGGCTCTACTGGGTATAGGAATTTGTACACGAAGATAGTGTATGATCAATAAAGGATCTACCCCTTCCAGTGAAGGAAGAGAATGTTCAATGCTGATCCACTTATGCTAGTCCAGGAATCTCTGGCCAGAGTGAATAAAATTAGAAATGAGTTTCTAATTTAAATTAAATAGAATTAAGAATAGTGAATGGGAAAGCAAGTGATTAAATAAGATATGCTTGACACAAGTTCCATGCCTTGTATTTAATCCTGACATTGCAGGGTGGAAGAAATTGATTGTACGGTAACTATTCACAGAATAGGTTTTTGGTATTCTAAGCAGTGAATTCGTATTATCCGGATAGTCGCGATATGCTGAGAAGTATCCCTCACGATGTAGAATAAATATGATTAATTAATTAATCATATTTAATGATTTAGAGAATTTATATAAATAATGATAAAATAGTTTTATTATTATTTATTTCTACTACCGGCTTAATATTGAACCTACAGGGTCACACCATAAAAGAGAATGATTTAATGGTGGAGGAATTAATTAATAATGGTTGATAATTATTTATTTATGAAAAAAATAATTAATTGGCAATTTTAATAATTGATTAAATGAGATTTAATTGATTATAAATTAATTAAGAAAAGTTCTTAATATTATTAATTAAGAATTTAATTTTTGGAAATTAAATCAAGAGAGAGAATTATTTCTAAAGTGTTTAGAAAAAGGATTAATAATTAAAAGGTGTTTTAATTATTAGTGAGAATAATAAAGGGTTAATAATAATAATATTTTATGGGAAAATTTTCAGCTGAAAATTTTGCCTATAAATATACTATTATAAACCCTATTTTTGCCTCAACCTAAAAATTTACAAAACCCTAATTCTCTCCACCTCCTCCTCCTCCATTACATCGATTTCTTGGTGGATATCGGTGGAGTGCTTCACATTTGAGGAGCAGCTGCTAAGGATCTCCGCTCGTGGTTCTTGGATCGCTTTTAAAGGTTAGAAACAATCACTCGATTTAAATCATGATCTGTATGCGTATTATATGGGTTTTATATCAATAAAAAGGTTTTACCATGCTTCCGTAATAGATAAAATCCTACAATGACTTGATGATTCCCCCGCATCGCGTCTCCTTCGTGGACTACCACTTCTCGAGCCAACGTTTTTCTCATCACCACCCTCATCGCTCTCCTCATGAAGTGTATTCGATTTAGAAGCTTCCTTTGAAACTTTACCAAGGACTCCGTCACGGTTATAGCCTCATCTACATCCTTGACATTCCTTCGTTGAAGCTCTTGTTTAGCCTAATTTTGTAGGCCATCCATGAAGTAAAACAAGAAGTCCTCTCCCTTCATGCCCGGAATTTGCAACATCAAGGTAGTGAACTCATTCACGTGGCCCCTTATGTTGCCCTGATATTTGAGCTCCCTCACTTTCTTCCTCGCCATGTAGATCACGTTCTCAGGGTAGAATTACCTTTTAAGCTCTCGTCTGAAATATCCCCATGTGTCTATATAGCAAAGCCCCTTCTGTGACGCCCTCATTCTCGGGGTTAGGAAATGAGGACTCACACACTTCTAATCTAATAATTAAATATGCATAAACCCCGATTAACTACTAACAGGATCAACAGGATAAAGTATGAGACAAGATTACAACTACCAGTCATAAAATATAACTTACAAACCCAAAATATTATTAAATAACCATCGTCGATTCCGGGTGGGAACCGACAGATAACCCATTATATCTTTATACACTTCTTTCTAGGCGCGAGCTCACTCATAAATACCACTACCTGCTCTGGCAACCGGAAGCCCTCAACACGGTAGGGACCACCAGGTACGCTCTTACGAGCAGTGCGCCTAAGCCTGACCATCTTCTTGCTTAACTGCCATGGTTAGATTAAAACAAAACAAATGAGTATAAAACTCAGCAAGTAACTATACAACAGTTCTACAATATCAAATCACAATATGCTTTACCAAACTCGGGGCATTCTACTTTATTTGATCTAGGTGGCAGATTTCCATCTTTTGGGTTAAGGAAAGATTTCTGAAGAAAAGTATGGGGCTTTCAAGGAACAAGGCTCAAAGCAGGACCAAAGCCGACATTCATCACAAATCATTAAAGGATCAAAATAGATCTTTCGATAGAGGAAAGCAACAATATTTCAAGATATAGAATCACTTATATGATCAGCAATTTCAAAAATCAGGGTTCTCGAGCTTTAAGCTCCACAATAACATAATCAACTCTTTTCAAAGCAATATAAACCATTTTTCATTTTCAAAATCAATTTACTGAACAAAAGTTTCAGTTCCCCTTTTTAAATAATCGCTTAGAACCCTTGATTGGATCACTTTATCTTTCCATTTCATTATATACGGGTGATCAGCCCGTATCGACCTCCATTCCGGTCTTTAAGGTACCAATCGGCATAATTTCAGCCTTAAGTTGGACTAGCCCCGCTAGCCTCTTACCATGACTGGACTAGTCCCACTAGCCTCTTACGTCCCAATCCAATCCATCAGGAATTCATTTAGAAAACCTTGAGTTGGAAAAACAAATAGGTTTTCTAAAATCCATTTTTATCATTACCAAGCATTTGAAATCATTCGGACTCTTTCAAGTCGAAACTCATTCTTAAATCAGATTTTAAGGAAACAAAGTTCAGGGAGTGATTCAAGGATACGCAAGGAACAATTCATAAGAATTCTGTATTAGGGATAACAAGGTACTAAATTAGAAGGATCAACTTGTTTAGGGATCAATAGGGTGATCAAGAGAAACAGGGTATCATTAAACAGGGTTAACAAGGATAATCAAAAGGTTCAATATAATTCATGGCTTAATAGGTAACTTGAACAGAAAGGACAGATTATCAAAGGGTGAAATCAATAGGCTCGTCAATAACATATTATCAAGAACAAGGGTGCTTTAAATCAATATCAGGGTTTCATAAAGCAAAGGTTTCATACTTAAACAACTCAATACTCTACATGGTATGAACAACATTCTCTTTATAACCATTTACACAAGTAATCAGAGTTACTTGCCTGAATTTGCTTTCCTGAAGGTTGAACTACTGCCACCTAGTAAATCCTTTCCTTTCCTAGCCTGAATGCCCTCACGCTCCGAATCTACAATAAAACCAAAATCTTAATCAGATTCTCAACTCTCGTTCCCGGAACGATCACTCTAAACGATAACTCGACTATATCTTTGACTCGAGCATACGAATATAGCTTATACATGTAAGCACATAGCACATAGCACATAGCATATCTCTTTTTCGTAACTTTTATACTTATACAATTAACAACCAAAGCGTATTCGCTCAACCTTGGCTATTTTTCAATTACACTAATATAGCTCTTTTTACGACCATAGCTATCACTTATAACTCTTAATAAAAACGATTTAATTTCCTTTTTCCTTCATTCCTTAATTCGAACCATACATACAAAACACAACCAAGTATACTCAATTTCAACCTCATATAATCAAACACAACTAATGCAATTCACAAGGGTCATTTAGCACTTAAACTTATCCCTTTTTTAAACCAATTTCCATTCGGCAAGACTCAAATTTACAACTCAAGGACAAATCAATGACATGCACATCTTGATCTTCTTTAAAACTAGCATGCAATCACTTTTAGGCCTTATAAACTTAGTTTTTACCAAGATTAACTCACAAAAATCAAATTCCTTTTCTTATCAACAACCATTCGAACCAACACATACATACATGCTCACATACAATCCAAATTCAACTCTTCACTATATCAAACACTCATTTTCATAGATTAAACCAACTAAATCTCTTAAGACAAATCCAAGAATTTGAATTTCACCTAAATCACAACATGCATGCATCATCTCAAGTTTATAAATCACAAATCAATTATAATTATTCTATACTTTCTATTAACAACTATCCATCATCGATTTCATTGTCAAAAATCAACTTGATCTCTTTAAAGACAAAAACCCATTCAACTATATAGAAAAACACCACATGCAACCACTAAAATTAGAGTGTATTTAGTCTAGAGTTCAGTTTACACATCATAACTCACCACCGGTTCACCGGACTTCATCACCGGTGGCGGTGGCTTCACGGTGGTGCCCTCATTCGAGGGTGTCCAACCACGAAACCCCCGATTTCCGTCAATTACGCAAAATAACTAACATGCACATCTTTTCTATCATTTGTTTGGAAAGAATCAAGCTTAAACAAGATGACATTAATCAACAACAAGAAGAACCATGTGGTTCTCGGGTGAACACACACCGAGCACACACAACACACACACATCGACATGCAAGCTTAATCACACACATGCACACGAATTAAAGCTCTTGTATGGAATAAGGATGAAGATTCATGGAGTGTTTCAATGAATTAGAGAGGGAGAGACAATATACCGAGAGGAAAGAGAGAGAGAGAGAGAGAGAGAGAGAGAGAGAGAGAGAGAGAGAGAGAGAGAGAGAGAGAGAGAGAGAGAGAGAGAGAGAGAGAGAGAGAGAGAGTTGCCGAGAGAGAGAGTGAGAGAGAGTTCGGGAGAGAAAGAGAGAAAGGAGAGAAGAGAAAGTGAGTGCACAAAAGAAAGAAAAGAAAGGAAAGTGGGTTATATATACCACTTAGAAACAAGGGCAATTTGGTAATTTACTAACTCTCTTTTTAACTCACTCATTCCTTTTCTTTTTACTCAAATACAACAAAATTCAAATATAAAATATATCTCTCTCGGGAAGTCGAGGATTATTGAAAATGATAATTTTAACACGTAGGCCTCGAAATTAGCTTTTTAACCATTATTCATAATGAATCTTTGAGCGAACGGTTGATTTTATATGAATTTCACAAACTTGCTTTAATAAATACATTTTTCTAATAAAATCAATTTAGAAATGCAAAGACCAACAATTAAATTCACTCATCATTTTTAAAAAGTCTCTAGGACCATTATGAAGATCACAGAACAAATCCCATGTTTTTATCTTTCTCGGATGATTTTATAAAAATGCATGAAGGTTAATTAAACCTTTATTTAAATCACGTAATTCCTTTAAAATTCACAAAATTGACACAGAACACATAGTCATGCACATAGTCAAGCAATCACACATATACAGTCACATAACAACTTAGGTCTGATCATAGAATTTATCCTTCTTTATTCTTTATCCTCTTTTACGCGTACTGGGTCGCGTTCAGCCTGACGGCCCGACGCTCAGCGTTTCGATTACGCTTCTCATTATCTTTACCAAGCAACACGTCACTTAGGACGAAATACTTTATTTACTCATTCATTTCATTCAATCGCACATAATTCACATTTTATATTCTTTAATTCCATATTAGGACGGGTTTCGTTCTACCTGACGGCCCGACACCACAGCTTATCTTTTAAGCTGACCCTTTAAATTGGAACGTTTTTATCTACACTCCTAAACTCTAGTATACAGATAAGACAATTAATCATCACCTAGTCTCATAATTATAATCACATCACATATCACATTCTTTATTGACTTAATTACGTCGCAAAATTCTCAGTCGTCACAATATACCCTCCTTAAAAGGATTCTGTCCCCAGAATCTTATCTAAGCAAATAAATGGGGATACTTTTCTTTCATTTCGCTTTCTAGTTCCCAAATCGATTCTTCGACTATTGGATTTCTCCACAATACTCTAACTAGAGGTACAACTTTATTTCTAAGCGTCCTTTCTTTTCGATCCAAAACTCGCACTGGTTGTTCCACATAGGACAAATCTGGTTGGATTTCCACTGGTTCGAACTCGATCACATGGCTCGCATCAGCATTATACTTCTTTAGAAGAGATACATGAAACACATTGTGCAGATGTTGCATTTACGGAGGTAGCGCCAATTCATACGCCACTTTCCCAACTTATCGCAATACTTCAAATGGTCCAATGTACCTTGGACTCAGCTTTCCTTTCTTTCCAAATCGAGTTAAACCTTTCCAAGAGATATCTTCAACAAGACTTTGTCTCCAGTTTTGAATTGCACATCTTTCCGTTCTTGATTTGCGTACTTTGCCTGTCGATCTTGAGCTGCAATTAATCTCTTTCGAATCATTTCAACCTTTTCTTTCGTTTGCTGCACTAGCTCTGGGCCAATTAACTTGCGCTCACCAACTTCGTCCCAATAAGTAGGGGATCTACACTTTCTTCTATACAACGCTTCATAAGGCGGCATGTCAATACTCGCGTGATAACTGTTGTTGTAGGCTCAATTAAGGGCAAATGATCGTCCCAATTTCCTTTAAAATCTATTGCACAGGTTCGCAATATGTCTTCAATCGTCTGAATTGTTCTTTCACTTTGTTCGTCTATCTGCGGATGATATGTCGTACTCATTTTCAATTTCGTTCCCAAATGATCATGGAATTGTCGCCAAAATCTCGAATTAAACCTTGGATCTCTATCAGACACGATAGATACAAGAACTCCATGACGCATCACAATCTCATCCAGATACAATTTGATCAACTTTTCCAATGAAAAATTTTCGTTTATCGGCAAGAAATATGCGGACTTTGTCAACCGATCGATTACCACCCAAATCACATCGTGATTTGACTTGATTTTAGGTAATCCTACCACGAAATCCATCGCTATATGTTCCCATTTCCATTCGGGTATGTCCAGTGGCTGAAGCAATCCGCTTGGCCTTTGATGTTCCGCTTTAACTCTTTGGCACGTGTAACACTTACTTATCCATTCCGCAATTTCCTTCTTCATGTTCGGCCACCAATATCTTTCCTTTAAATCCTGGTACATCTTCGTGCTTCCAGGGTGAATTGAAATCTCGAGTTATGCGCTTCTTGCAAAACCTCGTGTTTTAGTTCCACCACATTAGGTATCCAAATACGTGAGTTAACACGGTATATCCCTTTTCCATCCTTTTGAGCTTTAATTTCTTCTCCCGTCAACTTATCCTTTTCGCTATTCATCACTTGCTCTTGACAGCATCGAATCTTTTCCAAAATCTCGGGTTGAAACAGCATTGCATGTATAGCTTCACCTCCACATTCTGGAGTCTGCACTTCTATTTCCATCTTTTCAAAATCTTTGATTAATTCTTCCAATGACGTTAACATATTCAATCTTTCTTTTCGACTAAAAGCATCAGCTACCACATTTGCCTTTCCAGGATGATAGTTTATCGCACAATCATAATCTCTAATCAATTCCAACCACCTTCTTTGTCGCATATTCAATTTTTTCTGAGTAAAGATATACTTTAAGCTTTTATGATCCGTGTAAATCTCGCACTTTTCCCCGTACAAATAATGCCTCCAAATCTTAAGGGCAAACACAATTGCTGCCAATTCCAAATCGTGCGTTGGATACTTTTGCTCATGCGGCTTGAGTTGCCTTGACGCATATGCTATTACCTTCCCGTGTTGCATTAACACGCATCCAAGTCCTTTATATGAAGCATCACTGAATATCACAAATTCCCCTTTATCATCTGGTAATACCAACACTGGGGCGGTTACCAATCTCTTCTTTAACTCTTGAAAACTATCCTCGCACTTTTCTGTCCAAATGAACTTCTCGTTCTTTCTCGTCAACTTTGGCAACGGAACGGCAATCTTAGAGGAATCTTTCACAAATCTTCTATAGTATCCGGCTAATCCCAGAAAACTTCTGACTTTCATCGGAGTCTTGGATCTTTCCCAATTCATTACGGCTTCTATCTTGGCTGGGTCCACTTTAATTCCTTCTTTATTCACTACATGACCGAGAAATTGCACTTCCTTTAGCCAAAATTCACACTTTGAAAACTTCGCATACAGCTTCTCTTTTCGCAGAATTTCCAAGGAAATCCTCAAATGCTCATTATGATCTTCTTCTGTCTTGGAGTTAATCAGTATATCGTCGATAAACACAATAACGAACTTATCCAAATACTGCTTGAATACTCTGTTCATAAGATCCATAAATGCAGCTGGCACATTCGTCATGCCAAATGCCATTACCAAAAACTTATAATGTCCGTATCTCGTTCGGAACGCTGTCTTGGGTATATCTTCTGCTTTAATCTTTAACTGATGATACCCAGATCTTAAATCAATCTTTAAGAAACACAAAGCTCCTTTTAACTGGTCAAACAAATCATCGATCCGCGGTAGAGGATACTTATTCTTGATCGTCAACTTATTCAGCTCACGGTAATCAATGCACAACCGCATACTTCCATCCTTTTTCTTTACAAATAACACCGGTGCGCCCCATGGGGATACACTCGGTCGGATCACTCTTTTGTCCAACAACTCTTGAAGTTGAGCTGCCAATTCCTTCATCTCGACCGGCGCCATGCGATAGGGAGCTTTCGACACTGGTTCCGTACCAGGAGCCAAATCAATCGTAAACTCGATCTCTCTGTCTGGAGGTAGTCCAGGCAATTCATCAGGAAACACATCCGGAAAATCTCTTACTACCGGAATATCCTCGATCTTCACAGATTCTTTCTCCACGTCCACGACATGAGCCAAATAAACTTCGCATCCTTGACATATTAATCTTCTTGCCTCAATAGCCGTTAGAAATTTCTTCTCTTGCCTCTTTCCTTTAAATATCACTTCCTCACCATCCTTGGTTCTTAACTTCACCTTCTTACTTTTACATTCTATTTGCGCCTCATGGTTTGACAACCAATCCATTCCTAGTATAATCTCAAATTCTCCTAACTTAAAAGGAATTAAGTCAGCTAGAAAAGTGCCGACCTTCTATAGACACATCACAATCAGGACAAATCTTATTAACAACAACTTTCTCTTGATTTGCTACCTCTATAATCAAATTAGGCTCTAGAGGGTACGCAACACAATTTAACTTATCAAGAATACTTTCAGAGATAAAAGATCTAGTTGCTCCAGAATCCATCAAAACTTTTACTTCTACTGAGTTTATAATAAGCATACCTGCTACCACGTCCACATCTTGCACCGCATCTTTCATTGTCATGTTAAAGGTTCTAGCTCTGGGTTGAGCTAATGGTGCTGGGAGAGATGGTGGTCCAGTAATTCTGAGAACATTAGCCTTCTGCACAGGCTTCTTGCAATTTCTGGCCATATGGCCCACTTTGCCACACTTGAAACATGCCAAATCAGGCTTCCTTACTCCATTTGAACATTCTGAAGAATAATGCCCCTTCTGGTTGCACTTAAAACACGTTATATCCAGCTTATTACACCTCCCCGGGTGTCTCTTTCCACAGTTCCTGCATTCTTGCATCTGGGGTCTGCTATCCTTCCCTGATTGTCCAACTTTCTGGAAACGGTTCTTCTGAGCTCCATTATCGGGTCTAAACTTCTGGAACTTTTGGTTCTGACCTTCACCATTCTTCCCAAACTTCCCTCTGAACTTTGAGCTTCCTTGCTCTTGCTCAGAGCTTTCAAACTTCCTCTTCCTTCCTTCATTTTCCCTTCGGGCAGCTTCCCGCTCACCTTCTACTATCATTGCTTTCTGAACCAAAGCAGCATAATTCTTAATTTCCAACATTGCTACCTGACTCCTAATCCACAGCTTAAGTCCCTGTTGGAACCTCTTAGCCTTCTTCGCTTCCGTATTCACATACTCGGGTACGAATCTAGACAATTCTGAAAACTTCACCTCATATTCCGCTACTGACATTTCCTCCTGTCTAAGATCTAGAAATTTCATCTCCAATTGATCTTGCATATAGCTTGGCAAATACTTTTCTAGAAACATCTCAGTAAACTTCTCCCAAGATAAGTATTTGCTTTCCAACAACGCCTTAGAAGACTCCCACCAGAAACTTGCTTCATCTTTCAGATAATAACTTGCGTACTGAGCTTTCTTATCATCCTTAACTTCTGCTAACTCGAAGGCTTTTTCCATCTCTCTCAACCACGACTGCGCTTTAATCAGGTCTGGCAAACCTAAGAACTCTGGAGGATGAATAGATTGAAAGTGCTTAAAGTTTCCAACTTTAGGGGCCACAGGTTGTTGCAAAAGCTGAGCAAGTCTGCTCATCATAGTGGTTTCTGGGTTTATTTCTGGGTCTTGAGTGGGAATTTCTTCTTCTTGGTGATCTGGTGAGTTGGCCATTTCTTAGAAACCTGATTGGGCAATTATTTAGCAATACGATGGCATGGCATGTATAATAACAGTTTTTATGAAATCTCTTTTGTGGGTTTTAAGTTTTACCCAATTTGCACATGCAATCCTATTACTACATAATTCTCATATCAGTGTTGTTTTATCATGGCACAAAACATGGTTTTATGAACTTTAAAACATGGTTGTATGAAAGCATGGTATTGTGAACAGTTTGTAAGATAATCAAGGTGCACAATGGAAAGCAAGATAATAGAATTATTTAAACAAAGGTTACATAGAGAATATTCTGGATCTTAAGGTTCTGAAATAAGGTACAATAAATAGCAGGGTTAAACAGAGGAAAAACTGGAAAACATCCCCTATCTACCCCTAACTTCCAACTACTACTACTATTACACTGGTCTGAAATTACAACAAGATAAATGAAAAGGGATCCCGGCATCTGACCAAGTATCCCAAAGCCTACCGGCGCTGAAAAACAATAACAATCTACGGGCTCAACCAACAGTCCCGTCTAATCATCTAGAATCTCTCTCAACACAACCAACATCCAGCGAATGATCTTATGCAGCCTTTGGGCCTCAACATCAGCATCACTAGTGGATGGTCCCTCATCTAATCTCCTCCTGGTAACCTGCTCCACCATCTTCACCCGAACTCGCCACTCATCATCCATAACAGAAGCACTCTGCCTAGAATCTCGAATCAATCTATCTACCAAAGCTCCCAACTCAGGAATGCGGGAGTACACAAAGTCTCGATCCTGGGCTAACTTGCCACCAACACTGACAGGAACAGTCTTAGGCATCTCCGACTCTGGCTCAGGGGCAGGGGTCTCTGAATCAGGCCTCAAGGGTGAAATCTGCATGGGGATCTCACTACTCTCAGAAGGGTCCTCCTCTGGGTCTGAACTAACATACACAGGCTCCTCTGGAGAGGGTGGAATGGGGTCCACAGGGGTACCAGTCAAACTAATCTCTTAGTCTGAGTCATTACCACTACTAGGATCCTGAGAGAAAACATAAAACATCAACCAAGAAACAATGTTACGGTTAAATAAAGCTTCCAGCTAACTCACACCCTAACTCTAGTTTCCGCTTTACCAATAAACACTTTCCTTAGACTATACCTAATAGTCTAACTCAACTCTATATGAGTCGAACTCTCTCGCGATATAGATATATTCCCAAAATACCCCTTTGAATCCTAACTTGTCTCAGGGACTAGATCATGTAGCTCTGATACCAACTTGTGACGCCCTCATTCTCGGGGTTAGGAAATGAGGACTCACACACCTCTAATATAATAATTAAATATGCATAAACCCCGATTAACTACTAACAGGATCAACATGATAAAGTATGAGACAAGATTACAACTACCAATCACAAAATATAACTTCCAAACCCAAAATATTATTAAATAACCATCATCGATTCCGGCTGGGAACCGACAGATAACCCATTGTATCTTTATACACTTCTTTCTAGGCGCGAGCTCACTCATAAATACCACTACCTGCTCTGGCAACCGGAAGCCCTCAACACGGTAGGGACCACCAGGTACGCTCTTACGAGCAGTGCGCCTAAGCCTGGCCATCTTCTTGCTTAACTGCCATGGTTAGATTAAAACAAAACAAATGAGTATAAAACTCAGCAAGTAACTATACATCAGTTCTACAATATCAAATCACAATATGCTTTACCAAACTCAGGGCATTCTACTTTATTTAATCTAGGTGGCAGATTTCCATCTTTTGGGTTAAGCAAAGGTTTCTGAAGAAAAGTATGGGGCTTTCAAGGAACAAGGCTCAAAGCATGACGAAAGCCGACATTCATCACAAATCATTAAAGGATCAAAATAGATCTTTCGATAGAGGAAAGCAACAATATTTCAAGATATAGAATCAGTTATATGATCAGCAATTTCAAAAATCAGGGTTCTCGAGCTTTAAGCTCCACAATAACATAATCAACTCTTTTCAAAGCAATATAAACCATTTTTCATTTTCAAAATCAATTTACTGAACAAAAGTTTCAGTTCCCCTTTTTAAATAATGACTTAGAACCCTTGATTAGATCACTTTATCTTTCCATTTCATTATATACGGGTGATCAGCCCGTATCGACCTCCATTCCGGTCTTTAAGGTACCAATCGGCATAATTTCAGCCTTAAGTTGGACTAGCCCCGCTAGCCTCTTACCATGACTGGACTAGTCCCACTAGCCTCTTACGTCCAAATCCAATCCATCAGGAATTCATTTGAAAAATCTTGAGTTGGAAAAACAAATAGGTTTTCTAAAATCCATTTTTATCATTACCAAGCATTTGAAATCATTCGGACTCTTTCAAGTCGAAACTCATTCTTAAATCAGATTTTAAGGAAACAAAGTTCAGGGAGTGATTCAAGGATACGCAAGGAACAATTCATAAGAATTTTGTATCAGGGATAACAAGGTACTAAATTAGAAGGATCAACATTTGTTTAGGGATCAATAGGGTGATCAAGAGAAACAGGGTATCATTAAACAGGGTTAATAAGGATAATCAAAAGGTTCAATATAATTCATGGCTTAATAGGTAACTTGAACATAAAGGACAGATAATCAAAGGGTGAAATCAATAGGCTCGTCAATAATAGATTTAAGAACAAGGGTACTTTAAATCAATATGAGGGTTTCATAAAGCAAGGGTTTTATACTTAAACAGTTCAATACTCTACATGGTATGAACAACATTCTCTTTATAACCATTTACACAAGTAATCAGAGTTACATGCCTGAATTTGCTTTCCTGAAGGTTGAGCTACGGCCACCTAGTAAATCCTTTCCTTTCCTAGCCTGAATGCCCTCACGCTCCGAATCTACAATAAAACCAAAATCTTTATCAGATTCTCAACTCTCGTTCCCGGAACGATCACTCTAAACGATAACTCGACTATATCTTTGACTCGAGCATACGAATATAGCTTATACATGTAAGCACATAGCACATAGCATATCTCTTTTTCGTAACTTTTATATCCTTATACACTTAACAACCAAAGCGTATTCGCTCAACCTTGGCTATTTTTCAATTACACTAATATAGCTCTTTTTACGACCATAGCTATCACTTATAACTCTTAATAATAAACGATTTAATTTCCTTTTTCCTTAATTCCTTAATTCGAACCATACATACAAAACATAACCAAGTATACTCAATTTCAACCTCATATAATCAAACACAACTAATGCAATTCACAAGGGTCATTTAGCACTTAAACTTATCCCTTTTTTAAACCAATTTCCATTCGGCAAGACTCAAATTTACAACTCAAGGACAAATCAATGACATGCACATCTTGATCTTCTTTAAAACTAGCATGCAATCACTTTTAGGCCTTATAAACTTAGTTTTTACCAAGATTAACTCACAAAAATCAAATTCCTTTTCTTATCAACAACCATTCGAACCAACACATACATACATGCTCACATACAATCCAAATTCAACTTTTCACTATATCAAACACTCATTTTCATAGATTAAACCAACTAAATCTCTTAACACAAATCCAAGAATTCGAATTTCACCTAAATCATAACATGCATGCATCATCTCAAGTTTATAAATCACAAATCAATTGTAATTATTCTATACTTTCTATTAACAACTATCCATCATCGATTTCATTGTCAAAAATCAACTTGATCTCTTTAAAGACAAAAACCCATTCGGCTATATAGAAAAACACCACATACAACCACTAAAATTAGAGTGTATTTAGTCTAGAGTTTAGTTTACACATCATAACTCACCACTGGTTCACCGGAGTTCATCACCGGTGGCGGTGGCTTCACGGTGGTGCCCTCATTTGAGGGTGTCCAACCACGAAACCCCCGATTTCCGTCAATTACGCAAAATAACTAACATGCACATCTTTTCTATCATTTGTTTGCAAAGAATCAAGCTTAAACAAGATGACATTAATCAACAACAAGAAGAACCATGTGGTTCTCGGGTGAACACACACCGAGCACACACAACACACACACATCGACATGCAAGCTTAATCACACACATGCACACAAATTAAAGCTCTTGTATGGAATAAGGATGAAGATTCATGGAGTGTTTCAAAGAATTAGAGAGGGAGAGACAATATACCGAGAGGAATAAGAGAGAGAGTTGCCGAGAGAGAGAGAGTTCGGGAGAGAAAGGAGAGAAGAGAAAGTGAGTGCACAAAAGAAAGAAAAGAAAGGAAAGTGGGTTATATATACCACTTAGAAACAAGGGCAATTTGGTAATTTACTAACTCTCTTTTTAACTCACTCATTCATTTTCTTTTTACTCAAATGCAACAAAATTCAAATATAAAATATATCTCTCTCGGGAAGTCGAGAATTATTAAAAATGACAATTTTAACACGTAGGCCTCGAAATTAGCTTTTTAACCATTACTCATAATGAATTTTTGAGCGAACGGTTGATTTTATATGAATTTCACAAACTTGCTTTAATAAATACATTTTTCTAATAAAATCAATTTAGAAATGCAAAGACCAATAATTAAATTCACTCATCATTTTTAAAAAGTCTCTAGGACCATTACGAAGATCACAGAACAAATCCCATGTTTTTATCTTTCTCGGATGATTTTATAAAAATGCATGAAGGTTAATTAAACCTTTATTTAAATCACGTGATTCCTTTAAAATTCACAAAATTGACATAGAACACATAGTCATGCACATAGTCAATCAATCATACATATACAGTCACATAACGACTTAGGTCTGATCATAGAATTTATCCTTCTTTATTCTTTATCCTCTTTTACGCGTACCGGGTCGCGTTCAGCCTGACGGCCCGACGCTCAGCGTTTCGATTACGCTTCTCATTATCTTTACCAAGCAATACGTCACTTAGGACGAAATACTTTATTTACTCATCTATTTCATTCAATCGCACATAATTCATATTTTATATTCTTTAATTCCATATTAGGACGGGTTATGTTCTACCTGACGGCCCGACACCACAGCTTATCTTTTAAGCTGACCCTTTAAATTGGAACGTTTTTATCCACGCTCCTAAACTCTAGTATACAGATAAGACAATTAATCATCACTTAGTCTCATAATTATAATCACATCACATATCACATTCTTTATTGACTTAATTATGTCGCAAAATTCTCAGTCGTCATACCTTATTCGTATCGATGTGCTTCCAACGCCACCACAAAGTAGCACTATCACAAAGATATCGGGCAGCCGTACGTACCTTTGTCACCTCGTCAACAATGTCGACCACCTCAAAATAATTCTCCACATCCCAAAGGAAGTTCTCCGTAACCTTGGCGTCCCTTACGCCGCTGAACTCCTTGGGTTTTGGCGCCTCAAACCTTTGCACCTCGATCCCTTTATAGCCACCTCTATACATGCTCGCCTCAATTTTAGCCAATTGTGCCTTGAAGACATTGCATGCCTCGGTGACCATTTTATCCAAATTGATGACCCGCTCCTCTCATGCCACCTCCTTCATTTGCAAGTCTTGGACCTCCTCTTTTACACGTCCAAGCTCCTCAAATACAGGATCTTCCAAGGTCTTGAAATGGCTCTCGCTTTGCTCCATGCGCGCCTCCAGCTTCTTCAAGCCCGCGCCGAACGCCACGAAAACTTTATCAACCTTTTTCACCATACTTCATGTCAAGATTAAGCCCTCTGTAACCTTTGGCTCTAATACCAAGTTGTCACGGCCTTGGAGTTCGACCCCTTCTAAGTTCAACTGTGTTGACATCTAGCTTTTGTCGCCTACCAAATGAACTACTAGACCAGCCTTACCCCCAAGTGTCGCCCTAACATTTATGCAGTGGATATGAGAGAAATGTAATATTAGTGACACACACACTTACTAACATAGATCCTTTCTTTATTAGAAGCCCAATATTACAAAGTTGGATCCCCTTGATCCGCACACTAGCCCTTTGCTAGTATTACAAAGCTTAGCACTCACTCTCAGTAGACAAGCTCACTTGCCTTCCACTTGAATGCTCACACTTTACTCTCAATTCTTCTATTTCCCACTATTTTCCCTTTATGCCTCTCCAAATGAGGGGTATCACCTATTTACAGGCTCCGCCACCACTTGGAGAGAATTTTAGAACATGTACATCACACATGCTTCTAGATATTCCACTAATATCTATACATTATTATTCTAGAACCTACTTATCTAGAATATACATAAGTATACATATAAATATCTAGAAAGCTCCCAAGTCTTGAAAGTTTCAGAAGGTTTCACCAAATTCTGCCATCTTTTAGATCCTTCTTAAATTTTCAAGCGCCTTCTAAAAATTTTCGTTATATTTTGGAATCATCCGGACCATTCCGATTTTTTCTAAAATCTTCCGTGTTTAAAGAGATTGGATTTTGCCGGAGCGCGACAATATGCTCCGGTTGCATAGCAACTGAAGGTCCAATGACCATTCATAATAGGCAAGAACAAACCATTTTCTCTTCATCTTTCTTAGATCCATTGAATGTTTCTAACTGATTATTTCAGGATATGATCTATCACATCATGTTGAGTCGGAAATGACTGGTTGACGTGTACTGTATGTGCAAAGTACCAAATATCTGAATATAAAGCCAAGAATAACAGGTTTTCAATTCACTTGCGCAAAATATTTCTGTTATTATTTTCACGTGCTCTTATCATCTCAATCATACAAAATAATACACAGAGATCGATTTTGTTTTTTCTGAATTAGTCTGCAATGGCTAGCTAGCCAACAAATTTCTCTCAATTATTTTGATAGGTAAGTTGCTATTATTTAGATTAGTTAGATTAGCCAATGAACACTGAGTTAGCCCCAAGGCCCAAGCAACTGGTCTACATTAGAGTACCCAAATATGTACTAGGTACAATATACTACTGATTGCATACAAAGAAATTACTAGCTAACTCTGCTTTACAAAATGGCAACAAATACTTCAGCAGAGGACACAAAGCCTGCTGCAGCTATCAATCCGGCTATCGATCCCTTTTCCTACCTTGGTATGGTCTTTAATGTCGATGGCTCCATTACACGTGAACACGGACTGCTATCCACCCGTACCACATTCGATCCCAGCCTCTCTCCGGTCTTCATAGAAGATATTACTTTTAACACATCAAACAATACAGGAGTCCGTTTATACATACACCGCAAAGCCCTGGAATCCACGGCCTCCAATGAGCTATTGCCTGTCTTTATTTACTTCCATGGTGGCGGATTTATCGTAGGCAGTCCAGCCTCACCTGTCTATCATGATTTTTGCTCACTTATGGCTGTTGATGTCCCTGTTCTAATCGTATCAGTTGATTATCGTCTTGGACCCGAGCATCGCCTGCCTGCAGCTTACCTTGATTGTGTAGAAGCTCTGCAGTGGATCAAAACTCTCCCACATGAATGGCTAGCAAAGTTTGGTGACTTATCCAACTGTTACATTATGGGTGCTAGTGCAGGGGGAAACATAGCTTATCATATACCTGCATTCTTAAAAGACGTTGATACTAGCCCGCTGAAAATCAAAGGGATGATATTGATTCAACCTTTTTTTGGTGGGACTAAGAGAAGTGAATCAGAGTTAAAACTTGTTAATGATAAGGTGTTGCCATTAAATGTGAGTGATATAATGTGGGACCTGTCATTGCCTGTTGGGGCTGATCGCGATCACGAGTATTGTAATGTGATGGTTGAGAGTGAGCTAGGTGCATGTGATTGGATAAAGAAGCTGGGGTGGGGAGTTATGGTGCAAGGGTGTAATGGTGACCCATTGCTGGACCGTGAGATGGAGATGGTTAAGTTGATGCAAGACAAAGGAATTGAAGTTGTGAGCAAGTTTGATGAGGTTGGCTGTCATGCTATTGAAGTGCTTGATCCATCCAATGCCAAGGCTCTGTGTTTGGCCATCAAAGATTTCATATCTCCTGTTGCTTAGTCTACTCTTTCAGACTTGTAAATTAGCTAAACTCTGTACTAAATAAACTAATATTCCCATTATTGTCTCCTGTGACAGAGATTCCAAGAGTTCGAACAAGTTGGCTAATGTTTATACTAATATTGTCATTGTCACTCCTTGAGAGTTCAAATTGTATACCTTAAACGCGTGTTTGAATAAAGAGTATAAATCTCTTTAAAACTCCATTTACCAATAAAATACATATTTTGTTGAATCTGTAATCTTGTTGGATATTGATTTTTTGTGAGACTACATATGTTTGTACCGAATAATTTCATATATGTTTGTTGCAATATTCCAAATTTCCTGTATAGATTAAGTAAAAATAATACCTTGATTATATCCGTTCAGTGTGTAACATCGGAGCACATAAATTCCCGTCAAAATATTAACTTGTGATTGACTGATTCAGTACATGGCACTCCTATGGTCTGAACATCAGGCTGGCAAACTTTGTTATATGCGTGTGTTCAATCTGTTGCCACATGTGCAACTATATTTTTTAGTACCATCCTACAAATTTCTCCATCGTAAAAATTATAAAATTTTCAATAAATTTAGCTGGACGTGTACGACATTTGTCTTGACATCGTATTCTTATTCCGTCTTTCGCTTCTTATTACCCGTGAATTTATTGCTTACAGTTGTATTTTTCATGTTTTCCTCGATCTTAATATATATTTCTGCCCTCTCTTGGAACGGTATCATGCTCTCAAGGACGTACTTGGCTAAAGATATTTTGGGGAATTCATTTTTAGTTCCTTATTATAGGACTATCATTACCACTTTTATCATCAAGATCCGAGATCTTTAAGACCTCCTTTGTGAATCGATTAAGGTTGTCTGAAGGGACTCCTTCACTACTTATCACTACGCCTGTCAGACACAAAATCATTCCTTCCAGATTGAAAAATTACACAGGTCTGCCCTCTCATCTAGTCTCTTCTCTTGCTGCTTTACATGTTGGTCTCCTAACAGGTAATTCCTCATCCTGTACTTATTCTATTGAAAATTACATGACCTATGATGCATTCACTCCTTCTTCCAAATACTTAGCAAAAATTATTCAACTTCTTCCATATACATATAAACAGGTTGCAACTGATCATAATTGGTTGACAGCCATGAAAATTGAGCTCAATGCTCTTGAAAGCAATAGCACTTGGGATATTGTTCCTAAACTTATGAACAAGCATATTGTTTATTGCAAATGATTATTCAAAATTAAATACAAACATGATGGCTCTATAGAAAGATACAAATATAGGTTAGTAGCAAAAAGATTTACTCAAACCTACGGGTTAGATTATTTTGAAACCTTTGCCCCAGTGGCCAAAATAACCAATGTTCGAGTTCTAATTGCTATTGCAGCTGCTCAGAACGGGTCAATTTCATAACTCGATATCACCAATGCATTTCTGCATGGTGACCTCAGTAAAGAAGTGTTTATGAAATTACCTCCTGTATACTTACACATGTCCACCTGTTCCAGTCTGCCAAGCATCACTGATCCTACTGCCTTTGTCTGCAAATTAAGGAAGTCTCTATACGGTCTTAAAAAGGCTCATAGGTGCTGGTTTTCCAAATTAACTACTACTATGCAAGATTATGGTTTTATTCTGTCACATGCTGAAAATAGCTTATTCACCTTAAATTTTGGATCTATGTTTGTGGCTGTGTTAGTATATGTAGATGACATTTTAGTCACTGGTTCTAGTCAGTCTCCTATTCAAACAGTTATCTCTTTCTTAGCTACTCGGTTCAAAATCAAGAATTTAGGACTACTTAAGTACTTTCTGGGTATAAAGGTTGCTAGGTCTTCTGCTGGAATCTATCTACATCAGAGGAAATATACTCTTGATATTCACAAAGATACTGGCCTTCTAGGAGCCAAACCTCCCAAGATACCAATTGATCAAAATCACTCTCTTCATGATAATCTCAGTCAAGTTCTATCTGTTGAGCAAGCTACTCAATATCGAATAATTGTAGGTCGATTGATTTACCTCACTGTCACTAAGCCTGATATCAACTATGCAGTTCAAGTGCTTTCACAATTTCTTGCTAATCCAAAGAGTGATCATCTTTCAGCTGCTAAAAAGTACTCAGATACCTCAAGAATTCTCCTGGTCAAGGTATTTTAATGTCTGCTTCTAGTCCTCTTCAGCTTACTACATATTGTGACTCGACTGAGGTGGTGACAGAAAAACCAGACATTCCATCACATGTTACTGTATCAAACTAGGTAACTATCCTGTTTCTTGGAGGTCCAAGAAACAATATTCAGTGTCCAGATCCTCCGCTGAAGCTGAGTACAGGAGCATGGCAGATACATGTTGTGAACTTACGTGGTTGCTTCACATTTTTCAAGCATTTGGTATACATAATCTAACTCCCATTTCTCTATTTTGTGATAATAAATCTGCTCTACACATAGCCTCTAACTCTGTCTTTCATGAAAGGACGAAACACATTGAACTCGACTGTCATCTTGTACGAGAAAAACTATAACTTGGGATGATACAACCAGCTCATATTTCCACTACTCTTCAACCTGCTGATATGTTCACAAAAGCATTATCTTCGGCTCAACAATCTCAATTTTGCTCCAAATTGGGAGTTTGCAATCTGTTTCAACCTCCCACCTTGAGGGGGGTTGTTACAGATACTAACCCTACTAAATGTCATGTTGGCGAAACTACAGAGAAAGGAACTCAATGTTATTAAGACACCTACAAGTTAGTTAGACAGCTCACTAACAACTCATCAATTATGTTATTGTTGTTACACACAGATCACCTCTGTATAAATTAGATAAATAGGTCACATTGTAATCAACAAGATTCAATATATAGTTTATACAATAAAAGTCATCTTCTTCCTCTTCTCTGTTTTTCAATACTCAATGTGCTCTTCATGAACATTAATGACAGTTTACTTCTTGAGAATCTCTACTGTATGAAATTCATTTAACTCCGGTTGATTATTAATTTCTTCCTTAATAATTTGGATATTTTTTTAGCATCCTTGATTCGTTTATCTACCACCCAATTGGCCATCGATCTAAATAAAGCTCCGTGTTGAGAATATAATAGAACAGGATAACAACATTGAGCAATATAGTGCAGGCTGAGTTGCAAGCTGTCCACGGTGTGTGCTGAGTTATTTAGTAGTGCCATGTCAGCTAGTTTGTTATAGACTTAGTTAGATATATATATATAGCTATCCGTAATTCATTTTTTGCACTTACTTGAAATATTCTTTGCTTACTCTCTAAGCATATCATCAATGTAAGAGCTCCAGCTTGAATACAACAAAACAATTTTACTTGAATCTGTTAGTTTTAATATAGTATCAGAGCAGAAATTGAAGAATGTTTATAGATCGATCATGACGAAGCTTTCCTGAATCAATCGATCATGTCAATTCAGGTGTTTCGTTCTAATCTTGTGTTGTTTACTCTTTAATTTTTTCTGCAATTTTCTGCAATTTTAGATCTATATCTCATCATCTTGTTTATTGAGAATATTGATTAATCAAAGCTGTTTATGCTCAAATTATGTTGAATTCATATAGAAATGTGTTTTCAATTTCCTAAATCTTTCTCGAAACACTCAAATCTCTCTCAATTCGTATATAGTTTACTAAATCTCTTTCTCGACTGATTCAATCTCCTGAAATTCGTGATAATGACTGAGAATTTTGGATCCGGTTCTAGCACCGCTAATGCCTGGAATAGATCACTTGTACAAGTATTTCATGGTCCAAGTAGCATTTTCAATATTCATCCTTCAGATGCGAGTACATCACAGCTAGTTTCAATCAAATTTAATGGAAATGGATATAGCAATTGGAAACGTTCAATTTTGTTGAGTCTTTCTGCTAAAAACAAGATTGGATTTGTGGATGGAACTATTTCTAGACCTGCTTTTAATCATCCAGACTTCAAGGTATGAGAACGTTTTAATGACTTATTTTGTTCTTGGCTGCTGTCTAATTTGGATGATAATATCTCCAAAAGTGTATTGTTTTTTAAAACAACCCATGAGATATGGTTTGATCTTCAAGATTGTTTCGGCTATGCATCTATGAAACATATTTTCTCACCAGAACAATGACTTGTTGAATTAAGCCAAGGCTCTATGTCTGTGTCAGAGTTTTTTACTGAGATAAAAACTATTTGGGATTCAATGACTGATATTGATCCTCTTCCTTGTTGTACTTGCCACAAGTGTACCTATAATGTTTCACAGGGAATTCATCAGATGCAGCAAGATCATAGACTTCTACAGTTCATGATGAAATTAAATGAGAAATATGCTACCGTAAGGGGAAATATCTTGATGCAGCAGCCTATGCCTACTCTTTCTAATGTCTTCGGATTGTTTTCCCAAGAGGAAAGGCATCAAGAACTGTCTCATTTGATAGCACACTCTAATTCACTGGCTTTTGTAGCAGAAAACAGAAGGAGCAATATTGATAATTCTGCACAAAGGTCATTTAAACCAGGATTTTCTCATAAGCAACCTTTTAACAAAAGTTTTACTCATATTGGAAATAAGAAAGGGGCCAACTATTTTTGCACACATTGTAAAATATCTGGTCATAGTACTGATAGATGTTTTAAACTTCATGGTTACCCTTCAAATTTCAAAGGTTTCAGAGACAGAAAGGTGGTTGCAGCAGTCACTAATGAAGATCAGTTAGATTATGCTGAGAACTCTACAGCTACAATTTCAGTTGCACAATATCAGAAGTTGATGGATTTACTGAATAAGCAAAACCTCAATTCTACAGGGACTATTTCTTGTCATACTCATGATGCTCTCTTGGCTGGTAAGCTATGCTTGCTGGCTAATAATTTTTCAAAATCAGAATGGTTAATTAACAGTGGTGCTACAGACCACATAAGTTCAGATTTAAGTGTTTTTCTTTCTCACCAACCAGTCACTAATTCTAATGAGTTCATTGTGGTTCCTGATGTTAGACAAATCAAGATTGTTCATACTGGATTTGTTCAAATTCTTGACAATTTAATTCTTCACAATGTGTTGCATATACCAAAATTTCCAGTATAATCTGATTTATGTTCCCAAGTTATGTGCTGATAGGTAGTCATCAGTGTTTTTCACTGTTAATGAATGTTTTCTTCGGGACCATTTGAAGAAAGGGCCACCAACTCTTCTTGATAGATTTAATGGAGGTTTATACAGTACTGCAGCCTTATCAAAATTGCATTTCAAGAAAGGATTACTTGTTGTTAAAGAGGATATTAATGTTTGGTATCTCAAACTTGGACACATACATTGTAAAAGAATAAAGCTGGTTCCAGGTCTTTCAGGCATCTCTGATTCTTCTTCTAACTATATCTGTCAAATATGTCCTTTAGCAAAGCAAACAAGACCATCTTTTCCTCATAGTAGTATTAAAACTACTAGTCCTTTTGAGTTACTGCGCATTGATGTATGGGGTCCTGATAAACTTAAAACTCATAATGGATGCAATCAATTTCTTACCATAGTAGATGATTATAGTAGAGTTACTTGGGTACATATGCTTAAAAGTCGAACTGATTGTGTGCCAGTTATGATGGGTTTTCTAAATCATGTGGAAACTCAGTATAAATCTAGAGTTCAAATATTAAGATCAGACAATGCTCCTGAACTTTGTCAAGGTCCTATGAAGACTTTGTTCTTGCAGAAAGGTATAGTTCACCGGACTAGTTATAGCTATACTCCACAACAAAATGGTGTTGTGGAGAGGAAGCATCGACATTTACTTGAGAATGCTAGGTCACTTCTTTTCCAATCTAAAGTTCCTGCCCAATTCTGGAGTGAATGTGTTTTATGTGCTACTTATTTGATAAATAGAAGTCCTTTGCAGAGTATTAATGATGAGTGTTAGGAATATGTGTATTAGTTTGATGATAAGTTAAGCAAAACACTTAAGTAGAAATCTAGTGTTTGTAGCCTCAACGGATAAGACCATCTTGGCTATCCGTTGAAGGAGTAGCTTTACTTAGCAATAAGTTTAGTATTGTAGCACATTTCACTCTCTGGTATCAAGCTGTAATTCTTAGATGTTGTTAGGAAATAATCAGTCATGTTGACTACTAATGGATGTACAAATAGGAGGGCTAATTGTAAATATTTCATGCCTTGTAATTTTGTATAAGTGAAGAAGTGTCAACGGATATTGAAGACCTTCAGCGGATAAGAAACAATGCTTCAACGGATAATATCCATCAACGGATAAATGCTTCAACGGATAATATCCATCAACGGATAAGTGCTTCAACGGATAAAGACTTCAACTGATAATGCATCAACGGATAAAGCTTCAACGGATAAAGCCTCAACAGATAAGGCATCAACGGATGAAAGCTTCAACGGATGCTTAGTTCATTAGCAGTTGATAGTGACAATTCATAAGCTGACAGAGGCACATGGATTGACAGAGACATACTGGAATGTGGAAGCCTCTAGGAGGAATCAAGAAAATGCAGCATTTCCATTCTGATGCAAACAAGGAAGTATTCAAAGATTTACAGATTACTCTAGATTGCATTGGATAGAGAAATGAAGAAGAAACATGTGAAGATTCTTTTCAATTGTATTTTACAGTTTGTCTTCACTTGTAAACTTGGTGATATATAAACCAAGTAGCAGCTAGTAATTAGATATGAATTTTCCTTGAGCTGTTTAGAAATATCAAAAGAGAAAATCATCTAGTTTGTACTAGGAAGCAGCTGTGATTTAATCACAGATTTTCTGAAATAACACATCTCTGGTGGAACAACAAATCCACCAGAAAAGTTTTTTTAAGTTCTTTGTGTTCATTACATTTGTGTTTGAATATATATCTGTCTGCATCAGCTTCAAGCAATTCACACACATTTGATCACTCAAACACTTAGCCTTAGAAACTGCTCAAAACTTGAAAAAGTTTTGAGATTTACATTCAACCCCCCTTCTGTAAATCTCATTGTTAGTCCACTGGGAATAATAATGAGACTCTTTACTTTTGACTCACTGGTAAGCCAGCTTCTCTAGAACACTTAAAAGTTCTTGGATGTCTTTGTTTTGCTTCTTCTAGTCTAAATCATAGAACCAAGTTTTATGTCAAAGCTATTGCTTGTGCTTTTATGGGATATTATGTAGTGTAGAAGGGATACAAGGTTTTGAATCTCTCTGATAATCAATTGTTTATTTCTAGGGATGTGGTATTCCATGAATTTCATTTTCCTTTTCATACTCATAATCAGGCTACATTGTTCCCTTCTGACATTTATCTTTCATCCATAACCACTTCTCCTAAAGAAGTGGAAAATCTTGATGATGTGATGGGAACTCCTGACAGTACAGTAGGAAATCCTGACAATATAATGGGAAATCCTGACTATTCAATGGGGAATCCTGACGAACCCGTGAATGATTCTATTCCAACAGATAATACTTCAGTTGATCTGTCTGATTTTCTTCCTGTTGCATCTTCTTCCAATATTCATACTTCTTGTAATTATTATACTACCTCTCCATCTGTATCTTCTGTTCCTATCAGACATTTTACAAGGATTAATAAAACACCTTCTTATTTGAGTGATTACAAATGCAATACAGTTACTAGTATAACTTCTCTTAAACACTAGTGCAATCTAGTGCAAACCTCTGTTTTTTCCTAAATGTCAACTTACAGAACCACATTCTTATCAAGAAGCAGCTACTCATCCTTTGTGGATTAATGCTATGCAATCAGAATTACGGGCTTTGCATGATAATCCCACTTGGGACTTGGTACCTTTGCCTCCTGGAAAGAAACCTATAGGTTTGAAATGGGTCTTCAAGGTTAAGTTGAAATCTGATGGTAGTTTAGAACGTTTTAAAGCTAGGATTGTAGCCAAGGGTTACAATCAGAGGTCTGGAATAGATTATGAGGAGACTTTTTCTCCTGTTGTCAAAATGGGGACTGTCAGAATTTTGTTATTGTTAGCAACAAGTCGAAACTGGACTCTTCATCAACTTGATGGTAATAATGCTTTCGTACATGGGAATTTAAAGGAGGAGGTCTACATGAAAGTTCCTGAGGGTATCCCTAACCCTTTGAACTTAGTTTGTTTGTTACATAAATCCATTTATGGCCTTAAACAAGCTTCTCGAGAATGGCATGCCAAGCTAGTTGAAGAATTGATGTCTCAAGGTTTTGCTCAATCTCGAAATGATTATAGTTTATTATCAAAGAAGTGCAAGGACAAAATTTGTGTGGCTGTTGTTTATGTCAATGATGTGATTTTAACTTGTAATGATACTGATGGTATTTCTGATCTTAAAATCCATCTGGACAACAAATTTGGTATTAAAGACCTAGGTATACTTCATTATTTTTTGGGTATTGAAGTCAATCATTCTGCTGATGGCATCATTTTAAGTCAGCACAAATTTGCTAGAGAATTGCTTCTTGAGTCTGGTTTCTCTCTTACTCATAAGGCTTTGACACCTCTTTTTGTTCATTTGAAGTTATCTAAATCTGATGGTGATCTTATTTCGAATCCTGATCTTTATCGTTCCTTGGTGGGTAAATTGAATTACCTTACTAATACTAGACCAGATTTGTCCTATACTATACAAACTCTTAGTCAGTTTATGCATTCTCCACGTACTTCATATTTGTCAGCTTTGCATCGTACCCTGTGTTACTTGTCTTGTACTGTGTCCCAAGGCATTCTCTTACAGGCATCTGATCATCTCAAACTTTAAACTTTCTCGGATGCAGATTGGGCCTCTTGTATCGATTCTTGTCGCTCGGTTACAGGATATATCCTATTGTTTGGAAATTCGCCAATTACTTGGAAATCAAAGAAACAAAACACTGTTTCTCGTTCTTCTGCAGAAGCAGAGTATCGTGTTATGACTTCTGCATCTAGTGAAGTTACTTGGGTTGTTCGTTTGCTATCTGAATTAGGTGTCACTGACCTTAAACCGGTTACTTTGCATTGTGATAATCAATCTGCTTTATATATAGCTAAAAATCTGGTATTTTATGTGCGTACTAAGCACATTAAGCTTGATTGTCACTTCACTCATGATAAGGTTCTTGAGGGATTAATTCAGTTAACATATCTCCCTACCAGATCTCAGTTGGCTGATGTTTTTACAAAGGTTGCACCTTCTCCTCAATTTTCTTCTTTGTTGTTCAAGTTGGGAATGACTACTTCTGTTTTTTCATCTCCCAACTTGAGGGGGGCTGTTGAGAATATAATAGAACAGGATAACAACATTGAGCAGTGTAGTGCAGGCTGAGTTGCAAGCTGTCAAGAAATTATCCACAGTGTGTGCTGAGCTGTTTAGTAGTGCCATGTCAGCTAGTTTGTTATAGACTTAGTTAGATATATATAGCTATTTGTAATTCATTTTATATACTTACTTGAAATATTCTTTGCTTACTCTCTAAGCATATCATCAATGAAAGAGCTCTAGCTTGAATACAACAAAACAATTTTACTTGAATCTGTTAGTTTTAATATTCAGGCTCCTCCAACAACACAGATCCTCTTGAACCGTGTTCGGGTATTGGTCTAAAATAATGAAATTTCTGAAAATAATGTCCAAAATAGCACCTAAGAAATATTGGACTGCACAAGTACCTCTAAAATGAAGTCAGGTTATGTGTTACCATTGTAATGCAAAACAAGGTTGCGTTCCTGGTGCAATTACACCAAGATCAACAAAATCAACGCATGTACATATCACGTTGCAAATACTAACGGATGAATTAATTACGTTTATATGCACTAACGCGTAAAAGGAATGCGTGCATGATAGGCTTGCGTTGGAAATGGGACCCACACATGTGCTTCTACTTGCTAAGAGCAAGTGCAGTGGACAGTCCCAAGTCCACTGCCATTTTCTCTATTTTGAAGCCATGTAAGCAAAACATGGGCTTGACAAGTTAAGTGGCCAACTAGCTCCAATGCAAAGCCCAAGTACAACTTTTAGTAGGTCCCATTTAATTATTATTTAATTAGTTTTATATAATTTTTAATTTGTAATATAATCAAGATTATATATAATTAAGATATATATATATATATAATCTTGATTTAATTAATAATGAAATAATTTAATAAGAAATGAAAAGATTAAAAAAATGAAAATAAGATTGAAAATAAAAAATACTTTTTATTAAAATACATTGCTTAATTAAAAAGAAATATTACAAGAACATGACAATTTAAAATATGACATCCGAAACAAATTAACGACTATTATGGAACATTGTGATATGCTCAACCAGATCGGATTGTAATTGCCGATGTTTCTGCTTGTCACGAAGTTGGATAGTCCTTCCGATATACACTTCATAAGAGGCTAAAGGTTTTTCGCCTATGTTTGGAGGTGGTAAGCCATATATTGCATCATCGTAATATGGTAAAGGGACAAAGGGAGTAGCGTATGTGTCTCTCTCATCCTCAACGATCATATTATGTAGTATAATACACGCTCTCATTATCTTAGCGAGATCTTCTTTATCCCAGAATCGTGTTGGACCGCGTACAATTGCAAATCAAGATTGTAACACGCCAAATGCCCTTTCTACGTCTTTTTGTTGACCTTCTTGATATTTGGAGAACAATTTTCTCTTCTCACTCTGTGGGCGTGAAATTGCTTTCACGAACGTAGCCCATTCAGGATATATTCCATCGGTTAGATAGTACCCCGTGTTATAATTGTTACCATTAATATTATAATTTACCTCAGGAGCACGACCTTCTAGTACATCATCAAATATCGGTGACCGGTCTAACACATTTAACTCCGGCATGTACTAGCTTTTATTTCTTCATACTCTTTTTTCTTAAGATCATTAAACTCTGCCTTTCCTTTCCCCTTCCTCTTAGCTACTTTTGTACCCTTAGGACGAACCGGTGATTCAATAACATTCTCGTATGTTGGTGTTTCATTCATCGATGATGAGTAGTTCCAAGAATCACTTAATTTAGTTCTCTTTGCACTTCCACTATTTGTTCCAATGTTTGTCTCTTTAGGCTGTCTCCACTTAGGATGTCTCTTTAGATCATTCCAATGCTTTTCAAAATTAGACTTCTTATTGTATTTAGTTTTATGAAAATCATGAGCTGCCGCAATTATGTTCTCCATATTTGTACCACTCCCCATTTTTCGGACAGCTTCCTCATAACACGCTCCATATTGCTGAGCCCCTTCATTTATTTGTTGCCACCTTTTTTGATAGCTATTACCCCTCTTTTAATAAGACCGGGATTACTTTCTTCACAATAATTATGAATTCGATCCCAAAATACTTCACCTTTTTTATCCGCCCCAATCAAGGAATCAATCGACACATTCAACTATGCGCTAATTAAGAGTTTATCTTCAGTCCAAGTCCACTGGGTTGCACCTCCTCGTGGGTCATCCAATTCATTGACATCATCGTTTAGATCAATAATATTCGTAGTATCAAAAAAAGAATTTTGTGAGTACGGAGAATTTTGATTATTGGTAGGGGTTTGTGGATTTCCTAAATTTGGATGTGAAAATTTTGAACCGTATGGAAATTGTGAATTTTGAGCATAGGGGTAAAAAGGATTAGGAAACGGGAATTGAGAATTTGGCATTTGAGGATTATAACACGGATTTTGTGGGTTGGAAAATTGAGAATTATCGATATTTGTATTTTGGGCAAACGGAAAATAAGGATTTTGAAATGGATACGGAAATTGGGTGTTCAAAGATTGAGAATTCGGGTTTTTGTTTTGAGGATTTGAAGATGGATATTGATGGGGATTCATTTTTCTCTAAAAATAAATTATTAGGAAAATAAAATGAGAAGTTTGAAAATTTTATGTGTGAAAATTTTATATTTATAGGAGAAAATATGAACGTTTAATATACAACGTTCACTGATTTTTTTTCAGAACGGTAACATGACCGTTGATTGAAATAAATGATTTGTAAAAAATTAAAAAATATAACATAAAGCTGCTTAAAGTGGACAGAGGGTATGGAGTCTCTAACTTGGGACGGCCCAAATTTTTATTTACACTCCAACGCATGTGATGTTGGCCAGCTACATTCTCTCTCTCTTCCACATGGGCAAGTTGGGCACAGCAGTGCACTTGCTCTAAAGACCGAGTTTCTCCCGAAGATATTATGATCGTTGTTGCATGTGCAAGCGGAGGGCCGGACTTCAATATAGTGCTATTTCGAACAATTAACTCTATTTTTGTGCCATTTTAATCATTATCTCACCATGTCCAGCAGAGAGAACAAGGGATCTGCTGCAATGGAAAAGTATTCCAAATTTGTCGTACTTACAAATTTGGATCGAGTCTGGCTTATAAAAGAAACCACTAGGATCTTAATTTTTCAATTGCAGCGTGTTTTCAAGAAGTTCCTATATATTAAAATATTTGCTTTTACTTGAAAAATTTTAAATTCAATTTACCATTTATCTAGTTCCTAATTAAAAAGTAAGTAAACATTCAGTAAATGTATATACTTTTAGAAGAAATACAAATTTTAAGTGCCTATCGCAGCTAATAGGGAATTTCCTATTACGGTCATTAATTTTTAAACCCGTATAAATTATAAAAACATATTTCAGCTATGTGTATGAGAAGTCTATTACAACCTTTTATAATTAGTTTACGATAATTTCGTAAAACTATATTTGTGGGTGCATAGTTGTGTACCATGTAGGAATTAAAATAAGATTTCAGTATTTGTAATATTATATATATATATATATAATTTCAATAGTAAGACATATATGGATAAGAAGGGTAAAAACAAAATATTTTATTAAAATAAATATATTACTAATTGAGTAAATCAAAGTGGTGAAATTAAATTGGTACTCTTTGCTTTATTAATAAAGATTACACATATATAATTAGCCTAATATAGTTAAATAAATCGATAATCACAGTATAATTGGAGTTATGTATTTTTATTTTGGATAATTAAATTTATATACCTTATAAGTGAGTAAAGTTCTTAAAAATTGAGATGATTTGGTCGTCAGGGGCATAGTAATAAATTTGTGTACTTATCATTAAAAAAATTATGCTTTTAAACATTACAAATGAGCAACTCTAACAAATCAATTTGGGATGAGTAAGAATCGAAATTGGCCATATAAAATATGCTAATTATTTATAATTTACATATAAATAAAAAAGATAATATATCAATTAATAAGGTTAATATCTAATAATATTTGCATACAGAATATATCTGGTTAATGAGATTGGCCATTAAGATAGTTGTTGTTTTGCCAGTTTTGTCCCCAGATTCTTGACATTGCTTGCCAATTGCCATCCTGTTTAGGAGCCTTTGATTGAAACTTCATGAACATCTCCCTCACCCCCAACATTTGTAATTAGAACCAAGTTGACTGTTGAAGTAGTAGTGTCCATTAATTTGAAACATTATGCCCAGGAGCCAGAAACCTGAGTAATGGGGTGGTGAAATTTTGTTCGGAGTAACTAATATATATTTTTAATTTATAATATATTAAATACATTCATAAATATTATTTTTAATAATTCCAATGTATAAAATATACTTGAATTCGTATATCTAAATTCATAACTATCGTAAATATCATTGATATTGATACTAAATTCATAAAATTTATATATTTTTGAGGGGGCGAAAATTGAAAATAAATTTTTTTCACTACTAAATATATAAATATATAGCCTTTTTTCATAAATTTGAATATTAATTTTACGTTTATACCGGAGTTTACCCCCTGCCTCCGTCTCTGACTCTCCTTATGCAGGGTACCCTAACCAAAGGAAAAGAACACAAGACGCAAGATTATTTTAAAATGCCTAATAGATTAAAGAGGACAATTTTTGTCAGAATTTGGTATCTTTGCACTTTAAACGACTGAAGATATTACTTTTAAGGCGTAAGATGGAATTGGTTAAGTTGATGCAATAAAAAGGAATTGTAAGTAGGTTTTGATAAGGGTGGTTGTCCTATTATAGATTTGATTGATCCATCCAATGCCAAGGCTCTGTGTTTGGCTATTACGAATTTTCTGTCTTCTGCTCCTAAGCCCACTCTCTGAGACCTGTGAACTAGCTGACATTTGTACCACTGCTACATTTATTAAGGGGAATATATGATAATTTTCCAAATTTGCCAAACAGCATGGGTTTTGTTAGAATGAGTTTTTGCCCATATAAGTTATGAAAATGGCTTCCCCCAAACAGGCACAATATAAGACCGATTTCAGCTCACACAAAGTGTTACCCAAACAGTCGGTTAAAAGATGAAACGCTCGTTTACCATATATAACATAATTCTACAGGGCGTGAAAATTTATTGGGCTAAATATATATATATTAACTGGGCTTACAAGAATTTTACCCCGGGCTAGAAGTAAAACAGGCATCAATTAATACTAAAAATTAATGGGCTGGAAAATTTGACCTGGGCTGGAGCCAACCCCAGCCCAGCCCACGGTCCGCCCCTGCTTATACTTCTGGGAAATGAATAGCATTTTGTGATCTTGTAATTTCAGTATAGCATGGCGTTCTTATAGTCAAAATATGATGCTGGTAATCGACACGAAATGTGACCTCAGTGGTGTTGTCTTCTTTAAGAATAAGTACCTCGCTAATTAGATAACTTGATAGTCATAATACAGGGCTAGTGTGATCAATGGTCACTCATCAACTATCAAGGCAATAGAGTGTATATTGTAAATGGAACAGGTGCTGATTATATGATGTACTTAAATGAAGATATGAAACTTGTTATTCCTTAAACATGTTAATCATTACTTTGTAATTAACAGATAAATAAAAACAATGCACATTTTTATTGGATAAATATGAGAAGCAGGTAAAGTTATCTAGCTAATCTATCTTTGGGTCAAATCAGTGAAAAAGCAAGATTAACATGAACTTCGACTTTCTAATTTTCTGTATAATTTGTTGGTAGCTAGTAATATAGAGTTCTACAGTAAATTATGCATTAGCATTAGCTCCTTTGGACAGCCAAATCATTTCTAATTCCTAAGAACTTACATTGAGTTTTGAACTCCAGGTCAAGCGTGTATTGTAACTTCCCAACTTTTTACACAAAGGTAGAAGTTCTCAGTCGAAGCAATTATACTGCAATTTGTTTATCTCCTACATCAGGATCCTAAAGAGACAAGCCAGTCCTGAATTTCAGATGCATATCATCATGAATTCTTATTGAGATTCTCTTATCATACTCTGTCGTTCTAACAGAACATCCAGGCCTTCTGAGGTTTGATCAAGCACGGCTTGAAATTTTTAAACATGGACCTTCATGGTCTCATCCCATATATCAAAATGAAGGAATTATTTACAGAATTTGTTATATGGCAAGGATCAATTTAGTTATACTTGTAGTACTATAGCAACCGAAAGCCTGATGAACATTCACGATCTTGATACGGAGTTACCATTTTCTCTTCTTCTTTTTAAGATCAATGGAATGTTTCTAACTGATTTAAATTAAATTATTTTCAAAGACACTTGGAATAGCCGGAAATGATTAGCGAAATTTCAAAATTGGATCTATTACATCATGTTGTCAGAAATGACGGGTTATTGTGCACTGTACATGAAAATTACATTACAAAACATCTAAATATATGTGACGGCAAGAATAACAGGCTTTTTATTCATTTTGTCAAAGTATTTCTGTTATAATTTACACGTTCTCTTATCATCTCAACTAGACAAAATAATACAGAGAAATTGATTTCCATGGTGGAGGATTTATCCATCACACATAACAATAAAACAGCGGAGGGCATGCCATGGAAGAGCAAATGGGGTGACAGCCAAATTAATAATCTTTACAGATCTCCAACAGTCTCTTAAGCCACTTTTCAAATATATTATAAAATTTTGACTCTTAACAACTTGATATACATTCAACTCCAACAACACTCTTTATATCCACTTTTAAATAATATTTTAATATTAAAATATCTTTATATAATAAAAGTACAATCCAAAGTGGAGAGAGAGAGTAGATAGTTAAATTACTTTATAATAAAGAGCTTACTGCCAAAAAAACCAACAACCTTTTTGCTAGTTTGCAAAATAACCAATATGGTTTTTAATTGACAAGTTTAATCAATAAACTTTGTTAAATTATGCGGAAAAAGGATTACAAAAGTAACCATGGTTAACAAAGGCTGATGTGGCACACCCAACTTAGTCCACATGGCAGGCATAAATATATATATATATAATTTATAAATTTTCCAAAATAACCATCTGGTATTAGTTTACAATTTGAAATTTTGTAATTTCATTTTAATTTTTGTTTCAAAGGTTTGGAGTCCTATAAATTATCAAAATTAGGGCTATAATTATTTTAACAGGAGGTTTTTTTTTAAATAGAAAAAATTAACATGACTTAAGTGCTTTAAATTCAGCAAATAAATTCTGAAATTCATAAAATTAGTACCAGGAAGTTCACAAAAGTATCATAAAATATGATTCAAATATCATTCAGATCTTGAAAATAATTACATCATCATAATATCAAATTTATTCCATTTCATTGGATTGTGTGGTAGGAGGACCATCCTGGGATAAAATGATAATAGTAGCAGGAGTCGAAGATTCACCACCATGACTTAGTGCTTGTCTACTTTGTATCAAGAAACCTTGTGATTATTCATGTCAAAAAAATCAGAATACTAAAATCATAAGGTTTTGCGGGAGTTAGCAACTCAGGAAAATCATATAAACTTACATTTAAATAGGTTTTTCCAGTCTTGGGATCAATGTACAAACCAGCTCCCATGTTCGTGTATTTTTTCACCTGCCTTTTTTTGGAGCAACAGATATCGTCGGCTTCTCCACCCTTGGCCTGCCAGGTTTCTTCTTTGGTTGAGAGTTCACAACTTTAGTTGGATTCTTACAGGTCTTTTTATTATGTCCAGGCCCTCCACAATTACTACATATCATTTGTAACTTCTTCCTGCTAACTCTCATTGTTTCTTCACATTGTTTCGAACCGCTGCCAACGTCTTCACCAAATTCCTTTCTCCTAGCTTTTTTTGGCTTTCCTGGCATTCTTCTTTCAACAGGTGGTAGCACAGGCTTTATACTGCTCTCAGGCCACATGTTGGAGCCTTCCATTGGTTGCAAATAACCACTATATGCCTATATGTTTCGTTCATATAACATGCATTTACATAATCATCTGGATTCTCATTTCCATAGTATATAGCGCTGATAGCGTACACACATGGTATACCACTAAGTTTCCACATGTTACAAGTGCATGTACACTCTTTCATATTCACTACATAACCACAAGTTGGCCCAATATAAACTTCAAACATGCTTTCACCGTTATACTTTAGATTCCAGTATCTATAGACTTGTTTATGATTCTTTAATTTTTTTTCGGATTCTAGGGCAAATAGGGTCTGAATCATTTGCAAACACCATTGCCGAATTTCTCTCCCTCCTATCCATCAAAGCCCTCATAATATCCTCTAGCAAATGAATAATTAGTTTATCCCTAGCACTTAAAATTGAACCATTAAATACCTCACACATATTATTCTCAATATTTGTGCACTTTGTAGTATAACTAAAAAATGCTCTACTCCAAACATTAGGATCATGTTCCATCAGCCATTTATGTGCATTCTTAGACAGTGTCAGGATAGAAGACATGGCCTTACCAAATTCTCCCTTGGTGCTACTCTTGGCCGCAACCCAAAACCACTTCCTATATTGAGCTCCATTCCACTTCTTCTTAAAGTTAGCATAGATGTGCCTAGCACAGTTTCTATGTTCAGCTTCTAGCATAATCTCTCCCACTGCCTTTATCAAACCCTATATAAAAAAATTTAGAATATAAGTGAGTAACAATGTAGTTAATAAAAAATACATAATACAAGTATAGAAGTGTATCTTTTGTTGATCTGAGAGAATAGTCCACCCTGTACCCTTACTAAAAGGTCCATCAGGCCCTAAATCCAACACCAATAGTTTAAGGAACCAACTCCAACTGTCGTATGATTCTCCCTCCACAACAGCCCAACATATTGGAAACATTTGATCATTTGCATCTCTCCCTATTGTTGATAATAGTTCCCCCTTACACTTACCCTTTAACCAGCAACCATCAAGACCAATGATCATTCTGCAATTTTCTTTCCACCCCCTCTTGATCCCAGCAAAACAGACATAAAATCTTTTAAATTTTATAGCACCATCTTGATCATTAACATCACCAACCACCCTGCTTCCAAGATTTTTTTGATTGTATTTCTTCTGCATAGTTGAACAACAAGCCATAGTGCTTTTCTAAGTCTTTCCCAATCTCTCCAACTGCTTTTTCTTTTGTTCTATAACACTGATTCAATGTCACAGTTATGCCATATATCTCCTTTACATCAGCCATCATTTCCTTAAGTTTCATAGTGGGGTTATCACTCAGTTTCCTTGCATACTCTTTCGCTAGCCAGCTGCTAGTAACAATTTTAGCATTGTAGTCCCTAACACAAGTATGCTTGTTTCTTAGTATTTTAATTTGAAAACTTTCTTCTGTGGACATTTGTGTAGCCCACAATCTCCAACTGCAAGTATCTGATTGTCCACAAACAGCCAACAACCTATTGCTCTCACTTTTCAAATACTTTATCACCAACCCATTGGCAACTGCATGACATTTGATTGCATGTTTTAGTTGTAGATGATCAACGAATTTCATCCCAACTGTTAGTTCCACATCTTTAAAACTAGTATTTTCTTTGTAGTATGGCTGAACATTGATATTTTCACCCCCCCCCCTCCTCAATTTCCTCCAACAGAACTCTATCATTATCATCACTTGCATATTTGTCTTCTTCAAAAATAATTATTTTATTTCCACCTCTCCCGTATTTCCCCACAATTTCTTCACCATTATTATTCCTATCAAATAACATTGAGTCATCATCATGATCACTTCCGGCACTATGCACACTTGCTTCATCATCATCACTTTCTTCACTATACACATTTTCCTCACCATACTCACTTTCTCCTGGGATATATTCACTATCCTCGTCACTATCCACCCCTTCATTTTCATTCTCCAGCATATCATCAACATGATTATCCACCATATTTCCTACCTCCTCATTATTCTGTTCTCTCAACCGTAAAACAAACTCATACAGGGGATTAGGATTATCCTGTACACCTACATATATATCTATCACTTTCTTTTTACTTAACCTAGAAAACATCTTCATTAAATCATTGTCATTCAATAATTTCACATGTTTCATATTGTAAACATATGAAAACTCTAGATATTTGTAGTCAAGCTTAGCACCAGATTTCTTATCTTCATCTTCAAATTCAATCACCAAATCTAGCATATTACATCTATCTTCATCCACCTTAAGAACGACTTCACATTGCATCCACAAGAAGCTTAACCTTTCATCCTCCATGCCCATACTTAACCTGCATATAATAAATCATAAACCGTAATTACAATACAAATTTAGTAAGCCCAAACCGTAAACCCTAATTATAATATAATCTCATAAAATTGAACTAATAAACCCTAATTACAATATAAACCCAAACAATCCAAATATTAAAACCTAATTACAATATAACTCAGTAACTCTAGATTGTAAACTCTGATTATAAAAATTAGTAGTAGAGTATGAGAAGATGGGATGGTGCCTATGGAGAGTGATGAGATGAGAGTGATGTGAGCGATGAAAGATACAGGGAGAGAGAGCATCGATAGCGAAGGAGAAGAGGGAATTAGACCGATGTTTGCTGCTTCATCCGGGAGATTTTGGGGAATGTAATTATTGTTTTAGATTTATGTAATTAGAATTATATTTTAGAATTTCTTTTTTAATTTTATTATTTAGTCAGCATCCACGTTAACAATGATTTGGAAAAAAGTGAACATGTCAGATTTTAACTTAACCATGATTATCGTTTGCATAATTTAACAAAGTTTATTGGTTAAACTTGTCAATTAAAAACCATATTGGTTATTTTGCAAACTAGCAAAAAGGTTGTTGGGTTTTTTGGCAGTAAGCTCTATAATAAATTAAAAGTTACAAGTGATTGGCTCTTAAGAGCATATGCACCCATTCATAGCATCAATTCATCAATTCAATCAATGGAGTTGGTTACTATTCATGCTAAATACACTTTTTTCCTTAGTTTTTTTTACACTCATGTAGCTCCATCAATTCATCAATTACTATTCATTGAATAAATAATTATATTATATGTCATAAATTTAATTTCATCTCTATTATTTAATGGCCCTACAAATAGTATCCAATTATATATTGTTGGATAATTTTAGATTTTTGATAAGATTGTGGATAAATTTATATTTTTGATAAGATTTTTGTTGAATCACATTATGACACGTGTCTTGATCTAGATTTACAGATTGAAAATTGTCTATAAATAATATCATGATCTTCATGTTATAGTCATCTCAAACACTAAAAATCTTTGCATAATGAATTCATTAAAAAAATTACTGAGTCAGAGACAAATACACAGTCAAGAAGAGACTGAAATTTTGAATACCATGGTGAATGAAGCAGCGATGATGATGGAGTTCATCGATACTCCAGATGAAGCACAAAGACGGGGCTCACGACCTGGAAAATCTTCTAATCATCCTAGAGAAAGGCTATCGAGAGGGAAAAATCTCATGAAAGATTATTTCGTTGATTGTCCAATATTCAATGAAAATGATTTTCGTCGGAGGTATAGAATGCGACTTCATGTTTTCAACCGCATCATGACAGCTCTTTGCACTCAAGATTCCTATTGGCATCAAAAAACAGATGCAATTGGATTAATGGGGTTGTTACCACAACAAAAAATGACTACCGCACTACGAATGTTAGCTTACGGTGCAGCAGCTGATTAGTGTGCTGAAATATATCGAATGGGAAAATCAACCACACTTGAGTGTATGAAAAAATTTTGTCAACAAGTGGAAGGGCTATTTGGTGTAGAGTACCTCCGTGCTCCGACACCAACAGATTTACGAAGGCTTCTAACAAGGGGGGAACAAAGGGGATTTCCAGGTATGATTGGAAGTATCGATTGTATGTATTGGAAGTGGAAGAATTGTCCAAGCGGGTGGGGATGGGGTTATAGTGGTCGAAAAGGACGACATACTATTATTCTAGAGGCAGTCGCTTCCTATGACACTTGGATTTGGCACGCTTTTTTTGGTGTGCCTGGAGCTCAAAATGATATTAATGTTGTAGGCCAGTCTCCTGTATTTGATATAGTCATCGCAGGAAATAGTCCAACTGTGGTGTTTCACGTTAATGGGAAAAGATACAATAATGCGTATTATCTTACTGATGGAATTTATCCGAGGTATTCAACATTTGTAAGAACTATATCAAATCCTGTCATTCACAGAAATTGTTTGCTAAGAAGAGTTTGTAGAGCCGGTAGAAGAAGATTTAATGAATCCATTAGCATCACAGGTTTATGATGGCCCAGTAGATAGTAATGGAGTTCGAATTCCTTTTGCCCCAGTACAAAGAAATGGAACAAATCAACAAGCATTTTGGGATCGTATTGAGAATTTGGAATCAGCTTATATTCATACAATGCTTCAAAATAATTTGGTGGAGCATAACTGGGCAATAGAAGCTAATCAATAGTTGTCAATTTATTATCTCTTAAAATGTTCGACTTGGAAATTTAAATAAATAAATTTTATTGAATTTAAAAGTAGACAACATAGTTAAAATTAAAAAACATAGGACATAATTGAATTAAAAACATAATAACTAAATCTAATCATAAAAATCATCATCAAAGCGAGGAACATAAGCATTGCCAGTAGTAGTCTCATTCACTTGTTCCATGATCTCAGCCTTCTTTCTTTTAAACCATTTTATCGTGTTAGGGGTCATTTGGCTAGTATCCATTGTCATGATCTTTGTTTGCTCCCTTAATTCTTCAATAGACTCGTGTTTTGCCAATTTTGCTTCTTTCCGTTCCTCAAGTGCATCAAGTCTTGCCTGCCTTGTTTCTTTTCGTTTCTCAAGTTTTGGCATCTCCCTCGACATTTGAAGGGTTTCCTCGTCTCTTTTGATGTTGGCATCCACTAGTTATTTTTGGTGACATTGCATATTATTGAAGATAGCCATAGACATCTCTTCTTTTTCGGTCATCCGTTGCTTTCCTTTCTTTTTTGCATATTTGGATGCCTTCACTCCCATCGGTCTAACTGGACTAGAAGGACTTTCTGTTTCTCGGTTTGACTCTGGAGTTGTGAAACCTTCTTTATCAACACAATCATCATTATTTAAATTGATTGGTGATTCAGTTTGTGTTTGAAAATTTCGTTGAAATGGTGGAGAAGTAGTGGGAACGTCTACAAGTTAAGGATGTGTTGTAACTGCTTCATAACATTCCCATTTGTCAAGTGTCTTATTCATTTCCTTGAAATATAATCCTTGAGCTTGAGTTATCTAAAAAATTGGAAACTAAGTTAGCACATGAATAATATAAAAGCGTATTTGAAATATATATACATATATATTTTACCTCATCTACCAAGTTGGTTCCGCTTGCACTATATCGACTAGCTTGATTCTTTGCACATTGCCATTTTTTAGTGCTCTCTTCAATGGTGCCCAATGTGAGTTAAGAGCAACTTTTTAACGAGGCTCGACATAGGGATTTTCCGGAGTGCCACACCAATTTTTTGCATAATCCTCATGAATTCGCCCCCATAAATTATTCTTGTTCGAATATCGACCGGTGATCGGATCAACAGATTGTCGAGCCCATGAAGTACATAATTGTAATTTCTCGGAAGGGAGCCAATTAGTATCCATTATATAATTATACATATAAAATTTGAAAGAAAAAATAAGATATAGAAAGTAGAAATGTGGGTGTTATAAAATTTTGTGTGAGAGATAAATAATATATATATATATATCACAGAACTTGTAATAAAACAGGGGTGTGTAAATTCTTTTGTTACAAATGAATATTGAGTATGTTATTTATAATCAACAAAAAATGACCGTTACTAATTAAAATTATAGCTGCTACAAAATTATAGTCGTTATACAGTGTGAAAAGTGAATACAGTTTACTTTAGTTAGTAGGGCTCGGTAATTGAAACTCATTAGCAAGTCCATCAAAAATCAATGGTTTGCTTGCTGAATTGGCGTAGTATCAATAACTGATGGAGTAAACCATTCAGCGGTGCATACTACTTTTAATATGAGAGAATTGAAAAAGCCCGTGAATCAACTTTTTTTTTACGCGCTGCATATGTTCTAAAAGAGAGAAGAGAGAAGAAACTCTTAAATTTTTTAAAAGCCTCTAAGAGTCTCTTGAGTTTCAATTTTATTAATGCTTTTAATTTTTCCAATTAAAAACTTGTTTAAAGAGGTTGTTGGATATACTCTTACCAAAACTTAAAAGATTATACCATTTATTAAAAAATTGTACCGTGTAAAACAGTAAAAAGGATATTGAAGTTTTAATAGGTTAAACTAAGTGCCTGTTTGGGGGACGGAAATAAGACCACTTAAATGGAGAAAAGCACGTTTATCATTTTTCATTGACTGTTTGGCAACAATTTTGAATGACCATAATAATAGCTTATGTGTTTATAACGTGAAGGTTGGGACTTGGGATTAGAGATTCACAAAAGGCCCGGGTTTTGATCGGACCGGGCTTTTCGGGCTTTGATTTTAACCGGGCCGGGCCGGGTTTTCCGAAAAAGTCAGAGCCTGTTTGGGCCCTCGAGGGGATTCACGTACATTTGCTATCCCGTTTTTAATTTTTTTTTAGAAACTAGATTCATTTTCAAATCAATTCATTCATTTGTTCTTCCAAAAATATTTTAACATATAAAAGTGTTCTAAAGTATTCTTGATTTTTCGAAAAAATACAATTATTAATTTAACATATAAAATGTGTTTATTTAAATTTTTTAAATGACTATTAATTATCTTATAATTTTAATTTTGTTTTAACTTATTTTAATCGTATAATTTAATTTTAACCCGAGATCAATATACCGACAAAAAAACAATCTAATTATATTTCATTTTGATTTTTTTAGTTCGAATCAATAATATAATTTTATTTTTGTCAAGATAATAGTGTGTATTATATAATTTCATCTCAGGGTCATTATCTATGTTTTTAAATTTTCTCTTTTTTATTTTATATTCATCTATCAAAATTATTAATTAATGTAATTTGTAACTTACAATTTAGCTGTGTTAAAAATATTAAAACTTATAAGTTACGACTTACCAAACATATTATCAACTTATAAATAATTTATACAAAAAATTATTCAAACACCTAAATAAATTACGATATTCATATCATTTAGGGCCTCTACTTGTATAAACTTTAAATATTTGCGGATTTTTTCCACGTGTATAAATGTAGTTATGTTATATTATTTTTCAAAAAATAAATAAATTATTATTTGATATTTATATTTTTATTCAAAATAAGAAAATTTATGACTAGGTCGCATCGCTGGGCACTTCTAAAATAATTCAATATTTGAGTTATAATTGGAAGTTGGTTCGATTACTCTTATTAGGCTATGGAATAAGAAGTCAAATCCATATAGGTTTCTTGTTCATATTCTCCAAAAACTACGTAGAGTTTGATCCTTTATAAAAGGAGTTACGTGGGCACATTTTTGGGGATTGGAAGCAAGAGTTTTATACAGCCCCATCAAATACCCTTACGATCTCAGCCCCCGATTCATTGAAATTACCACACTCCGATGACTTTTACGGAGAAGGACAATCCATGCAGATGTTGATTCCGACCGCGAATCTCAATTTTTTGTTAAGCAAATTACTGTGTTAACAAGTATTAATATTTAATATTTTTTATTATAATTTTGGTTTTAAAATTTACTGGTCGAAGGTTGGTGATCAAAACAATAAGTATTTTCACAAAAGTCTCCGGGTGACAAAAGATTGTAATTAAATTTCTTTTATTCACAATAATCAAGATTACAAGAGTCCCCCGCAAGAGTTATAAAAGTTCAACCTATTCTCTTATACAAATTATCCTCGTAATAGTTATTCTTGCAAAATATTACACTTGTAAAAGCGTTGCTAACTACAGAAATGTATTTATGAACCGTACTAAGAAATTAGTCTATGGGCTGAGCCAACCCATGTTAGATTTTGGGCTTTAGCAAGTAGCCCACAAGGGACTTAATTTTCCATTACAAACAAAAAGTGTTTTCAACTTTGATAAATTTAATTAAATATAACCATTCTCAATTCATAGTAATTCAGATTACAACACCGTCCCCATAAGGTAACACTCACAGCAGGCGGGTGGTCAAAAGCAAGTCCACCACTGCCATTTTCTGCCTCAAAACACACAAAACAAAACAAGACCACATTTTTTTAAGGGTCCCCAGATCATTTCTTAGGGTACCCTATTACAAATATTGAAAACATGAAGAAGGACCATTTTAAAATAAGCCCTTCTCAGTTCTCACATAGCCCCTAGCTACTACTATATACTACTCACCCAATAGGCCAATACTAACCAAAAGTACCACCACAAGTCACAATACTAATACTAGTGACTATAATAGTGGTAAGAATATATAAAAGCCACATAATTTAAGCCAGATTGCCTGTTGCTTCTAAATAAGTGAAGCAGTTATGGCTAGTTGAGCTGTGCACCACTGAATGTTTGACCAAAGGACCAACCAGCCGGGGCAACATTGTTTGAGACCACAGTTCTACCATCACTTGTTGTCACCTTGAAAGACAAAGATTGGCCATTAAGATAGTTGTTACTTTGCCAGTTCTGTCCCCAGTTTCTTGACATTGCTTGCCATCCTGTCCTGGAACCTTTGACTGAAACTGCATGCACATCTCCAGCACCTCCAACATTTGTAATTAGTACCAAGTTGAAGTAGGAGTGTCCATTGATTTGAAACCTTATGCCACCTCTCCTTCTGCAGGGTACCCTACCAAACAAAAAGAACACAAAACACAAGATTATTTTCATATGCCTAACAGAAAAAAGAGGACATTTTGTTGTAAAAATTGGTCTATTCACACTTCAAAAGACATTTTTGAGGAAAAAATCTCATCTTGAGAACATGGGGTTTTTATAAAATCTACCAAGTGATGGTTTGAGTAGTTAAAAACAAATAAAATATACTACTGGATATTTTGACTATACAATTGAGAGGATAATTAGTATGCATGAACAAAGAAAAGAAAAGGTAACACTATTGCTCTGCATGAGTGACAGAACATATGTATTTTCTTTAAAGAAGATATCTTGGTATTAATTTAGGGTAGGGTTATTTCCTGAGCAAAAAGTTACTGAAAAGACCAAAATGCTCTCATTATTTTTTTTATTTGCTTTTTATTTTTGTGCTAACATGGGGGCAGTTTTGTCTTTTCAAAAGATTCTGCTCTGGAACTAAAAATACTGCTCTGTGTATAAAATTTTCCTTAATTTAGAGTATAGAGTTAAATTAATACCTTCTGTAAGAAACAGGGACTATGCCAGCTCTGTACTGAGCAATATGTTGAAAAACAGGCTGAGAAAGGTCAAAATGTTGCTGAGGAGGATTGCACCACCCTCCTGCATTGTTTGGTAAGGCATTGTTTGGTGGGCAGAAGTTAGTTGCTGTGATTAAAATGGAACCGGGCAAGCACCATCTTGGGTCATCCACACACTTAATCTCATAGCAAGAACCACAGCTCAAACCATTGTTGAACAGAGCTGTACTTAAAGCTGCAGTGTTAGTACCATACCCTTGGCTGTAAAGATTTCCATAACCACAAGCCCCTCCTGCAATTGAACAACATGCATATTGAGTTAAGAACATTTAATTCTAGTAAAAATGGAGAAAATCAGGGAATTGAGAGAGAGAGAGAGAGAGAGAGAGAGAGAGAGAGAGAGACTAATACATACCCATTGTCCCCGAGGCATCACCACCACCATAAAAGGTTGCATGAGCATTGGTCCAACCACCACCACCATATCCATGAACAGAGGATGCCATTGAAAGAAGTCCCAGCAAGAAAATCCCACACAAATCCATTTTCCTGCACAAAACAACACATTTAGCACATTTCTTGATCATTTGACACTAAAAAATGTAACATTTTTAGCTATTTAAATATTAAAAAAGTAGGAAAAAAATAGATGCTAGGAAAAAAGGAAAAAGGAAACAGAGATGATTACTGAGTGATATAGAAGAAAGGAGAGAGAAGTAATTGAAGGCTTGAAGGAAGGAATGTGATGAGGAAAATGTAGGAAGATATGTTGCATATAAATAGAAAAAGTGTTAGGCTTTGAGGTCGTTTTCTTTAAGGCACAGTATTTTAGAAAAATGTAAAATATTTAAGTATAGTAATAATAAAGGCACAGTGTGAGCATTGAGCAAAATGCTAATGCCGGCCTGGGGAAAAAGGGAGGCAGACATGGAGGCCACTCCGTTTCAGTGATTCTTACTGGCTGTCTCGTTTTGGTTTTGGTTGAATGATGTATTGTCTTGCGTAAACAGTTACTCCATGTTGATTTTAAAATTATAACTGTTTTCGGAGATTATTCAGAATTTAAATTTCATTTGTATGAATTTTAGTCAGATTCGGGATTAAGATAACTTCTCCACAGTCCACACAAACGAGGATTTAACATGTAGTAAAAACAATATGCAGATAAATTTCTAATATCCAGCTTACAAATCCAGTTGAGAATCAAGATGTTAGAAGGTTAAGTTTGACTTAATTTAATCCTTTTTGATATATAAAACAAAAGGATACCAAATGTGTACATATTTTCATAGAGTTAATGCTAGGTGTCTAGGCTACACCTACAAAATATTATATTCGTAATAAAAAATTAAGGAAAAGTAAATTTGACAAATTTTGAATTTCGTGTGTTTTATTTTTAAAGAGGAATATTGGGACTCTAACATATTATAATAAAATAATAAATAAGTGAAATCTAAATATGAAATTGATGAGCTTTCTAGTACGGTTAACAAGACAAAGATATAGAGTGATAAGATGAATTTATAGTTATAATGTGTTTTTAAAGACGAATTAGTATAATATATTTCAAGGGGTCGTTGGCAGAAGAGGTACATGATATGACATAAAGACGATGCATATAAACGATGGAAAATATGACAGAAAAAAAAACAGGATAAACAAATAGCTATGACATGGTCCTTTCTAGCAAAAATCCAAAGTAAATCTAGGGAGGGGACCAAGTAATCTTTGGTGAAAGTTAGAAATCGTGAAAATGCACATGCAACTTACAACGACCGTTGTTTCAGTTGCTTCCTTTTTCTTCCCCTTTTGTTTTTATATAATTTGTCCTTTCTCGTTCATGAATTAATTTAATGTATATTTACCAATTCATCTAAAAATATATTTACGAATAAATTAATTTTTATAAAAAATATTAAACGATAAATTGAATTCAAATAATTTACACATAATGCGCTAATTGCACGAGTCTTTAGTTAACTAATTGCTTGTCTTTAGATTCGTAATTCGAGTCAAACCCAACCAACAAATTAATAAACAAATACAAGAATGGGTATTTTTAAACAAGACTAGCAGTTTATCTAACATTAACGAGTTTAAATCTTGACAAAACTCAACTTGTATAATTAACGGGTCGTGTTGAGTCGAGTTACTCACGAGTTAGTTAAATTGAGTTTAAAAGAGTCCGGCTGGATATATATATATATATATATATGAGGCCATTAATTTGAAACAAATAAGAAAATAAGTTATAAATGATAAATATATAGTTTTGTAATAATTTAATGTAATTATAAATATTGAGCTTGAAGTCGAGCTGAATTTTCTAGTTTTAAACCGGATTTAATCGGATTTGACATAGATTCGACTTAATTCATTTAGCTAAACGAGTTCGGACTTATATTTTACTCGGCTTTTATACACGCCCGAGCCGAACCGAGCTCAAATAAACTGAGTACAAGGTTTGCTCGAATTACAATACGCACCGATTTTAAGGTGAAATGAATCGTTAACTACAACATATTTTATGGTTAGAGACCTCTAATTCGGGGATAGTTGGAACTTGAAATTTAGATCTTCCCACTTCCGGCAGCAAGCGTCAGTTCTTCTGCAGTGTTACGTGCATTCATTAATCATTAATCTAAAAAAAAACCTTCTCAAGCAACTCTTACAAATAAATTATGATGTTGCGTGCATTTTGGTGATAAATATAAATTAATTACATTTTTCAATAAATGCATGCAACTTTTTACTGATGTATAAACAAAAGAACTGTCATGCAAGGTCATGTATTGAGATTTAAGTGTAAACCATACGAAATCTAGATGTATTTTTGTGAGTCTTAGTTTCTTCCTAATTTGCAGAATTCTTGGGGCGAGATTTTCGGGATTTTTAGACCTAACCAAAAAATAGTTAGGTGTCATTTAATCGAAGACGACTAGCATTGTTGATATAAATGCTATTTGACTTGGTAGAAATGTTTATATACTCCGGGAAGTATTATCCAGGAAGCAAGGACCACACGTTATAGTAGGGGAGAGCATGGGTCGGTTCGGCTCGATTTTTGGATAAAATCGGAACCGCAATCATAATTATTCGGATTCTAAAATTGAAAACCGCAACTGCCGGTTCGGTTTCAGTTTAAAAAAAAAAAGCAATTGAGCACAATCCATAAGACTAAGTAGATAAAATCAAAGTGGTACAAAATAAAATTTGATTTATACACAAACATACATATATACACGAAACACAGGTATATATAATATCTAATTCGCACGTATATATCAACATATATTCAAATATAAAAACCTCTCCAACTGTTTGATATTAAGCTTCTTCTTGCTGATGAGCTCCTTCTTCAGATATTTCATTCCCGGACATTTCGTGGTTGTCGCCTGTCGGACTGAGAGAGTGAGAGACTGCCACCGCCCACCAGTGAATGACCTAATCCTAAATGAACAGTAATCGACTAATCGCAATGGAAGATGGCTGATTTTAATTTGGTCTAGGCTCAAGCCCATTTCTAGGAAACGTTATAATATTTAACATTTTATATATAATTTAAAAAGGGGGTAATTATCAAAAGGGGTAAAATAAAATAAAATTAAGTTTAATAACAAAATCACAAATATTTTTTTAACAAAACGTGTATCTTTTAACAGATTAATTAATAATTACTTTAATTAATTACTAGTTTGATTCTAATTTTAAAATGGAATTTCGAAGTATTCTTTACTCAAGTTTGACCAATTAATATAAAAAATTAAATTTTATTTTAATAGTAAGATTTTGTACGATTTTCACATATTTTTTATCTATATATATATATATTTTTTTGTTTCATTGTAAGTCTTAACAAAAATTACAAATTAATTTTATAATATGATAATACTATTATAATTATTAGAAAATTCATAAATAATATAAGTATTATATATATAATATAATATTTATTTATTAATGTTAGTAACCAGTTCAGTTCTATTTTTATTGGTTCGGTTAGAATATATAACCGAAACCGAACCATTTAAATCGGTTCGGTTTTTTAATTTTCGGTCTCGGATCGGTTTTTTCGGTTCGGTTTTTTCCGGTTATCTTCGATTTCGGTTCGGTTTCGCTTTTAAATCGGTTTTTTTGCTCAGCTCTATCAGATAGGGCTGCATATGGGTTAAATAAACTGACCAAACTGACCCAACTTAATTTTTTTTCAATCCAAAAAATTCGACCCAACATAAACCGAATTATATATGATTTATTTTTTGTCAACCCAACATAAATAGGCTGAGTATGGCATACAAATATTTTTACCCTAACCCAAACCAACCCGGTTCATTATTATATCATCCATAATTTTATATAATTTTTTAAGTTTCACATGTATTTACACATCTTCTCATAGATATTTCACATAACTATTTCAATATCTTAATTTTTTGAGTTTGACATGTATTTACACCTCTTCTCATATTTTCACGCTATTACTACAATATCTTAAATGAGTTGTGTAATTTTTTCATCTCTAATATCATATAAAGATTTCTATTAAATATTATAGAATTTTTATTTGTTCAATTTATGTTTACATATTCATTTTCGTTTACAGATGTATGGTTAATTTATTTGGGTATGCATATGATTTACGATATGATATACATTCCTAAAATTATTATTTTAATCAAATTTAAATATTAGTACTATAATTATAAGTTATACACATTTCTTTTTTATTTAAATTTTTAAAATGAGCGATAATAAATAGTATTGAAACTTTTTTTTATCGAATCATTCAACTCATCCAAACCAAACCGACCTAACCCAACCTAAACCGATTTAGGACGGGTAGGTTTGATTTACGAACTTATATTTTACGGGTTGGGTTAAAAAATTTCAAACCGAGTTAATTGAGTCGGGTTGTAAAATCGTCTCCAACTCGGCCAACCCGACTCATATGCAGCCCTGACGATAGGCGTGAACGAAACCCGGTTGACCGGCAAAACCCGAATAAACCCAATCCTTTTTCGAGCTGAATAATCCGACCCATTTCAAATCGAATATTGAACGTGTCAATTTTTAAAAAACCCGATTAAGTTGGGTTGGGTCAGGGTTTTGTAAATTTTAACCGTCACCCAATCCAACCCAATTGTGTTAAATATAGTTGTATATAGTATATACCATCAGGCATCAGGCCAGCCCATGTACTAATACTATTAGTCCAGCCCATTAAAATTTTAACCTAGGTTTTACACTCGACTGGCCTCGCCACTCACTCTTTCCACTTTAACAAAATAACAGAGTCGACTTCCTCTATCTTCTCTCTATCTCAGCTCTAATATCATTTTTCTAGACTGTAAGTAAATCTTTGTCTTTGTAATTTCTTACTTTAGATTAACACTTTCTTCGGTTTCATTTCATTTATTGTATGTGTAGAATTTAATTAGACATTTCTTTAGAAATTTAGATTTTAGAGACTTGTAAGATGTTTAGATTTAATTAATATGATATTTAGATTTCTTGTATGACTTGATTATTTCTTGTGTATCATTTTATTGTTAGTGTCATATGTCTCGAAATTTACATTTTTGTTTGTGTAAAATTGTCTAAGATATGTGTTCTAAGTAGTAAGTTCTAGCTTCTATATTGTTTATGTAACTCGGTTACGATTTTGATTTAAATTTCAGGAATCAAGCTATGAAAAACTACTTCCCAAATACCACTACCGTCATTAATTCCCCAATTACTGATCCCAACATTACCCTAAACACTGATTCAATAGCCCGACCCCAGTCACTAACCCAACATCCCCAAACATTATCCAAAAAGTCCCAAACACTGATCAAACAGCCGTAAATAATGAATCAATGATTATCCAAGATGATGTTGCTCCTAGAGAACTTAAGTCACCTAAAAAAGAAGCTGATGATAAAGTACGCATTTCCAAGAAAAAACCTACTCGAACCTCGAATATATGGGATCATTTTACTAAAATTGTAGGCGGAGATTCGGCTGACCCAAGATGCACTTGTAAATAATGTGGTGCAGACTATGTGTGTCATTGTAGACGAGTTGGAACGAGTAGCCTATGTCATCATTTGAAGAAAAGCAAGAAGAATTCTTATAGGGCAGCTGATAAAAGGCAGAAGGTGTTGAGCTTTCATAAAGCAGCTGATGGTGGGTCGAACTTGTTGGCAATAACATTTAATAAAATTCGATGTCGCAATGCCTTGGAAAAGTTTGCGTTATCTATGACACCATGATGCCATTTTTATTTTTAGTTTGTAATTTATAAATGATTGGTATGTAATTTGTAAATAATGGTTCGTATGTAATTTATAATTTTTGGTTAAATTGTATTTGTTAAATTTTAGAGTTTGAAAATGTTGAGTTCTAGACTATATGGCATGGGAAACATCTAATAATTTATTAATCAAATCGCAACGAATTTGGGGGCATGTAGCTAGGAACCTGATTAAAGAAACTACAATGGAAGATTATTATGCAATTTCGAGGTGCTGTGTCTAAAGGTTTTTCTGATATCTAAGTATAATTTTAGGCACTGTTTCTTTGTTGGTATATAAGATCTATCTAAATCTCAAATAGTAACCAGTATATTTAGGCAAAAAGCATTTGCAAAAAATTGGTCATGACAAGTAAATGATTGATGTTATATAAGTGCCATCTTAATTTGCTCACAGCACTTGTTATTAAGTGTAGGTCATATTACATATATTTTAATATCATGTGATGCCTCTGTTTGCTTCATTGTTAATACATGATGCAAGTAGTATTGTTGAATTAGACATGATTTCAAATTTTAATATCTAGCAGGATGCTGGAACTGATTCTCTGCCAAAGTCTGCTGCACCGAAAGAAAGTCGTAGGAGGCAATTGTTGGAAAATTATATGCAGCAACAACTGGATACGGCTGAGAGCAAAACTGATGTCGATAAATATATAATTGAAGATTCTATCAATCCAATGGCGTTCTCGTTTGACATATTACTTTGATGGAAAGATAATGGGAACAAGTATAAAACTTTATTTTTGATTGCTAGAGACGTTCTTGTTGTTCCGGTATCAATTGTGGCATTTGAATCTGCCTTCAGTACAAGTGGTCGAATATTGGATCCTTTTCAAAGTTCTTTGAGTCCGAAGATGGTGCTAGTGTGCACGCAGACTTAGTTGAAGGGGCGTTATGATGGGATGAAATCTAAATATTTTAGATGATATTCATTCTTACGCGTTTCTGGAAGAAGATAAACATATTTAATAAATCTGATTTAAAATGAACTTTTTTCCTTTCCTTTCCTTTGCTTATGTATTTTGTTTTTTCAATTTGCAAATAACATGGACAAGGGAAAAGATCCTGCTACATCAAACGTCATAATGCTTAGAGCTATGAAACTGATGTTAATGGTATTAGAATTTAGAACTTTGAACTAGTTTTTGTTGTAAGAACTTATTGATGTAATATTCTTCCATGGCATGGAACATGGATGATGGATTTGTGGATTGACACTATTTTATTTAATATTTTGTTGAACTTATGTTATATTGACTTGATAAAATTTATTGTACTTCTGTTTTGAATTTAAATTTTGACAGGATAATAAACCCATTCGACCCGATCATATCCGACCCAACCCGACATATAAATAATAGGGTTGGATTCGACAACTAATTTTGAGATAATGGGTTGAATTTTTTACAAACCGACTATATTGGGTTGGGTCAATTTTTACCTTAAACACGACCGACCCAACCCGTGATCACCCCTACAACACAGACGTGGGAGTGTGAATCTGGCATGAAAGTACGAGTGTGTAGTGCGGTAATAAGAAAATTTGACTAATATAATAATATGGGGATTCGGGTGCGAGAAAATACAAAAAAAATAAACAAAAATATCATATATATATATATATAGAGAGAGAGAGAGAGAAGTTCTATGGAGTCCTTATTTTTTGTGGAGTCCTGGAGTCCATTTACATTCTACGATTAAAACATTACGTAAAATAATGCAAAACATGTTATTTTGCGAATAATTTTATATAAATATCTTTATTCAAATAAAAAACTTGCAAATCTCATATATATTTTATAAGTAGAATACGTATCTTCTGCAATGTAAAGATGTATGTTCTGTAAACTAAACATGTTTTGTGTAATAATATGTTTTGCAATTTTCTACTCATAAATTATATGTGTTTTGCATAATTTTCATCAAAATAGTGATGTTATGCAAGATTAATCACAAAATAATATGTTTAGCAATATTTTACGTAATATTTTATTTGCAGAACGTAAGTGGACTTCAGGATTCCACAAAAAATGAGGACTCCATAGAACTTAACTCTCTCTCTCTCTCACCCCCCCCTCTCTCTCTATATATACAGAGTACCTGCATAGCGTTTCTTTATTTTATTAAAATGACAAACTTAATTTTACTACTACGAAGGCACCATAATGTAAATAAATACCCAACAGTGACTTTTGTTGATTCAAGATGAGCAACTGCTACCCTGTTAATTATTTAACATTTATAGTATACGACAATTGTCTGTTTACACAGAAATGTCAAAAGTAACTTATCAGTGCATTCAGATTCAATATTAATGATACTACTAAATACAGTACTGTACTACTTAAAAGTTCAAACAACCCCACTGCATATGGGTTAAATATACTAACTTCATCATTAAATTTTGAAGGGGGACGCTTTTAGCTTCCTTCCGAATTTGTAATGCTAATAATAGTAAAATTTTACCTTCTGTCTTTTTAAGCAGGTACTTAGAAAAACAGTACTTCGGCCATCTAAAGAACGGTGACATCTGTCAATTTGATTGGTTATATTAAGAAGATATAACCAAAATAAAATCATTTTTTAACCAGAAAAGAAGCGATGGCCTTTGTATGATAAGAATTTCATTTACAATTGAAAGAAAAAACTTATATATTGATGAGTAGCAGAATAATATAACAATATATCAGCAGCTTTCTAAGCACTATATCGAATATTAAAATTAATAGAATAGCTCAAGGTCTGTCATATTTTTCTACCAAGAAACTAAGAAGGTCGATATGATCGTATGACGGAATCTCATAATAATGAAGCATGATAACAGTTATCTATTCAGAATAGTAATGGAAATAGTAAAGCTACAGAGTGATTATACAGAGTTTTTTGTTCACAAAACAACGTACCTTAATTTTATCCCACAAATTTTGTTTTACAATATTACATTCTTTTTTGCGCTAATCATTGCAAGTGATTGGAATATTTCTTCTTGCATAAGAGCCGATGAAAAATGTTAGAGTCACTGACTCTTTGCCAATTGGTTGCCCTATCTCATTCCAAATGACCTACAAATTTATAAAAGAAATTTGGTTTATAAATTGACAGTATCGTGCATATACACAAGTATTGCTGGTTATTTTTATTAGCTCTTCAATTACCTTCTGTACCATCCCTTTAGTCCTAGCTTTCTTGACCTTGAGCATATTTACTATACCCCGTTTAGAACTTTTCTCCATAATACCACTACCATTGGTGCCATTAGTGTCACTCGTGCCGTTGGATCTGGAAGTCATAATCCTAAACAAGCAAACAAAACAATATTTAACATAAGATCAGTAAAAATCTAGAAAGAAATAAGCACGACACTTGGTACAATATTTAAGTAAGCATACATAAATTTATACTACGAGATACAACATGTTTATATATAAAAATAAATACAACAAGAAATAACATATGATATTTATAAGATATGAAGGTAATGAGAAAGCAACATACATTTCTTTGCTTTACTTTTTCTTTTACGTTTTTAGTAAGCTTTGATCTTTCGTGTCCACGCACATTATAGAATTCCGGATTCACATATTCTCCCTCATCATGATCATTTCTAGAATAAGAGAATTCATAATCATCAGGGTTGTCCACACCCGTAGAAATATTTACTCCAAAAAAAGGATCGTCTATATTATCAATTTATTCATCTACACCATCATTTACTTGATAACTATTGTTTAACTTGTTTGACAAGACAACGATGGACCATTTTTTATCGACAAGATCTGTAACATAGAAAACTTGTTGGGTCTGTGTTGCCATTATGAATGAATCATCTTTGTACCCAACCTTAGCAAGATCAACCCGTACAAACCCTGATTGCTCAACATATACACCATCAACATTGTTAACCCAATTGCAATCAAACACTGGCACCTTAAATCCTACATAATCCAGCTCCCAAATATTCGCAATCCATCTGAAGTATGTCGTATCAGACAACACTGGATCTTTATTATTCGATGATTGGTGTAATGATGCTGCAATAACTGCGACTCCTCTATTCTGCATTGTGCTCGTTGCGTCATGTTCTAGAGTGTAAAAAGTATATCCATTTATTAGATATCATTTGTAAGAATATACGAATGGATCAGGGCCTCTTGCCAACCATTTTACTCTATCTGATATTGATCCACTATTTTGCAGTAACTCATTCGTGGTGTGACTTTTGAACCATTCAATAAATGTGCGATTATGCTCTAACTCTATCCAACTGGCACTTTTTTCCGGATGTTCTGAACTAATAGTTTCCTTATGCAAATCTACAAAAGGAACAACATCAACAAAGTTGTGTAGAACACAAAGGTGCACCCGATGCCATTGCGCACTATCGATCTCAACTTGTTGACCTCCAGTTACACCTTCACCATCAATCCTACCACTATGACGATCAATTGGCAAACCAACTGCTTCGACGTTTGGGATAAATTCTGGCCAAAACTCTATTGCTTCTTGTATTAAATAGCGTTCAGCGATGCAACCCTCTGGTCGAGACCTGTTCATCACATATTCTTTCAAAATTTTCAAATAACGTTCAACTGGGTACATCCATCTCATACGAGCAGGACCACACATTCTAGTCTCATAAATTAAGTGTATAGTTAGATGAACCATGATGTCAAAAATGATGGCGGAAAGTACATCTCAACCTCACAAAGTGTTTCAACAATTTGTCGTTGTAGATACAACAATCTTCTTGGATCAATGACTTTGCTACTCATTGATTTAAAGAACCAACACAACTTTGTGATCGTCACCCGCACTTTATCTGGAAAAATAGAACGAATAGCAATTGGAAGCAAATTTTCCATGATAACATGACAATCATGTGATTTCAAATTCTTTAAATTTAAATCGCTCAAGGAAACAAGTCTCTTCATATTGGATGAGTATCCTTCTGGCACCTTGACATAATGGAGAGTTTGTAGTAATACTCTCTTCTCATCCTTAGATAGAGTATGAGCAGCAGGAGATAAATAGGGTGTTGATTTTCCATGTTTTTGGAAAGGGGCTAGTTTGTCTCTTATTCCCATCTCCACCATGTCTTGTCTTGCACTAAGACCATCTTTTTAGTTTTACCTTTGACACCAAGCATTGTACCAATTAGGCCATCGAAAACATTTTTCTGCACATGCATAAGATCGATAAAATGCCTAACATAAAGGTCTTTCCAATAACTTAATTCAAAAAATATTGAACGCTTCTTCCAACCCCTGCTAAGAACATCCTTTGCGAATTTTTTACCAAACTATATGTTTAGATTTTCAACCTCACTAAATACTTCATCACCTGATGGTATAGGAGGAGCACCTCGTTCTTCCACTTCACCATTAAATGCTAATGGCATATTTCTATAGGGATGGTTTGATCTCAACCACCTCTTATGCCCCATGTAAACACACTTCTTACAATTTTTTAATCGAATATGATCAGTCTCTTCACCACACAAAGGACATGCATAATAGCCTTTCACACTATATCCTGAAAGATTGTTATAAGCTCGAAAGTCACTTATTGTTCCGAATAACATGGCTTTCAACTTGAAATGATCTTTTATGTATGCATCTTGTACTTCAATGCCCTCTTTCCATAGTAGCTTCAAGTCCTCTATTAAAGGTACAAGGTACACATCAATGTCATTACCAGGTTGTACAGGCCCCGATATTAAAACAGACATCATCATATATTTGCGCTTCATGCAAAGTCATGGTGCCAAGTTATAAATCATCAAAATTACAGGCCACGTACTATGAGAACAATTTTGAAGATTATAAGGATTTATTCCATCTGTTGAAAGTGCTAAACGAAGATTCCTTGGTTCTTTCCCGAAATCCTTATATTTATCGTCAAATGTTTTCCATTGTGGTGAATCGGCAGGGTGTCTTAACATCCCATCTTTAACTCTCCCATCATGATGCCATGTCAAATTTTTAGCATCTTCCATATTAGCATACAATCGCTTAAGTCTGGGTATTATGGGAAAGTACCACATGACCTTGGAGGGAGAATTATCATTCTTATAACGTTCTAAACCGCACTTCGGACAAACTTTAAGCTCTGTATACTCTTTTCGATATAAAATACAGTCATTGGGGCAAGAATGAATCCTATTAAGTACTAATCCAATAGATTTGAGCATTTGTTTAGCCTCATAAGTTCTACGAGGCATGACATTTCCATCTGGCAATAGTTCACTAACAGCTGTGAGTAGCTCCGTGAAGAACACATCAGAAACTTGATGTCCAGCTTTTAAGTTATACAAAGTCAACACGACCGAGAATTTAGAAGCCTTGGTACACCCGAGCCATAACGGTAATGCGACATCATCCTTTAGTCTCTCATTCATATCAGGATGATCCCGTAACTCTGAATTAATCATGTTCCCGATGTCAATTTTATCACTAGAATTGCTACTTTCAATGTCTTCCATAAAATTTATATTTTCTTTATTTCCGAACTGATAATTCGAATCAAACTTACTTGATCGGCGTTCTCCTTTATTTTTACCGTGATATGTCCAACATGTATAAGTTTTGTCAATACCTTCACACATCAAGTGTTCCTTCAACTTGTCCATGCCGTCAACTTCTATAATATTCAAACATTTCAAACATGGACACTTGATAAACCGAATATCATTAGCATGTTTACCTACATGCTTACAGAAGTCATTCACGCCATGTTTATATTCTTTTGACATACGATCTGCTTTAACCCAATTACGGTCCATTAAATTACCAACAATATATAACCTGAAGATGAGCATGATTAGGTCATTTATATTTAAATTATGTTCCGCACATTAATTTGCACAACAAATAATAAGGAATAATCATAACCAAAAAATTTAAAAATGAGCTAATAGAATGTAAAAATCACAAAAAGTGTTACATCTTGAACTGTTACCGGGTCAATGCTTAGTAGTTATTTATTTTGGCTTTGATATTTTATAAATAAATTTAAAGAATGTAAAACCAGAAAAGTTTAACTTATGACATTTTCTCTAGGACGTGATGCAAAGAAATTTTAAAAATTACACATATACAAGCTTTGGAAGATAAATAAATTTTCTTTATTATAATTATTTAAAATACATATTAATTGGAGCACACAATTTGGATAATATATATGCATACACTTAAATTCAGTAGAAGCAACTTAAATTTGTGTCTCTTACCAAAAAAATTCCAATTTATTCTAAAACTAATATAGACTACATATATATTAATTGACTTATAAACTAATCAAAACTGACCTAACAAAATATTGTAGAAGCAATTTTATAATAATTAATTCAAGCAAATACATTATTAATAAATATTGTGGGGTGTCATCAATGATGTTCATGTCAAATAAAATTCAGTGTGTAGAAGTCTATGTGCTTGGTATCTAATACAACAATATTCTATTAGGTGGCCTGCATATTTGTGTTTGTTGACCATGGAGGCAGAGCAAACACCTTCATAATTAAGCAATTTGGAAGCCTAATCAACTAGAGGGTTAAAGTACTGCCGAGGAAAAATTAGTTCTAGACCAACCACTAATAGCAATATATCAAATTTATCATTACAGGAAAATTAAATAATCTGGCACCTTGACTAAAGCTCTGTAGTAAAAATAAATTTATTTTTTACTACAGAGCCTTACAACCTCCTATATACAAAGTTGTGTAAGTATCAATATTAATAATTTAATTAATTTATCAAATTAAATTCATCACAAAACTCAAGTAAGTACTATAATTACACAAAAGGTCTCCATTAATCAGGAATATCAATACCTAACATTAAGAACCCTAGATAATGAAACCAAAAAAATTGAAAACTCTAAAACTAATAATTGAACAACCGAATACTCACAAATTGAGATAATTATTTTTACTACAGAGTTTTAAAACCTCCTACATACAAAGGTATGTAAGTATCAATATTAATAATTCAATTAATTTATCAAATTAAATTCATCACAAAACTTAATTAAGTACTATAATTACACAAAAGATCTCCAGGTGTCAATACCCAACATTAAGAACCCTAGATAATGAAACCGAAAAATTAAAAACTCTAAAACTAATAATTGAACAACTGAATACTCACAAATTGAGATAAAGGCAGAGATGGTTGAAATGTGGTTTCTGAAATTTCAAGACCTACAAATTAAGATACCTGAGAACCTAACACTTATAACTCTCCAAGAAGCGCAAACAAATTAAATTGAGTTTGTCAAAGAAGATATATCAAAACCCAGCACTTATAATAATTTTCGTGATGATTTGTTGAGTAGAATTAGGAACGTGGAATTTGGAGGATGTGATGAGTCGTATAATATGTGTTTTTAAGTGTATGTGTAGGGATACTATATGTATTACTTAGAATTGTTTAACGAGTTCAATTTTAAAATATAAAAAGGACTTAAAATACACTCTCTATATCTTGCATAGCTCGTGCTCAAGCGTTATCCAAGTTGTCACTTACATAACACTCCTTTATTCAACGCTATATTAGTATTTTCTATTTATTTTCTATTTATTTTTTAGTTTATTATAACCTCTTTTATAGCAGTTATTTTAAAAATGATATGTAAGTACCTATCTCCTATAGCACATAGAATAAACGCTATTGAAGCTGTGTTTCCCAAGTTTAATTTTGAAGTAGTGCTACTAAAAATAAAAAATTGCATGAAAAATGAATCGAATGTTTCATTTAGTAATCTAAACTATAAAAATACAAGTAAAATTATTTAATTTATACAAAATGAATACGACGTTCGGTAACTTCGTACTAACTAATAGATATAAATACTTAATTTTGTTAATGTAGTTTGTAAAATATATTTTGACCACAATTTTGGAAAAAAATAATTTGATTGATACCGTGAAAGAATCTGCATATCCTATACGGGAATACGTGTGTTAGAATATTCTGACACGAGAATTATACATGCAACTTCGGTGTCCCAGTTTCTTAGCATATTATCGCCCAATAAAAATTGTACTGTTTTACTACGTATTTGTATATTTTGAATGTAAATGTAAGTTGAGGTCAGGTGGGCATAGGGCTGTTCACAAACCGAGCTGTTCTCGAACAAGTTCGAGCTCGGCTCGGTAAGGACTCGTTCGGCTCGGCTTGTTTAAAAACTCGAACTCGAGCTCGAACACAAAAATATGTTCGATAAGGTAAAAGAGCTCGAGCCGAGTTTTAGTATGTTCGGCTAGAGCTTGGCTCGAACTCGGCTCGAACTTGTTCGGCTCGAGCTCGGCTCGTTAAAGCTTGGAAAAACAACATTTTCAGAATATTTTGAGTTATACTTGCAACAGTTAGTTTGGTTTAGTTTAGGTAAATATACGCATATATCAAAGAGATGTACAGAGAAAAGCACAACCCAAATCAAATTCAAAGCACAGATAAATCAAAACCAAATTTAAATCAAAACTAAATGTAAAACACAACCAAATCGAACAATCTCTTCAAAACATCCGCTTACATACCCCTGTAACTTCTCAATAAAACCCCCAATCTGGATCGATAAAACCCCCAATCTGGATCTGTACTTTGTTGATAAAATCTTGAATCTGAAGTCGCACTTTATTAATACAATTGTGTGTATTGCGTGTGAGTTAAAACATAATAAATATTTAGAGGGTATTGAGATTTAGCGGGAAGGTAAACAGAGAGATGAGAAGAAGAAGAAAGGAACAAACAGAGGAACATATAATTTTATTTGTCTGAGGCATGAATTGGTTTTGGTAATACAGGGCTAGTAGCTGGGCTTTGATAAAAGATTTTATAATTAGGTTGGGTTTGAACTAGTTAATTGGGCCAATAACGCTATTTTTTTAATTCATTAACGAGCTGCTCGGCTCGGCTCGGGCTCGACCCGGCTCGTATATGTTCGCGAACAAACTCGAGTTCGGCTCGTTAGAACACGATTTTTTGTTCGATAAAGAAGCTCGACTCGGCTTGGTTCGTTAGAAAAAAATAAAAGCTCGACTCGTTTATCTCAAAACTCGTTTCGGCTCGGTTCAGTTCGTGAACAGTTCTAGGTGGGCATGACAATCAGCATCAGCCGGCAAGTACAGACTACAGAGTAAGTTCGAGTCCAAATATAAGTAGTATATGTACAAAGAAAACTATACTACCTCCGTCCCATCGGGTGCTCTACGTTTAGTATTTACACGTATTTCGAGATTTTTATAAAGTATAATTTCATAATGTTTTTTTAAATTTTTTTTTTTTTGAATAAAAATTTAAATATAAAACTTTTATTTAAAAAAAAAATTAAAAAAATATTATGGAATTATATTTTAAAGAAACATTGAAAAGCGTGCCGAAAAATAACGTATAAAATTCAATGGAAAAACTCAATGGAAGAGAGGAAGTAACACTTAGTAGCTAAGAAAATGTCCGTTTCAATCATCTAACGGCCAATAACGGTTTCACAATGTACTGACATCCTTTGAGCGGCGCATAATAGTTTTATTCGGATTTCGCATATCATCTAAATCGCCATTTATCCACAAACTAAATACTTGTGATATTCCTTGTTTTGATTTGCAACGCAATGTCAGGTGTTTGATTCTTTTTAGCTTTCTCTCTTTTTACTTTGTCTCTGCAAATTTTCCCTCGTCAGATTTTAGTTAGATTTTACTCCCATTTGTATATCTGATTCTTCACATCTTTAGCGAGGTCAAATGCCAATATCAAATATTTTATATTCCGAAAAAAAGTTGGATGAATATGAGTGGGTGTTTATGTGTACGGATAGGGTAGGGTTTAATGTAGAACGATATCTATCTATCTATACTATGTATCTATATTCGTTTGTTTTGTGATTTCGTTATTATCAAACATATATTGTTATAATTTATTATATTTTTTAATTATTGAAAATTATATTATAAAATATATTATTAAAAACTGTCGAATATTAAAAGCAATCCGTGCATCGCGCGAGTTATAGGCTAGTAATTATTATATGTAGAGTAGGATTAACCAAGGTCACGAATGAATTTTTGGTTTTAAATAAATTTATTTTATAGTTTTTCCACTAATTAATAGCTAAATTATTTTAAATAAATTTTAATATTTATACATAAAAAATACTACTCCCTCCGTCCCAAAATATTGTTCATAATTTGATTTTTTGTACTGTTTATGGTAAACGATTAACTACCAATTTACGTCTAATTTATAAGACCAAACATAGTAATAAGTGATTTTGTTAAATTTGTATTTATGAGTATTTTAATACAATGAATATTTTATATTTAATACTAATACGAAATTAAAAATATTAATAATCAAAAGTATGCATTGTCAAATATGTTCAACACAAACATAAAATATTTTTAGAAACGGAGGGACTATACCAATAATTTTTTTGTATATTGAATGCCGGTCAACATAAAATACAGATTTATGATCATTTTGACCGAAAAATGCAACCGGTATAATAGTGTCTAGATTACATATGACCGAACAAGGTTGGTAATGACTTTTTTAATAACTAAACCATTAACCATGCATGATTTCATCAAGAGAGAACATGCACTGAGTTGACTAATCCTTTGGAGAATAAATTAAAAGAGAAGCAAAGAATCAGAACATTGTACAACCAGCTTTGTCAAGTGAGTGCTTTTCCACACACTAGATTTAATCTTGAGGTGAAATTGAGCATCACATTTGAATCCACTGCCCCCTCGTAAACGATGATAACGTGCTCAACCCCTTTATACACTTTATAGTTTATTCTAAGCCCATAAAATTAAAGTCTACTTACAAATATAGTAATTAAAATAACGGTATTATTTAAAACCAAGTCCCCGTAATTAGTGGAATACTTGCCTCCGACAAACAAAAGAGTGGAAATGTTGAAAGTATACATTTTCTAGTAACTGCCTCATGTAGGTAACCTAATTTTCACTAATACAGATATTTGATGCTTTTACTTTTCATTTCTGTTTTGCACTTTAGCGTTTTCTAAATTTAAACAGTTGCCTAAGCTTTTTTAAAAGCAGGTTCAACCACCTAATGAGATTTGGAGGCAGCTTTTATGAAGTGTTGAAGATTTATTAGTAAGTTATGGAGGATCCCAAATTTCCTATAGAATATTAAAGGTTTTACCTTTATACATTTCACTAAGGGGGACAAAGTATAATTAAAGTTATTTGGATGATTTAGTGATAATTGTGTGATTAGGATCCACTAATTAGCCGATGCTTCTAAATAACTTTTGGTAGTCATCTCACTAGTGATTCACGCTTTTGAGATTTAAATTTGTGCACCGTGACTCGTTAGAGCAAGCTTGGTCAGAAAGTGCAAATTTCATTTTGTTTTACTTTGGGTTTGCTTGGTATTGTTATTTCATATAATAATAGTAATAATTTTTGGTTAAAAATAGTTAAAATTATTTGATAAATTTTAAAAACTGATTTTCCGAAAAATGTTTTTGACTCAAAAATTATTGTTAGAAATAATAAGTCCCCGCATATTTTTTTTAAAAAACTGATTTTAAACTTTTGCGGCAAACAATGCAGGAAATAGTTGTTGATTTTACTATAAAATCTCATTAAAAATATTATTTTTTTAATTTTTTATATCAGAAATATGATTTTTACGTCATTACAATACTACCTCCGTAGATTCTATACGTTCACTATTTGCACGTATTTCGAGAATTCTATAAAATACAGTTTTATAATGTTTTTGTTAAATTTTTTTTTTTGAATACAAGTTTAAACATAAAATTTTAATTTAAAAAAATTTTAAAAAAATATTATGAAATTATATTTTAAATGAACTTTGAAAAATGTATCTTTGTAAGCTACTGCCTATGACCCATATTTGTGAAAGGTTATTCTCAGCTTTCCCGTTCATCGCTTGTCAGTTGTCAATCAATTTAATTATGGTCAATTATATATTACTGTTGTACTTGTCTTTTACATGCCTTTCGTCTTTACACTAGATTAACATTCATTGCTTCCATACTTGCTATTTAGTCGTGTTCAAATTGGATTCGAGTTCACTGCAGTGATTCATTTGTATCATAGTAAGCTATTCGGAATTTTGATTATGAATTATAAATTTATAACCCAGTCAGTTGGCTATAATTCTGCCACATTGTAAATATTGTGAAAATGAAAGATACAACTGGGGGAACAAACCTCACATGGAAGGCCCAACAACATGTTTAGGTACTTACCCCTCGGAGTTTCAAAAATGATGGGCGTGTCCATTCTATACTACAGTTACAGTGAAAGCACCTGCATTACATATATTTGGTCCCAGCACCACATGCAAATCTAGTTTAGCAGACTTAACAATAGCCACGCCACAAAGGACACTCTTGTTCAATTTTACTATTTCTTGCTACTATTCCTCCACGTTTGTGAATTCCAAAATCATATCTTGTTTTGAGATTAACACGCAAAAGAGGTCGAATGTCCAAGTTTCAGCTTAAACGTCAACTTTCAAGTTTTGGTTAAAATTCGTAAGCAATTATTTAAGTTGTTTTCTGTTTATCTTGAAATAAAGAACAATGCATATAAGAATTTTGAAGAATTTATTCTTCATCTAAGTTTACACATTCATGCACTAGGCTAGGGCACTCTTGATATTCAAATTCAATGGACCATGAAATACTATGTTTTAGATAAGTGGGCACCTTGCTATGGATAGTTAAGTTGCATGACAAGTTGATTAAGGATAGATGGATAAATATTGAATGGATTATAGATAATTTTTGTGTGATGTTCCCAGTTCCCACTTTCTATTGCAACTTTGCATGCTTTTAAGATATATACAGTTGGGGATGTCAACAAAAGTATTAAACATGAAAATGCATGGAAAATGACATGAGATGTTTTAAAAAAAAATCAAGGGTTTGGACTCCTAAATATGTAATCTTGTGTAGATGCTTATCGACCCATTTGATAACATTCTTAATTGAGGAAAGACTGGCCCAATAATAAGATATTGCAGCCCATCTTTGTTAGTGCCAGATCGAAATTGTAGGCCTTCGTCATCAACATTCAATTGTCAAACACAAAAAAGAACGAAGATATTTAGCGAGAGCCCTTTATAACTGTGTTCATGCATTTGAGATGATAGCAAGTTTTCTTACCAGTAAAACAATGGAGAAAATCCCAAACACTTCTTTTGGGAACCCATTTCCAACCCGTAAACTGTACACATTCTTCAACAGGATCCCTCTTTCCGCAATGCAGGCACTTGGATTTCACTTTGTCTCGAAGCTCTAATTCGAGGCCATTCAGAATAATATTTTTCTTGAGATTGAGATGCGCGCAAGTCGGATGTAGATCATGATTATCATGGCAATGAGAAATGTCGGGACTGCAGCGATATCTGTACCCTAACACATCTAATCCGCATGCATCACAATAAGGAACATCGTCACATTGATCAGAAGCCCTAGCGGAACTAATATTGTGTTTAAACACGCAGTGGCTAAAGAAAGGATGACGGAGATCAGGTAAGTGTTGTAATCTGTAGCACACTTGGTGGAGATAGAATTGACATTTTTGATCTGTGCACTTGAGACATGGACCAAATCCTGGCATCTTACAACCATAGCATTTGTAAGGCCTCGGGGCTTTTCTATAAAATCGTAGTTTGCAGTGTGCATGTCTGTCATATTTGTACCTCTTTCCATCGATCATTGCATTCAGGCTCTAAACAAGAAAGGAAAAATTGAAAGGTTAAGTTATGTATAATTCATTGATGATATGATAATCGAAAACAAAATATTAATTAATCAAGTTTCAAAAAGAATATCTCACCGTTGAAAGAATTTTTACCTATTAGTTCAGTTCAGCTTAAGCAGGAGTTGGGCAAAATTCATGGCCATTGAGGGGTCAATTATAACCTATTTAGGCATTGACTATACACATTTTTTTAATACGCAACTATGCTCGATGACAAATATATCTTGTCGTTTTTAACATAAAATTCGGGGATTACAGATCTAAGATCCTTTAAAAATCGAATACTATATATGTACAGGTTGGATTATAGATGTGGGCACCTAACACATGTTCTTTTATTCTCGTACTGGGAGTAGACAGGTACTTTTTGAATCTGCTGATTAATTACTGCATTAACTAATACTATATCGTTTCCCTTTATGCTGTTTTTTTTTCTTTTTTTTTTAAATTGTTCAGAACCTGTTTATTAATAAAATACTAAGTTTTGTTCCGTCACAAATGCTTACGACGATTTTTACCTTCCGTCATAAAGTTACTTGCAAAATTTTTCGTTATAGTGACAGCTCGCAATGAACAGTACTTCTTCGATCTATTAATTATTCATATTGCTAGTGTTAGTAGCCAGACAAGTGCTTCTTCTAATTACTCTGATTTAGTTAAAAATGAATTAAAATGATGGAACTCATGAGCACATGCCTTATCTCAACGTATTTCTTTAGAAAAAAACTCCGGTTACACTGCTTTTGGTTTAAGTTTTGCAGTGATTTTGTTTATAATGTGTATACTGAAACTCATTCATAGGGATGGCAACGGGTTAGATTTTTAAGATATCCAAATCCAAACCCGAATTTTTCTACCAAACCCGAACCCGATCCAAACCCAGTTGAATTTCAAAATCCAAAATTCAAATCCGATTCACGGATTTTGGACCGGGTTCGGGTTTATCCAAACCCGAAAATCTAGTGAACCTGCTCGTACTCCATGATATCATCTCAATACCACTGTTAGTTTAACTTGTAAACATGATGCTAGCATTTTAATTAAAAAAAATTAAATCCAACCAATATGACACATTAGTTTAACACTTCAAAACATAGTAAATCACCAGCTGGACTTGTAAACACTAGTCTGTAGTTCACAATATGAAATTACAAGTAGTTCAGACAATGAGATTTATAATCATTAATAAGAAACTAAAAATCTGCCATGCTTAAAAGGGGACGTGATCACGTGGGAATTGCTCCAAGCTGCAGGTCTAGTCACATGGGATTCTGGGAACAGAGTCTAAAGCCTACATTGATCAGATCATCATATGATCAGAACTACATGAAATCATGAAAACCAATAACAAGTCAGTCAGTCAGTTTATGCAGTCCTCATTAATTTAGAAACAAAAACTAAAATATACATGTCGAGTCAGACAAGAATCTTCTACTTCCATGTCGTTGTATATAGTTGCATATCCCACGGATGACTCACCTATACGTTAAACAATTATTATAAAATTATTAAATGCATAATATGATATAAATTACAGAATTTAAAGCTTATACCTTTCATTTCAGCAGCCCATAGCCAACTCTGAGCACACATTAGTGCTTCTATTGTTTTGGGGTGTAGCCTATTACGATGTGGACTCAATAACCTACCACTAGAACTAAATGCTGACTCAGATGCGACGGTAGATGCCGGAATGGCTAGGAAATCGCGAGCCATGTATTGCAAGGTTGGATATTTAGGTGCATTTGCTTTCCACCATGTTAAGACATCGAAACCTTCGGTTTTGGGCAAGACATCCCCGTCCAAGTAATGATCCAATTCAGATTTTATAAAATCAACTCTTTTACGCTTCTTTTTGCTGATGAACACATCATATTGAGACACTTTTTCAGAAGTAGAATCAGATATTATTGAATTGGACTCGCCATTTCCCTCCTTACTTACAACTTGTCTCTCATGGTACTCTTTCAACAAAGAATAGCAAAGATCACGAACAACTTCAACCTTATTACTAGATCGTTCTCCATAAATTTTCTCAAAATAAAATTCTAGTACCTCCATCTTGTATCTTGGATCTAGCACTGCTGCAACTCCAACAACACCATGCATTACGTGCCAATACTTGTCAAATTTAATCAACATTTTTTCTGCCATAGTCTTAATCACGAATTCTGAACTTCTACGCCATCCTGTAATTGCTAGATGAATCTCACAAATGTTTATAAAACACAGATTAGCAGTTGGATATTTTGTCCCAGAAAAAACTTCGGTCGCCATATAAAAACATTCCAGTCTGTCACACACACTCTGAGCAAATTCCCACTCTTCCCTTGAAGGCATAGATTTGTATTGAGACTCCCGTTGACCTAATCGACCAAAAATATCCTTATAACCCAAAGCTGTTTCGAGCATCAAATACGGTGAGTTCCACCTTGTAGCACAATCGAGTCCTATTTTCTTTGTACTTGTATTGCGTAATTGTCGGGCTGCTTCTTCAAATTTCTCCTCCCTTTTTGGAGTTACTGTCCAATAAGCTACCGAATCTCGTATTTTTTCAACTCCAATTTTTATGACATCTAATCCGTCTTTAACAATCAAATTCAGAATGTGAGCCAAACATCGCATATGAAACAAACTACCACCTGCAATTAGGGATGAACTATCCAGCTTCTCCAATAAAGTCTCAACCATGGCATCATTCATGGAACAATTATCTACAGTGAGAGCAGAAATTTTGGTATCCATATTCCAATCCATATATATAAACCTAAAAAAATAAAATAAAACGTGTCTTAGCAAACTCAGCCATATATCAATTTTATGTGAAGCAAAGTACTACATTATATTATATATAATATTATATACCTCATTATGCGACTTTGTAAAGTCCAGGAATCATCAATAAAATGTGATGTGACCGTCATATATCCCTTTTTTTGATCACTCGCAGTCCACATGTCAGTTGTAATTGCTACTCGACTCGAAATACTGTCCAACAAACTCGAGGTCTTCACCTTTTCATATTCATAAATCTGAAAAATCTCATTTTTTATTGTATTTCTACTAGGCACTTTGAAGAGTGGTTGAAGCCGTGCTGAATATCTTTTGAATCTAATGTGATCAACGATGCATAGAGGATATTCATGCATGATAATCATCTTTGCAAGCTCTTATTTTGCTGCGTCATGATTGAAGCTATAAGCAGCTAATTCCGGATGATCTTTATTGAAATTGCTTTCCAAAAGCTTTTGCCTTATACTCTCTTGAGACTTCTTGTTATGTTTCTTGACATAGTGATTATTCAGATGCGATGTCCCGCTGCCCGAATCACCTTTCATTTGCTTCTTACAATATTTACAAATAGCTTTCAAACTACCGTCAATTACCTGCTTAGTAAAGTGGTTCCAAACATTACTCCTTTCCCTTCCTGAACCTCCTTCTACAATTTTTTTACACTCGGCAGTAGCATCATTATTATCGATTAATATAACATCTGGATCAGGGGTTGAGTTACTGTCTTTGTTGGCAGATTGCAACTCATTTGACGAAGGTTGAGAATTTTCATCGGATACAAACTGGGAATTAGGAATTGATTGTGAAGACATGGTTGCACAATATAGAAAAGATATCGATTTGTCACACACAGACTCATATTATGATATTAAATACCGGAAAAAAGAACAACTACGAACTAACAAGTAACAACAATGGAATCATAATTAGTTCATACAGAATAACTATATACGGAATGATATTTAACAAAAATACAACATTTTAAGATTTCTGATGAATACAAGATAGTAAATAACAAAGATCCAAATAAAGTAAGTTGTAAGTCGTAACTAACAACTAAAAAGTATCGAACACGAAATCTACTAATCTAGGATTAAAGATTCGAAACAAGGAATTAAAGAATCTAGGGTTTGCACATAATCGATTTGAAAATGTTATTCCTAGAGGACTAACAATGAGATTTACAGAAGGGGGGTTGAATGTAAATCTCAAAACTTTTTCAGGTTTTGAGAAGTTTATTAAAGCAGTGTGTTCTAGATGAACAAGTGTATGAATTGCTTTGAGCTAATGCAGACAGATATATATTCAAACACAAAATGTAAAGAACACAACAAACTTTAAAAACTTTTCTGGTGGATTTGTTGTTCCACCAGAGATGGTATATTAGAAAATCTGTGTTCAACAATGTTGATCACAGCTGCATCCTAGTACAAACTAGATGAATTTTCTCTCAAGATATTTCTTAACAGCTCTGGAAAATCTCTCTCTAATTACTAGCTTCTTCTTGGTTTATATATTACCAAGTGTACAAGTGAAAAACAATATAAAATTACAATAGTAAAATAAGTTCTTCACTTGCTTCTTTTCCTGTTCACTCCAGTACTTTGTTGACTATTGCATCTTTGTACTAAAGAAGAACGGCTGCTTTTTCTGTTGATCCTGAAATTCGGCTACCACATCTCAGTTTTCTCTGTCAACCCATGTGCCTCTGTCTGTAGGTACAACTACCACTTATCAACGGCTAATTAGCAGAACATCCGTTGAAGCTTTCATCCGTTAATGACTTCATCCGTTGAAGGATGTTATCCGTTGAAGCTTTCATCCGTTGATGCATTTATCCGTTGATGCTCTCATCCGTTGAAGGATGTTATCCGTTGAAGCTTTAGAGACATCCGTTGAAGCTTAGCTTCTCATCCGTTGAAGGTCTTTAAGTCATCCGTTGATACCACTTCATTTATACAAAATTACAAGGCATGAAATATTTACAATTGGCCTTCCTATCTGCATATCATCTAGTAGTCAACATGACTTATAGTTTCTCTCAACTTCTAAGAATTACATTTTAAATACAGAGACTGAAATATGCTACAATACTAGACTTATTTCTAAGTAAAGCTACACCATCAACGGATAGCCAAAGTGGTCTTATCCGTTGAGGCTACTGACACTAAATTTCTACTTAAGTATTTTGTTAAACATATCATCAAACTAATGCACATATATTCCTAACAATCTCCCCCTATTTATGTTTATAAGAATTGTAGGCATAAATTCAGGGTTAACTTGATGATAACAAAACACTTAACAAATATTTGAATTGAAACTAAGTAGAAATATAAAAGTGCTGCAAAAGTGTATGTACTAGGAGGTAATTGAAGATTTACAGTATTTCCAAGGGTGCTCCTCTAGCCTGAGCAAATCATTATTTTCTTCTTTGTTCCCTGGTTTTCTTTCCTAGCCCTTTGTCATTTTCCTCAAATTGGAGTTGGAGTTGTCTGAAGAATTCAGCTTCATCTTCATCACTGATATCCAACTTAGATTGCATTTCTTTGAGAGTTTCATTGCTGGCAATCTTGAGTTGGTCTTCAAGTCTGAAAAATCTTCTGACTCCTTTGTCATCTCTAAATTCCATCAACCAATGAGGTGATTTGTGAATTTTAGTTCCCCTTTCTTGTATGAGTAAGGTTCTGGGCAAAGCATTTGGTTCCCTCCAAGTCTTCCTTATGTTGGCAATCTTGTTGAGAATTTCAGTCTTGGCTGTTCTGGTAAAGCCAGAATCCTTTTTGATGGCTGAAAAGACTCTGATCAAGGTAGAGTAGCCTTCATTTAGAATCCTGTAGAGAGGCCATGTTCTTTCCCCAGCTCCCTTATATCTGAAAACCAATCTCTCTGGTAGCTGTCTGTAGGCAGCTATTCCCCTTACTTCCTCCAGCTCATCCAGATAGAGATTAATGTCTGAAGCTTCTTTTATGTCACAGATGTGAACATAATCATCTTTAGAAATGGGTGGCTTAGGGTTAGGTTTTTGTTTTTGAGTGAATTTCTTAGAGGTTAGGGGAGGTGTAGATTTAGATTTTCTTTTCTGTTTCTTTGGTAGTGGTAGAGTGGTTAAAAAGGTAGGCAATGTGATGTTGTCCCAATCAATAGGTTCCTCTTTTGGAATGATTGGTTCACCATGGATATTTATAGAGGGATCAGCAACAAAAGGTTTAGGTATGGAAGGTAGTGGTTTAGATATAGATTTGGTATCTTCAGGGTTATCTTCACTCCTTCTGTGTGCCTTGGCCTTTCTTCTGTTTCCCTTCTGCCATTCCTCTCTTTCTTCCATATTTTCACCAAATATGCTCCCAAGAACCTCATCTAAGTTAGCAATCTTTTCTTCACCCCTGACTTCAATTCCTTTCATTTCTTCAACTTGGCTTGACTTTAGCTGTTTTTCAAGCTTTGCTTGTGCTCTTTTGTCAGCCTTGAGTTTTACAGCTTCTTTCTTCAACCTTCTGGTTTCTTCCCTTTTGGCCTTTAGAAATTTGGGATGTCCTTGCATCACACAGATACTCTTTCCCTCTCTATAGATAAAGGCCATGTCCATTCTCTCACCCTTGTCCTTGGTCTCCTTCTTCTTTATGATGCTTGCACTTAGAACTTTGTCTCCATCAGGTTTTGGAAGAGGAAAGTCTACTTCCTGCATCTGAGCAAAGTCTAGGGGATTCTTTGTGGAGTCCATACTGGATCTAGTGTTAGGCTTTAGAACCATAGGTTTTAAATTCTTGAAAGAAGTCTCTCCAACCTTATTTCTCCCTACTGGCTTGAGCTCCATGTTGATTGGTTCAATCTTTGTGCTAAATTTCACAGATGTTGATTTATTTTGTGTAGAACCAAACACCAATTGCAACCTTTCATCAATTCTCCTCCATTGTTCTTTCATTTGTATTTCAGCTGCTGCTAGCTGAATCAAATCAATTCCATCAGGTTTTCCCTTGATTTGAATGATTGGAGAGGTAGTGATGGCAGGAACTAGCACTTTAGATATCTGAATCTTTGTAGAGGGCTCTCCTTCCCCTTCCCTTTTATTCTCCCCCTTTTTGTTATCATCAAGGAGAGGGGTCAAGCCTTGTGCTTTTGCCAGCTGCATTAGGAGATTGGTTTGAGATTGTTGGTTGAGAAGAAGGGTGGCCACAGAATCTTCAATTCCTTGAACTCTGTCTTCCAACTTGGCCAGCCTTTGTTCAGTAACTGATTCCTTTTTCAATCTCGAAACCAAGTCCTGCAAAGTACCATAGGGCATGACTGAATCCAATTTTTCTGAAGTGAAGGATTTCAAGTCAGCAATATCTTTCCTGAGATCATCTAGACTCATATCTTGCTTTACTTTCTGCAACTTTATGAGATGCAGTGAGTCCAGGTGAGCTTGGAGGATAGCCTTGATATTTGCATTTGAAGTGTTCTGAATGGCCTGTTGAATAGTGATGATTTGTTTGACCAAGTGGACATTGAATTCACCTGTTCTATGCTCCTTAGTCAAGGCCCATTCAGGTAGATTAGGAATGGAATTAGGGTCTTCATCTCCCCCTATGTTCATGCTTCCATCAGAAGAAATAGAGTCATCATCATCAGAATTTACTCCAAATTCCTCAGATGGCTCACCAGCTGTAGAAGGCATCCTGTTAATAGCAGCTTTATCCCTTTGAAGAGATTCTGTTGAGTGCACTAGATGTAGTGTCCTCTCTGCCTCCTCATTGCCCTGAGCAGCCAACAGTTGATAGGCTGTCACAGGATGAGTAAAAGTGTCAGCATCCAAGGAAATGTTATCAATTACAGCTTTGTAATGTTGCTGAAATTGTCTTTCCTTTTCAGCATCATCCACAATCATTGACTCATGAGCAATGGCTGGTTCCACCCTTGTATCAACTGTACCTGCTTTTCTCTCTTTTTCTCTATGTTCTTGCATCAGGGGCTCCCCCTGGCTCACACATCTCACTCCCTCACCTTCACCTTCTAAGGTGGTACTCCACTCACTGACTTTTGCCATGCTGGAAGAAATAGCATGCATTTTTGTGCTCTCAATCTCTCCTTTTGCCTGGGAGCAACCCAGCCTCTCACTCAAATTTTCACTCCCTGCCCTCAATCCTAAAAGTGATTGCACAGTATTCATGTCTTCTACACTTGGAATCATTTCAGTTATTTGTGTAGAGACTATCAACGGATGTGGAATATCCGTTGAAGTTGAAACTGTTGTTATCAACGGATAACTGCTGTTAAGCTTATCCGTTGAAGAGCAACCACTTGTCAACGGATGAGTGATATCCGTTGAAGAAGGAAAAGAAGATGAAATTGAAAGTGATATAATTGTTGAATCTGTATAGATTGATTTGATATGTGTTGATACAGATCCTTCAATTATATCTGAAAGAATTTGCGGGTGATCCAACAAATCATCTAAAAGATGATGATCACCTGTATTTGAGTGGGGCTCCTCCCTGAGTTGTAAAGAGGGAGAATCAGGAATTGATGGGAATAACATATCCACATCCAGAGATGGTGAAGAAGTATTTGGTGATTGATGTGTAGTTATTGTGAGAGAATGGGGCTGTGACTCCACATTTATTGGAGTCACATCAAACTGAGTTTGAGAAGGCACAGAGACAGATGGATGTATCTGTGCAGTGTGTGCACCCTGTGTAGAAGATTGGGTTCTAGCCTTCTTCCTTCTAATAAAAGCTTTTGTAGGTGAGTGTTTGGCTTTAGTGTCCCTCCCTCTTTTGTTCTGTGTTCCTGGTTGGGAACTCTTTTCAATAGTAACATCCTTTTGGGAGGATGCTACTAGGGATGTGCTAGAAACCTTTTCAACCACCACAGCTTTTTGAGAAACTGGGGCTTGGCTAGCTTGGGAAGCACTCAACTCTCCTTCCTTATCCTGGGGGTTTCTTTGATGTTCACCCCTCCCCTCACCACTCACACCCTGTTCACTTCCCTCAGGGTTAATGGTTGTTGTTACAACTGTTGTCTTTTGAGAAACAACAGAGGTGGTTTTCTTTGTCTTGGATTTTGAAAGTTTAGATTTGGTGACCTTGGTAGAAATCTGTTGGGGCATTGACACAGATTTCATGGCCACACTAGAAGATAAAGAAATAGAGGGGTTGGAAGAAGTAGGAGTTGTAGAAGCAATTATCTCACCTACCTGGGGTGCATTCATGATTGGTAAATATACCAATTGCACACTGCTGTTTAGATCCATTCTCTTCAAGTCTGCAAGAACTCTTTTCTCTTGTGCCCAGCACTTGAGTTTATTATTCTCATTGATTATGACTAAACCTTCAGCAACATGGTTAGCCAATAACATAAAGAATCTAGCATAATAGATGTTATTAGGTCTATTAGCTTTGTTACCTAATCTAGTACCTAATTCTAGCATCACATAGTTGCTAAAGTTAAAGTACCTATCAGAAACAAGCATATAGAACATATTAACAAGAGATGAAGTTATGGCATCAAAATTACTAATTTTCCCAGAGAAAACCTTTATGAAGGCATCCCCAAGAAAACTCCATTCTTTCCTAAGGCCTTTTCGTCTAATACCCCCTAAATTAGCAGAGTTAAGAGAGTAACCTATGGAATCTAACATGCTGGATACATCACTATCAGTGTGTGGTGTCATGGCATTGTTCTCAGGTAATTTAAAACATGCTTGTAAGTCATCACAGTTAATACAGTGATTTTTACCTTTGAGAGTGAAGGAGATAGTCATATCCATGGAGTTGAACTCAGCAGTTGTCCAAATCTCCTCAACTACTTCACAGAAAATCGTTGGGGCTTCCAGCATTGTATAGCTAAGTTTACAGTTTTTGATGAAGTCCATCATTTTGTGATAATCTGAGTGGGCTTCATTCTTTTCTACCAGAGCTATGAAATTGTTCTTCTCGTAGATGAACCCAGATTGAGACATAATCTTCACGACTGGTGCCATTGTTGTGAGTAGAAATTGCAGAGAATAACTTGAAGGTTTTGCAGAGAGAAAATGGTAAATGCTTGAAATTCTAAGAAAGCGTAAAGTAATAATGAACAATCAGAAGGGCTTATATGCTTTCAAAGAAAAAGAAATAAATAAAGGATTAATCAATAAGTAGGTGTTAGTGAATTTCAGCCGTTTAAGAATAAACTGTAAGTATTCTAATAACTACCTTTAAAACCAATACATACAGATGTATGTATGGTATCAACGGTTAAGAAAATAGAATCAACGGCTGTGAAACACCTCAAACGTCTGATGTGACATTTCAACGGATAATGTAAATTGTCATCCGTTGAAAGGTACTTCAGCTTTATCCGTTGACGGATAAAAGTTCCAGAGATATACTTGTCTTTCAACGGATAATGAATATCCGTTGATAGAGCAATTTTGACTTTCAACGGATAGGGAACATCCGTTGATGGAATAAACTTTGTTAAAAGTCAAATTTGTTCTAGCAACTAATATATTTCAGGCTTCTCATCAAATTGCAAAGAAGACATGAATTTTAAGAGTAATTAAGCATACCTAGCTCACTTACCAATCTTGTGAATGTTGATTCATCAAGTGGCTTGGTAAATATGTCAGCAATTTGTTGTTCACTTGGAACAAAATGTAGTTCCACTGTACCATTCATGACATGCTCCCTAATGAAGTGGTACTTGATATCAATGTGCTTGGTCCTTGAGTGCTGTACAGGATTCTCTGTTATGGCTATGGCACTTGTGTTGTCACAAAAGATAGGTATTCTATCAACATGAAGTCCATAATCAAGGAGTTGATTCCTCATCCATAACATTTGAGAACAGCAACTTCCAGCAGCAATGTATTCAGCCTCAGCTGTAGAAGTAGAGACTGAATTTTGCTTTTTGCTAAACCATGATACAAGCTTGTTTCCCAGGAATTGGCAGGAGCCTGTTGTACTTTTCCTGTCTATTTTGCAACCTGCGTAGTCTGCATCTGAATAACCAATTAGATCAAAGCCAGATTCTCTAGGATACCAAATTCCTAAATTTGGTGTACCCTTGAGATATCTGAAAATTCTCTTGATAGCAATTAAGTGAGACTCCCTAGGATCAGCTTGAAATCTAGCACACAGACATGTAGCAAACATTATATCTGGTCTGCTAGCAGTTAAATATAAAAGTGAACCAACCATGCCTCTATAACTTGTAATGTCCACAGACCTTTCAGTCTTATTTAATTCAAGTTTGGTGGCAGTGGCCATGGGAGTTTTTGCAGATGAGCATTCCATTAAGTCAAACTTCTTTAAAAGATCATAAATATATTTAGTTTGACTAATGAAAATTCCATCACTAACTTGTTTAACTTGTAAACCAAGAAAATAGGTTAGTTCTCCCATTAGGCTCATTTCATATTTACTTTGCATTAGCTTAGCAAACTTTTTGCAAAGTTTATCATCTATAGAGCCAAATATTATGTCATCTACATAAATTTGAACAAGTATACTAGAGCCATTAACATCCCTAAAGAAGAGAGTTTTATCAACAGTACCTCTAGTGAAGTGATTCTCCAAAAGAAATTTTGATAAGGTTTCATACCAGGCTCTAGGTGCTTGCTTCAGTCCATAGAGTGCTTTCAACAGATAATACACATAGTCTGGAAAATTTGGATCTTCAAATCCTGGAGGTTGACTTACATAGACTTCTTCCTCTAATTTCCCATTTAGAAATGCACTCTTGACATCCATTTGATAGACTTTGAAATTGGCATGGGCTGCATGGGCTAGAAATATTCTGATGGCTTCAAGTCTTGCAACAGGAGCATATGTTTCATCAAAATCTATTCCCTCTTGCTGAGAATAGCCTTTAGCAACCAGTCTGGCTTTATTCTTTATGATAATGCCATTTTCATCCATCTTGTTTCTGAATACCCACTTTGTGTCAATAGGACTCTTGTTCTTTGGTTTGGGTACCAGCTTCCAAACTTGGTTTCTCTCAAATTGGTTTAGCTCTTCCTGCATAGCTAATATCCAATCTGGATCCAATAGAGCTTCTTCCACTTTCTTAGGTTCCTCCTGAGATAGAAAACTACTGTACAGACATTCATCTTGAGTAGCTCTTCTTGTTTGCACTTTAGATGATGCATCACCAATGATCAGTTCAAAGGGATGATTCTTGGTCCATTTCCTTTGTGGTGGAAGATGTGCTCTAGATGAGGTGGCCTCAGTATTGTCATGATGTGAGACAGAGTGTTGACTAGTTGAAACTCCCCCTGAGTTGTTGGTCCTTTGCAGGGAACTTGGAGTTCTATCAACTGATGATGTAAATCGATTATCCGTTGATGAACTATGATCAACGGATGCTTCATTTTGTACTTCAACGGATGGTGCACTATGTCTTTCAACGGATACTGCATTGCTTCTATCAATGGATGCAGTATTTTGTGCATTATCCAGGGGCATGTTTTGAATCCCTTTTGAAGTGTCATCTCCATCAGTCTCCTCTTCACTATCATCACAATATATCTCAATATTGTCAAATTTGAGTCTCTCATTATGTCCCTCATCTGTTAGTCCATCAATCTTTTTATCATCAAACACAACATGCACAGATTCCATAACAATGTTGGTTCTTAGATTGTAGACCCTATAAGATTTTCCAGCTGAATAACCAACAAATATTCCTTCATCAGCCTTTGCATCAAACTTCCCTTTATGGTCAGATTGATTCCTCAGTATAAAGCATTTACATCCAAAGACATGAAGAAAGTTTAGAGTTGGTTTTCTTCTCTTGAACAACTGATAAGGAGTCATGCCTTTAGCTTGATTGATCAAAGAAATATTCTGAGTGAAGCAGGCACAATTAACAGCTTCAGCCCAGAAATATGTTGGTAACTTTGATTCTTCAAGCATTGTTCTGGCAGCTTCAATTAAAGATCTGTTCTTTCTTTCAACAACCCCATTTTGCTGAGGTGTTCTTGGAGCTGAGAACTCATGCATGATTCCATTTTCTTCACAGAACAGCCTTAATGTCAAATTCTTGAACTCAGTTCCATTGTCACTCCTGATATTTCTAACCTTCAAGTCAGGATGATTGTTGACTTGCCTGATGTGATTGATAATGATTTCACTTGCTTCATCCTTTGATCCAAGAAAACAGACCCATGAGAACTTAGAGAAATCATCTACAATCACTAAGCAATATCTTTTTCTTGCTATTGACAATACATTGACTGGTCCAAACAAATCCATATGTAGCAGCTGTAATGGTTCATCAATTGTTGTTTCAAGCTTCTTCTGAAATGATGCTTTCCTTTGTTTGCCTTTCTGACAAGCATCACACAGACCATCCCTTGAGAATTCAACAAGAGGAATTCCTCTTACTAAGTCCTTTTTGACTAGATCATTCATTGTTTTGAAATTCAAATGGGATAGCTTCTTGTGCCATAGCCAACTCTCAACTGAACTTGCTTTGCTGAAGAGACAAGTAATAGATTCTGCATCTGTAGAGTTGAAGTCAGCTAAGTACACATTTCCTTTTCTAACTCCAGTTAGAACCACTTTGTTGTCTTCCTTACTAGTGACAACACAGGCTTCAGAATTGAAGGAAACTGTATTCCCTCTATCACATAGTTGACTGATACTCAGTAAGTTGTGCTTGAGACCATCAACTAATGCAACTTCTTCAATGATGACATTCCTTGTTGAAATCAAGCCATATCCCATAGTAAACCCTTTGCTGTCATCTCCAAAGGTTATGCTGGGGCCAGCTCTCTCTTTAAACTCTGTGAGCAGGGAGAAATCTCCAGTCATGTGTCTTGAACAGCCACTGTCCAAGTACCATAGATTTCTTCTATTTTCCTGCACACCACAAAATCAATCAATTTGATTTTGGTACCCAAGTTTCCTTGGGTCCATTCTTGTTAGCCTTTCTCCTAGACTTCATTCCTCCTGCATCTTTAGACTTAGGTGAGTTTGAGTCAACCTTGGTCTTAGATGTGGTTGGTTGAGGTGTAGGGTTAGTCACAACATTATCCATCACATTTATAGAATTATTAGGCATGGATTGTGCATACATGTTATTCCACATTGGCATATTGTATGGCATTTGAGGCATACTGAATGCAGCAAGATAAGGATTGTTAAAATATGGCATGTTTGCAAAATGTGCATAAGGATTTTGTTGAGACATAACAGGCATAGCATGTAGAGGTGATACAGACATGTTAGGCATGGAAGAGGGTACAGTTATGGGAGATTTCTTAATAGATTTACAGTTAGCAGATAGATGATTAACACTACTACAATGCACACAGCTTTTTCTAGGAGCATACTTGTCAGGTGTGTAATTGTTATGTTTGTTAACTCCTACCTTCCCATTTCTGTTGGATTTCCTTTTGGATTCCTTTTTATCCTCAACCATCTTGAGCCTATTGTTTAACTGTTCTAAGGTCATGTGCCCTACATTCACCTTTCTGACATCTTTGGATGTGCTTGCTCCTTCTTTGACAAAGTTCTTTGAAGTTGAACCAAACTTTTTGTTGAGTTTCTTTAGATTTTCTCTTTTAGAAATATCTGCCTGTTTTAATTGAGGAACCTTCAACGGATGTTCCTTTTCTTCCTTCAACGGATAACTTTCATCATCCGTTGATTCCACATCCGTTGACAGTCCATCAATTAATTCCAGTTTCTTTTTATTTTTATCCCAGGCAGTTTCACAGAATGATTCAATTCCTTGGACTTTGGCAATTTGAGCACTTACATCCCTAGATGTTTTCCAGGCTTTAATCACCTCTTGCTCTTTCTCTAATTGATTGGAAAGTATTTCTACTTTCTTAACAGATTCAGCTAGTTCATTTTCAACAGATATACAATGCAATTTGGTTTTCTCTAGGTCAATCAACTTATTTTCTAACACAGTATTTCTATTACTTAAAAACAGATTGTTCTCTTTGATCCTACTATTTTCTTTAGCAAGAGATTTAAGAGACACACGCAAATGATACAATTCAGTAGACATGTCATTGAAAGCATCATTGCACTCTTCTTTAGTAAGCTGTGTTAAATCAGTAGTGATTACCTGATTGCTTGATGAACTAACTTCGTTTTCTTCAGAATCAGCCATGAGAGCAAGGTTGACATAATCCACATCTTCATCCTCTTCATCTCCATCAGCTGCCCAGTCCTTTTCTTGAGTAATGAAAGCCCTTTCCTTCTGTTTGAGTAGATCAAAATATTTCTTTTTGTAATCTACTTGTTCAAATTTCTTCTTTTCAGAGGTTGGCTTTCTGCACTCACTTGCAAAGTGTCCACTTATACCACAATTAAAACACTTGAACTTGGATTTGTCCACCATGTTCTTATAGGGTTTAGTGGCTCTAGTGTTTTTCCTGAACTTCATCTTTGCAAATCTCCTGGACAGAAATGCAAGATGCTCATCAATACCATCAGAGTCATCTTGACTGGAGTTGTCTTCATTTTCAGCAACTTGCTCTTTACCCTTGTCTGATTCTGGATTTCTTACACCATCTTTGGAGCTTGATGTAGATCTCACAGTTTCTTTTCTGCATTCTTTCTCATTTTCAGCTACCAATGCAACTGAACCTCCTTTCTTTCTCCCCCTCTCCAATACCTCATCCTGTTCCAACTCTAGTTCATAAGTCTTCAAGATTCCATATAATCTTTCAAGAGTAAAGTCCTTATAATCCTGAGAGTTTCTTAAGGAAACAGTCATGGGTTTCCATTCCTTTGGTAAGGATCTCAAAAATTTAAGATTTGAATCCTTCACCTGGTACACTCTACCATACAGCTTCAGTCCATTCAACAGCTTTTGGAATCTATTAAATGTGTCATTTAAAGATTCATTCTCTTCAAAATGAAAGTACTCATACTGTTGAATGAGAAGCTGCATTTTGTTCTCTTTTACTTGTTCTGTACCTTCACACAGCAACTGAACTGTGTCCCAAACCTCTTTGGCAGTTGAACAATTTATCACATTATCAAACATATCCTTGTCAAGACCATTAAACAAAATGTTCATAGCCTTCTTATCCTTGTGGACTTCTTCTGTGTCTTCCATTGTCCATTCTGCTCTAGGTTTTGGAATGGATTGACCAACAGCAATTGTGGCCGTAGCAACTGTGGCTACTTTGTGGGGAATGTGAGGACCATTCTCAATGCAGTTTACATAACCTTCATCTTGGGAGAGTAGATGAAGGTGCATTTTCACCTTCCAGTGGTGATAACTGTCTTTGTCAAGAACTGGGATCTTTACTCCAATATCCTTCTTACTCATCTTTGTTAGATTCCAAGATCTTTAAACTCTTTGTGTGTCAAGAGCTTGCTCTGATACCAATTGTTATTCCTAGAGGACTAACAATGAGATTTACAGAAGGGGGGTTGAATGTAAATCTCAAAACTTTTTCAGGTTTTGAGAAGTTTATTAAAGCAGTGTGTTCTAGATGAACAAGTGTATGAATTGCTTTGAGCTAATGCAGACAGATATATATTCAAACACAAAATGTAAAGAACACAACAAACTTTAAAAACTTTTCTGGTGGATTTGTTGTTCCACCAGAGATGGTATATTAGAAAATCTGTGTTCAACAATGTTGATCACAGCTGCATCCTAGTACAAACTAGATGAATTTTCTCTCAAGATATTTCTTAACAGCTCTGGAAAATCTCTCTCTAATTACTAGCTTCTTCTTGGTTTATATATTACCAAGTGTACAAGTGAAAAACAATATAAAATTACAATAGTAAAATAAGTTCTTCACTTGCTTCTTTTCCTGTTCACTCCAGTACTTTGTTGACTATTGCATCTTTGTACTAAAGAAGAACGGCTGCTTTTTCTGTTGATCCTGAAATTCGGCTACCACATCTCAGTTTTCTCTGTCAACCCATGTGCCTCTGTCTGTAGGTACAACTACCACTTATCAACGGCTAATTAGCAGAACATCCGTTGAAGCTTTCATCCGTTAATGACTTCATCCGTTGAAGGATGTTATCCGTTGAAGCTTTCATCCGTTGATGCATTTATCCATTGATGCTCTCATCCGTTGAAGGATGTTATCCGTTGAAGCTTTAGAGACATCCGTTGAAGCTTAGCTTCTCATCCGTTGAAGGTCTTTAAGTCATCCGTTGATACCACTTCATTTATACAAAATTACAAGGCATGAAATATTTACAATTGGCCTTCCTATCTGCATATCATCTAGTAGTCAACATGACTTATAGTTTCTCTCAACTTCTAAGAATTACATTTTAAATACAGAGACTGAAATATGCTACAATACTAGACTTATTTCTAAGTAAAGCTACACCATCAACGGATAGCCAAAGTGGTCTTATCCGTTGAGGCTACTGACACTAAATTTCTACTTAAGTATTTTGTTAAACATATCATCAAACTAATGCACATATATTCCTAACAGAAAATATAAATTAGTAATTAGTAAATTACCAATGAGTGTTGATTGAACGTCGAAAGATTGTCCTTTGATGAATGATGAATCTTTTCCTTTGCAGCTCGGCGAACAGGAACAACACTAATGGTCACAGCGGCGGTGTTTTGAATAATAGATGTGTGATAGGGAATTAGGGATACATAATACTGATACACCATCTACCCTACACGTGCCCACCCCTGGACTAATGGATTAAAAATATATATTACTTATCTTAGTAATCCAAATACATATATACTATTTATATACAATATTATATATATATTGGATTTTTTTTCGGGTTTCGGATTTGGATCTGGTTTGGATCGGGTTTGGATTTCGGATCGGGTTTCGGTTCGGAATACCTAATATCCAAATTCAAATCCAAACTCATTCGGGTTTAAAAAATGAATCCAGGTCCAAAATATCGGGTTCGGTAAAATCCAATCGGGTCGAAACGGGTCGGATATCCATCGGATCGGATTTTTCTGCCATCCCTACTCATTCAGCATAGAACTTTATATATAAATGAAAATAATAAAAAATATTATTTTTGAAATATATCTAACCATTACCACTAATATCATTGAAGTATAATAACTTACCGCAAATTCTGCAAATTTTAGTTAACCGTTACTTTATTTTATTTTAGCTAGAAATTTTAGTTTTCCCCTTTGAGATTCTCCAACAGCTCGAACAACCCATGTACAATTTGGAATGGTACAAAAGACAAAGTATTTTTTTAATAAAGAATCTATTTTGGTATCTAAAAGTAAGAACAATTTTCTTCCTTCAAATTAATTTTCTTACTTTTCTCACCGAAACTTATAATGGGGGCTTTTCTTATTCTTAAAGAGCAACTCCAACAAGTTAGCTATATGTGATCCTAAACTAAAATTTAAGAAATATTGCAGAAATTTGAGTTTCAACAGCATGCTAATGATTGCTTAAAAAGTTAGCATCTTTCACCCATGCCTTATTCATAAAAAATGCATAACTAGTGATTCCTTATCTTACTTTTAATAATAAAAAATTTATTTCTTTCTCCTTTTCCCTTTCAAATGCATAACTAGAGTTTAAATATAATAATAAAATATTAATAGGATGCACTTATTAGGAATGTTGGTGGAGTTGAACTACAATAAAATATCCTAAAACATTAAGATCCATTTTTATAATAATATTTTTGAGGAGCATGTTAGGACTCTGTTGGAGTTGCTCTTCTAAGCTATTGCCTACTATCCTAAAACCCCGTGCATGTCACATTATTCTTTTAATTTTTTTTATTTAATTTGAATTGAAATATTTTATATTACACCATTCATTTAAATTGGATTTGATAGTGCCTTTTAATTTAAGAGATATTGATTGGTTATCAATAACTAGCATAAGTAACCATGTCATGGTCCATTTTTTCAGTAATGGCTCGGAATACAATGTATGTAATTTTTAAAATTTCAGTTTGCACATGTTTTATTAGAAACAAAGTCCATGAACCCTAATAATTTAGTTAAATCGTGCGAAAAATATCACTGAAAGCAGTTTATACTCAATGATCGTTTAGACTTTTGAGTGATGGTATGTCGTATCATATTTACAATTTGTTTTTGCAGACTTTGATGATTCAGTTGACTCAAAATATTTTGATTGTACATGATCTCTGAGTTAAAGATATGATGTTCATTGTAATTTGTGTAGAACTTATATCTATGATTGTAAGGTAATTGAACCTTATTGTATATGGAATCGACAATGTCTCGATCTAACTTCAGCATTCTCGTGTTAAAATGTCAGTACAATATTATCAAATTTATTGTGATGACGTGTAGTTAGCAAATTCATTGTGTATATGTCATCGTGTGTTGTTGTGTTAATGTAGCTTGTTGGTATATTACAAAATCTCACGATGTAACTATTCTGAGAACTTGTAGTAGGTAGGCTTTCAAACCTTAATTTTTGTACCTCATATAAAATTTCTTAATATCAATACTTTTATGAGAAAATGACCTAGATAGCACAAAAAAAATATAAAAGGTCAAAATAATGGCCCTTTACGACACTCTAAAATGATATATCGTGCGGAATTCTTAGTTCGGGACAGAAAGATAGTAATTGTACACGGGTTAACATGCGATCAGAGTACCGTGTCATAGGGTTGACATATAATTAGGGTGTTGTGGCATAAACTAATAAATACTGAAATATTAATTAATTAATAGAAAGGTGTTATGAGTGTAAGAGATTGTGTTTAATAGCACGTAAGTGGACTTCACACACACACACACACACATATATATATATATAGTTTTTATGGTCATTAATCAACGTAAGTTTAATAAACTTATGTGTGTATGAAAATAAATGTGTGGTACGTATTTCTTGTATAGTATGCACATAGAATTTGTGTAAATGTGAATTAAACATGTGTTTGCATGTTTTTTTTAAAATAAAAAATTTACGGGGAGAAAAAACGCCGCACGCCATCACATTTCTCAAAACGTCTCCTTAAGTTGCGTTTATTTTTTCAATATATGTAGTTTGAGACCTTATTTAATAAAATTGTGCTAGAGAGTGCCAACACCCTTATTTCACTGACTTCTTAATTGTTTGTTTCAGAATGCTATCATCTCAAAAGCTAGGCATTTAACTCTAATTTTATTTTCCTTCAAATTTTTTTATACTCCCTCCGTTCCTCTCATATCTTTAGATTTTGGAAAGAGTGTCCGACACGTATTTTAAGGTGCATATAAAGTATTATTTCGTAACTTATTTATCTAATATTTTTTTTTCTAAATAACAATTGAATGGTTAAATTTTTATTCAGAAAAAATAAAATTATAAAAATAAGTTACGCAACTATACTTTGTACGTCCTTTAAAATGTGTGTCGGACACTCTCTCCGGGATGTAAAGAATTGAGAGGGATGGAGGGAGTATATATCATCGTCCTGATCTATATGTAAGAATATATGATGTTGTATGGGTAACATATAACATATTTTTATTTAAAAATTAATCATTATATATAATCTTGTATCATATACATAGCAATAATTGTTATCTTGTATTAGTGATTTTAATCGAAGAGTACTTAACAAAAATATGGCATCAATATTGAACAAATATGTATTATATATTTTATTTTTCGTATAAATGTATACATGATTATTAGATATTGTAAATTTAATTTATTTTTTTCTTATAATTGCATACATGCTCATTAAATTTTATTAACCATTTCTTATATGTAATATCGTAAATTTTAATATAACGTTTACTTTAAAAAGTAAAACATCGTTAATTAAATAAATGTTATGTGTTAACTCATCAATCATTTTCGTAAAATAGTTTTTTTATATGTAAAATACTGATTAATATTAATATTTTAGTAGTAACTTAAATCTTTTTGAAATATATAGCTAACTAAATCAACAAATATAAATAGAAAAAATTGATTAAAAATATTATTCTATAACTTTAAAGCGACAAATACCTATTAAGTGTATGATTATTAACACAAAAGATATATTTGCATAGTGGTATTGAAGTGTGCATGTTATTGGATAGACTCGGGTTCAATTCCCATTAATAACATTTTTTTAAGTATATTAAACATACGGGCAAATATATCATTTCACTAAAAATAAAAAGTTTCACCAATACTATGTCCGTGTTCTCCAATTATATATAGACTAGCACAAGGCACAAACTGTTTCTAGTAATCTCAGATTTCCGCGTATAAAGTTTTAGAATTTTGTGAAGATAGTGAGCATTCTGAAATTTTATAATATTGAAAAATTTAGAATTTTTGGAGAATGAGAAGCTGAAATTTGAATAATTTCGACCACATTTGAAACAAAATAATCGTGTTCCCACAAATTGAATTCTTGTAATTCAGATAGATAGTGATTGTCAGGTTTTTTCTGTGACTTTTTCATTTTTTTTAAAAAAATATTCAAATTTTGATATTTTTAAATCGAGTAGATTATGATGTTAAATTCGAAATAAACCTAAATATGTTGGTCTAAATCAAAAATTGAATAAATTTATGAATTATGTGTACATCTAACACTATTTCATTTATCCGATAATTGTTGACTTATTTGATTTTTTGTTGTCAATTTGGTCAAATGACTAAAATATAGTAGCATTTTATTTTCTTAAAATTATATTATGTATACGTTCTAACATTATATTTTTTATTGAATAAACACGCATTATAAATTTCATTTGATTATTTTTATATTAGTGTGAACTTGATTATTTGACATTGTTAATTAATTCTTATATATAATATCGCATATTTTAACAGGACGATTACTTGGAAACATATTACATTATTTACTATACATGTTATGTCTTTATTTATTTATATTTGTCGTATAATGGTTATCTCTATATGTTAGATATTGATCAAAATTATTATCTATATTGTAACTTTAATTATTTAAAAATATATAACTAACTAAATCAATATATATATATATATATATATATATATATATGAATGGAAAAACATGACTAAAAAAATTATTTCATGAATTGTAATATGAAGATGAAATTTTACCTTTTAGCGACACACATATAAAGTGATCGATTAAAAACAGAACATACATAATGTCATACTAGTATTATAGTGTTAGAACTAATGGGTAGACCGTTGTTCGATTTTCGGCAACAACAATTTTTTAATTATGATATATATATGGGTAAATCCTTCATTTCACTGAAATTTCACTAATTTTATAGCCATGTTGGGCTATTATATATAGAAAAGAAGAGATGTTAAGCTTATTATTTTATTAAATAAAATTGTTAATGTTATTTTTGAAAATGATCTACGGCTTGATAAGCTAAATAAAAAAATATTGTGTTTTAACTGAAAATATAATTGGCTAAATATTAATACTCATATTATTATTATATTGTATTTTATTAAATATACTTGCTCGTGATATATTTGAAGTAAATGTGTTTTAGGTAAGATAAATAGAAAGATCTATACTCTTGATCACACGTTCGAATCTCACGAGAGGAGAATTTATGATTATGTCTCCCGAGGCACAACATGCCGCTTAAATGCGGTTTACCTTGGTTCACGTGGTTTGCAGGCTATTACGTAAACTCATAGGGTTTACCCAGTGCGCAACCGAATGGTAGCGGCTGCGGGTTACCTACGATAAAAAATAAATACAAATATAAAGATAATATGTTATACTTGAAAAGAGAGCACATAATTTAAAAACGTATATTACATCAGTTTTTATAAAAAAAAAACGATGCCCGATATCCTAATATAAAGCATATATTTTTACTAAACCGATGTCTAAAAGCTGTATTTATATCGACACTTTTCGGAAAATCGATGTTAGTCTAAATTATAGGTATCGGTCTAAACCGATGTCTATGTGATTTAAAACATCGATTGCTGTTTATAGAACTGATGTCTAGTGGGAATTAACACATCGATTTCTTTTACAAAAATGATGTTATTGTTGATTTGTACTATGTCATCTATATGTTCAAGTATCTTTAATACTATTAATATATGAATATAAAACTAAAACTCGTATAAATTATGAGAAAAAGGGATTATAAACATAAAAAATTGTTAAAAATTCGATGTCAAATAACATCTTAGATATCAGCCAAAAACCGATGTTTATGGGGTGATTTTTAACTTCACCTACAAAGATATCGGTCGAGAAAGTGTTCAGACATCGGTCAAAAACCGATGTCTATTAACTAATTTCCAGTAGTGATTGCCATTAAAAGAAAATAGATAAAAAATAAATGTTGTGTATAGGGTAGTTTTGTGAATATAAAGAAATATATTTATATTTACAAATTTATCATTAAAATTTTACCAATATCTTAATCTCAGTTAATTTATGCGAGTGCACCCTTAGACCCAGGCACCCAGCTTTCTCTTTAAATTAAATGTTTGCTGAGAAAGAGGGAACTAAAAAAAATATTGAACACGTTTCTATTAAATTGAAGGGTTGAATGACTAGTCACTTTTACCCGGCTTGAAGCCCAATAGAACACCAAGTGAGCTTATCCATGATTTGCCCCCAAATTTAAATTTGGAGAGAAAATAAATGAACCAAAATTTTTCTTCATAAATATTCTCCGAAATTAATCTTTACACATCAATTATTCTCAAGACGATAATCTCTTAGTTATAATATTGTACTACTTATTTTACAGTTAAATAAGACAACCTTATCTCGAAAGTGAAAATAATTTGTTATACAATTTAACTTATTATGGTGGATGATTTTATAAGCGCACTTCTCACTTCTTATTCTAAAAAAATGTAAAAAAATTAACAATATTGCCTTTGAACGTATCAAAAATAGTTATAAATTTATTAAAAAATTGGAATATAAATTATATGCATAATAACTTATTCACTACACAAATGTATTCACCAATCAAGATAAAATATTTTAAAAATAAATACTATTTTATCAATTTCTATATTTTAAAACAATTATCGACATAATCCCTTAAGTACATTCTTGGAATTGTATAATTTACGGTAAATCTTAGCACACATCCTAAAACACTACAAAGTTACTATAAAAAATATAGCAATAACATGTGACCCACTTCCTTCCATCCCTATTATCAAATTACTTAATATGGTGATTGGGTTAGAGAAGTGGTAGATAGTTTGAATCCCAAACCTATCGTGAAATCTATATACTATACCATATAATAATCTGAATGAGATATAATTTGGTGTAACGGTTATTACCTAATTTTGATTATTAAAGAAAATAAATAAATATTTTATATATCTGCTAAAATATTATATTATTAAACCACTAGATATAGTTTACTTATCCTATTAAATTACAACCACAACGTATCATATTATTAAAATATGCTATTATTAAAAAATAAATAAATAGTGTTATATATCTGCTAAACTACAAAATTTTTAAAATTAATCTACTTATTCCTAAAATTATACTATTTTTTTATTATAAATTTATAATTATCATATATTTACAAAATTATTTTAAAAATTAAAATATGACGGGATAAATAAAACTTTTATATATTAATAGGAGCCCGTGCATTACACATTATTTAAATTAGTCATAATGTAAAGCCAACAATCAAGTTTAATCCAAGAAATCATGGGATCAAACAAACTTCAAAATAACATTTTTCCAATTTTTACATTAACCCTCACTTTTCTTCATCTCCAAATTCAAGGAATCCACTATTTAATTATGGAAAACTACGTATGTGTATGTGTATGTGTATGTATATATATATTGCGTGTGCGTGCGTGTGTGCAAGGTATACCAAGTTATTTAAGCAAAAATTTGAAAATACTAATCATCTATTTGTGTGTGTAAATGAGCTGTATATGAGTAGAGAATAGAGATAGAAGAGAGATGAAAAAAAAAGACCAAAAAAAAGATTTATGTTTCTTTCTCTTTTTTTCTTCTAAATATTCGTCTATATGTTTTTCTTTTATTACCCATTTTTAATCCTTTATTTTTTTCCAACTAAAGCTTACTAAAGAAGCTTTTAGAAAAGAACTACAATAAAATCTATTAATAGCCTTTACCGAAATAATATTTTCTTTTCTCTTGATTCATCGGTATAGAAACAAAAACAATGTTTTGTTAACATTTTCAAGAATATATATTAGCCGGTAAAAAGAAGCTTAAAATAGATACATAAAATCATAAAATCATGTTAGAGTCTTGGGCCTTGTTTAATATTTTTGCTGCAGACTTGTACAACGACATGCGTTTGGTAAATTATAAAAACTTGTGTATGAAAAAGTGATTTTGGTCAAAAAGCTGTTGTTACCAAAAACATGTCCCCCATATTTTGGGAAAAAGTTGTTTTCAGTTTTTGTAGAAAATAACTATCAGTTTCACTATCAAACCTTCTAAAGAACATTATTTTTACATATTATATCTCAAAATATGCATAAATTAAAAAAATTATCAAACAGTCATCTAATTTTCCTAACAACACTTTTCTACCAACATTTTTTCTCACGGTACAACAGTTTTTAACAGCACTCCCAAGCGGAGTTAACATGTACTATACTCTTATGAGTCGTTTGGTTGGAGGCGTTCCGGTATTAGGTACATGTTCGTCATAATATTTTTCCTCCAAATTCATTTCTCATACCCCCGAAGTATGAGTTTTTGATAGGTAGAGAAGAGTTGGGTATGGAGAAGGGGTATACTGTATCTATTTTATTTATAGTATTTCAACTTTATTTAAGCAATCAAATGTAAATGTTTAATACAAAAATAATTTAATGAATTAAAATTTATTAAAATGATTATTAAAACATTATTTAAATTTATTAAAATAAATAACATAAAAATATTTTAAATATAAAATATTCATTTCAACAATGAACCAAACACGTGATTACTTCAACCCCATATCACTTCTCGAATCAAACAACCCTTAATGACTTTACAGTGTTTTAGTATATGTACCAAGGTTTATTGACAATTTAATTCAATAACAGAGATTATTCATTTAGAGGATAAATACACATTATTTTCATTATATTGGAATTACAAAGGAAAATATTTGATAAAATAATTCGTCGTAAAAGTCTGGTGCATGGTACTACCTGCCATCACGTATATATTTGAAACAAATATTTGACATATTGATCATTATATAATTATAAAAATTAAAAATAATGTTTATATTCTTCCGATTAATGTTTCAATTAATCGGTCCGATTAATCTCCGACTTGCCGATTAATCTCTCGAAGGTACCCTCACCGCTCTGGCACGTCTACTGATTAATCTACTGATTTCTGAAACACTGATTTAGGCACAATTTTCAAAATAAAAAATTGATGTTTAAATTTTTATATAAAAATTTAAAAATTAAATTATAAAAATATACTTATATATTTAAATTAAAATACTTTTCGATTATTAAAAAAATGGTATATATATTTGAATGGAACGGTTTTTTTATTTTGTGAATTTGTAAACACACACAGATTTTAAAATACGTCGGTTCAACCTTAAAAAATCCAAACACAACTAAGCCCAACCGCCTTACACAAACAGCCCATAAATATCTTTCCAGAATAACTCTACTATTTTGACCTTTATATATACACACAGACACAGTCATCTACATACACATTCATAGGCGTAAGTAAGTTTGCATCAGCACACTCACAAAGAATATCTGTTTGGAGAAATCTACAATACAAGGTAGTTAATTTTCCTCTTTTATACATCTTCTACTAATACCCAACTCCTTATATTTATAATTTTCCCAAGATTCTTGCTTTTTTATATTAAAGTTTGTATCTTTACTTAGATCTATTCATGTTTCTTGAGTTTTTGACTTTTGGGTATAATCTTAATCTGGTTAAGCTTGGTGAAAGTTAATTTAATAGTTATTTGATAAGTTAAAATTGCCCAGATACAATAAATATCAGAAAGTTTGGATTTTTATTGTATGGTGTACAAGTAGGGCTTTATATGTGTGTATGCATATATAAATAAGATGAAGTTTGGATGAGATTGTAAGTGTATAGTGTTAGTACTAGTGGAATGAGTGAAGTATGGATTTGTTTTAGCTGTTTAAGGTTGTATTATAAGCTATTTTGGAGATATAGATAGGCTATTTTGGAGATATAGATTTGTCGAGAACTTGGGTTTGGTTTTGTTTTTTGTAGCCATTAAAGGGGTAGCGTACCTGATATGCAAGCTGGTCGTTGAAGGGGTTGCGTTCGTTATATGATATTGCAATACCTGATATGCAAGCTGGTCATTGATGGGGTTGTGTCAATTATATAATTAAACTTATATGATTAAGCATTGCCGTGGACTTTAATTCTGAGTATTTAACAGAGTAAGTACTACTTTTGCTGAAAGTTTGTAATGTTCGACTATATCTTGTATTCATTAGATCTTTTAAGCAGTGGAAGATCCTAGAGAAGCCTGACATCATGACGCACTGTAATAGATTTCTTTTGGAAATGGGTTTTATAGTTTTAGGGGGAAGAGAATTATGTTTAAATGATTGTGAAGAGAATCATGTCTCGTTTATAAGAAAGATAATTTTAACATTTGCAATGATAAATACAGTAAATTTTATCTTCTATAATTGTTTTCATTGTGCAACTCAACAAATTGCTTAAGTTTCAAATTTTTCGTATTATTTTCTTCAGAGAAGCGTTCTTTTGTTTTTTGTATTTAAATGTCCATAAACTAAGACACTTTTAAACAGTTATTTTTTCATGTCTTACTAAGTGAATCCTTATTTCCGTACACTTTCTGGATTTGGATTATGTTCCGGACTAATTTCATATTAGCATATGTCACATTGATCATTTCATTTTCTCACGAAATTCTTGCAACAGATAAAATTACAATTCATGTTTGTGGTTTTAGTCCTCATTGCGTTATTCTTATTCTTATCTATAGAGAGCATGGCTGGTCAGAAAAATGATTACGGGAAACGGTCTCATTATCAATCTGACTATTCTGGAAATGGTGGAAGCAAGAGACGAAATCCTACTGATGATCGTGAGTCGCATGCTATTGGACCTGAAGATACAGTGTATCGTTACTTGTGTCCTGTTAGGAAGATTGGAAGTATTATTGGGAGGGGAGGCGATATTGCGAAGCAGTTAAGGCAAGAAACTCGGGCAAAGATCAGAATTAATGAGACCGTTCCAGGTTGTGAAGAGCGTGTTGTCATAATTTATAGTTCCAGCGAAGAAACTAATAGCTTCGGAGAAAGTGGAGATCTTGTTTCTCCTGCCCAGGATGCCCTTTTTAAGGTTCATGATCGGATTGTCGCTGAGGACTTACCTCCTGATGATGAATTTGACGAACCTCACCAAGTTACTGTAAGGATGCTGGTTCCATCGGATCAGATTGGTTGTGTGATCGGAAAGGGTGGACAAGTAATTCAAACTATTCGGACTGAAACTCGTGCACAGATACGGGTCCTGAGCAGTGAACAGCATCTTCCAGCTTGTGCCTCAAATTCTGACGAGCTTCTCCAGGTAATGCAGCAGGTTCCTGAGGAATACCGGCTTTGATTCCTTGGGCATGATTCCTAGAGGAGTAATTTAATTTTGTGGGTCATTTCTCATATGATATATCAGTCTTACAGCCGCCAAATATTATTTCTTGACATTGAACTAAGATACTGAATGATAATAAAATATTACTTTTTTTTGTGGTAAAATGTCAATTACAAAAATCTAAATACACACACTGATGAACACCTGCTCCTTTTGGAGTTTGAACCCTCATCCTCTTTACACCAAGAGGAGATGGGTACCCGCTAGGCTAAGCCTTGGAAATCAATAAACTATACTTTTCAAAGTTTTTTGTTTGTAATTATATATTTTCATACCCATTACTTACATTTTCTTTGAACAAGTAATTCCTTATATTTTCTTGGTAAACACATAATCAAAAAAATCTGTTCTATTAAAGTTTTCTTAGGCTTATGCTAGTTGGGTCATACCATGATACATTTTTGTAACTCTATGGTCTGTTGTTGACTTGTAATAACCACAGTAATAGCATTCTGTTTTTGAATTGTCATTGTGTTATGTTAGTTGGTTACATTGTACGAATATGTGGTTTCAGATATCTGGAGAAGGTCCAGTAGTCAAAAAGGCCCTTTATCAGCTGGCATGTCGTCTTCATGATAATCCCTCTCGGTCCCAACACCTGCTCTTGTCCTCAACAACTATCCAAAGATCTGAAGCAACATATATGAATACAACTGCTAGTACCCCAATCATGGGTGTAAGTTCTTTAATGGGACCTTATGGAGGTTACAGAAGTGATGCAAGAGATTGGCCAGCTTCTATGAAGGAATTCTCACTTCGTTTGGTTTGTCCTACTGAAAATATTGGAGCTGTCATTGGAAAAGGTGGTTCTATAATTAAACAGATCAGGCAGGAATCAGGTGCATCCATTAAGGTTGATAGTTCGGCTGCTGAAGGTGATGATTGCATTATATCTGTATCAGCTAAAGAGGTAAGCGAAGTTTCTATAACTGGTTTGTGTATGGATGCCAATTGTGATGCTAGGCCCTGATATTCATGGCTTTTATGTGTAAATTTCAGTCATTTGAAGAATCATCTCCAACTATTGATGCAACAATGCGCTTGCAACCTCGTTGCAGTGAGAAAACTGAAAAGGATTCAGGTGATTCTGTAATCACAACTCGCCTTCTAGTTCCAAGCTCTCGAATTGGATGCCTTATTGGTAAAGGCGGGTCTATAATTAGTGAGATGAGAAATGCCACGAGAGCAAGTATTCGTATTCTTTCAAAGGAAGATCTTCCCAAAGTTGCACATGAAGACGATGAAATGGTTCAGGTAAAGTGAATGAACAGATAACAAGTATAAAATATTGATCTAAAAATTAGATCACCGCTTACTGAAGAGATACAGCTGCACAATATAATCTATTAATATCCACAATTCCTATTGGCCAGATTACTGGTGACCTTGATGTTGCCACCAATGCTCTCTTGCAAGTAACCATGCGCTTAAGATCCAATACATTTGAGATGGAGGGAGCTCTCTTGGCCCCCGCCGTGCCTTACCTTCCAATGCCGGTGGAGATGTCAGACAGCCCAAGGTATGAGAGTCGTGATAGTAAATCACGTGGACGTGGATATTCATCTTCTAGCAGATATGATTCTAATGATTATCCCCTGAATGATGGCTATGGTAGTTATGGTGGTTCACAGGTAATCGAGATGCATTTTAAATAAAAGTATCACATTGTTATCCCTGCTTCCAAATAGTTTTTGAACAAAATGCATGAATTTGATGACCAAGGACTATGATATGTATCTTCAGCACAATTTTTTTCATTTATTTTTTTATCAGGGAGGTGGAAGTGCTTATGGAGCATATGGTGTCTACTCTGGCCGCTCCGGAGGTTCTGGGTAAAAATACATTATTTCATGTCATATCTTGCTTTTCCATGCAGGCAGAAGTTAATATGTACCGCATGCTACTATTTGGCCGCAGTTACTTAAGATCCCATGTGAATTTTATTGTTGCATTTTAAATTAAGTGAAAACCCCGAGGCCTGATCATAAATCCATGTTACCAGGTTGTACGGTGAGAACCCTGTTTCCTATGGGAAACATCATGGTTATTAGAGCCACTGGTCCCTAGAGCCTGCAGGTAGATAATGCCTCCTCTTTTGTATCAGATATTAGTTAGCGAGTTGCTCTAAATTCATAATAGTCAGCATATGAGATAGTTGCAGAGAATTCTTAATCTAACACCGAACATCCTCGATTTTTATCTCTAATCAATTTTCTTCTGTTTCCTTCCCTCTTCCATCAAAACAGCTTGTGATCCATGATGCCTGAAGCCAGCCCATTACCCCTTTGATGATGCCTCCATCCAGCCTAAACCTGAAGACCAGAAGACCTGAATATGAGAAACTATGTTCAATTTTGTCCCACCTTTGTTAGTGTCATGTGGAACTACAAGTCATCTAGAAATCTATGGCCTTACACCTAGTGAAACTAAGATCACAACTATCAAGACCATTTGCTGCCATGTTTTTTAAAGTTACTACTGTTTTTATTTTTCAGTGAAGTTTCCTTTGATGATGTACAACTGATGAGTGGCTGTCCAATCATTTTTTCCTTCTATGGCATTATTTCCTAGAGAATTAAGGATGTAGTAGTTTCAGTTGTTTCAGTTTTATTTGTTGTCCGGGTTATTTAGAGTTTTCTAGCTTGCAGGGTTCTCTTTTCTTTATTTTTTATTGATAGAAAATTATAGAATGATTTTCCCCTAATTTTTTTGTTGAAAGTGGATATTTCTAGTGGTAGATCTACAATATTTGTGGGGGACGGCCTTGAGGGCAATAGCGCTATCAGTTTGTAGTCTCTCAGGGGGGTGAGCAATCTGGTTCTATATACTAAATCTGGCGTATATGGTGAATTCACGAGTTTTTGATATACAGCAACATATATCACCCTTCATGCCATCCTCGTCAGATGAAAGTAGGTATTAATCACCACCTGGTAAGTTCTTTTCATGGTGTGACCATATGCGCAAAGCACACCTTGGTATGAAATTATGTCATTGACATGGAATAAGTTTGGCTTTGGATAATACTGGAAGATTTCAGTTGCTCAAGTTGTGTCGGATTGTGACATGTTTCATTTTTGTTCACATAGTAAATGTATCTGTTGCATATATTTTAGCAGCTGCTTCATGTATAAAGCTAGCATAATTCCACCTACTTCATTGTGTGGGGATAAATAGAAACTGACAACAAAAAATAACATGTATGTTACTACTTCGTTGCTAATCATTCTTATTATATGCATATGTATGTGTACAAGTTTTCATAGTTTCGAACTGCATATTTGATCAGTATTAGGTTTGAGAAACAGAGGTGAGAGTTTATATTCACTAGGTGGGGCACGTGCAAATATATAGAAAATTGTTATATGATATGTGCAATAGTCTGGGTAATTGTTGAATCCAATGTAATGCTGGATTTAAGCCTTATAATTTTCAACTACCTTACTGGAAGGTCATGTCCTCGTGCAAACCCACCATCTCTGCATTTGTCTTTTTGTCCATATTATTTTTGGTTTTTTTGTCACTCTTTAAATATCACTATAAATGCGTGTCCTAAAGAAATGTAGTAGTAAAAATGTATGATTATATATGCATCTGTGCTTTTGTTTTGTATGTATATGAATACACTTGACAGGATTTTCTACTTTGATCCGTCAAAAATTTAAGTGGTCTGAATCTTTGGTGGATGCTCTATAGTTATAGCCTATTTGTTCTTTGCAAGCACCTATAAATGCTAGTGGTGCCAAGAGTATAGTCAAGCAACTGCATCTGTTGTCTTTCAAAACTCTTTTTAAGTGAGCACGCGAGCTGCAGGAGACCTTTGTTGCACATAATGACAATGTAGCTTAGCAAATGCATCAGTTGTGTTTCCACCCCTTACTATTTGAGCATGCTAACTGCAGGAGAAGATGACTTTTCTTTCACATAATGACAATGTTGACAATACTTCAACTTCACGAAACTAGGACTTAGATCATTGTAAATCAGTACAATTGTATTAGATAGATGTTTTACTTGCAAGATTGGCAAGTATTTTTAGAGTTTCTAGATTGCCCCTCCTACCACACGAGGTTTTCTGTACAGTTGTTTGTTGCTGAAGTCTGGAAGTTGCCGGACTACAAATCTGATGGCTGCGAATAAAAAATACGTCAAGTTATAACGATTAAGTTGTATGATTAGTGCAAGTCGTTGAGTGTAGTTGGCATAAAATTTGGGCGCTCAGAAGTTTTTCATAGTTTAAGTTTTTTAAATTGAAATAAACAGATGTGGGTGCAAGCAATAAAATCCAATTTGGTATAAAGCCAGGCAGTGGATTACATAAATTGACGTTCAGAGATGAGTTCCTTATTTTCACGCCTACTCATTATTCTCAGACCAGTCCTAAAGATTAAAATGTTTGAGTCCTCCTTTTCCTTTCACATTTGCTGAAATTTTGATTCCATTCATCTCCCATTAAATTCTGAATTCTTTCTTAAGGAAATCAGTGCAGCGGTTTTGCATCTCTCTCTATGAAAGTGTTCTTAACATGAATTGTTGAATAAGAAGAAAGAAATTGCCAATATTGCCAAAAGAACAAAGGAAGAAAAAGGAAGGGCCTTTTGTTATTTGATACCTAATGGTAACACTAAGAACAATTTTTACATGCAAGAACAGTTCAACCGATAAAGTGAAGTGTGACTTTCCCAATGAAACGCGATAAGAGCAAATAATATTGTTATATATAAAGGCAAGACTTAAATTAGTTTTTAGAAGTACTCTTAAAAAAAAATTTAAGTTTGTACTTCAAACAACTTACCTTGGTAGAGACGTAAAGAATACCCGGTTGGGAACTTACTTTTCATTTTAAATTGGATTTATCAAATAATATATTTGCGAATTTGGATTTCAATTTTATTTGATACACTGAAATATTAGTATAACACAAGGAATTTTAAATGACAATTCAAATCTATTATTTGAATTTCATAATTTGAAATAAAATACAAGTTTTCAAATATCCTCTAATGTAAAACGCCAGGAGAAGTCATTTGTTCTTAACAGCTAAAAATCTCTAGATCTGTATGAAAATTCTGGAGAGTTCATATATTAGAATTATTGGCTAGGAAACTGGCTACCTTCTCTCGTTTTCAAAAAATGAGCTGTGCACTATAACTCTCCGAGCAACAACAGTCGCTGTATGCTCTATGTATGCCTGTGTCTGTTTTTTTCCTTTGCAAACATGTTTGCTCTCTGTAGGTTCAAAGTATATTTGCACCTTATTTTCAGAAATACATAAATGTGTTTGCACCTAATCCAGTTTAGTATTTGGTTGCATTGCTGTTTTCGTACTTAAACAATGAACACTAGTTACTATATGGGTACTTGCTGCATGGATAAAGCTAAGAGCCTAATACTCTTTAGTTTCTAAAATTAGAAACTTGAAGCTTTCTGTAGCAGGGGATTAGGTTAATGATTCAGCTACAAAAACCTAGCTGCTTTGTTTCTGACTTATCAATATGTTGTTCCAGGTTTATTTATTATTATAAGAACTTTTTCCACCACATCCAACTTTGATAATGTTTCAGTTATAGTCCCCTAATACCTAACTCAACTAGATTAGCACATCACTTTTTGTATATAAATGTGCACTCATTCTCACATTCCCTAAGCAGAAAGCACAACTTCAACTCCATTGGAAAACTGATAACAGAGGTGAAAGAGGCCAACATAATAAAAAATGAAGGTATCACATACTGAAACTGGAGAATCCTCCAAGATTCCGAGCCCAGGAGCTGGAATTAACAGGGGTATGGCGGTACTTGATGTTATTCTTCGAATTGTTGCAATTGCTTCGACGTTGGCAAGTGCTGTAGTCATGGCTACTAGCGACCAACAACTCCAGTTTTTCACACAAGTTGCTGTGTTCAATGTAGAATATGAGGATTTTTCAACTCTCAGGTATCTGTGGTTTTTTTTTCTTTGTTGTTTCGACCTAAGATGTATTTAGATGTATTTATCAGAACACAGTGAAAAAATAAACAATGAGTGGCAAAATTTACACGGGATTTGTGTGTACAGGTATTTTGTGGTTATAAATTCGATAGCATGTGCATATTTTGCTCTCTCTATACCACTTGGAATCGTGAACATTGCCAGGAGTTCAGCTAAACAGAGTAGAGCTCTCTTGATCATTATGGATATGGTAAATGCAAAGAAGTAGTATATCAAAGTTCGCTAATTTATTAGAAATATTATTTTGCAGGTGTTTGCAACTCATCTTCTAGTAATTTTTGTACATAGCAAAGTATTTATGCTGATGGTGTTCCTTATTTGTTATGCAAGGTAATACTGGCACTGCTTATGTCGGCAGCATCAGCAGCATCTGCAATACTGTTTTTGGCGCATAATGGGAATAATTCGGCTAACTGGAATTCCATATGCAACCAATTCACCGATTTCTGCCATCGAGCCTCCGGTTCCTTAATTGGCTCTTTCATTGCTGTTGTCATCCTCCTGCTCCTCATTTTCATGTCTACTGCAGCATTAGCACGAAGCTAATGCATATTTTTAATGTTGTGTGGCGTGATCCTGTACTTTCTTAGTAGATGCTGCTTTAGGTTATGCTTTGTCATGTATGTATCTCACTGAATTTTACATCTACATTTTAATCGAGCAAGGCCGTTGTTGTACTGTTTTCAAAAATATTATGAAGTAAAAAGTTGTTGGCAAAGAATTGAATTTGACCCATTTTGTGATCAGGCTAGGCAGTAAGTTCAAGGTTAACCTCTTATTTCCTTTTGTTTAATTATTTCATGGTAATGAGATATTGGCCTAGTGATGGTTCTTGATTTTAAGACGAGAGTTTTTGACAAATATAACTGAAGGATACGACCATTTGAGCTTTGAAAGAAACGTAGTTAATCAAAAAACTCAGAAGGATACAATCATTTGAGCTTTTGGGGAGTCCTGTAAAAGAAAAGTTTTTGATTTGAGTCTCAATGTATGATTGGAGTCCTTCCAGAATATGCCTGCCTCAACGTAAAAGCTAGTATTACGCGACATTGTCACTCAATCAGAATTATGTTTGTTGAAAGAATAGTATTTTCTCGTTGATGACAAGAGATCGGATGGTTGGATTGTAGCTAGAAAGAAGAGTCTTGAAATTTTAAATTTCAAATTGCTAACATGCTTGAAATATCTTGAAATTGAGCCAGGCACATGAACTCTGTTAAAGCTGTTATCTTTGTATTACTGATTCTTAACATGAGGATATCTAAATGTACAACAAGAATGAATTAGGAATGTGAATTTGCAATAATTCATTTCTGTTGGGAGGAACTCGTGGTTTTCTGAAACAAAAAAACATTACCTAAGTTAATAGATTCAGTTTTCACTGCAAGCTATGTCAAACTATGAATTTTACTATCCGACGAGATTGACTGCAGGCTTCAATTTTCGCTGCAAGCTATAACAAATTATGAGTTTTACAATCCGACGAGAATGACAGTGTTAACCTACAGTAATGGATTAACGAAGAATGATAATGAGATTAATAATAGTAGAATATATACCTGAACTTTACAAGAATAATAATTGTAAGATGATTTACTTGCACGGTAGTACAAGTCCATTACTCATGAATTAAGAAGTATCAGAAACACCAAAGCTATGATGTATCTGATTAAATAGGAAAGAAGTCTGATATGGAGATGAAAAGAAACTCTTCTTATGATTAGTTATCGGGTGAAACTGAATGTAGAAATTCTAAGTTGCATATCGATGAAGCTGATCAAGCTAAGGTACTCGTGCCAGCAGCCCCACCGCAGCCTGTGCTATCTCTGGTTTTTAAGCTATGAACCTAATCCTATACACAATACATTTTCTGAAACCTTTGTTCATATGTATGGTGTCGTAGGTTTAATTATGTCTGCACTAGTTTAGCTGCTTTGCTGTCTTTCATACTTGATGAGTAGTATATATCTACTCCTTATAGTTAGAGGTGGCCAGACGGCCGGTTTGACTCGGCCCGCTCGTTAACCGGCTCGCCAAAAACTCGCTTGACTCGGCTCGTTGCGTGCCGGTTTATTATTCGGCACTAACCGGCTGTAGAGACGAACCGAACATGAATCAGTAATCCAGAAACCGCGAACGGACCGGCACGGCACGCGAACCGGCCCGTGTAACCCGTGTACGAGCTGGAATCGGCTTTATTCATTATTCGGCCCGGCACGTGGCGAATAATCGGCCCGCATAAATAAAAATGTTATTTATTATGAATCAGAATTTAGAGCTCCTTGTTCTTCGAATTACAGTAATTATTACATCTTTAATAGAGTTTCAGTTCAACCTTTTCCTTAATAAAATAATATTTGAATAATTATTTAGAGCTCAATTGTTTACTGATTCAACTATATTACATCTTTTTCCTTTTAAATTTTTATTTAATTTTAGGCCTCCACATAAATTAATTTGTATATTCTGTGTTTATATACAACTTTGTTTTTAAAAAAACAACTTTGTTTTAATTATTTTATCAAATAAAAATAGGAATAGTAAAAGGTCGGGTTGTACTTTCAATTATTTGCAAAGTTTGTTTGTACAAATTTAAAAAACAAAAAAAAAGAAAAAAAAAAGTAAATAGAAGTTGTCTGCCACTTCAGTGTCAATCATATTAAGAGTTTAAACAAGGCCCGCGGTTATTCGGCCACCAGTTATTCGCATGTTTAATCACCCCGAGCCGCCGACTCGCCGAAACCGTTAAATTCGTCTAATTCGCGAGCCGTCCACGGCTTCATATTCTGTCAACTCGGCACGGCACGACTCGTGCAGCTATACGGGCCGTTCACGACTTAATTGGCTGTTGAACCGGACCGCCGGAAATTCGGCCCGACACGGTCGGCCCGACCGTGTGGCCGGCTCTACTTATAGTTGGCTGCATATATGGCACAAGTTTAAAACCCATTTGACTTGATAAAGTTTTAATACTTTTTTGTTTGGCACTGAGATTAGGTCAATGATTCAACTACGAAAACCTAACTGTTTCATTTTGAAATTAATAATGTTATGTTCCAGCACTTTATATCCATGCCACCCCATCCAAATTGATAGTGTTTCAGTTCAGAATTTCTTAACAACCTAACTCATTTAAATTAGCACTCTTGGCCTAGTATATAAACGTTGCACATATTCTCACATTCCATAAGCAGCAATCACAACTTCGTCTTCATAATATATAATCGAAAATAGTGGAGAAATAGGCCAGTATACTATCTATCGAAAATGAAGGCATCACAGATTGAAACCGGTGAAGCTTCCATGATCCCAAAGTCCCCAGCAGCTGGAATTAGCAGAGGAATGACGATACTTGACATCATTCTTCGATTTGTTGCAATTGCTTCAACATTAGCAGCTGCTGTGGTCATGGCAACTAGTGATCAACAGCTCCAGTTTTTCACACAAGTCGCCATCTTTAACGTGGAATATGAGGATTTTTCTACTCTACGGTAACTGTGATTTTCTGTTTATGTTTATTTCAATTTGAATTTGTATGTGTCAGTAAAAAACAGAACTAAAAGAGATGTTGAGCCGCAGAATTAACAGGGGTTTTGTTTATATAAACAGGTATTTTGTTGTTATAAATTCGATAGCGTGTGCATACTTTGCTCTCACTATACCGCTTGCCATCATGCAAATAGCCAGGAGTGCAGCTAAACAGAGTAGAGCTCTGTTGATCATCATGGATACGGTAAATGCATTAATAGAATATTCAAGTTCATTAACGTACACTCTCATGAGTAGTAGTAGTAGTAGTATTCTTGTACTCAAATTAGTATGTGCAACAATTTTTTTCTACTAAGCTAGAATAAAACATAAGATTACGTTAACATTCGAAGTTTGATGAGGCCCCTAACAGTGTTCAAGTTTTGGATGTAAGGTGACACTGGGACTCCTTATGTCAGCAGCATCAGCAGCAGCTGCAATACTATTTCTGGCGCATAATGGGAATAATTCCGCCAACTGGAACTCCATATGCAACCAATTCACTGATTTCTGCCATCGAGCCTCCGGTTCCTTAATCGGCTCTTTCATTGCCATTGTCATCCTCATGCTCCTCATTTTCATGTCCACTGCAGCATTGGTACGAAGCTAATGCACGTGTTGTTTAGTCGTGGGTCGTGTGTGCCTATCCTGTACTTCATTAGTGGATGATGTGTTAGGTTTTGGTGTGTCCTGTATGTATTTCACTAATTTTTACAATTACATTCAATCAAGCAAGGCCATATTGTACTGCTTTTAAAAAGATTATGTTATACCATTGTATTCCTTATCCATGATTTATTTATGCTGCATTATTCATATTGGTAAGATCATTAGACTCATACACAATTTTATAGCTAAAATTTGGTATCTGATCATCTCGGGTCAATTAAAATTGAATTAGGGCAGAAAAGACGAGTAATTACATTTTAGGCTGCAATGAATAAGGAAAGGACGCCCCTCTACACATAGGACGTGTCTATGATTAAATAGACCGTGATTTGGGTTATTTAGGGATCAAGGATTGTCATGTTGAAAGATAAGGAGGAAATCTCAAAGAGTTGAGGACGCGTCTTGAGTTGGTAGAACTGGCAAGATGGATTGTATAAGTAGTAAGGTTGCAATGCAAGGAAAATGTGTGCATTCCACAAGGAGAGGGCGCGTCCTGTCCTCCGGAGATGCATATTTTTTGATGGTTGGGCTTGTCCTCACCTAGGACAAGGCAAATAAGGATATTTTGAGGACAAGGCAAGCATATAATGAGGAATGAAAATTGTTTTTGCTAACATATTTGTTGCAGGTATTCTTTGAAGAATTCCCTCATTGAGACGGTCAAGGAGGGAGATGTCCGTGAAAAGCTTGAATACCTCTAGGGGTATGCCCGATGACTGAATGTCTCCTCTTGTATTCAACGGGTGTCCTCGTTGGGGATGCGGGGTTGATATTGGTGTGTGCTTTGAGAGCTCCGTTCTTGTATTCAACGGGTGTCCTCGTTGGAGAACTTTAGAGTCATCCTGCACTTTGCACCCAAGAGTTTGGGATCACCTGTCCTGCTATCAAGAGAGTTATCCTCATTCGGGGGACAGGGACGCGTCCGACATTTGGGGTGAACCGTGGCTATACCTGCATTCGTAAATCAAGGGAGATAGTTATAGCGGAGTGTTATCCTTGCGCAAAGAGATGCATTATCCGTGAAATCCTACTATTACGGACGAGTCTTGGGCCTTCGTGGTTGGGTCTTATAATTGGACATTCTTAAAGCTAGCGGAAGACAGATTCTAGAAGGATGTCGAGCCTAGGAATAAGAAGTCTAAGCCCATTAAATTTCTTGTTCACCAAGAACTATATCAGACTTATCCCTATATAAAGAGTACGTAGGCACATTGAGAGGGGTAAGAAATTGAGAGCTGAAACCATCTGCCCTAATCAATCTCAGCCACTAATTAACATACAAGAACCACTGTCATAAATCTTAATTCCGGCGAGAAACCTCAAACTTTGTTGATTACCAGATTCCTCCGTCAACACACAACAAATGTGATATTTGATCCGTCAAAACACAACAGGGTAAATTGTTCAAACTCAAGTCACTAGAGGGAGTAATGAACTAAACCCAAGTCCCAAATAACTGATGTTGATGATTTCGATGTAAGAAAAGAAAAGAAAAAACAATTGCTGTTAGCACAACATCTTAGTAAAACTATCAGTCAGTCAGTTGTCCATACATAAAAGATGGACTAGTTAATTGTGCCATCCGAAATAACACATTCATGGAAGATATGACAGACTACCTCAATCTATTTGGTTTGCGCATGAAAGCCCTGATCGGGAGCAAGATACAGAGCGGATGAATTATTATACAAGTTCAAAGCAGACCAGAAGTAGTAGATCACAATACAAGTTCAAAGCAGAGAGGTGTGGATTATTATACAAGTTCATAGCAGACTAGCAGTAGTAGATCACAATACAAGTTCACAACAGGAAGGTTTCCTACCACATTTCCCTAGATTTCCTGATTGTGAGCAAGATATAGAGCTGACTGATTATCACAATACAAGTTCATAGCAGACTAACAGTAGATCACAATACAAGTTCATAGCACGAATGTCCTAACAAAATCATGAGCCACTTAAGCTTCAGTGTAAAACGGCGTGTTTCTTAATTTCGTTGCAAATAAATCAAATTGGCTCACTGTTAAATTTCACTGCAAATAACTCAAAATTGGCTCACTGTCAATAACATATATCTTGCACATAACAGGATAAAAACAAAAATTACATTCATCATCCTTCAGGCTTCGTTCTAAACTACAAATTTTCATGCAGTTTGGCTCTAAATTTACAAATAAGATTTATAATGAAATGTGATTTATGAAACATAAATATACATTTATCCCGACATATTACAGGCATGTAATGATAATATTATTCATGAACAAGTTTTCGCGTTCACCTATCCTGACATTCAGTGTGCCTAATGCGTTGTTTATTCCCCTCAAGTACAAGGAATATTCACTTCAACAAATGATTTGCATACATAAGTTAAGCCGCCATAATCAGGATTAGGCATGGATTAATGGAGTTGGGTGGAGTAATTTTTTACACAAGATAAAAGCAAGTGAAGAGCAGGTAGAATCTTACTAACAGTTCAAACCAGCTACTAGTGTTCGTTTAATATTGTCACTTGTACGAACATTAACTTAATTACCATAATCATGTACCATATCCACATTAACCGAGTCTCGTTGGTGAATCGTTTGAAGCCTTGAACATATTCTAATCTGCAGATTAGTATATAAGTATGCATACATTCTCACATTTCATAACCAACTGAAAGCATAGAAACAACAGCTTAACTCATATTTTCTAGAGCTTATCAAAATGATGAAGGCATCCCAATATGAAGCTATTGAATCTTCTAAGCTTTCTCCTCCACCTCGGAGTAACAGAGGCATTTCCATATTAGACCTCATATTTCGAGTTATTGCACTTGGTGCGACCTTAGGAAGTTCAGTGGCCATGGCCACAAGTGAACAAGAACTCCCGTTTTTTACACGGTTCTTGAAATTCGATGCTCAGTATGATGATTTTCCAACTTTCGCGTAAGTTTATCTCAAGTTTTAGCTATTATACTCTCTTACATCAGTATGAAATATTAGAACAATTATCAAGAAGTCTAAAAGTTGTGTCTTTGTGCAGGTTCTTTGTTTTGGTAAATGCTCTAGCCTGTGGATATTTCGCTTTCTCTATTCCACTGTCAATCTTAAATATTGCCAGAAATGGAGCTGAAAGAAGCAGGGTTATCTTGATTATTTTGGATTCTGTAAGTAAAAATTCAACTCTTTATGCTTTTAAAATTAGTCAAAAGACTCAAAACTGATAACCTCTCTATATTACATATCTCAATCATAGACCTTAAAATTAATATACTTTCGTGTCTTTGCCAGGTAATGCTGGGACTACTCACTTCTGCAGCGTCTGCAACAACATCCATTTTGTATCTAGCGCATACGGGGAGTGGTTCGGCTAATTGGCCTGCAGTTTGCCAACAATTTAATGATTTTTGCCACCAAGCCTCTGGATCATTGATAGGTTCTTTTGGTGCAGTTGTCATTCTTATGCTGCTTATCATTATTCAGGGCACAGCATTAGCGCGACGACACTAAAACCTTCATCTGTAGACCATATACATGACGGGCGTGTGTGCATATGACTAGTTTAAAGCAACTAATTGTTGCGACAACTATGTTTCTTATCATCCGTGTGTACTAGAATGTGTGCTTATTTGCTTCCTAGTTGTAATGTTTGAAGTGTCATGTGTAATTGTGTATTAATTATCATTCACTGTTGTTTCAAGATTCCCGGACAATTGTTATCAGATTGTCTTAATGTAATATGTACAATTTATTCTCTGTTTCTAATTAAAGACTATGAACTATTGCACATCTATGACAATTCTATTTTTTCTAAAAAAAGAAAAATCTTCTAACAATCGATCATTACTTATTTATGTTAGAGGAACAAACCAGTGCATCTAAAACCTCCTAATGTTAGAGAAAGGCCGACGGGCTTTCTGAAGATCTTATATTATTATTATAACAGTTTCCTATGGAAAAGAAATTTTACCGGTACTATTTTATTGCGTAATTTCTGCTTAAATTTACAGTATTATTACGTGTTATCTAAATGAATTTACGAACTTCATCCTCCACCCATGGTTGTAAAAATCGGGAATCAGTACTAATCGGTTTAGGTATTGATTAGAGATTAATCGGCAAATCGGGAATTAATCGGAACAAAAATCGGATATATTTAAATATTTAAATATTATTTAATATATTTACCTTATTTATTATGAAATATATAATTTAAAAATAATTTATAAATATTAATCGGATTTCAAAAAATAAATTGATCAAATATTTTTTAAAAATTAATTAGATATTAATCGGGAATTTTTTTAAAAATCGGGAATTTTAAAAACACTGCTCCTCCGTCATAATTGAGCATTTCAATTGTCAACTACAAAAAGGAGCTGTCATGTGATTAACCTCGACCGGATAAGAGCGTAGAAACAATGAACCCGGAAACAGTAATTTTGCTAAGCACACAGATTACAAGCATGCACATAGTAAAATCATGAACCACTGTTAACTAGAAGTAACCGCTCATTTTGTTTTTGTCAGGAGGAAACACACATTCGAATTAATATAAAGTACACACATAAACACATAACAATATATTAACTTATATTATTAATCAAAATGTTTATCAATAATTTATCAATACATAACACCTCAATGATGTCCCAAACTGATACTTCAGTCAACCAATACTCAAACATCTCTCACACGATACATAAGACGAATACATCTCTTAAACATACACCAAAATAATAACATGACTATGTATATATAGCAATCACAAACTTAACCAACAATACATACATAATCTGATTACAATAATAATTGTCTGCCCATACAATTATTACTCATTCTTATTATGATGATAATTGTCAACACATATAATTATTACTCTTATGATAATAATTGTCAACAAATATAATTATTATTCAATTCAATTATGTCTTGCATCACCCAACCCATATTATATATTGGGTTTAATCTCAACAATTTAGGGTAATGGTTGAGTTCGTATTCCCTTACGAAAGGTCGTAAATTCGACTCATGACACGTATGTGCGTGATTAATTATAAAAAAAAAGAGAAGTAACCCCATATTTCTAATCAAACATGCCAGTATATTCCATTTAGAGGTGAAGTTTCGCAGTGGTACAATTATGTTAAATTTGAGTAGAGTATTCAAATTTTTTCTGTGTTCTCATTAACGTACAGAAGCAGAACTTGTGCATACAAACATAAGTAGAGACGAATGATCCCAATCACAGAATCAATTGTGGCTACAATTAGTTTTATGAGTTTTGACTGCTCAGTAGTAAATCCAACCAATAGTTGTAACAATCGCTAGTTGATTAGTTATCCTCCATTTAACTTGCGTATCAACTTGTCTACAATTAGATTACACAAGAAAGCACCAGAAGTCTTGATTGTTTAACTTACAGTCATTTTCACTTACCTATACCTATACACATTAACACATACATTTACCATAGTTGTAGAATCTAAATTTGAATTGACCGATATTCGAAAATTCAAGAACAAGCATCTTCCTGGTTATTCATATTAGTCGGGATTTAAAGTAAAATTTCTTCGATTTTAGATACGTTTAAACTCCGATTAGGCCCTTACTCATAACGTCAACGTATACGATACAAGTCCATAAACATACGATATTGAACCCATGCATGCACCAACGGCATTGAGACAATCCACACTAGGCAGCCATCTTCAACTGGTCCACGCGGGCATCATCATATCATACAATATTGTTTGTTCTGTGATGTTCTTGTCTACCCATTTGACCTTGCGATTTACGACCACTATTACACAACACGACAAAACTTACTAACCTCCCTCCAATCCTCTTGCTGTTTGCTGCCACGTGTACTAGATTACAAATATTGTTTTGCAACTTACATACTCTATCCTCTCCATTATTTTAAGCATACAATTAGAGAATAAACATTCCATCTTTTTCTTCGATAATGCGAATATGGGCGTCCGAATATCTACCAATACGAGCCTAGTATACGTGTTAAATTTTTTGCCATAGGTGCTAGAACTAAGTAGTACTCGGCAGCTTGTCATGTTGTTGGAGTTACCGATTCTCGTAAAATTTGAAGACGGTAAAAGTAACCGGTGATTAGCTAATGTATTTTGAGCGAGTGGAGAGCTGATAACTTAACATTAATGTTAGTGTGAACTAATGTATGTAGTGGGGTGATATGTTTTGGTGGTGTTAGATAGATTCAATGTTTTTCATGGACTTTTTTGACATTCCTTCTTTTATTCAATTTTAGTCAGCTACTATGCAGTTGTTTATTTACTGAACTCGTGACTTCAAAATTAGGCCAATTATATGTGTGAATGCACGCTGCCATAGTGCAAGATTGTAATTAAAGAAAAGGTTTGGATGATGAGATGAATTTAGAAAGGAGGGTGCAATACATGTACTGATTGCTCCATTTGGAAAGCAATTTTACAATTTTCTATAGCAATCTGAAGCATCATTGTTGCCTCTTAATGAATCAAACCTAGCCCTTGTCTTCTTTTTTTTCAGATTTTAAGTCTAGAACTCAAATATTGAGTTCACAAAAACTGACTGCTGGTTTAACATGTTACTTTCATTGTTCATTTGAAATTTGAGTGAATCTGCATAGGACTGTGACATTTCCCCCATCTCAACTGTCCGAGAAGGCGCCATGGTCATTATACTTTGGTTGTCGTAACTCGTTGTATTTTCATTCAACAGCTGTGAAATCGAACCAAAGTAGTCCATTTCCCACAGATGAGATAATGAGCTAGTCCTTGGGAATTCCAGTTTTGGTAGATCATTGACACAAGCATCTGCAACAGTGTAATTATTGGCCCGGAAATCGTCTACTTTTGGCTCCTCTTCGCAGACTCTGGCTGTGTTTTTCTTCTTGTATATCCTACACAAAACCCAATCATCCAACTGCAGAAACACAAACAAGTTGCAGATCAGGAAATGTTCGACCAACAGAAATTTACTTATAGCTTAAAAACATAATTATAGACAAAATTAACTTACCCTCATACTAGAACCATGCTGTTTGTTAGGAGAGGATCTTGATTCATTAAGTCTATATTCATGCATGATCCAATCAGATTTAGTACCCTTTGGCGGCTTCCCCTGGTAAAAAACAAGAGCTTTTTTCACACCAACATATTTAGCACCACTATAAATAGCCTTATCAGTGCCCGTGGCCTTCCAGTAACCCGAAACAGCTGCCCTGTTCGGGCGCGCCCCGTTCGGATACTTCCTGTCACGAGGACTGAAAAAATACCATTCATTTTCTCCAAATTCCGCCTTCTCTGCACATTTAAAAGGTCACAAAACCATTATTAGCGCGATAATTACTAATACAGTACCATCCCGATCAACGACAGCCTAGTGGTAAAAGCGTATCGTGTAATAACAAACTTAAAAAAAAACAATACTAGAAAAAATAAAGTGAACAAAATTTACCAGGGAGTTCCCATGGATCAAACTTGTAAATGTCGACTTCAGGGATTATAGAAACAGGGCATGGCCTTGATGAAGCTTGGTTTCGAAGATAAAACATGATTAACTCCTCATCAGTTGGATGGAATCTGAATCCAGGAGGAAGATTAGAGCTAGAGTTGATTGTCATTATATGAAATTATAGAACTGATCACAAGAATTAGAGAGAAGGATATAAGAGATTTGTAAAAGAAGAGTGTTTGAAATGTTTGAAAGGAGAAAGGAAGGCAATTTATTGAGAATTATTTTTGTCGTTTAGCAGGATAACATTACATCATCGAAAGATGGATTTGGATTTGATTGGTTAGTTTATTGACTTGTTGCATTACCTCGTATGATAGGATGTGTAATGTATGAATGTGGGTACAAATTATTATTATATTTTCTTACTTTATGATTTGGATAAAATTGTTATATTATTTGTTTATTCTATGCATGTTACCATACACACATGCTGCCAAATAAATAGACATCATCTATTTTATCCTTTGGGAGGAAAAAGAATATCCCTTTGTTTATCTTCTTCTTTTCTTTCTTTGTAGCTTTTTACATTTTGTTTTCTTTATCTTAGCTTCACATCCTTCCTTTATCTCTTTATCTCCATTTTCAACCATAGTATTACACTTAGTTGAGATCATTTTACACTTTGAATTAGATACACTAAACTTTTAATAATCAACTCCATCTAACTTCATTCGACCTGACTCGACTCGATTTATCTGAATTAACATACATATTTGTGTTTTGATAAATTATTCAGTTGTTTAAGAATTTATCACTTATTTTCAAAAAGTTTAAAAAAAATTAAATTTAAATTACCTATAATTTAATTCTATGGTTATACTTGGAATCAGACAAAAGGTTTATGGACTAACAAACTTATTGAACATATAAAATGAAATACAGTCAAATTATTAATCGGTTAAAAGCAAGTGGATTTGAATGTTTTTCTTCACCAAAGAGGGGAACAAAGATGTAATGTCAAAAATATATAAAATTAGAGTATGAAATATTCAAGCACTCCTTATGAAGAAGTCAATAACACAAAGAGTGTGGCTTGTTAAATAAAAAAAGACTTTCCCACTAGAGAATGCACATCTGGCATGTAATAATATGAACTCCAAGCTTTCAGTAGCTGTCAGCTGCTATTAGAAAGTCGACACGTGTAAGTTAATTATGAAAAGTTTAAAAATCAAGATAAACATCGAGAAAAAAACTTTAGGTTTAGTTGCTTGTGGTACTTATCAAGCCACCTCATCTGTAATTTTTCCGAATATTGTTACTGGCTTGCGAGTTCAAAGAGGAAAAAAGAGTACTTAATTAATTGTATTCGAGCACGTGTAATCAACTTAAAGATTAGGATCAGTTCACGTGGCGTGGTCAAATCCTTCTAATCAAGATTAGGCATTATTTAATTTTTAATTAAGTTGACGCCGTCTTTATTTGGTCGTGACTTTCTTTAACTTTTTTCAGTATATGTAGTAGAAAATTATATTAGTGCTAACTTAAAACCCCCCGGGCGATGCACCGATTTTAAAGATTTTTTTTAATATTATATAATTTTTTTTTAAAAAGTACTTGAATTCAATTCTTAATTATGTTCATTCAAAATTTTAAATGATATGATTTCATGATAATTATATAAGTGAATGCATATGTTCATAATTTTTTAGAATATTTAAACTTATTTAAAGTGATAATATTGGTAATGGGGGAAATATTATTATAATTAAATTATTATTTTATTGAGAGTAAAAATATAATGTCTCAATTTAGCAATATATATATATAATGTCTCCATTATGCTGGGAGCTTAAAAAATATTATTTTAGCATGGTAATTACTTAATCAATTAACTATAACTCTATGAAAGATATTTGAAAAATACAATATTACTGATTGAACGATATAATTTTATTTATAATTTTAAGTGTATTTAAAAAAATATATTTATGTTTTAAATAAAATTTAATTTTTTATTTCACATAAATAGGATACGAATTGTACTTAGTCTAATATTAATTTGATTTATCTTGTACAGTGATTTACATTATTTTATTTTATCCTGATGCCCAATACACCAACCAAATCAAACTAATTATTTTTAATTTAATTTTAATTTTTTTAAAGTCTGGATCAATAAGATAATTTTATTTTAGACTGAATAATTAGTATATATATATATTTTTTTTGGTCGAATTGTATTTTTATTTTAGTTTTGTGTTAGTCTGAATCAATTGTATAATAATATATTTTTTATCCTCGATAAATAAAATATATTATTTTTTTAATCTAAATTCATTAGTATAATTTTTTTAGGAAGATTGATAGTATTATTATTGTATCTTAACCCGAATCACATTATATATCAAATAAATCTTAAGAATTATATTTAGTTTGTTTAAATTTAATTTAACCCGAAATAACAAATTAGAATGGTATAGGGCTCTATATGAATTTAAATTTAAATTGGTACAAAAATTTGAATTTAATATAAATTATAGTGATATAGAGTTCGATATAAAATAGAATTGAAATTGGTAAAGTAATAGAGGAAGTTGACTTCAATATCAATTAGAATTAGAATTGATCGACCCAATAATTAGAATTAGAATAATTAAATAAGGGTAATTAACTAATTTCAGTAAGTACCGACCGACTACCAAACTTTTAATGTTTCGTCTATTTAGTATAGATATAGTATAGATGTTGTTACAACTAATTTTGTCAATTTTTTTATTTTAAATAAATACTATCCTTAAAGGAAAAATCTCAAAATAAGTTTTAAAATGATAATTCATATTACAACAAGCAGGTTTATTAAATTTATGAGCAACTAACTAATAAAAAAAATAAGAACTCAGTTTTGTGAAAAAAAGTTTGGGAGTTTCTTTTTTTTTTTGAAATATTTGTAGAAAGAAGAATATGTACTTTTATATCTAAGCATTGGATAATTAAAATGATTGTTTCAGTTCTTTATTATGTATTGATTATTGAACGGAATTGGATTTGTGATCCCCCTCTTTGGAAAAAAAAAGAGTTAAGAAAATAGGTAAATCAATTAAAGTGTAAGTACGGTTTTAGTTAATTAATTAACAATAACTGTGTAGTTTGTTGTACACATGCGGAAAGTGTCTTTAAGTATTATTATCACATAAACGTATATACATTGTATCTGGTGGGATCGGTAACTTTATTGACCATCCCTTTTTATTTTTTACTTCACATTCTGTTTCTCTCCTACTTCCTTCTTTTCTCATAACTTAATGCACGCATTTATATTCTTATTACCGGTGACCTAGCAATATTGTTACATTACATTGCTTCATATTTTGGACCAGTGCCTTACACACATACTCATTCGGGTGTGTTTGCCTTTTTATATACGATACAAAATACATAATCATGATGATTGTGATTTTGTGACGATTTTGTATTTATTTTTCGATTATACAATACAAAATATATAACATTAATGTATTAAATATTAATATTTATAATAAATATTCGTATATTTATGATAGATACATATGTATTTATTTTTAAAACAATAGTTAATTTTATAATATTGTATTTATATGTGATCTAAATATATATTTTTACTATTTTTTTGTAAAATTTGATCTAAAAATCTTATATTTGTATTTATTTATTTTAATTAATATTTAATTTTACACAAAACGAAAATAGACAAATACAGACAAATACGAAAGTATACACGAATTTTAAATATATATCAATTTTGTGTTTGACACATTCGACTATATAAAATACAAAATATACAACATTAATGAATTGACAAGTCTACATCTGAGAGTGTCAAATTATAGTTATTTTTTCATTTTGAAAATAACAATAATGTATGTAATTTCTATCTTCCCCGTAATTAACATAATAAAAGGAAGGACAAAAAGAAAATCACGTGGTACATATAATGTGACTGCGTTTTGAGTATTTGAAGTCGCAAGGTTTAATTAAAGAACTAAAAATGATAAAGAAGTTGGTATCAATGCATGTGCGGATATATAACACGATTGTGTAAAATTGGTGCAATGTGTTAGCTGTTAGTTGTGGATAGTTTCAACAAAGTTAGTTTAGCAACCTTTGTCTTATGCTAGCATGGGAATAATTTGGAAACAAGTGAAGTGAGTATAAAAAAAACAAGAAATTTAATTGTGTTGGATGGAATTCAATTTTGCACCTATAAATTTCAAATGACGCTTGACTCGGTTTGTTAATACATCACCAAACAATTGGGCTCAACTTATAATGACCTACTGTATTTGCATAATGGTTGTAGTTATTTCTATGGATAATTTGCTTTGGTTCTTGCATACATATGCAAGTGTTCTGTAGGAACGACCGACGAGGATTAGGGCTAAGGATGAAAAAATGTGCTTGTAAAATACAGGCGAATAACTTACCATACGAATCGACAATGATGGTACACAAGATGATTCACCGGAGATTACTGATTAAGTGAATGGAAAACAATTGATCATATAATATTTGAAATTAGCCTGCTCCAACTCGAGTCTATAAAATAGGGTTCGACTCCACTCGAACTCGTTATCAAACTCGAGTTCGAACACAATTTTGGATTTAATAAAAAAATTCGAGTTGAGCCAAATTTTTTTGAACTCGATTCGAACTTGACTCGATAAAATTAAATTTGAACTCGACTCGACTCAGTTCAAACTCGATTTATTTTTAAAAAAAAATATTTTCAACCCACTATCTAGAAAAACTAATTTTACAAACTAATTCGCTGATTTTTCATTTAATTTAAAAATTCTTTCACAGACTTTTTTTTTGCTAATTAATTTTTTGACAAAGTTATTCGATACCCGATGGTTATTGGAATGGGTCACCGGTCGTCACCATTTTCCAACCGATAGCGTTTCATAGGGTTGAATTTTTTTTGCATCTTTCTCAAACATTTGTTAGACTCGGGCGAGCTTAAAGATTGCTGAATCCTGGAAAGATATAAAATCTACTTCAAAAACTTGAAAGGCAAGTATTATAAAGTTAATATAATACATTTGAAAGACCCAAAATTAGGATTTTAGCGAATACCGGGTGTACGGTTAAGAAAAACTTGAAAATTAATTGAATCATAGAATGCTCAAGTTGAAAACCAGGGAAAAAAATGCTTGCCATGTACAGTACTAATTACCCCAGGAGCGATAGTAAATTAAGCTGTTTTGTGTAAATATTTTTTTGGGAGGTAATATGTGCACACCCTACATTTGTACGTGCACACTTTTTTTGATATTGAAACCGACATATCATTTTATTCATATTTAACTTAAGTCTACTTTCATCTTCAACTAGGATAATTTGGTCATAATTGAGTGTGCACCTATATAAATCAGGTTGTGCACATATCAGCTCCCAATTATTTTTTGGTTTGGCAAATAATGAAACACAATCTAATCAGAGGATGCTCAAGTGGAAATGTAGTGAGAGAATCTGATATTAAAGCTCAATCCGGAGCCATTAAAGATCGACTATGGCTAATTATCAATAGAGATAGATTGTATATATATATATATATATCTACAACAATTGTATTGATTAGAAAGAAGAAGATATGATGTTCTTTTCCATCCGTTTCTTATATTCATACCAAGAGAAATGTCAAGTTTGTAACAAATTTTCCCGCCTAAATCTAAATATTTTTATTATAATTTAAATACTTGAATATGCCAATTACCCCCCCCCCCCAAATTGGACTTCACGAAGGTTCAAACAAAAGACCAAGCTTGAGAGATAGTTCTTTGTGTTGAGCAACGCACAAAGGCTTTGTCATGATATCCGCAAGTTGCAGAAAAGTTCTAATATGAAAAATCTTGATGAAGCCAGAATTAACAAAATCTCGAATGAAATGACAAGTAACAATGTTGTCACAATAGAGATTAATAGGTGTTGAAATAGAAACCTTAAGATCAATGAAAAAGCATTCTAACCAGACATGTTCACTAGTAGTATAACTCATACTACGGTATTCAGCTTCAACAATCCTCATAGAAACTGTCTTTTACTTCTTAATTTTCTAAGAAATCAAAGAGGAACCAAGGAAAATAGCACCAGATAATGACCAAGCAGAAAAGGGATAAGTGCCCCAATCAGCATCACAGTATTCTGTTAATTTAGATAAATGTTTGCCTTATAAAACAAACCAACATTAAAGTGCCTTTGAGATAGTGTAACACATGTTGTGCATCATTCAAATGAGATTGTGCAGGTGTAGATAGAAATTGAGACAATTATTGAACAACATAGGAGATATCAGGTCTGGTGAGGTTCAAGTAAAGTAACTTGCCAGCCAACCTTCTGTAAATTTCAGGATCAGAAAGTGTTGAAGTGTCATCAATGCTTAATTAACTGCAAACCTTTTGACAAAGGAAAAACAACAAGAGTACAGTTGAGCATTTAGTATCCTTAAGTAAATCAAGGATGTATTTGCGTTGATTAAGTCTGATGCCAGAAGCATCCCTAGAAACTTCAACCCCAAGAAATTATTTAAGATCACCTAGATCCTCGATAGTAAAAACCCTTATGTAAATTAGATTTGATACTCTGAATTGCATCAAAATCATTTCTAGTAAAAAGTAAATCATCCACATAACAGACAGTGGTTGTAAAAGAAGTGTCTTATTATTTGACAAATAAGGAATAATCTTGAGTAGATTAATTGTAACCCATGTCAATCAAAAATTTAGTCAGTTCAATGTTTCATTGCCTGGAAACCTGTCTTAAGCCATAAATGGATCTTTTTAATTTGTAAACGAAGCCTGGAGGAACATCATAGCCAGGAGGAGGTGTCATGTAGATATCCTCATCAATAAAACCATGAAAAAATGCATTATTTATGTCTAAATGTTGAAGGTGCCAATTGTTTGCAGCAATTAAGGCAATTAAACATCTAATAGTAGTAAACTTGGCCACATGACTAAAAGTATGTTTGAAATCCCTTACCTTAATCTGTTTATCCCCTCTTTCCACTAATATGGCTTGGCACCTTTCCACAGAATCATCAGGGTTAAATTTATTTTTAAAAACCCATTTTGAACCAATAACATGAGCATCATGAGGTAAAGGTGTCATATCCCAAGTTTCATTTGCCTCAAGAGCAACTATCTCTTTTTGCATAGCTTCAACCCATCTAGGGTCCTCTTTAGCTTGCTTATAAGATGAAGGTTTAGAGGTATTTAAAACAGAATTAAGACTTATCAAATTGTGATGATCAAGATTAGACAATGATGGTTTAGAAAACACATTAAAAATGTGTTATGTAACAGGAGAAGCAAGAGAAGTAGACTTGCCAGTGAGAAGAACAAAATCATCAAGCTTCTTAGGTAACTGAGAAACTCTAGAAGTTCTTCTAAGTAAAAACAATATTAGATGTAATATGTGAAATGAATATATCAGAAGAAGTAGATGTAGGAGAGTCTGGAGAAGTATAATCAATGATGGAAGATAAGAAGAAATAGGTGTTATCACTTCAGAATCAAATTCAGAAACAACTGGATTGACCTGAGGTAGATTAGGGGCAATAGGAGAAGAAACATGAGTTTTGAATGGAAAACAATCCTCCTTAAAAACAACATCTCTACTAAGAAAAACTTGATGAGTTGCATGATCATATAATTTGTATCATTTTTGAGCATAAGGATAACCAAGTAAAATACATCTTCTAGATCTAGGAGCTAATTTATCTGTTGTTTTGATAGCAGGAAAACATAAACAACCTATGGTTCTTAGATTCTCATAAGAAGCAGATTTTTTTTATTAAACCCTCATAAGGTATTTTCCGGCCTAAAATAGAATTAGGCATCAAATAAATAAGGTAAGTAGCATCCAAAATACAATCACCCCATAATTTAGTTGGAAGATTAGCATGAATCCTTATGGCTCTAGATGTATCCAATAAATGCCTATATTTTCTCTCTACCCTACCATTCTATTGAGGATTCCCAACAATACTTTTCTGATGAACTATCCCTCTAGAAGCAAAAAGATTGGCACAATTTTGTTGTACTATTTTTGTTCCATTATCAGACCTAACAAACTTAACAGAAGTTTGATAATGATTATCAACATAAACCAAAAAGGCCTGAATAATACTAAAAACTTGATTCTTGGTTGTAAGTAAATGAGTCCAAGTGACTCTGTAAAAATCATCCAAGATAGTCAAAAGATATCGACCTCCAGTCAAATCGGAGTCTGATATGGGCCCATAAATTTATATGCAATAAATGAAATGATGCAGGAGCAATAGATAGTGAATCATTGAACGGTAATTTGTGATATTTAGCAAGAATACAAGAATCACAACTGAATTTATCATGAAATTTGTTACAAGAAAATAAATTGGACAAGTGTTTCATTTTCCCTATAGAAGCAAGTCTTAATCTTGCATGAAACACATTCAAAATAGGAATAATATTGGAATTCAGACATTGTTGAGAAATGAGATTACAAGATTGAGTTTCAGAAGAAAGAAACTTGTAAAGATCATTTGATCTTGTACCAACAACCTTGATAGTATTAGTTGAAAGGTCCTGAAATAGATTTGAATCTTTATCAAATTTAGCAATTAAATTGTTGTTATCCAACAACTTGCCAACTGATAAAAGATTATGATAAAAATCTGGAACATACAAAATATTGGTAAGTCGAATGTGAGGAAACAAAGATACTGTTCCAGATTGAGAAACCAGTTTACAAGAACCATCTGGTAAAGCAATTTTAATAGGTTCTTGAAGAATTTGTAAATCATCAAATAATGACGAGAAAAAAACCATATGATCACTAGCTCTTGTATCAATTATCCATGATGCATAATTTGCAGAAGAACTAACAGTGGATACAGAGACAATACCTGCAAAGTTGACAAAGTCGGAATCATGTTCCAAGATAGACAATCCTGCAATTTATTGCATCATCTTTGTGATTTCAATGTAGACATGTGAAACCAGCCGAGGATCCATAGTTGAGAAGTGGGACAAAGATGTGAACCAGATGACACATCCAGAGGAGATGCTCCAAGAAGACCAGAAGTATTAGCAACATTAGCTGCAAATTTGGTAGAAACACCAGAATTCGTTCATTTAAGATTCATATACCAATATGGAACTCCAGTTAATTTGAAATATTGATCCACATTATGTCCTTTTTTCTTGCAATGATCACATGTCAAGTCAAGCTTAGACCTCTTAAAATCCTTCTTATTTTGAAAAGACCTTGGAAAAGAAAATGAAGGCTTATTGCTGTAAAATACACTAACATTAGGAACCTTAGCCAGGTTAACAGTAATACTGTAACACCCCTTTTTTAATAATAAAAAGAGATATTACTTAAAATCCATAAACCTGCAAACAGAGCACTAATATATTTCTAAACAATAATTAAACAATCTAAAATCTCCAAAATAATATAAAATCTCCAAACTGTCTAAACCAATAATATAAATGTAGAAATCTCTATTTAAATAATTAAGTCTAGATAATGAGAAAGTCTGAAATTCTAATCAATGAAATGGGGTAGCTCTCCATCACACAATACCAGATGCCCCTAAGCACCTGCCAGAAAAAGAATACGGCATGAGCAAAATGCCCAGTACGGATTTGGAATACAATTTATAAAACAAAAGATCAAAATAAATAATCTGCAGTTTACAATAAAATAATAATTTTAAAAATAAGTAAAGCTGAAGCAACGAGGGGATATGATATTTCATACCGAGATTAGAACGGATACATATACACACATCATATGGTACCTAATGCGTGTAACAGAATGGATAACGTGTACGGCATATACAACGTAAGCATAAATCAAATCATAAATCAAACTCTGGGTGCACCCACGTATCCTGAATAAATATCAAATGCGCAAAAGCTCCTCCCAAGAGCTAACAGAAGGATACGCCATGACCAATCACACTGTCACGGAAGTGTCATATCACTGGTGCCGCAATGACATGGCTATAGTACCCCTACAGCTAGTTAACTCGGTATACCCTATATCTCTAAGGGTTCAAATAAAAATATTGTCGCAAAATTTAAAACTCACCTGAGACAAATGATATAAATTTCCAAAGCAGGAGGGTGTCATAAATAATTTTTGAAAATCACATAAACAGATATTTATAATTTCTAAATCAATTTTAAAATAATTTTTGAAAGTCAAAACAGTTAGATGAAATATTTAATGAAACGAACATGATATAGAAATGAGTGAATCAAATATATCCAAATGCTGAGAGGAGCGCTGAATTGTTAGGAATGTATGTGCATTAGTTTGATGATATGTTTAACAAAATACTTAAGTAGAAATTTAGTGTCTGTAGCCTCAACGGATAAGACCACTTTGGCTATCCGTTGATGGTGTAGCTTTACTTAGAAATAAGTCTAGTGTTGTAGCATATTTCAGTCTCTGTATTTAAAATGTAATTCTTGGAAGTTGAGAGAAACTATGAGTCATGTTGACTACTAGATGATATGCAGATAGGAAGGCCAATTGTAAATACTTCATGCCTTGTAATTTTGTATAAGTGAAGTGGTATCAACGGATGACTTAAAGACCTTCAACGGATGAGAAGCTAAGCTTCAACGGATGTCTCTAAAGCTTCAACGGATAAAGTCATCAACGGATAACATCCTTCAACGGATGAGTGCATCAACGGATGAAAGCTTCAACGGATAACATCCTTCAACGGATGAGTGCATCAACGGATGAAAGCTTCAACGGATGTTCTGATGATTAGCCGTTGATAAGGGGTAGTTGTACCTACAAACAGAGGCACATGGGTTGATAGAGACAACTGAGATGTGGTAGCCGAATTTCAGGAACAACAGAAAAAGCAGCTGTTCTTCTCTAGTACAAAGATGCAATAGTCAACAAAGTACTGGAGTGAACAGGAAAAGAAGCAAGTGAAGATCTTATTTTATTACTGTATTTTATATTGTTCTTCACTTGTACACTTGGTAATATATAAACCAAGTAGAAGCTAGTAATTAGAAGAGAGATTTTCCAGAGCTGTTTAGAAAAATATTGAGAGAAAATTCATCTAGTTTGTACTAGGATGCAGCTGTGATCAACATTGTTTAATCACAGATTTTCTAAAATACCATCTCTGGTGGAACAACAAATCCACCAGAAAAGTTTTTAAGGTCTGTTGTGTTCTTTACATTTGTGCTTGAATATATATCTGTCTGTATTAGCTTAAAGCAATTCACACACTTGTTCTTCTTGAACACACAACTTTCATAAACTGCTCAAAACTTGAAAAAGTTTTGAGATTTACATTCAACCCCCCTTCTGTAAATCTCATTGTTAGTCCACTAGGAATAACAATTGGTATCAGAGCAGGCTCTTGACATACAAAGAGTTTAAAGATCTTGGAATCTAACAAAGATGAGTAAGAAGGATATTGGAGTAAAGATCCCAGTTCCTGACAAAGACAGTTATCACCATTGGAAGGTGAAAATGCACCTTCATCTACTCTCCCAAGATGAAGGTTATGTAAACTGCATTGAGAATGGTCCTCACATTCCCCACAAAGTAGCAACAGTTGCTACAGCCACAGTTGCTGTTGGTCAATCCATTCCAAAACCTAGAGCAGAATGGACAATGGAAGACACAGAAGAAGTCCACAAGGATAAGAAGGCTATGAACATTTTGTTTAATGGTCTTAACATGGATATGTTTGATAATGTGATAAATTGCACAACTGCCAAAGAGGTTTGGGACACAGTTCAACTACTGTGTGAAGGTACAGAACAAGTGAAAGAAAACAAAATGCAGCTTCTCATTCAACAGTATGAATACTTTCATTTTGAAGAAAATGAATCTTTAAATGAAACATTCAATAGGTTCCAAAAGCTGTTGAATGGACTGAAGCTGTATGGAAGAGTGTACCAGGTGAAGGATTCAAATCTTAAATTTTTAAGATCCTTGCCAAAGGAATGGAAACCCATGACTGTCTCCTTAAGAAACTCTCAAGATTATAAGGACTTCACTCTTGAAAGATTGTATGGAATCTTGAAGACTTATGAACTAGAGCTGGAACAGGATGAGGTATTGGAGAAGGGGAGAAAGAAAGGAAGTTCAGTTGCATTGGTAGCTGAAGATGAGAGGAAATGCAGACAAGAAACTGCGAGATCTACATCAAACTCCAAAGATGGTATAAGAAATCAGGAATCAAGCAAGGGGAAAGAGCAAGTTGCTGAAAATGAAGACAACTCCAGCCAAGATGACTCAGATGGTATTGATGAGCATCTTGCATTTCTGTCCAGAAGATTTGCAAAGATGAAATTCAAGAAAAACACTAGAGCCACTAAACCTCACAAAAACACTGTGGACAAATCCAAGTTCAAGTGTTTCAATTGTGGTATAAGTGGACACTTTGCAGGTGAGTGCAGAAAGCCAACTTCTGAAAAGAAGAAATTTGAACAAGTAGATTACAAAAAGAAATATTTTGATCTACTCAAGCAAAAGGAGAGGGCTTTCATTACTCAAGAAAGGGACTGGGCAGCTAATGGAGATGAAGAGGATGAAGATGTGGAGTATGTCAACCTTGCTCTCATGGCTGATTCTGAAGAAAATGAAGTTAGTTCATCAAGCAATCAGGTAATCACTACTGACTTAACACAGCTTACTAAAGAAGAGTGCAATGATGCTTTTAATGACATGTCTACCGAATTGTATCATTTGCGTGTGTCTCTTAAATCTCTTGCTAAAGAAAATAGTAGGATTAGAGAGAACAATCTGTTTTTAAGTAATAGAAATGCTTTGTTAGAAGATAAGATGATTGACCTAGAGAAAACAAAGTTGCATTGTATATCTGTTGAAAATGAACTAGCTGAATCTGTTAAGAAAGTAGAAATACTTTCCAATCAATTAGAGAAAGAGCAAGAGGTGATTAAAGCCTGGAAGACATCTAGGGATGTAAGTGCTCAAATTGCTAAGGTCCAAGGAATTGAATCATTCTGTGAAACTGCCTGGGATAAAAATAAAAAGAAACTGGAATTAATTGATGGGCTGTCAACGGATGTGGAATCAACGGATGATGAAAGTTATCCGTTGAAGGAAGAAAAGGAGCATCCGTTGAAGGTTCCTCAATCAAAACAGGCAGATGTTTCTAAAAGAGAGAATCTAAAGAAACTCAACAAAAAGTTTGGTTCAACTTCAAAGAACTTTGTCAAAGAAGAAGCAAGCACATCCAAAGATGTCAGTAAGGTGAATGTAGGGCACATGACCTTAGAACAGTTAAATAATAGGCTCAAGATGGTTGAGGATAAAAAGGAATCTAAAAGAAAATCCAACAGAAATGGGAAGGTAGGAGTTAATAAACACAACAATTACACACCTGATAGGTATGCTCCTAGAAAAAGCTGTGTGCATTGTAGTAGTGTTAATCATCTATCTGCTAGTTGTAAATCCATTAAGAAGACTCCCATAAATGTACCCTCTTCTATGCCTAATATGTCTGCATCACCTCTGCATGCTATGCCTGTTATGTCTCAACAAAATCCTTATGCACATTTTGTAAACATGCCATATTTTAACAATCCTTATCTTGCTGCATTTAGTATGCCTCAAATGCCATACAATATGCCCATATGGAATAACATGTTTGCACAATCAATGCCTAATAATTTTACAAATGTGCTAAATGATTCTGTGACTAACCCTACACCTCAACCAACTACATCTAAGACCAAGGTTGACTCAAACTTACCTAAGTCTAAAGATGCAGGAGGAATGAAGTCTAGGAGAAAGGCTAACAAGAATGGACCCAAGGAAACTTGGGTACCAAAATCAAATTGATTGATTTTATGGTGTGCAGGGAAATGGAAGAAATCTATGGTACTTGGACAGTGGTTGTTCAAGACACATGACAGGAGATTTCTCCCTGCTCACAGAGTTCAAGGAGAGAGCTGGCCCTAGCATAACCTTTGGAGATGACAGCAAAGGGTTTACTATGGGATATGGCTTGATTTCAACAAGGAATGTCATCATTAATGAAGTTGCATTAGTTGATGGTCTCAAGCACAATTTACTGAGCATCAGTCAACTATGTGATAGAGGGAATACAGTTTCCTTCAATTCTGAAGCCTGTGTTGTCACTAGTAAGAAAGACAACAAAGTGGTTCTAACTGGAGTTAGAAAAGGAAATGTGTACATAGCTGACTTCAACTCTACAGATGCAGAATCCATTACTTGTCTCTTCAGCAAAGCAAGCACAGTTGAAAGTTGGCTATGGCACAAGAAGCTATCTCACTTGAATTTCAAGACAATGAATGATCTAGTCAAAAAGGACTTAGTTAGAGGAATCCCTCTAGTTGAATTCTCAAGGGATGGTTTGTGTGATGCTTGTCAGAAAGGCAAACAAAGGAAAACATCATTCAAAAAGAAGCTTGAAACAACAATTGATGAACCATTACAGCTGCTACATATGGATTTGTTTGGACCAGTCAATGTATTGTCTATTGCAAGAAAAAGATATTGCTTAGTGATTGTAGATGATTTCTCAAAGTTCTCATGGGTCTATTTTCTTGGATCAAAGGATGAAGCAAGTGAAATCATTATCAATCACATCAGGCAAGTCAACAATCATCCTGACTTGAAGGTTAGAAATATCAGGAGTGATAATGGAACTGAATTCAAGAATTTGACATTAAGGCTGTTCTGTGAAGAAAATGGAATCATGCATGAGTTCTCAGCTCCAAGAACACCTCAGCAAAATGGGGTTGTTGAAAGAAAGAACAGATCTTTAATTGAAGCTGCCAGAACAATGCTTGAAGAATCAAAGTTACCAACATATTTCTGGGCTGAAGCTGTTAATTGTGCCTGCTTCACTCAGAATATTTCTTTGATCAATCAAGCTAAAGGCATGACTCCTTATCAGTTGTTCAAGAGAAGAAAACCAACTCTAAACTTTCTTCATGTCTTTGGATGTAAATGCTTTATACTGAGGAATCAATCTGACCATAAAGGGAAGTTTGATGCAAAGGCTGATGAAGGGATATTTGTTGGTTACTCAGCTGGAAAATCTTATAGGGTCTACAATCTAAGAACCAACATTGTTATGGAATCTGTGCATGTTGTGTTTGATGATAAAAAGATTGATGGACTAACTGATGAGGGACATAATGAGAGACTCAAATTTGACAACATTGAGATATATTGTGATGATAGTGAAGAGGAGACTGATGGAGATGACACTTCAAAAGGGATTCAAAACATGCCCTTGGATAATGCACAAAATACTGCATCCGTTGATAGAGGCAATGCAGTATCCGTTGAAAGACATAGTGCATCATCCGTTGAAGTAAAAAATGAAGCATCCGTTGATCATAGTTCATCAACGGATAATCGATTTACATCATCAGTTGATAGAACTCCAAGTTCCCTGCAAAGGACCAACAACTCAGGGGGAGTTTCAACTAGTCAACACTCTGTCTCACATCATGACAATACTGAGGCCACCTCATCTAGAGCACATCTTCCACCACAAAGGAAATGGACCAAGAATCATCCCTTTGAACTGATCATTGGTGATGCATCATCTAAAGTGCAAACAAGAAAAGCCACTCAAGATGAATGTCTGTATAGTAGTTTTCTGTCTCAGGAGGAACCTAAGAAAGTGGAAGAAGCTCTATTGGATCCAGATTGGATATTAGCTATGCAGGAAGAGCTGAACCAATTTGAGAGAAACCAAGTATGGAAGCTGGTACCCAAACCAAAGAACAAGAGTCCTATTGACACAAAGTGGGTATTCAGAAACAAGATGGATGAAAATGGCATTATCATAAGGAATAAAGCCAGACTGGTTGCTAAAGGCTATTCTCAGCAAGAGGGAATAGATTTTGATGAAACATATGCTCCTGTTGCAAGACTTGAAGCCATCAGAATATTTCTAGCCCATGCAGCCCATGCCAATTTCAAAGTCTATCAAATGGATGTCAAGAGTGCATTTCTAAATGGGAAATTAGAGGAAGAAGTCTATGTAAGTCAACCTCCAGGATTTGAAGATCCAAATTTTCCAGACTATGTGTATTATCTGTTGAAAGCACTCTATGGACTGAAGCAAGCACCTAGAGCCTGGTATGAAACCTTATCAAAATTTCTTTTGGAGAATCACTTCACTAGAGGTACTGTTGATAAAACTCTCTTCTTTAGGGATGTTAATGGCTCTAGTATACTTGTTCAAATTTATGTAGATGACATAATATTTGGCTCTATAGATGATAAACTTTGCAAAAAGTTTGCTAAGCTAATGCAAAGTAATTATGAAATGAGCCTAATGGGAGAACTAACCTATTTTCTTGGTTTACAAGTTAAACAAGTTAGTGATGGAATTTTCATTAGTCAAACTAAATATATTTATGATCTTTTAAAGAAGTTTGACTTAATGGAATGTTCATCTGCAAAAACTCCCATGGCCACTGCCACCAAACTTGAATTAAATAAGACTGAAAGGTCTGTGGATATTACAAGTTATAGAGGCATGGTTGGTTCACTTTTATATTTAACTGCTAGCAGACCAGATATAATGTTTGCTACATGTCTATGTGCTAGATTCCAAGCTGATCCTAGGGAGTCTCACTTAATTGCTATCAAAAGGATTTTCAGATATCTCAAGGGTACACCAAATTTAGGTATTTGATATCCTAGAGAATCTGGCTTTGATCTAATTGGTTATTCAGATGCAGACTATGCAGGTTGCAAAATAGATAGGAAAAGTACAACAGGCTCCTGCCAATTCCTGGGAAACAAGCTTGTATCATGGTTTAGCAAAAAGCAAAATTCAGTCTCTACTTCTACAGCTGAGGCTGAATACATTGCTGCTGGAAGTTGCTGTTCTCAAGTGTTATGGATGAGGAACCAACTCCTTGACTATGGACTTCATGTTGATAGAATTCCTATCTTTTGTGATAACACAAGTGCCATAGCCATAATAGAGAATCCTGTGCAGCACTCAAGGACCAAGCACATTGATATCAAGTACCACTTCATTAGGGAGCATGTCATGAATGGTACAGTGGAACTACATTTTGTTCCAAGTGAACAACAAATTGCTGACATATTTACCAAGCCACTTGATGAATCAACATTCACAAGATTGGTAAGTGAGCTAGGTATGCTTAATTACTCTTAAAATTCATAACTATTAACCCTGAGGTGAGTGAACAGGGTGTGAGTGGTGAGGGGAGGGGTGAACATCAAAGAAACCCCCAGAATAAGGAAGGAAAGTTGAGTGCTTCCCAAGCTAGCCAAGCCACAGTTTCTCAAAAAGCTGTGGTGGTTGAAAAGGTATCTAGTAGCATCCTCCCAAAAGGATGTTACTATTGAAAATAGTTCCAAACCAGGAACACAGAACAAACGAGGGAGGGACACTAAAGCCAAACACTCACCAACAAAAGCCTTTATTAGAAGAAAGAAGGCTAGAACCCAATCTTCTACACAGGGTGCACACACTGCACAGATACATCCATCTGTATCTATGCCTTCTCAAACTCAGTTTGATGTGACTCCAATAAATGTGGAGTCACAGCCCCATTCTCTCACAATAATCACACATCAATCACCAAACACTTCATCACCATCTCTGGATGTGGATATGTTATTCCCATCAATTCCTGATTCTCCCTCTTTACAACTCAGGGAGAAGCCCCACTCAAATACAGGTGATCATCATCTCTTGGATGATTTGTTGGATCACCCGCAAATTCTTTCAGATATAATTGAAGGATCTGTGTCACCACATCTCAAATCAATCTACACAGATTCAACAGTTATATCACTTTCAATTTCAACTTCTTTTCCTTCTTCAACGGATATCACTCATCCGTTGACAAGTGGTTGTTCTTCAACGGATAAGCTTAACAGCAGTTATCCGTTGATAACATAAGTTTCACCTTCAACGGATATTCCACATCCGTTGACAGTCTCTACACAAATAACTGAATTAATCCCAAGTGTAGAAGACATGAATACTGTGCAATCACTCTTAGGATTGAGGGAAGGGAGTGACAATTTGAGTGAGAGGCTGGGTTGCTCCCAGGCAAAAGGAGAGATTGAGAGCTCAAAAATGCATGCTATTTCTTCCAGCATGGCAAAAGTAAGTGAGTGGAGTACCACCTTAGTAGGTGAAGGTGAGGGAGTGAGTTGTGTGAGCCAGGGGGAGCCCCTGATGCAAGAACATAGAGAAAAAGAGAGAAAAGCAGGTACAGTAGATACAAGGGTGGAACCAGCCATTGCTAATGAGTCAATGATTGTGGATGATGCTGAAAAGGAAAGACAATTTCAGCAACATTACAAAGCTGTAATTGATAACATTTCCTTGGATGCTGACACTTTTACTCATCCTGTGACAGCCTATCAACTGTTGGCTGCTCAGGGCAATGAGAAAGCAGAAAGGTCACTACATCTAGTGCACACAACAGAATCTCTTCAAAGGGATAAAGCTGCCATTAACAAAATGCCTTCTACAGCTGGTGAGCCATCTGAGGAATTTGGAGCAAATTCTGATGATGATGACTCTATTTCTTTTGATGGAAGCATGAACTTAGGGGGAGATGAAGGCCCTAGTTCAATTCCAAATCTACCTGAATGGGCCTTGACTAAGGAGTATAGATCAGCGGAATTCAATGTCTCTTTAGTCAAACAAATCAACACTATTCAACAGGCCATTCAGAATACTTCACATGCAAGTATCAAGGCTATCCTTCAAGCTCACCTGGACTCACTGCATCTCATGAAGCTGCAGCAAGTGAAGCAGAATCTGAGTATGGATGATCTCAGGAAGGATATTGCTGACTTGAAAACCTATACTTCAGAAAAATTGGATTCAGTCATGCCCTATGGTACATTGCAGGACTTGGTTTTGAGATTGAAGAAAGAATCTGTTACTGAAAAACGGTTGGCCAAGTTAGAAGACAGAGTTCAAGTTATTGAAGATTCTGTGGCCACCATTCTTCACAATCAACAATCTCAAACCAGTCTCCTAATGCAGCTGGCAAAAGCACAAGGCTTGACCCCTCTCCTTGATGATAACAAAAAGGGGGAGAGTAAAAGGGAAGGGGAAGGAGAGCCATCTACAAAAGTCAACATATCTAAAGTGCTAGTTCCTGCCATCACTACTTCTCCAATCATTCAAATCAAGGGCAAGCCTGATGGAATTGATTTGATTCAGCTAGCAGCAGTTGAAATTCAAGTGAAAGAGCAAAGGAGGAGAATTGATGAAAGGTTGCAACTGTTGTTTGGTTCTACACAAGACAAATCAACATCTGTGAAATACAGCACAAAAATTGAACCAATCAACATGGAGCTCATGCCAGTAGGGAGTCATAAGGATGGAGAAGCTTCTTCCAAAGAACTACAAGCTATAATTCTCAAGCCCAATGAAAGATCCAATAAGGACTCAACAAAGAATCCTTTAAAAGAAGTGGACTTTCCTCCTCCAAAAGCTGATGAGAACAAGATTTTAGGCAGAAGTATTGCTTATCTCAAAAAGACCATGGATGAGGCTGTAAGGAGAAATAGAGCTATTATCATTAGAGAGGGAAAGAGCATATGTGTGATGCAAGGACATCCCAAATTCTCAATAGCCAAGAAGGAAGAAGACAAGCAATTAAAGGCTGACAAAAGAGCACAAGCAAAGCTTGAACAACAGCTAAAGTCAAGTCTAGTTGAAAAAGAAAAAGGGATTGAAGTCAGGGGTGAAGACAAGACTACAAACCTAGATGAGGTTTTAGGGAGTATATTTGGTGAGAGTGTGGAAGAAAGAGAGGAATGGCAGAAGGGAAACAGAAGAAAGGCCAAGGCACATAGAAGGAGTGGAGATAACACTAAAGTAACCAAATCTATATCTAAACCACTACCTTCCATACCTGAACCCCTTGTTGCTGATCCCACAATAAACATCCATGGTGAACCAATCATTCCAAAAGAGGAACCTATTGATTGGGACACTATCAAATTGTCTACCTTTCTAACCACTCTTCCACTACCAAAGAAACAGAAAAGAAAACCAAAATCTACACCTCCCATAACCTCTAAGAAATTCACTCAAAAACAAAAACCTAAGCCTAAGTCACCCATTTCTAAAGATGATTATGTTCACATCTGTGACATAAAAGAAATTTCAGACATTGAACTCTATCTGGATGAGCTGGAGGATGTAAGGGGAATAGCTGCCTACAGACAGTTACCAGAGAGATTAGTGTTCAGATATAAAGGAGCTGGGGAAAGAACATGGCCTCTCCACAGGATTCTGGATGAAGGCTACTCTACCTTGATTAGAGTCTATTCAGCTATACAAAAGGATTCTGGCTTTACCAGAACTGCCAAGACTGAAATTCTCAACAAGATAGCCAATATAAGGAAAACTTGGAGGGAGCCCAATGCTTTACCCAGGACTTTACTCATTCAAGAAAGGGAAATGAAAATTCTCAAATCACCTCATTGGTTGATGGAATTTAGAGATGATAAAGGAGTCAGAAGATTTTTCAGACTTGAAGACCAACTCAAGATTGCCAGCAATGAAACTCTCAAAGAAATGCAATCTAAGTTGGATGTCAGTGTTGAAGATGAAGCTGAATTCTTCAGACAACTCCAACTCCAAATTGAGGAAAATGACAAAAGGCTAGGAAAGAAAACCAGGGAACAAAGAAGAAAAAGATGATTTGCTCAGACTAAAGGAGTGTCCTTGGAAACACTGTAAATCTTCAATTATCTCCTAGTACATACACTTTTGCAGCATTTTTAAATTTCTACTTAGTTTCAATTCATATATCTGTTAAGTGTTTTGTTATCATCAAGTTAACCCTGAATTTATGCCTACAATTCTTATAGACATAAATAGGGGGAGATTGTTAGAAATGTATGTGCATTAGTTTGATGATATGTTTAACAAAATACTTAAGTAGAAATTTAGTGTCTGTAGCCTCAACGGATAAGACCACTTTGGCTATCCGTTGATGGTGTAGCTTTACTTAGAAATAAGTCTAGTGTTGTAGCATATTTCAGTCTCTGTATTTAAAATGTAATTCTTGGAAGTTGAGAGAAACTATGAGTCATGTTGACTACTAGATGATATGCAGATAGGAAGGCTAATTGTAAATACTTCATGCCTTGTAATTTTGTATAAGTGAAGTGGTATCAACGGATGACTTAAAGACCTTCAACGGATGAGAAGCTAAGCTTCAACGGATGTCTCTAAAGCTTCAATGGATAAAGTCATCAACGGATAACATCCTTCAACGGATGAGTGCATCAACGGATGAAAGCTTCAACGGATAACATCCTTCAACGGATGAGTGCATCAACGGATGAAAGCTTCAACGGATGTTCTGATGATTAGCCGTTGATAAGGGGTAGTTGTACCTACAAACAGAGGCACATGGGTTGATAGAGACAACTGAGATGTGGTAGCCGAATTTCAGGAACAACAGAAAAAGCAGCTGTTCTTCTCTAGTACAAAGATGCAATAGTCAACAAAGTACTGGAGTGAACAGGAAAAGAAGCAAGTGAAGATCTTATTTTATTACTGTATTTTATATTGTTCTTCACTTGTACACTTGGTAATATATAAACCAAGTAGAAGCTAGTAATTAGAAGAGAGATTTTCCAGAGCTGTTTAGAAAAATATTGAGAGAAAATTCATCTAGTTTGTACTAGGATGCAGCTGTGATCAACATTGTTTAATCACAGATTTTCTAAAATACCATCTCTGGTGGAACAACAAATCCACCAGAAAAGTTTTTAAGGTCTGTTGTGTTCTTTACATTTGTGCTTGAATATATATCTGTCTGTATTAGCTTAAAGCAATTCACACACTTGTTCTTCTTGAACACACAACTTTCATAAACTGCTCAAAACTTGAAAAAGTTTTGAGATTTACATTCAACCCCCCTTCTGTAAATCTCATTGTTAGTCCACTAGGAATAACATGAATAAAAAGGGGACATAATCTGTACCTCGAAAAGTGATAAGCTCTAATACTAACCGAATCGACAATCGATCATCTACACTTCTGCCTCCCAATCTATTTATAAAAATATAATTTATTATTATACATAAGATTTTATGTGCATATTATTACTTCTATTTATTTATTAACACATTCATTTGAGACAAAGTGTAAGAGACCATCTTAATTTTATTTTAATAATACAGACAATTAAACTAAAACGAAATACTAGCATTAATCTTGTGTCTCTGATTTTACTTATATTATAACGTAGTTAACAGCTCCTCTTTACTATTACAACTACTATAGTTAATCACTATGACCTAAACATGTATTTAACAACTTGCATTTAATAAGTAAAAACAATCCCAAATCATCTCATCTCTGTAAAGTGATCATCGCATTATACACTAATAAATTATATAATATGTTCACATTTACATTAATTTCTCATTTTATTATACTTAATCACCCGATCCATGTATATGGCACTTGAAACAATATAAGCCCACTAGTGCATCATATTTTTAAATGAATTGTTAATACTAGAGTCAACATGTTACCAAACAATTATAACTCCACTTTTAACCTATATTAATAGTATCGATCGGCTTTGTTGAAGTACTGTAACATTATTTACATAATGTTTCACATCACTAACCTATTATAAAACTAAAACTAATGTTTATAAATTATTGTCAAGGTCCAGAGGCTATAGCCTGCACTCGTGTATTTGCCTAATGGTGTTACATGACAATAATAAATATTAGATTTCTTGGCTTATGCACGTGAACTAACACCACAACTAAATTCAAATACAATATATTAAGATCAATAATAAGGTTTAAGAATATTAGTAATAAGGTTAATGGAATTCGGTAGTATTTGTTTCAAAAGTACCTTCGTTATTTAGAGCTCTGAAGTTTCAATATGCTCTCTCTCTCTCGGTCGCTTTACTTCTCTCCTGTTGCGGCTCCTCTCACCTAATTTCTTTTAGGGTTGATTTAATACGAGGTACCTGAATGTATATAACACGCTATGTCATAGATTACCAACTAATGATATATATATAGTTTATTATTCATTAACCTTGTTCTTTTCTAATTAGCAATAACTTAAATCAGATATTATTATTATTATTATTATTATTATTATTATTATTATTATTATCGTATATTAAATATATACCCCCTTAAAAAGATTCTGTCCCCGGAATCAAACGAAACTAAATACCCGTACCTGAATTGAATAAATGCGGATATTTCTCACGAATAGATTCTTCTAATTCCCAAGTAGCCTCTCTCTCAAAATAATTTTTCCACTAAACCTTTACAAACGGAATGGTGCTCTTTCTAAAAACTCACTCCTCTCGCGCCAAAATAGTCTCAGCTTCCTCCTCACAAGAAAGATCCTCTCTAATTTTATGCAATGGATACTAAACTACGTGCAATGGATGATATTTGTGGCCCCTCAAAACAGACACGTGAAATACATTATGCACATGAGATAGTTGTGGCGTCAACGCAACTCTATAAGACACTTCCCCTACTTTCTCCATAACATCAAATGGTCCAACATATCTCGGACTAAGCTTTCCCTTCATACCAAAATGCTTCACACCCTTACAAGGCGATACCTTCAAGAACACATGATCAACTGGCTCATATCCCCCAAACTTCCTATGTTGGTCCGTGTAACTCTTTTGACGAGATCGAGCTTCCTTCAAACTTTCTTTAACTTTCTCTACCTTCTCATTAGTGATTCTAACCAACTTTGTCCCTTCAATGTCTCTCTCACCAACCTCATCCCAACAAGATGGTGCCCTACATCTCCTACCATACAAAGCCTCAAATGGTGGCATACCAATACTCGCGGGTCAACTGTTATTGGACGCAAACTCTACTAAATATAAATATTTTTCTCAATCACTTGTCCACTATAAAGCACATGCCCTCAACATATCCTCCAACGTTTGGATCGTCCTTTTTGACTTCTCATCGGTCTGAGGATGATAAGATGTACTAAAATTAAGTCTCGTACCCCAAGCTTGCCGGAACCCCTTCCAAAAATGCGATGTAAACCTCGTATCCCTGTCAGAAACTATCGACACAGGCACACCATGAAGTCTGACAATATCTCATTGAAAAAGCCCTGCCAACTCATAAACGGGAGTAGTCTCTCTAATAGGCAAGAAGTGAGCGGACTTAGTAAGTCTATCAGCCACCACTCATATGACATCATTCTTCTTGAAAGTCCTCGGTAAATGAGTCACAAAATCCATAGTAATGTTTTCCCACTTCCAAACTGGAATATCTAGCTGCTGCAATAGTCCACTAGGCCTCTAATGATCTATCTTCACTTGTTGAATGGTAAGACATTTCCCCATAAATTCTGTTATATCTCCCTTTATTCCACTCCACCAAAAGTGCTTCTTCAAATCTCCATACATCTTAGCGGAACTTGGATGAATAGAAAATGAAGAACTATGAGCCTCCTTCAAAATTTCTTCACGAATCGTCTTGTTTGTGGGCACGCACAATTTTCCACCCAACCATATCACACCCTCATTATCAACATGAAAATGTGTGTAAAGCATAATGTAATATAACATGTAATCGAGGATTTATAACTCAACATGAAAACAGAAACATATAAACAATATTAAACTGTGAAGCACGGGAACCCTACAGATGAAGACAGGATAAACACAAAGAACCAAAAGATGCAATTGACTCTTTAAGTCCTCTAACAGATCATGGGAAGTTTATTGTAATGTTCAAGCAGCCATGAAGAATAAGACAACAAGGGACTTTAAGCATCAGTTACATGAATTGATTCCAAGTGTTACAAATCAAGGGTTCAGTGAAAAAAGCAATGGATAAACATCAATCTGTATCAGCTCAAAAACTCAAGTCAAATTGAATTGGGATTCTCTCAATGCTAGTTGTTTGTGAACCAAACCAGTGCACCAAACATTAGTATTCAAGAAGGAATTTTGATTCAGTTACAGAAGAAAATATTGATATAATGAAGAATGATTTGGCAAAAGCAAGAATACTCTAAGTCAGAATAGTCTTCCACTCTAGTCACCACAGAAGATTTCCTGGTCGCCATAGAAGTTCTTGGTCGCCATAGAAGCTCTTGGTCGCCGTAGAAGTTCTTGGTCGCCATAGAAGCTCTTGGTCGCCATAGAAGTTCTTGGTCGCCATAGAAGATCTTGGTCGCCATAGAAGTTCATGATCGCCACAGAACCTTTGCAGTCACCATAGAACCTATGTAGTCGCCATAAAACCTATGCAGTCGCCATAGAACTCTACAGAGATACAGGTCGCCATAGAAGCTTTCCTTGGTCGCCTTAGAAGAGTTGTATTCATTGATTTTATTTGCAGCAAAGTTAAATAGAATGTGTGGACACAAACATGCCACCTATCCATTAGAATTTGGAAGTCTACAAGAAGCTGAATGAATGCAATCAATTATTCTTGTAAACATACTGTTATGCTGGTGAATTTATTGTAGCTAATCAATACCTTGATTAGATTGTAGCAACCTCAAGGTTTATATTAATAAAATAATATATTCCTCAAATTATTTTGTGTTATTTTGATTCCGTACTTTTAACGAAGAACTTGAAACGAATCAGAAAAAAATGTAGGTATCGTATTCAACCCCCCCTTATACGATACTTTGGGACTAACAATTGTTATCAGAGCTTGTTGATTGACATACAAATCAAGATCCGGAGAAAGAAACAAGTTCTTGAAATTTTTCTAGAATTTTTTTATTTTTCAAAAATTTTCATTTCTTGAAATTTTTGAACTTTAAATAATTTAATTCCGCCAAGATGATGAACAACCAAAAAATTGGAAGTATAAAGATTCCCCCATTCGATAGATATAATTACAACTTATGGAAGAAAAAGATGATGTTGTTTATGAAAGCTTCGAATTCACTTTACATTGGGATACCACTGAATGACCCTTATGTTCCGATGGAAGTAGTTGCTAAATCCACATCCACAACTGGTGTGAGAATTCCTTCCTCATCCACTCCCAGGGATCCGTCTAAATATACAGAAACTGACAAGGAGTTGATAAATCTGGACACAAGCCTTCAACTCATAATTGTGGAATCGACCGATAAAGATATGAGTCATCAACTTCTAGGATGTAACTGTGCAAAAGATATGTGGGATACCATTCAGATGTTAATGGAAGGTGCGGAAGAAGTCAAAGAAAACAGGATGGATATTCTGACGACTCAGTATGAGGCATTCAAACTTCAACCCGGAGAAACACTATCTTCACTCTTTGATAGATATACAAGACTGTTAAGTGAATTAAAGCTGCAAGGGAAAGTTTACCCTATACGAGAGTCTAACAGAAAGTTCATGCTGACGCTCCTAGTTCACCTAGAACAAAAGAACACTTTAATCAGGGAAAGGCCAGATTTTATTACTATGTCCCTGGATGTGATCTATGGAAAGCTAAGAACACATGAGCTGGAGCAAGAGCAGAGAGCTATTATCTATGGAACTGGTTCTATTGACAGTAAGAGTACGACACTTGTAAAAACCACTGCACTTGTAGTTCGTGAACCTGAAATCCAAAAAAGTAAGGTTGCACCCTCCTCAAAAATTAAAGAAATTATCGTAGCTGAAATTGCTCATGGTGAGCCAGATGATGAAAATTAGTTTTACACTCAGGAAGAACTTGAACAGTTGGAGGACAAATCTGTGGCATACATAGCTGCAAAATTTAGTCATGTTAGATTCAAAAGAAAGCCCAACTATAAACCAAGGGGTTCATCAGGAAGATTTCAGAAAGGAAGCTACTCATCAGGGTCAAACTCCTGAGGAGGCTACAAGTCAAGTTGGATAGACAAGAGCAAAACTAGATGCTACAACTGCAAAGAGTTAGAGCGCTTTGCATCTGATTACAGAAAGCCCAAGGCAGCAAAATTAAATGACTCCTATGAAAAGAAGGAAACTTATGAAGATTTGAAAAGGAAGAATGAGAAGCTGAAACGAAAGCTGAATGCTTATGTGGTGAAGGAAACGGGAAGAGCATACATTGCTGAAGGAAAAAGCTGGGATGATACTGATTCAGATGAAGAGGAAGAGTACGTGAATATGGCTCTTATGGCAGACTCTGCAGAGGAATCATCACAATCATCTCAGGTTCCTGAACTTACCACTATAGATATGATTGTGTCTGAATACAAATCTACTGTGCATGAACTTACTTTAGAATTGTATAATGGTCATAAAAGCTTGCTTGCATATAAACTTGAAAATGATAAGTTAGTTCTTAAATCTGAGAGTCTACCACTAGGAATGAAGAACTATAATTGTTTGTAGTTGGACTAGAAGACCTTAAGCAAAAGAAAGAATATATCTAGAGAATAAGGTTAAATGCAATGCAGACATAGAAGCTATTCTTAGAACCCAAATTGCTGACTTAGAAAAGAAGTTACAGGCGTTAAAGAATGCAGCTTTGACTCAGAAGGAGATAATAGATAGTCAAAGATTTAAAGCTAAGACTTCAGTAGGACTTCAATATTCTAAGCTGAACAGTAAGAAACATAGTGGTACATCTGAGATAAACATGTTTGTCTTAGAAAAGGTTCCATATGTTATTAAGGATGATGTATATCCGTTATTCACTAAGTCTGTTTCAGAACCTTTGGATGAAGTAAGTTTGCTAATCAATGAGGAATTGATTGCTGAAGATAGAGATAAGGAAGAGGAATCCCCTAAGACTCCTAAGGTTCCAGCTAGTAAAGCTAAATCCATAGTTGACCCAGGTAATAAGGTGGATAGTAAGGAACCCGACACACCTAAGAAACCAGACCCTATAGTTAACTCTAAGACTGGTAAGGGTGCTAAGGTTAAGGCTAAGAAGAACATAAATGGCAAGGTAGGTATAAATAAGAAATCTGACTTTGCATCTTCCTCATCTGCATCTAGAAAGTTATGTAATAATTACAATTCTGCTGCACACCTTACACGTGCATGCACTAAAGCTAAAGTAGAATCAGATGCATCTTTCAGTATGCCTGCCATGTCTAACATGCCTAGCTTTCATGAGCCCTGTGGTGTAGTTGGATGTATGTCATGTGCATTTGTTACTATGTCTGAATATTTTAAAGCTTTTCATGCAGCTACTAGCACTTGCACTGACACTAAGACAAGCATGGGTAATGAGCACACATAGGCTAAGACTGTAGTACCTCCTGTCTCTAAGTCTAACATCTTTGATAAGACTAGCACTGAGAAGGAGTCTGTCAAAGTGAAAGATAAGCATGTCAAGGTTTCATTTGTTGATATTGTTTTTACCCCTAAACCTTCAGGACCCAAGAAATCTTGGGTACCAAAGACTTTTTAAATCAATCTGTGTTTGCAGGGTAAGGTAAGAAAGGAAAATATCATGTGGATTCTGGACAGTGGGTGTTCTAGGCACATGACAGGAGAAAAGTCCCTGCTCACAGGAGTGGTTGAGAAAGTTGGCCCTATAGTTACCTTTGGAGATGACAGCAAAGGATTTACTAAGGGATATGGAATTTGGAAATTGGAAATATCATCATTGAAAACATCTCTCTTGTGGAAGGATTCAAGCACAATCGTCTGAGCATAAGTTAGTTTTGTGACAAAGGATACAATGTTGATTTCAGATCAGAAAGATGTTTGATCTCTCACAGAAAAGATGAGAAGCTTTCTTTACAAGAAGTAAGGAAAGGTAATCTGTACGTAGCTGACTTGACGTCTACTTGTGATGGAGTAATTAGATGTTTCTACAGTAAAGCTTCATCTAAACAAAGTTGGTTATGGCACAAGAAGCTTTCTCACTTGAACTTCAAGACAATGAACTCTCTGGTCAAGAGAGAATTAGTGAGAGGACTACCACAGATGGAATTCTATCAAGAAGGACTCTGTGAAGTATGTGAAAAAGGGAAATCAAAGAAAGCATCACATAGAAGCAATGAAATGACAAGCATAACTGAACCTCTTCAGTTGATTCACATGGATTTATTTGGTCCAGTGAATATGTTGTCACTATCAAGGAAAAGATATGCTTTAGTGATGGTCGATGACTTCTCTAAGTACACATGGGTGTTGTTCTTACAATCCAAGGATGAAGCACCTCAGCTGATAGTGGATCATATAAAGAAAATTGAGATGGAAGCGAAATTACCTGTCAGGAAGATCAGATCAGATAATGGGACAAAATTCAAGAATGCATTTCTAAATGAATTATGTACAGAGAAAGGTATTTCGAGACAGTATTCAGCTCCAAGAACTCCACACTAAAACGGGGTAGTAGAAAGGAAGAATCATACCTTGGTTGAAGCAGCAAGGACTATGCTAAGTGAATCAAGACTTCCTACGTACTTCTGGGCTGAATCTGTCAACACAGCGTGTTACACTCAAAATCGTATCCTGATTAATAAAGATCATGACAAGACTCCTTATGAGATAATGGCTGACAAGAAACCAACACTGAAATACTTTCATGTGTTTGGTGCTAAATGCTTTGTGCTGAAGGAAGGAAATGAGCATCTAGGAAAGTTTGATGCAAAGGCAGAAAAAGGCATATTTCTTGGCTATTCTCTGGAATCTAAAGCTTATAGGGTTTATATGATTACTGATCAGAAGGTTATTGAAAGCTTTAATGTAACATTCGACGACACCAAGTTGGCAAGCCTACAAAGAGAAAAGGATTCTGAATCTCTGGAATTTGAAAATCTATCAGATGATCCTTTGGAGATAATAGAACCTGAGTTTTCTAGAACTACATCTACAGTACATGGCAATGCTGATTCAGGATCAAGTGGTGGTAATGGTGGAAATAATGATTATGATAATCATACAGGAACACCTTCAAGAACCACTACACCAAGATCAGAATCATCCAGTCATGGTGACAACAACTTAGGCACTCAATATTAGACTGAACAAGGGGAAATATCAAGATCATATATGCATCGTCAAAGAGTTTGGAACAGAGACCATCCCTTTGAGTTGATCATTGGTGATCCTGAAACAGAAGTAAGAACTAGACATGCCACTCAGAATGAATGTCACTTTTCAGGGTTTCTTTCAGAAATGAAACCTAAGAAAGTGGATGGGGCACTGAAAGATCTAGATTGGGTTATTTCTATGCAAGAAGAACTCAATCAGTTTGAGAGGCAGAAGGTATGGAAGTTGGTACCCCGACCAAAGGACAAGTCAGTGACAGGCACTAAATGGGTATTCAGGAACAAGCTAGATGAAGATGGCATTATAACGAGAAACAAGGCCAGACTGGTATCTAAAGGTTACTCTCAAGAAGAGGGTATAGATTATGATGAAACCTATGCACCAATGGCTAGACTTGAGACAATCAGGATGTTTCTGGCATTCGCAGCACATTCAGAATTCAAAGTTTATCAAATGGACGTAAAGAGTGCATCCCTGAATGAGGAGCTAGAAGAAGAAGTGTATGTGGAACAACCTCCAGGTTTTGAAGATCCAAATCTGGCTGATTTTGTATACTTTTTATTCAAAGCTCTCTATGGTCTTAAGCAAGCTCCAAGGACATGGTATGACACTTTCTCTGAGTTTTTACTTGAAAATGGTTTTACTATAGGTGTCATAGATAAAAGCCTGTTTCATAAAATATATAAATCTGATATGATATTAGTTCAAGTATATGTTGACGATATTATATATGGTTCCACTAATGATGATCTTTGCAAGAGATTCTCTAAGCTAATGCAGAGTAAGTACGAGATGAGCATGATGGGAGAGTTGAACTACTTTCTTGGATTATAAGTGAGTCAAAAGAAAGATGGTATATTCATTTGTCAATCCAAGTATATCATAGAACTTCTCAAGAAGTATAATCTGGAAGATTCAACTCCAGCAAAGACTCCCATGCCAACAACCTCCAAGCTTGATCAGGATAAAACTGGTAAAAAAGTTGACATCACAAGCTACAGAGGTATGATAGGCTCATTACTTTATCTCACAGCAAGTAGACCAGATATTATGTTTGCAAAATGCTTATGTGCTAGATTTCAAGCTGAACCAAAAGAGTCTCATCTTATAGTTGTTAGAAGAATATTTAGGTACCTTAAGGGAACTCCAAATCTTGGAATTTGGTACCCTAAAGGTACAGGTTTTGACCTAGTTGGCTATACAGATTCAGATTTTGCAGGTTGTAAGATTGACCAGAAAAGTACATCATGAAGATGTCAGTTTCTTGGGAGAAGATTGGTATCCTGGCATAGCAAGAAGCAACACTCAGTATCCACATCAACTGCTGAAGCTGAATACATAGCTGCTGGAAGCTGTTATGCTCAAATCTTGTGGATGAGGAACCAACTCCGGGATTATGGTCTGTTGGTATCAAAGATCCCAATATTCTGTGACAATACAAGTGCAATAGCAATCTCAAACAATTCAGTTCAGCACTCGAGAACAAAGCACATTGATATCAGGTATCACTTTATCAGTGGCACTGTGGAGTTACACTTTGTACCCACAGAGGATCAAATTACAGACATCTTCACCAAACCACTTGATGAAAATACTTTCTCTAAGTTGGTTAGTGAGCTTGGGATGTTAAATCTTTCTAATTAACTTTAGAAGTCAGAAACTGTAATTTATCTTGGTCAAATTCACTTGTTATTTAATTTCAATATTTTAAGGACATCTGAATTTACATGCCATTAATTATTTCTCGTAATTCAATCATTTATGTGTTTGCAAATAATATATATATATATATATATATATATGTTTGAGCACATTCATATTGATAAAGCTATTTAATTTAATTTTAGTGGACTTTAAATAATTAATATTTAAAGGGGTTCATTGAAATTAATATTAAAAGGTTTCAGCATAATCATTTTCACAAAAATATAGTGTTATCAATAAAATGATAATATTTGTATAAGTAGTGAAATATAATTGTGATTTATTATTTTTTAAACATTCTTTTCAATGGACAAATATTTAAAAGATGTTTAAAATAAATTACAGCAGCACAGAGGGTGTTGGTCGCAATACAGGAGTTTCAGCCTTAGAATTTTTCCAAGTTAATCAACTGGTATCACTGTGTCGCCACAGAGAGTTTATGCTTGGAATTCTTCTAAGTAGAACTCCACTGTATCGCCACAGAGAGTTCAGACTTGGAATTATTCTCAGTCGAACTCCACAGAGGATCTGGACTTAGAATTCTTTCGAAGTAAAATTCCTCTGTATCGCCACAGAAGGTTTCCATAGAAATAACTATCTCTCTTGTGATCGCCACAGAGAGATTATAGTGCTCCATGGTCGCCACAGGAGTACGTCGCCACACAACACTTCACTTTGTGAAATTTTCTTGTTGCAAGTATATATACACATTGATCGTCTTCTTTCATTGATATACACACAACACAAATCATAGGAGAGAAAGAAATTTCACTTTGATCAAATCCTTAACAAAACTCTGTCAAAATTTGTAATTTTTGAAGATTTTGAAAGCCCAAAGAACAAGGATCATTTTGAGTCCAGTTTCAACAAATTCCACCGGGTGTTTGTAGAGATCGAATTGCCCTTGTTTTTTGTGTTTAAGGCTTTGTTTGGCTAATTGTTAATTGGATTAATTTTAACCTAATTTCTTCTTAAGGCCTTATTTGGTTAATTTCTTTAGAATTGTGTTTCAAGTTGGTCAATTTAATTTATCTCATAATTCGAAGGGCACAAATTTATTTATTTTAAATCCAAATTTTATTCTCATTTTTAATTAAATGGCGAATAATATTCAGATTCCAAAAACAAATTTTATTTCTATTATTGAACGTGATTCAGTTAAAATGGTACACTTTGAGACATGGATCCGTTTTCTAAATGAACACTCCATTGTGCACTTCGCATTATCTACTAATGTGAAATTGAATGTTGAGCTTCTCAGGCATGTGCATAGAACAGCTACAAACTCTTCTGATGATGAACAACTGGCTTTTTCCTATGTTATTGGTGATGATATAATCAGAATCACAGAAGATTATTTAAATAAACATCTTTAGCTACCTCGTGATAATTTTGATGACATTCCAGAAGACTGGGAATTACTGAGCTTTTTCACAGCAATAAGAAGCACGTTGACAGGGAATGACGATTTTCCTAAGCACTTCAACAAAAGTCATCTTCCAAAGGAATGGAATCTATTTTTCAATATATTATCTCACTGCTTGGCTCCCAAGATTGGTGGATTCTATGGACTGACTAATTTCAATCAAGTTGTTGGGGTTGCTGTCGCAAATAATTTTTGCATCAACTTTGGGCGTTTATTCATGAAGCACATTTTGGAGAACCAATCTCAGCATTAAAACTTTATCTTATACGCAAGGTTTCTTCAGATTGTGCTCAATGGAAAACTGTCAGAAGCACAAAAAGCATTAACTCACAGTGGCATCTTGGAAGATCCTCCCATCTTGTCCCCATTGATAGTGACTAAATTGCACAAGAAAGGAAACTATTTAAATGCAAACGCTGCTTTCCTAACAAACCACATGATAGATGTCTTTGCTACTATGAATGCTCAATATAAAGATGAAGACGATGAAGGTGAACCTCAAGCTAAAACTACACCACATGAAGACATTGTTCATGCACCTGAAGAGAATGTGGATGAAGAAGCAGATCAACCTGAGCCTGAACAAGGTGATCAAGCAGAGGATGAGGTTGAACTACAACAAGAAGTTGAACCTGATAATTCTCCACAACCTCAACCTGAAGCTGCTAGACAACCTCCTCAAGCTGTTGAGTCTACTCACTCTAATACATCTGTCTACATACCAACTTTCTTAGGTATGGGTACATCTGTTATGAGTAATACATATGAAGCATGCTCTAATTTTAGTATAGATCAATTACATCTTGACCCACATCACACACAGCTACTTATTGAATAAGTAGATAGGAGAGGGAGTGAATTTGGTATACCACAAATTCATAACCACCTTCTAGAGCCCAATCAAACACCTTCAACTCTCCTAGCCCAAACCCTGGAGTATAAGGACCCCATGCATATAGAGGGAGAAACTGTACTAGATGCAGCAAATAAGGAAGGTACTTTGAGAGAACCCACAGCTCTGTCTCCTTTGAAATAAAGAAGTGAATTTCTTGAGACAACTGTAAACCTCCAGGTATCTTCTCAAAAGGATTCTATGGCTAAAAAGGAAACTAAACAGTTACTAGATCTATCTTCTCAACAAGGTAGATCTATTGAAATTCGCCCGTCAGCCACGACATCCTGTAATGAGTCAAACACACTATCCAATATCCAAGCTCTTGAAGCATTAAATAAGTCGATTAGAAGAGTTCTATTTTGTGAGGAAGTATTGACGGAAATAGGGCATTCAACCATTTTACGGTTAGAATATCCTGTTAAAGGTCCTTCAGTGGATCAACTACCTTCACAGGTGTTAGGAGAGAGTGCTATAATTGCTGCCAAACCTAGCACATCACTTATCTCCCTAGGACTAATAAACCTGGATGCATTTGCGGATAGTGGATCCGATGTAGGCGCCGATCGACAACCCATTGGCAATGAACTAGATTTAACTAGTGAGCCTAAGGGGAATGTATCTTCACATATATAAGGGGAAGCTGAGGATCAGATGCCAAATATGACGGCCCCAGTGCTCCTCCCAGAGATTCTAACTTTGGATGAGTCATCTCCTGATGACAGGCAACTTGTCTCAGAAAAGGATTGGGAATTGTGAACTCATATTGCACCACTGCTGACCTCCTTAAGGATGGCTCCAATGTCTTCTGCACGTACACTTGGAACTCGGAGCTTTGAGCGGAGTGAACATGTGAGAATGAGTGACACACATGACCCTAAACCGAGTGATAGAGTGTTGAGCGATACATTGTGAGAAGCCTGTTAGACACCTACCATCCAAACTACGCCTATAGATCTCTCAAATATGTCACCAAATCCTATCTTAAAGAGCAGCTAGCTTTCAAAGACAGCTATTTCAAAGAATAACTGGCTCTTAAAAATCACCATTTTTAGACAGAACTATCTCTCAGGGATCATCAGATCGCCAGTCTTTCCGATCAACTTGAACATCAACAAGCAGCATTCGATAGTTTACGGGAATTCGTTGAGCGATCTCTCTCTCATACAGGAAAAGGAAAAGCAATTGCCAACACTGAGCCAAAGCTCTCAGTTAGAAAGCAAGCGTCGATCCCGGTCTCATCTGAAGTAGCTCTTGTCAAAACTGGGCCAATGACCTCAGTCAGCAAGCAACTGCCTGTTTCTCTTGAGATCCCTGTCTCAACCTTACATGCTCAATCAACACTAGCTCTGAAGGATAATCCAACTGAGGGGGAGAAAAGGGTAGTAGAACAAGAAAAAGTAGACGCTGCTGTTAATCTACTTCAAGATGCCTTTCAGACTACTGGTATTTATGATGAATTTGGAGATGAGATGGAGGAAGAACCAGGATAGAGAATTGATGAAAGGGTGCTCCTCAAGGAAAGATTCTCTAAGGAAAGTGCAACATCTCAGGGTGAGCAATCAGGACATCTGAGCCAAATCATTACAACTCAGAGAAATCTGCTGTCTCAGATATATGCTCCAAAACCCTTATTCTCTAAAGACGATCTAGAAGAAGGTGAAATAGATGAAAGTGATGTTCTGATGGGGTGTGAGCCATGATTCGAGGAAGTGGCTACAGAAGAAAGAAAGATAATCTCTGAGGATGAAGAGTTTGAAGATGAAGATGCTTTCTCAGACGACTTTATGTTGTATGGACTTCCAGAGTAAATAAATCACTCTTATATAGAGATTCAAGAAGAAATGGAAAGTTTAAAAGCAAGAATTCAAAGAGCTATTCAAAGAAGGAGGAATAGAGAAGAGTGAGAAGCATATCTTTGAGCTAACAAGAAAGGAAGCAAATGGGAAGATATAAAGAAGAAAATGGACAAACCAGAAATATATCACTATTCAGACCCTAGTAACTCTAATCTGCTGAGAACTGTGGAACATTACAGAAAGGAGTATGAAAATATCCATGAGTTTTATGATCAATTCAGCAAAATAATCACCGGAACTACTGTGAACATTCTGAAGAATGGATGGAAGATCACTACAATCACATAGATGGTCTACAGATGAAGGTGTCTATCAGTGTGTTGAAGAAGTTGAACATTGTTGAACTGTTCGTCCTAGCCTCAAAAATCCCATGGTTGAAATTGAATGAGAATGAATATTTCATAGACAAACTTTGGAGAATGATGATGAATGTATCCCCTCAAGCCTTTTTATATCCATTCGTGATCAAAGTAATTGCGGATGGTAGGATGCAAAATATCACTATGTCTGACCAACATCTGGGATCCATTCGATATCTACAACTCACTTTTCTTGAAAGTCAACTCAGGAGTAAAAGAGCAAAATTGGAGGAACCAGGAGTTAAAAGATCAGAAGCAGGCCTTAAAGCTGCTGAAGTTCTATATGTTTACAGACTCAATGACAAAATGATCAGGGATACAGATAAGGACATGAAGAAAGTTGGAAGAGCTTATCATGAGATAATTTTAATTAATGGAGAACCAGAAATGAATCTTCTAAAAGATAGTGAACCGATCATCAGCACTAACAGTGAAGGGGAACTAGTCTTCCAGATTAATCAAGCAAAGATCAAGATCAATGATTTCAGAACAAGCGCATCAGAATCAATTTATCAAGCCTTAATGGACTTCAAGCTCTCTACATATAAGGAGGATGAAATTGCATTGATCCCAATCATAAGGATACTTGATGAGGTATTGGAAGAAAAGTCAATCAATGACACCAAGAGAGTACGAGGACATCCTAAAAGGATAATAGTCTTCATAATGTCCAGAAAATCATCACTATTGTTTGATCTTGTTCCTAAATGCACCAAAGTCAAATATCTTGAGATAATGCTTCATGAACTGAATAATCCACCTCCAGTCAATGCACTTGAGATAGAAGCTCGTGATTGTGTGCAAGCTAGATTGAATGAGCTGAAAGAGTCTCCTCCAAAACCTTCAGATCCTAAGAAGAAAGTCTTCAAGAGAAAATCTGATCAGCCTCAAGAGGGAGAAGGAAGCAGGAAGCAGAAGAAAACAAAGTCAAAGAAGACATATAATATATGTTCAGACTAGAGGAACACTGTTTTGTAATTTGTAACTTAAGAAATCTGGAATTGAATATGTAATCCAGAATGTATTTAATATCTTTATCTGTTTTGAGATTGTACTTTTTCTTATCATCAGTTGAGTTATCCTTAGGGATTTGCTTGTCGAACTCTAACAATCAAATAGGGGGAGATTGTAAAGCATAATATAATGTAACATGTAATCGAGGATTTATAACTCAACATGAAAACATAAATAGATAAACAATATTAAAATGTGAAGCACATGAACCCTACAGATGAAGACAGGATAAACACAAAGAACCAAAAGATGCAAATAACTCTTTAAGTCCTCTAACAGATCATGGGAAGAAGTTCATTGTAATGTTCAAGCAACCATGAAGAATATGACAATAAGGGACTTTAAGCATCAATTACATGAATTGATTCCAAGTGTTACAGATCAAGGGTTCAGTGAAAGAAGTAATGGATAAACATCAATTTGTATCAGCTCAGAAACTCAAGTCAAATTGAATTGGGATTCTCTCAATTCTAGTTGTTTGTGAACCAGATCAGTGCACCAAATATCAGTATTCAAGACGGAATTTTGATTCAGTTACAGAAGAAAATATTGATACAATGAAGAATGATTAGGCAAAAATAAGAATACTCTAAGTCAGAATAGTCTTCCACTCTAGTCGCCATAGAAGCTCTTGGTCGCCATAGAAGTTCTTGGCCGCCATTGAAGCTCTTGGTCGCCATAGAAGTTCTTGGTCGCCATAGAAGCTCTTGGTCGCCATAGAAGTTCCTGGTCGCCATAGAACCTATGTAGTCGCCATAGAACCTATGTAGTCGCATAGAACTCTACAGAGATACAGGTCGTCATAGAAGCTTTCCATGGTCGCCTTAGAAGAGTTGTATTTATTGATTTTATTTGCAGCAAAGTTAAATGGAATGTGTGGACACAAACATGCCACCTGTCAATTTGAATTTGGAAGTCTACAAGAAGCTAAATGAATGCAATTCATTTAGTTAGTTATCTTCTTCAGCAAACACAGAAAGTTTATGAGAGCTCCATTAGAGCTTCACATTTATTATACTTGTAAACTAACTGTTATGCTGCTGAATTTATTGAAGTTAATCAATACCTTGATTAGATTGTAGCAACCTCAAGGTTTATATTAATAAAACAATATATTCCTTGAATTGTTTTGTGTTATTTTGATTCCGTACTTTTAACGAAGAACTTGAAACAAATCGGAAAAAATTGTAGGTATCGTATTCAACCTCCCTTCTACGATACTTTGGGACTAACAATTGGTATCAGAGCTTGTTGATTGACATACAAATCAAGATCCGGAGAAAGAAACAAGTTCTTGAAAAATTTCTTGTATTTTTTTTAAATAATTTAATTCTGCCAAGATGATGAACAACCAAAGAATTGGATGTATAGAGGTTCCTCCATTCGATAGAGATAATTACAACTTATGGAAGAAAATGATGATGTTGTTTATGAAAGCTTCGAATCCACTTTACATTGGGATACTACTGAATGACCCTTATGTTCCGATGGAAGTAGTTGTTGAATCCACATCCACAACTAGTGTGAGAATTCCTTCCTCATCCACTCCCAGGGATCCGTCTAAATATACAGAAACTGACAAGGAGTTGATAAATATGGACACAAGCCTTCAACTCATAATTGTGAAATCGACCGATAAAGATATGAGTCATCAACTTCTAGGATGTAACAGTGCAAAAGATATGTGGGATACCATTGAGCTTTTAATGGAAGTTGCAGAAGAAGTCAAAGAAAACATGATGGATATTCTGATGACTCAGTATGAGGCATTCAAACTTCAACCCGGAGAAGCACTGTATTCACTCTTTGAGAGATATACAAGACTGTTAAGTGAATTGAAGCTGCAAGGGAAAGTTTACCCTATACGAGAGTCTAACAGAAAGTTTATGCTGACGCTCCCAGTTCACCTAGAACAAAATAACACTTCAATTAGACTATAGCAACCTCAAGGTTTATATTAATAAAACAATATATTCCTCGAATTGTTTTGTGTTATTTTGATTCCGTACTTTTAACGAAGAACTTGAAACGAATCGAAAAAGATTGTAGGTATCGTATTCAACCCCCCCTCTTCTATGATACATTGGGACTAATAATGTGTTTTCTTTCCACCTGCCACCTCAGATCTTATAGCTTCCAAACCTGTATCACTCTTCTGAGTTTCCTTAACCCATGAAACAAGATTCGATTCCACTTTCAAATTTGCAATGCTACCACTTAATCCTCTAACAAACAACTCAACACCCAAGCACTCCAAATCTGAAATAAGGTGCGGCTGAGTAATGAGAGATGCAACACTCCCCAAGTTCTTCCTACTAAGAGCGTATGCCACTACATTCGCCTTCCTTGGATGGTATTGAATATTAGCATCATAATCCTTAAGAAGTTCAAACCACCTTCGCTGCCTCATATTAAGCTCCTTCTGGGTAAAAATGTATTTGAGACTATTGTGATCAGTAAAGATGTCACAAGTCTCTCCATAAAGATAGTGTCTCCCGATCTTCAAAATAAATACCACAACCGCTAACTCCAAGTCATGGGTAGGATAGTTCACCTCATAAGGTTTTAGCTGTCTAGAGGCATAAGAAATCACCTTCCCATGCTGCATAAGGACACACCCCAATCCTCTCTTAGAAGCAACACTATATACCTGAAAACCTCCACTTCCTAATGGCAACACAAGTATTGGAGCTGATACTGACCTTTTCTTCAACTCTTGAAAGCTCTTCTCACGATCATCATTCCACTCAAATTTAACGCCCTTCCTCATTAGCTGAGTCAATGGCAAAGCTATGGAAGAGAAACCTTCCACAAAATGCCTATAAAACCCAAGAAACTCCTCACCTCTGTCACATGCTAGGCCTGGCCAATTAATAATAGCCTTGACTTTCGCAGGATTCAACTCAATGCCCCTACCAGACACAATATGCCCCAAGAATGCCACTTCCTCCAACCAAAATTCACACTTGGTAAATAACTTCTTCTCCCTCAAAATTTTAAGTACAGTACGTAAATGCTCCTCATGTTCCTCTCTGCTCCTAGAGTATATCAAGATATCATCGATGAAGACCACCACGAATTTATCTAGATAATCATGAAAGATCCGATTCATCAAGTCCATAAATACCGCTGGTGCATTCGTCAACCCAAAGGACATCACGAGAAACTCATAATGACCATAACGAGTGCGAAAAGCAGTCTTCGGAATATCTTCCTCCCTAACTCGTAGCTGATGGTAACCTGATCTCAAATCTATCTTTAAAAAGTACTTCTCCCCTTGTAACTGGTCAAACAAGTCATCAATGCGTGGCAAAGGATACCTGTTTCTGACAGTCACTTTATTCAACTCTCTATAGTCAATGCACAATCTCATGGAACCATTCTTCTTCTTTACAAACAACACAGGAGCTCCCCATGGAGACACACTTGGTCTGATAAATCCCCTATCCAACAAATCCTGCAACTGCTCCTTCAATTCTTGCAACTCAAGTGGTGACATTCAGTAAGGCGCCTTAGAAATAGGCTCAGCACCCGGAATAAGTTCAATAGTGAACTCCACCTCTCTATGTGGTGGTAAACCTGGTTGTAACGGCCCGCACTTCCGGACTATTAATTCTAAATACAAAACTAAATTCTAATACAATTATTAATCCAAAATTCAATTACAAAGGAGACTATTACAAAAGCGCAGCTAACGGAAACGGTCCAAAAGTCAATCTACTCCAAAACTAAGGTCCTCGAACTCCAATGCTATACAACTCGAATCTCGGACGAAACCTGAAATTGTAAGAATGAGCTATACAGCCCAGCAAGAAAATAATCGATCCAACTAGTAGGCCAAGTAACAGGAACACATATACAAAATATGATAATATATACGATACGATGTACAATATACGAAACAAACACTTTTGATATACATTCTTATTCTTATTCGATACACATAGCACATAAACAACAATAATTCAAAATCCATAATTCATGCCAAGACCACTACAACCCGGTGATAACGGTCCTAAATTTTCTCAAAACTGTCACTACAATCCGGTGACTGCGGTCCTAAGTTCTTATTCGATATTTTCACAAACCATGGCACAAATCATAGATCTCAAATTATCGTCTAGACATCACATATACACATCGATACATATTCTATATCACATAATAATATCAAATATATGATCACTTAGCCCAAGTTTTGATAATCAAATATAAACGCACAACACACAATTTTGAAAATACTAGCAAGATCGATCGAAAACTTACCTCAAAAAAATGACCAGATCTAAAATTACTCGATTTTGACCCTCTAAACGATGTTATCTTGAAAAACACGAAACACGAAAGTTGTAGAGAACGAAAAGACCTCTCCGAAAAGTCCAGAATCACTGAATTCCGACTTACGATGAATTTTCTACGAATTTTACAAAACAGCTGATTGTTACTGAGAAGAGCCCTACGAATTTTTATATAAAAAACGAGGAAGACGAATATGGTGTATTTATAACGATACCAAACCCTATATCTTTATCTACAAGTTATCCATAATAGAATTGGATCCAAATTTTAGGCCCTTTAGTCTAATTCAATTTTAAATCCTAGTCCTTATCTAATTTTAATCTTTTTTATTCTATTATTCTTTTATTAATCGAATTCTAAAAAATTACGGGATATTACATACTACCCTCCTTAAAAAGAATTTGGTCCCCAAATTCACAACAATCCTAAAGTTCGAGACACATCTACCCCCTGATCTACCAAAGGTCAAACTATGGTTCACAAGATCGAATCCTAGGGAATGTACTAGTCCCATACCTAATACACTCCGAAGAACAGCCTGCTCTGATACCAACTGTAACGGCCCGCACTTCCGGACTATTAATTCTAAATACAAAACTAAATTCTAATACAATTATTAATCCAAAATTCAATTACAAAGGAGACTATTACAAAAGCGCAGCTAACGGAAACGGTCCAAAAGTCAATCTACTCCAAAACTAAGGTCCTCGAACTCCAATGCTATACAACTCGAATCTCGGACGAAACCTGAAATTGTAAGAATGAGCTATACAGCCCAGCAAGAAAATAATCGATCCAACTAGTAGGCCAAGTAACAGGAACACATATACAAAATATGATAATATATACGATACGATGTACAATATACGAAACAAACACTTTTGATATACATTCTTATTCTTATTCGATACACATAGCACATAAACAACAATAATTCAAAATCCATAATTCATGCCAAGACCACTACAACCCGGTGATAACGGTCCTAAATTTTCTCAAAACTGTCACTACAATCCGGTGACTGCGGTCCTAAGTTCTTATTCGATATTTTCACAAACCATGGCACAAATCATAGATCTCAAATTATCGTCTAGACATCACATATACACATCGATACATATTCTATATCACATAATAATATCAAATATATGATCACTTAGCCCAAGTTTTGATAATCAAATATAAACGCACAACACACAATTTTGAAAATACTAGCAAGATCGATCGAAAACTTACCTCAAAAAAATGACCAGATCTAAAATTACTCGATTTTGACCCTCTAAACGATGTTATCTTGAAAAACACGAAACACGAAAGTTGTAGAGAACGAAAAGACCTCTCCGAAAAGTCCAGAATCACTGAATTCCGACTTACGATGAATTTTCTACGAATTTTACAAAACAGCTGATTGTTACTGAGAAGAGCCCTACGAATTTTTATATAAAAAACGAGGAAGACGAATATGGTGTATTTATAACGATACCAAACCCTATATCTTTATCTACAAGTTATCCATAATAGAATTGGATCCAAATTTTAGGCCCTTTAGTCTAATTCAATTTTAAATCCTAGTCCTTATCTAATTTTAATCTTTTTTATTCTATTATTCTTTTATTAATCGAATTCTAAAAAATTACGGGATATTACATACTACCCTCCTTAAAAAGAATTTGGTCCCCAAATTCACAACAATCCTAAAGTTCGAGACACATCTACCCCCTGATCTACCAAAGGTCAAACTATGGTTCACAAGATCGAATCCTAGGGAATGTACTAGTCCCATACCTAATACACTCCGAAGAACAGCCTGCTCTGATACCAACTGTAACGGCCCGCACTTCCGGACTATTAATTCTAAATACAAAACTAAATTCTAATACAATTATTAATCCAAAATTCAATTACAAAGGAGACTATTACAAAAGCGCAGCTAACGGAAACGGTCCAAAAGTCAATCTACTCCAAAACTAAGGTCCTCGAACTCCAATGCTATACAACTCGAATCTCGGACGAAACCTGAAATTGTAAGAATGAGCTATACAGCCCAGCAAGAAAATAATCGATCCAACTAGTAGGCCAAGTAACAGGAACACATATACAAAATATGATAATATATACGATACGATGTACAATATACGAAACAAACACTTTTGATATACATTCTTATTCTTATTCGATACACATAGCACATAAACAACAATAATTCAAAATCCATAATTCATGCCAAGACCACTACAACCCGGTGATAACGGTCCTAAATTTTCTCAAAACTGTCACTACAATCCGGTGACTGCGGTCCTAAGTTCTTATTCGATATTTTCACAAACCATGGCACAAATCATAGATCTCAAATTATCGTCTAGACATCACATATACACATCGATACATATTCTATATCACATAATAATATCAAATATATGATCACTTAGCCCAAGTTTTGATAATCAAATATAAACGCACAACACACAATTTTGAAAATACTAGCAAGATCGATCGAAAACTTACCTCAAAAAAATGACCAGATCTAAAATTACTCGATTTTGACCCTCTAAACGATGTTATCTTGAAAAACACGAAACACGAAAGTTGTAGAGAACGAAAAGACCTCTCCGAAAAGTCCAGAATCACTGAATTCCGACTTACGATGAATTTTCTACGAATTTTACAAAACAGCTGATTGTTACTGAGAAGAGCCCTACGAATTTTTATATAAAAAACGAGGAAGACGAATATGGTGTATTTATAACGATACCAAACCCTATATCTTTATCTACAAGTTATCCATAATAGAATTGGATCCAAATTTTAGGCCCTTTAGTCTAATTCAATTTTAAATCCTAGTCCTTATCTAATTTTAATCTTTTTTATTCTATTATTCTTTTATTAATCGAATTCTAAAAAATTACGGGATATTACACTGGTAGCTCATCGAGGAACACATCTTCATACTCTTTTACAACTGGATAATCCTCGATATGAGGTTCATCCTTCGATGTATCCTTCACGAAAGCAAGGTAGCCATCATAACCCTTTGATAAAAGTTTGCTCGCCTTTAGAGTAGAAATTAATTTAACCCCCCATTGGGCTGAGACCCTTGGTATACAAATTTTGGTTTATCTGCATCCCCAAATATCACCCTTTTTCCTTGACAATCAATTGTTGCACGATGTTCACTCAACCAATTCATGCCCAAAATAATGTCAAAGTCATGCATCTCCATCGGAAGCAAGTTAACCTTATAATTTATATCTCCAACAGTTATTAAACACTCTCGATATACATCAGAAATAACAACATAATTCCCCATCGGGGTAGAAATAGACATACATGGATATAATAATGAAGGTGCGACGCCAAGATGAGGAACAAACGATAAAGACACAATGGAATGGGTCGAACCAGTATCAAATAACACATAAGCATCACATCTACTAACAAGAAGTGACCCTGAAACGGTACCTGAATTAGCTTTTGCCTGATTTTTCGTCAATACAAACACTCTGGCTATAGGATTCTGCTGACTGCCACTGTCACTACCACCGCCAGCTCCTCCTCCACCAGTGTTGCGTGATACTGTACAATCCTTTGCCCTATGGGACATGCTACCACACAAGAAATAAGTCTCGGTATGTCTGTAACAAGCTCTACCTGGATGATGTCCACCACATGTAGCACAAGGATCCATTGGAATCATATTGGGGTTTCCCCATACATTGAGTAACGGCTCTCCCCTTGTTGATGATTCTGCCACTGCCTAGGTTGCTTCTGTCGCTGAAAATGCTGATTCTGATTCTGACCAACATACTGATTCCGGCCATGGAATGACTAACCACCTCTATCCTGATTCTGTTCACGCCACTGTCCCTGTTGACCACTCTGACCTCCATACCATGGTCTACACTGTACAAAACCCTGATCATCCCTAGTCCTCTTACTACCATTGTTAGACCTGGAAGTCCTGAAATCTATGTGCTCCTTCTCAACGTCCTTTGCTGCATCAGCCACCTCTGCCATATTATCAAATTTAAAGGAGATTATGGAACCCCTCGGATAAGACTTCAACCCCCATTTGAATTTATCAGTCTGATGTGCAGTAGACCCTGCAACTGTCCTAGCAAATCCAGCCAACCTTATAAATCTCGCCATATAATCAGTAATGCTCTCATTATGGTGCTGCATAATAGAATGAAACTCCCTCAAATAAGCCTCCCTATCAGCATTAGAGAAGTATTTCTAATAGAATACCTCCTTGAATCCCCGCCATTCCAAAGCCTCTACATACTGCTCCCCTCGAGTAGCTTTCACTCCTCTCCACCACCTCTGAGCATCCCCCTCCAACTTATACACAGCTAACTTGATCTTCTGAATCTCATCATAACCAAGTGCATCAAAAATCTTCTTGAGATGAACAATTCAATTTTCAGCATCAATAGGAGTCAGTGCTGAACTAAAAGAGTCTGGTTTCTACTTCACAAACCTCTCTAACCATATAAACGGCTCCAACTAATGGCCCTGGCCGTTCTGATTCTGATTCCCATTGCCATTCTGATTTCCTTGTCCATTCTGATTTTCCTCTCCATTATGATTTCCTTGTCCATTCTGATTTCCTTGGTTTTCTAAAGCCTGTTGTACAGCCTGAGCCACTGCTTGCCCCATCATCGCGGTAAGCTCACGTGTGTGAAAAGGATAACGTCTAGGAGACATCTATAATATAAGATAGCGAACGAATGTAGATTACGAGAATAAATATGATGAATCAGTTAAAAACAGATTTCAAAATGATAAAACATAATGAAATGATAAATAGCAGAATGAAACGAAATTAAATAGAACACACATCCTATCGTCTGCCCAAACTCACATGTCAACCTAAGTAGGTTTTCTACAAGAAAGAACCTAAGCTCTGATGCCATCTCTGAAACACCCCCTTTTTAATAATAAAAGGAGATATTACTTAAAATCCATAAACCTACAAACAGAGCACTAATATATTTCTAAACAATAATTAAACAATCTAAAATCTCCAAAATAATATAAAATCTCCAAACTGTCTAAACCAATAATATAAATGTAGAAATCTCTATTTAAATAATTAAGTCTAGATAATGAGAAAGTCTGAAATTCTAATCAATGAAATGGGGTAGCTCTCCATCACACAATCCCAGACCCCCCTAAGCACCTGTCAGAAAAAGAATACGGCATGAGCCAAACGCCCAATACAGATTTAGAATATAATTTATAAAACAAGAGATCAAATAAATAATCTGCAGTTTATAATAAAACAACAATTTTAAATATAAGTAAGGCTGAAGCAACGAGGGGTTAGGATATTTCATACCGAGATCAGAACAAATACAAATACACACAACATAGGGTACCTAATGCGTACAACGAAATGGATAACGTGTACGGCATATACAACGTTACCATAAATCAAATCACAAATCAAACTCTGGGTGCACCCACGTATCCTGAACAAATATCCAATGCGCAAAAGCTCCTCCCAGGAGCTAACAGAAGGATACGTCGTGACCAATCACACTGTCACCGAAGTGTCATGTCACTGGTGCCGCAATGACATAGTTGTAGTACCCCTACAGCTGGTCAACTCGGTATACCCTATATCTCTAAGAGTTCAAATAAAAATATTCTCGCAAAAATTTAAAACTCATATGAGACAAATGATACAAATTTCCAAAGCAGGAGGGTGTCATAAATAATTTTTGAAAATCACATAAACAAATATTTATAATTTCTAAATCAATTTTAAAATAATTTTTGGAAGTCAAAACAGTTAGATCAAATATTTAATGGAACGAACAGGTTATAGAAATGGGTGAATCAATCCAAATGCTAAGAGGAGCGCTGAATAGAAAGGAAACAAAATCCGTACCTCGAAAAGTGATAAGCTCTAATACTAACCGAATCGACAATCGATTCTCTACACTTCTGCCTCCCAATCTATTTATAAAAATACAATTTATTATTATACATAATATTTTATGTGTATATTATTACTTCTATTTATTTATTAACACATTCATTTGAGACGAGGTGTAAGAGACCATCTTAATTTTATATTAATAATACAGACAATTAAACTAAAATGAAATACTAACAGTAATCTCATGTCTCTGATTTTACTTATATTATAATGTAGTTAACATCTCCTCGTTACTATTACAGCTACTATAGTTTAATCACTATGACCTAAACATGTATTTAACAACTTGCATTTAATAAATAAAAACAATCTCAAATCATCTCATCTCTGTAAAGTAATCATCGCATTATGCACTAATAAATTATATAATATGTTCACAAGTACATTAATTTATCGGTCTATTATACTTAATCACCCGATCCATGTATATGGCACTTGAAACAATATAAGCCCACTAGTGCATCATATTTTTAAATGAATTGTTAATACTAGAGTCAACATGTTATCAAACAATTATAACTCCACTTTTAACCTATATTAACATTATCGATCAGCTTTGTTGAAGTACTGTAACATTATTTACATAATGTTTCATATCACTAGCCTATTATAAAACTAAAACTAATGTTTATAAATTATTGTCAAGGTCCAGAGGCTATAACCTGCACTCGTGTATTTGCCTAATGGTGTTACATGACAATAATAAATATTAGATTTCTTGGCTTATGCACGTGAACTAACACCACAACTAAATTCAAATACAATATATTGAGATCAATAATAAGGGATAAGAATATTAGTAATACGGTTAATGGAATTCAGTAGTATTTGCTTCAAAAGTACCTTCGTTATTTAGAGCTCTGAAGTTTTAATATGCTCTCTCTCTCTCTCTCTCTCGGTCGCTCTACTTCTCTCCTGTTGCGGCTCCTCACACCTAATTTCTTTTAGGGTTGATTTAATACGAGGAGGTACCCGAATATATATAACACGCTATGTCATAGATTACCGACTAATGATATATATATATATAATTTATTATTCATTAACCTTATTCTTTTCTAATTAGCAATAACTTAAATCAGAATTTATTATTATTATTATTATTATTATTATTATTATTATTATTAAATTCTCGTATATTACACATACTCTGTTGTTTCTCAATCTGTTGTAAGATATGATATGACTTCAAAATAGTTGGTAATGACTCCATGCTCAACAGATTAGTCTTAACATTGTCATAGTTCTTATTAAGGCCACAAATCAGTTGAATAAGCTTTTTAGTCTATGTGGCTTCATTAACTTTCTTCAACAAGACACAAGTACATTTTGCTAAAGCACCACGATTACAATTAAATTATCCTTCAAGTACTTGTAACTTATCCCACACGTTCTTAAGTTTCCCATAATATTCAGCAATCGACAAGTTATTTTGTTCAATATTGGATAGACTAGTTTGAAGTGTTGGGTTCCGAAGCATAAAACGCAGCGGATAAACGTAAATAAAACAAAATAGTGGGAGATATATTATGAATATATCATAATCATATGAACATAAAATTTTAACTCAGACAATCTAATGTTTATTTTGCGCTTTTATTATTGTAGATACTGAGTAATATCAAACAACACAAACACATTATCCGTACGTTCAGTCCTTGAGAAAGACAAGCTGACAGGAGGAAACAACTTCCTAGAATGGCAGAGGAATTTGAGGATTGTCCTCAGGCAGGAGCGCAAGCTTCATGTCATTGATATTTCTCCTCCAGGCCCCCTTCCTGAGGGTGCTACTGCTGATGAACGAGCAGCACGCGCAAGGGATGAGAATGATGCAAATGATGTTGCATGTCTTATGTTGGCAACTATGAGTGCTGAGCTTCAAAGACAACATATGCATATGGATGCATATACTATCAATGAGCACTTGCAAAACATGTTTGCAAGCCAAACTCGTCAAGAAAGGTTCAACACGAGTAAGTCACTTTTTAATTACAAACAAGGGGCGAGTGAACCAGTTGGCCCACATGTTCTGAAGATGATTGGTTACATTGAGTACCTTGAAACTTTGGGTTTCCCGATTGGTTCGGAAACCGTGTTCCTACTAAGAAGGTTCAAAAGACTCCATATGAGATATGGAAGGAGAAACGGTCAGGCATGAACTTTATGAAAGTTTGGGGATGTAAGGCGTTTGTGAAACGTCAAGAATCTGACAAGCTTGGACCTAAATCCGAAGAGTGCATTTTTGTGGGATACCCTAATGAAACAAAGGCGTATTATTTTTATAGTCCTTCTGAGCAGAAAGTGTTTATTGCTCGAGATGCTGTCTTCATGGAAAGAGATTTTGTTTCCAAAAGAAACAGTGGGAGAACTATAGATCTCGATGAAGATCGAGAACCACAAAATAGCATTGAACCTGAAGTGGAACAAGATCAGAATAATAATAATGCTCAACAAACACAGGTTGTTCGTAGATCTGGTAGAATTCGCCATGAGCCAGAGAGATATGGATTTCTCATGACTCAGTGTGGTGATTTGATGCTCATAGATGAAGATGAGCCTCTCACATACCAAGATGCTATGAACAGTCCAGACTCTAAGAGATGGCTTGAAGCCATGAAATCCGAGATAGATTCCATGTACGAAAACCAAGTATGGACTTTGGTTGATCCACCTGAAGGGGTAAAACCCATAGGGTGCAAATGGGTTTTTAAGAAGAAAAAGGGCATGGATGGAAATGTCCAGACCTATAAAGCTACGTTGGTTGCAAAAGGTTTCAAACAAATTCATGGTATCGACTATGATGAAACTTTCTCACCAGTGGCTATGGTCAAGTCTATAAGGATTTTACTTGTCATTGCAGCATTCCATGATTATGAAATCTGGCAAATGGATGTCAAAACAACCTTTCTTAATGGAAGCCTTGAAGAGGATGTGTACATGACACAACCTGAGGGTTTTGTCGATCCAAGGAATGCTGGCAAGGTATGTAAATTACGTCGATCCATTTATGGATTGAAGCAATCCTCTAGGAGATGGAATTTCCGTTTTGATGAAATAGTCACAGAGTATGGCTTTGTTCAAAATGAAGATGAACCGTGTGTTTACAAGAAGGTTAGTGAGAGCTATGTGGCATTCATAGTACTATATGTTGATGATATACTACTAATGGGGAATGACATACCTTCTCTAAAGGCTGTTAAGACTTGGTTAGGGAGCAATTTCTCCATGAAAGACTTAGGAGAGGCATCCTACATTCTAGGAATGAGGATCTATAGAGAAAGATCTAGAAGGATGATCGGTCTAAGTCAGAGCACATACATTGATAAGGTTTTGCATCGTTTTGGAATGCAAAATGCAAAAAGGGGATATGTCCCCGTGTCTCAAGGGATAACGATCTCTAAGGACCAGTGTCCGAAATCATTGGATGAGAAGGACCACATGAATAAAGTTCCATATGCTTCAGCAATTGGATCTATCATGTATGCAATGGTATGTACTCGCCCAGATGTCTCGTATGCCTTGAGCATGACGAGCAGATACCAGTCTAATCCGGGTGAAGGTCACTAGACGGAAATCAAGAATATTCTTAAGTACCTGAAAAGAACTAAAGATTCATTATTGGTGTATGGAGGAGAAGAGAAACTCCTTGTAAAAGGTTACACCGATGCAAGTTTCCAAACAGACAGAGATGATACTGTATCACGGTCTGGTTTTGTGTTTTGTCTAAACGGAGGTGCTATAAGCTGGAAGAGTTCAAAGCAGGAAACAGTGGCTGATTCTACAATGGAGGCTGAGTACATTGCAGCTTGTGAAGCAGCTAAGGAGGCCGTATGGATTCGAAAGTTCATTTCTGATTTGGAAGTGGTTCCATCGATCGCAGATCTCATTGATCTATACTGCGATAATAATGGAGCCATTGCACAGGCTAAAGAACCTAGATCACACTCCCGGGCCAAACATATACTCAGAAGATTTCACCTTATTCGAGAGATTAATGAAAGGGGTGATATACACATATGTAAAGTGCACACAAATGATAACATTGCAGACCCACTGACCAAAGGCTTGTCGCAGCAAAAGCACGATGGTCACACTAGTTCCATGGGTATTAGATATATGGGTTATTGGCTCTAGTGCAAGTGGGAGATTGTTAGTGTAGGTGCCCTAGAGGCAATACATTATTCTTTTAAATCTTTATGTCAGTTGATAATTCAATAAATGTATTTATTATGACCTTAATTACTGCGATATTTTGTTAGCATAATAAATGTCCTTAGAATTATGATACACATTGTATAGTTTAAGTACATGACTTGAACTTGAGATTCTATAATATATCATATTCTTAAAGGTCCCTAGTCGAGTATTATTATATAGGATAATAATAATACATAGATAGACTAGTATGTTGTTTGACAAGATAACCACATCTCATTGGTTATAAGTATGGGGATTCTAAAGTCAATACATAGGTACATGTGAGAGTACATGGTACTGGACAGACCCACAGTGAGATTCTTCATGTTTAATAAAGTCATAAGAAAGACTCACAGTGATAATGGTGTAATGATCCTTTGACTTGAAATCATTATATTTCTATACGAGGATTAATATACTTTGACTACATTAAAAGTTACTTTTGATCGGGTAATGATAAAAGTGGACATCGGGTATATCATGAGTCGTATGAGAAATATGAATGATAGATAAATGATTTAACCCTCCTATAATTAGGAGAGATATTATTGGCCTCTTGATTGAGTGAGATTATAAAAGCATGGACATGCTCAAATAATAATTTGTCTTGATAGTCTACTCATGGATCAAGTAAACCCGGATTAAATGTTGAAGAGGATGACTAAATACATGCCTCGAGTTTAATCTACAATATGTATGGTTAAAGGGATTATATTACACGAAAAACATTAATCACGAAAGGTTTTATCTAATCACGATTTAATTATTTTTTAATTGGGTAACAATGATGTATTACTAGATACTGCTCATTGTTTATAATTTTATTAGAGAATAAAATTATTGCCAATTAAATAATAGCCTATAGGGTCGCACAAATAGAGCACTTAATGGAATAGTTAATTTAAATTATGGATTTAAATTAATTGATGATTATTCAAATTTTATTATAATTAAGTAAGACTTAATTGAGATAATATAAATTCGAATTAAAAGGAATGTTTTTGCCCATAATAATTAAGTATGACTTAGTTATTAATTAAATAATAGAAATTCATTTTTATTATTTAATCAAATACCTACTAGGGTTGGGCTTTGCTGTTATGGGCCTTTTTAATCAGCCATTATAAATAGATAATGATAGGTTAAAGAGGGCGTACATTTTTGGAGAAAACCCTAGCAGCAAAGACAGGCAGGGGCAATTCGGATCGTCAAGAAGGAGGCTAGTACATCCATTCTGTAGCCAAGTTCGTGAGACGTTCTTGGAGAAGCTCGTGTGGATACCATAGAGGTGTTTTTTCTGAGAGGTAGACACAAAGCGTGATAGCTAGGATCTCCGTTGAGTTCGTGAAAGTTAAGCTCTTGAAAGGTATGATTCGTTATCTCCATAATCTGCCCACAATTATACATGGATTCTGTTTTTGGGTTTCGAATTTTTTTTTGTTTTATTTACGTTTATCCGCTGGGTTTTATGCTTCGGAACCCAACATGAAGTTCATACAGCAATAGAGCATTTGATTTACCAAAACGCTCAGAAACATCAATCCAAATATCACGAGTAGTAGAAGCAAAGATAAAGTTGTCAAATATTACATGTTCCATAGAAACGTAGGCCATGACATCACCATCTCATCGTTTCTAGTCCATTTGTTGAAATCTGATGATGTAGAAGCAGGCGTCGATAATGTTCCGTCAATAAAATCAAGTTTATTTTTCTCACCAAGCGCCAATTTCACTCCACGACTCCAATTTATGAAATTATCACCATTAAGCAACAAATTCTCCAATTGTTGTCTCGGATTATCAGTGGAAGAAAGAAAATACGAATCATTATAGTTAATTGCAGCATTCTGCAAATTAGTTTTTGTATTCTGATTTTCGATTTCAGTCATATCAATTTCATAATCAAGAAGAAAATAAAGATTAGAATCAGGAGAACGATCAAATTCAGATAAAGATACGAGAGAAAGAGAGAAAAGGAGAAAGATTCAAGAGAGATAAGAGATATAATGAGATTGTAATCGCTAATCGAAGAAATTAGGGTTTAGATTAATTCGATATCGAAATCAATCAAGAACTCAATAAATCATCAGAGGATTGCTCTGATACCATGAGAGAGTCTGATATTAAAGCTAAATCTGGAGCCATTAGAGATCAACAATGGCTAATTATCAACAAACAAGTATAGAGATAGATCGTATGTATGTATATCTACACCAATTGTATTGATTAGAAAGAAGAAGATATGATGTTCTTTTCCATCTATTTCTTATATACATATCGAGAATTATGTCAAGTCTCTAACAAATTTTCCCCCTAAACCTAACTAAGCATTTATATTTTAATTTAAATACTTGAATATGCCAATATGTAGTGAGGGCAGGAAACAATGCAGTCTAATTATTAAGAAAATTAAAATATATTATGTAGAATTATAATCTTATATAAAATGAAAAAATAATCAACTTAATAAAAAAAGGCCTTACGTTAGTTCGAGTAAAAGAAGAAAATGAATTAGTTGATTATAATTATAATGCTATATAAAAAAATCAACTAAATATTTTTAGAAGAAAAAACATCCCAAAATAACACTTTAAAAAGTATAACTTACAATATTATCGTTCAACTTTAATTAAATAATATGCATAATGTGGGAGTAAAATGATTCGAAAATCAATTTGGGTTTAAATAAATTAAAGTGTGAGTGTTGCGGAAGGTAACTAGAATGTTGAAGAATATTTTATCGAAATGTGGATTGGTTAAATTCTGGCCCGTGGAACAACAATACGTCCAATCCGTCTTGTATAAAAATCAGTTCATTTTTAATGATAGTCACTCTAAAAATGCTTACAATTTTAATAATTTAATGCTATTATCAACAATAATAGAGGTACATGTTAAAAAAACAATAATAGGGGTGAGCAAACAAAAATTGAAAAACCGCATCGAAAAAAATCAAAAACCAATAAAAAATGAAAAACAATTGCAATTAAACAGAATTACCGCAATAATTTGACAGCGGTTACAATTTTATCCAAAAATTGACCCAAAAATAGCATAATTTATGTGAAATAATACTAAAGAGAATAAGGATTTAACCGTAGGAAAATTTCCTAAGTTAATGATTGACTTAATTTTATTATATTTGTTATCAAATTGCTTACTTTCCTACATGCAAAATATATGGTAAGTAAATATTTAATAATAAATTATTAGGATTAATTATTTACATGCATTTGTGATGACCTTAGAAAAAGTATTCTAAAATTAACCTTATGATCCTTATTCTCTTATTAAAATAGTATAATAATATTAGCTATATAATTCTTTATTTACTATAAAAACCTGCTATTACCGTCAACTTTATTGAAGAGAGGCTCCGTCCCTTTTATGATATGTTTGAATGTAAGTTTCATTTTTATGGTACACTTATTCAATCTTGGAAAAAATGGTACATAACGCCACTTTTTATGAGATTCTGCCGCAGATACCCACAAGAAGTGGCGTTCTGGTGCGATTTTTTTACTTTAGTTTTTCCCTCTCATTCTCCAATCTGCCTTGGTTTGTACAGATTTTGTAGGGCTAAAATTTAGTTTAAGGTCCCGATTTTGAACTCTTATATTAAATTTAATAAAAAAAATTGTTTCAATTTTTTTTTGTTGGCAAGTGATATAAACCTATTTTTAGTAGATATTTTTTATTTTAATTTAAAAATTATCTTTGTACAGCTTTAGTTGCTTGGAAAAGGGTATCACGGGGAATGTGATTTTTTTGACGAGAACTCATAATCATTAATTTTTAGAAGTGCAGATCTACACAGTATATAAAAATATTATTTATTTGATATAGACATACATTTAATGTATTGTAATTAAATATATTTTCAAAAAATTAGAAAACATGATAATTTGTACCGTCTGAAAATGGTACTGCATCAAAATTCTAATAATTCTAACAGTTGTAAATGAGAAAAGTAATGAAGATGTACAGGCTGTTAATATGTTGTTAACCTTGCTGATTTTTAAAAAATTATGTACACTGTTAAAATTATTAATTAAAATATCAAAATAATATATTAAAATTATTGATATATTTTGTACACTATTTATTTTATTGAATAAAAATAAAACTAAAATTTACTATCAAAATTATTAGTACATGCAAATTATTTTTTTATAAATGTGTAAATACGTTTTGATTTGATTTCATATAATATATTTAGTCGGTTTTGAATAAATTTGTTAGCAATTATTTGGTGTTATCTAGTAGAAAGAAGATCTTCAAATATAAGATGTATTATTTTATTATCTTCGAATATATTTACAGAGTTAAAATTTTTAATTTTTACTACAAATCACAGAATAATGAAAAGTAAATTATATAGAGTTCAATTTATAATTTAATAAAATAGTTTCTATAGTATAAAAAATTAAAATTAGTGAATAGTAAAATTAAAAGTTTTGATTTATAAAGAATCGTAAAATCTTAAAATATTATATTGCAAAATTAGAAGTTTTCTATTTTTTTTGGAAATAAATTTTTAATGATCGAAATACAGTAAATGTACATTCATATCAAACAAATAATATTTTTATATATTGTGTACAACTACACTTCTAAAATCCATGAATCTGAGTTCTCGTCAAAATAAACTTACAAGAAGAATTCGAATTATATTCAAGATTTAATAATTATAAGATCAAATGACATGCAAACAGTATTTAAAAAATCAAAACTATTAACCTGTGGTTATAAGCCATAACCATCTAGTAGACTCAATTAACACATAAGATCATGTTTGAACATTCATATCCATCATAACCTAATCATATAAATAAAATATGACAAAAATCAAAAAAATTGAAATTATATCTGATCACATTAAATCGCAGATTTCAGGGCCTAAACTACATCAAACATCTTACAGAGGAGTCGTTGATGGCTTTAGCCATCAATTTTGTTCAGACACACATTTTCCTTTCCGAAAAAAATAAAAAATTTAAGTTGAATAACTAGCATATGAATATTAATAAACAAAAACTTAAGTTAAATTTTGGAAATACAAATTTATGAAATTTTAATAATCACATTTTATAAGATACGGCTAATTAAATAACGTTAATTAAGATAAGTTTTAGGATCATTTTGACATTTTAACTAATCCAGTACCATTTTCAGACGATACAAATTGCCATGTTTTCTATTTTTTTTGAAAATATTTTTAATTTTAATGTTCACAATATATTAAATATATGTTTACATCAAATAAATAACATTTTTAAATATTGTGTAGAACTCCACCGCTAAAATTCATCATTATGAGTACCCATAAAAAATCATATTCTTTCATGATACCCTTTTTCAAGCAATTAAAACTATACAACAATATTTTTCAAATTAATATAAAAAATATCTACTAAAACTATGTTTAAATCTCTTGTCAACAAAAAAAATTGAACCCAATTTTTTTTTTATCAAATTTAGTATAAGAGTTCAAAATCGGGATCTTAGTCTAAATTTTACCCCTACAAAATTCAAGGCACGTTGGTGAGGGAAAAACAAAAAAAAATATAAAATAGCACAAGAACGCCAATTCTTGCGGGTGTCTGCGGCAGAACCCCATAAAAAATGACGCTTTGTGTGTCATTTTTGTTCAAAATTGAATAGGGTTGCAAATGAACAGAGCTGTGTGTCATTTTTGTTCAAAATTGAATAGGGCTGCAAATGAACAGAGCTGTTCGTGAACAAAACTTGGGATCAGCTCGTTTAAATGAACTCGACTCAGTTCATTTTTTTAAATGAGCCGGTCTTGAACATGAAAATGAGCTCGGATAAATAAATGAGCCGAGCCGAACATTTTATCTTTTCGGCTCGGACTCGGCTCGTTTAGTTCAGGCTCGGCTCAGACTCGGCTTGAACTCGGTAACTCGACTCGGATCAGATAAAGTTTATATATATTATAAATAATAAATTATTACTAATAACTTAAATATTTTACTGGTACATTTTTTTCATCATTTATTAAATATTTAATTATTTTAGAGATTTTGTTTATTTTTCTAAATTTAACACTTAGTTTTTCGTATGTAATTATCAAATTGTTATCATGATACATTCATCTCCTATTATTCATATTTGATAAACATCATTAAATAACTTGTAATTTACATAAACCAAATTTAATTAAAACAACAAACATAATAAAATTTGACATCTTCATTTTAAAAAGTAATGTACGATTTATAAAGTTACAAATGTCTCAATAATTAAAAATAAAATTGGATATATTTTTAAAAATCGTCTTGAAAAATAAAATGATATGGCTAGATTAAGAAATAAGTGTAAAGTGGGAGTGTGCATATATAATTTTGAAGGTAAAACTAGTAGTTGATCTCGATACAACTTGTAAAATTATATATTGTAATTTAAGATTATTCGATTGAAAAATATTTTCAAAATATTAGTGGACAAACTCGATTCGGCTCAGTTCGGTTGTTCGTGAACAAATTCGAGTTCGGCTCGGGTTCGACTTGTTTATGAACGAGCCGAACTTGAACATCACTTTCCGCTCGATTATTATACTCGGCTCGGCTCGGCTCGGCTCGTTTTAAAAGTAAACTAAGCTCGACTCGGTTTATTTCCAGCTCTAAAATTGAATAAGTGTTCCATAAAAATAAAAATTACATTCAAACATGACGGAGCCATTGAACAGATGTTTACTCCTCTAAAGTCTAAATAAGACACAGAAACTGATCTTAAAAATATAGGCAAATCAGAAGGCGATGCAAGTTGTTCTTCCTATTAACGTTGATGTCATACATGCCATCATAGACAGAGTACTCGATTAGATTTTCAATTTTAAATTTGTATAAACTCACTTTATAATCTTATAATAATATAAATAATTCTAAACTTACGTCTTTTTTGTTATAATGTTCAAGCTTATTTTTTATAATATATGAACAATATTTTTTAAATAATTATAAAACCGAAAAAAACCAAAATCAACAAACGGTTAATCGAATAAATAAATCTGTCCCCAAACATGTAGGTAGGGTTAGTAGTTAGAAATTGAACCGAACCGACATATACAGTTAGCTAATATTTTTCTATAAAAATCACCCTAAACCGAATCGGGCTCACCCATAAACAACAACAAACGTCCATCGATTGATCATCTTCGACAACTAATCGAATAAGTCTGACAAAAAAATTTCCAGAACATCAAAATCGAACAATAACACAACAAAACTCAAGCGGCATTATCAAATAATTATTAACGAAACTATTAACAAATTAATACAATCGATTGACAACGATTCCAATCGATTTTTTTATGAACACTAGCGAAAAAATTAAAAAACCCAATTAGTTAAACTCGCAATCAAACGGTCAAAAATATTAAATGTATCGATTTACAATCAAACAAGCAATTGATTCTTAGAATCAAACATAATGAAAAATTTTTAAAACAAAAGAACAAATTAATGAAAATTTGGGAAAATTCAACTTTTCCGAAATATTACCGAGCTTAATAATTGATAATTGAAATGGATAATTAGGGCTTCAAATTTCGATTTGACTAAGTCATACCAGTGATTTGGAGATCAATACCCAGTCAAACTGCCAAGATTAAACAAACCATATTTACAATAATTAGCCTCTAATTTAAGTTTTATAAAAAATATTTTTGCATTAATATTACTTTTTTGTAATTAATCATACACGTAGACGCTATAAGTTGAAATCCTAACCTCCCGCAAAAGGTATACGAACCAATGTATAAATTCTACTTAGATTTAAGAATTTTTTAGTGTGTACCCAATAACACATGCTAAGAATCCATAATTGATAAATTATCAAAATTTTATTCGTGGAGAGTTTATTCACAATGATGGACCCCTCTAATGTAGAAAAATCTTCATCGATAAAATTTTGATAACTCATCAATGATTTTTAGCATGTGTCTTTGAAGTTTGAACATACCGTGAAAAATGGTAAATTTAAAGTATTCTATTGCAAATGATATTTTTAAAGCATTATCGTTAAAGTGGTGAAAAATTAACATATCCATCATTTTGGAATAAATGCCCAAAAAGTTAATAGGTGGGAGTGTTCGTCCAAAATATCCCGCATTCTTAACATGTGTATTCACTTTTTCAAAAAATAATAAAAGATACGTATTACGAAAATATATATTCATTTTTATCTTTTAGTGAATATGCATTCTTGAAATGCGTATTTTTTAATTTTTTAAAAAGATAACATATGTACATAATGCATATTCGTTGTTTTTTAAAAAAAAATGAAATACACATGTTCTGGACAAGTATTTAAGGCGGAACGTACCGCCAACGGCTATTCCGGACCATTAAAACTGGAAATTTGTGTATTTTCGGCATTTTTTTAAGTGCAAAGAATGCATTTTTATCATATTTTTATTAATTAAGCAGGGCAAAAAGACAAATTATTTTCTGAAATAATATTCGATAATTACAAGTTCTGTCCAGTCTCAGACTGAGCGTCCTCGCCGTCTCTCAGTCTCCCATTGTCTCCGATTCCGACCTCAAAATCATATTTCAAATTGATCTGTAAGTATATGTATGTATTGTAAAGCTCAATTCTTGCTTCTCTTCAAAAACTTCTTGATTTTGTAATTCTCATTCTTTATATTTTTTTACTCTTTTGTATGTTTAATTATATATAGCATGATCGTTGTTTTTTTTCATTGTATATTTATGTTAAAGATTGAATCTTTTTATAGCCCAGTTAAAAATCTTGAAGGGTTTTATAATTTTATATCTGGGGTTTTGTGTAAATTTTAAAGATATGATTCTGGAGTGTATCTTTGTAGATTTTGGGGTTAAGGGTAAATATTGTGATTGTAGTGTTGTTTCGAATGGAGTTATGTCGAAAGATTGTGAATTTTAGTTATTTCGTAAACATACTATTGAGGTGTTGCACAACATGAACATGTGGTGATGGTTTTGACAAGATATGCTTGATAATTTTTTTAATTTGATTTATCTGGTAAGTAATGTGACGGTTTTACACTTTTAAATAGGTTGTTTGGGGTTGCGGTGAGCCGGTGATCATCAATGAAACCTCAAGAAAATGATCAAAAAGGAAATCTTAACAACAGTATTAGGAAGATAACAGTAACATCTATATCAGCGATGGTAGCAGAAAGCTCAACATTTCCTTTAGATATAACCAAAACAAGGCTTCAACTTCGTGGCGAGTCTTTATCTCATTCCGCTGCTCGACAGGCGTCCGCTTTCCAAATTGCTGGGAAGATAGTTCGAAATGAAGGTCTTGGTGGGCTATATAAAGGCTTGTCGCCGGCGATTATTAGGCATCTTTTTTATACACCTACCCGGATTGTTGGATATGAGCATCTTCGAAATGTTTTTGTTACGAGCTACGATCAAGAGCTTTCGTTTTTAGAGAAAGCCGTTATTGGTGGATGTTCTGGTGCTGTTGCTCAGGTATTTTTTTTTTCATCAAATTACCGAAAGTTGTGATTATGTCAGTGCTGCTATATGCCTAATCCCTGGTTACTAAGATCATATCCGGTTTAAAACTTTAAATGACTTTTGAACTATAATTTAAATATACGAAATCTACCATGTCAATAGTCTCTGAAAAATATAAATAGTACTTAAGGAATTTTTGATAGCCTAGTGGCAAGACATGATGAAAGTTCACAGGGAATTCTCATATCCTACATACATAAAAATCTAAAGTGGTGAAAAGTAGGAAACATTTCAATATGTAACTATATTTATTTTATATATAGGCTAAGGTTCAAATGAGAACCATTTTAGCGTGAGAACATGCGATAACCATATGTTCTGCACACATGATAAATCAGTGAGATAGTGGTAATTAGAGCTGGCCAAATGTGCGGGTTTGAACCGCACATTCGGGACCGGTTCGTATGAAAACCCGTAATTATTCGGCCCGAATCGGGCCGGTTCAAACCCGCACAATTCGTCAAATTAGTCGAGCCGGTTACGAATATAATACTGGAAAACCGGGACCGAGCCCGGCCCGGCACCAACCCGCACTACTCAGCAGAAGGCGGTAAGTATTTTCTGTGTCATTACTAATTTTCCCTAAAATTATAAACTCCACGAATTATATACGTCATAGGAAGAGGAAGAGCATCATCATCGTCACTCAAATAACTCTCTCTATCTCTCGACCATCTCTCCTTCGCATTCACCTTCATTTCCTTCCCATTTACTCTCTTCTTCTTCTCAGCTTCGATTCGACCACCGCCCGGGAAATGAAGGGCCGGCCGGAACCACGACGAAGCACCGGAAGGAAGAAGACGGCGGGGAGAGAGGTGGAAATGAGGAGGGAGAGAAGATGAGGTTAGGGTTTAATGGCAACATTCGATTCGACCACGTCCAACATATATGTATGTTTGTAAGTAAGTGTGTTTTGTATGTACAGTTTAACGGAAGTGAAAGACTCTAAAGTGAAAGGCAGAAAGAAGAAGAAAGAAAGAAGTGTGTTTTGAAAAGCACGCACGGCCCGCGGGTTAACCGCACGAGCCCGCACAACTCGTACGCGGTTATTTTCTTGTGCGGTTACGACTTCGGTTTCCTCGATTCGAGCCCGGCCCGAGCCCGGTTCGTTAATTAACAGGCCGGTTCAGTGTTACCATTTCGAGTGTCCAACCCGTGTGCGGCCCGGCCCGGCACGCACGGACCGCACAGATGGCCAGGTCTAGTGGTAATGGTATACCAAGGAATGTAAACGGTGCTATTAGGTTTTGTTAAGAAAGAAATCTGTAGAGTAAAGAGAGTTGTGATGCCTATTTCGAGATTTGTTGGATTTGTGATTAGCTTGTATCATTTCCAAATTCCCTTGATTAGAGCGAAATTAAAAGTGATACTTTCCAAAATGTATAAATAAATTTGAAAGATTCAATTATTAGAACTTAAAATAAATATTGGCGTGAGCATAATTTTGAAGGGAACATTGGTAATAGAGTAACCCTTGGTTGAAAATGATAATTTTTTGAACCCTAAATTGCAACATCTCTGATTTTATGCAAAGCCACTATTTTAATTATAAATCTATTAGTTGGTAGTAAAAGTTTCTGTAACCTGTACAAAGTTGTTTTAGTCAGTTTTTGTGGATTAAATTCCAAGTCTAATTAATTTATAAGATGGATGTTAAAATAAATATAAACGAGAAAAATAAATAACAAAGTAGAATTTGGTGACACGAAAACCCCCGTAAGGAAGTAAAAACCGTGGGTGGGTGTGTATCCCAGCCGAATGATGCACTAGAATATTATTTGTAGTTACAGGAGAAATAGCATAGATGTTCATACAATAATTGAATTCTAATTCTAACTGTAGTATGTTGGTGTGTAGGTTGTTGTGTTGTTTTTAAGCTCTATATTCCTACATTTATAATATTCTCCTACCCGTTATCCAGTTAAAAAAATGCATTAGTTTGTTGCTTCAATCCCTATTTTTGCTCCACGTTGTTGACTCCCATCAGTTGCGTAATTCTCAAAACCAAGTCAGCTCACTCCTTTTCTCTTGGTCTGTTATTGACTCCATCTTCATTCGTCCCTTCATGCTTCAACTCGTCCAAATTGACTTCTACTCGTCACGTCCTGGTTCTTTTGTTGAGCTCCAACTTGTCATGTCAATTCAAAAAAATTAGGTAACAACAAAAGTAATACTCAATTCTTTCAAAAAATAAATTTGTAAAGTACTGCTAGTTTTCTAAACGGTGTTGGAGTTTACTTTCTTGTTTAAGCTAGGCTTGCTGGTCGTTGTCCAACTCGCCGGAGTCTGTTTGGTCCTTGTTGTATATTAGTGATATCCAGATCATGTGAAATGGCAATGTCCAATTGAGGTTGGTGTTCCTGCAACACCATTGATGTCAGAATAAGTTTTCATCGGAAAACATAAGAAAAGAAAGTAGGTAGAGAAATGTATTAATATAAGTAGCAGAGTAAGTGGATCATTTACCTGGAATGATGGGTGGTATTCATAGGCATCAACTCATTAAGTAGCAACGTGGACTCGTGGAGACGGGTGTTAGAGGATGTGGGTATGAGGGGTCAAACTCTGTGCTTGTTTTATCATAGTCTGATCTTGTGTCATAATAACTTGATCTTATGTAAACTATGGTGAAGGAGGCGTCAGTGCTTTGTCTCCATGCAACTGCGTAGAGGTCAAACAGACCCCGTTCGGACTGTCTTCCTAGGATCAGAGACGACTCTTGGGAGCGTCATGTTCGGTTTGTTAGTTGTGGGAATTGTCGAGCCTGACTTTGGTAACCTGTAAGTAGTAAAACCTGACACCAAATCATCCTTCTCCACATCAGGTGATGGCAGGCACCATCAGAATTCTGCCATTGCTGATGTGTGAATATTGCCCCCAGTGAATTATTTGTTTATTTTTGGTGTTTTTTAAGAAATTTGTGGATGTTTGTTTCATTTTTTCATTTTAGAAACGTCTAATAAGGGATTTGATTTTTGTGGATGCGTGGATAACCAGAGTTCCTATACCTTGTAAATTGGATTTCATCGAAAGGTTGTTTTTGAGAGGAAAGCAACCTTATGAAATTGCAAACACAATAGGCAAGTGATGGAATATCTAGTGAAACTGTGGGTGCACTGTGCTAAAGTTTCCTTCACCTTAGTTTATTCATCTTTAAATTACGAGATCACTAATTTAGGCGGAAAATAGAAATTGTTTTTGCATCAAGAGCTAAAAATCCCTTAGAAGATATAAAATGGAATGAATGCAAGTCAAGCGGATACTCGGGTTTGGTTTATTATTCTACCATGTTGGCAATGCAATATCTTAGAGGCTTGTAGTATTATCTTGTGAATTTATAAATATTAAACTATTGACAAGAATTTGGCTTTTCCAGACAGTTATATTTTTGTTTTACCGGAATCTGACTTGGCACTTACAGAACGGGACTTGTAACCCTTGATAATATTGTTAAAGTGAGGATGTTAGCAGTCAGTTGGCTAACCAAGGTCCTCTCTGGTTTAGCACATATGATGCTTTAGGTAAAATAATCCAGACGAAAGGCCTAAGAGGACTTGGGAAACGGGTATTTAAAATGCGTGGATAACATTTTTGGTAAACATGTGAACTAGCTTTTAACACACAATACATTTTATAAATTGTAAGTTAGTTCCCCATGTTTAGTAGAAGTGCTCTTTCAACATATGAAAAGTCTCTTTTCATGGTCCTCGTAAGCCCGTCTGCCGCCTGTCCAGATAATCATAATCTTGCTCTAACCATCAAACGGCCTGGTTTGTTAACCATGGCTAGCCAACTGACCGACCACTTGCACAAACCTTTTCTGTTGGTGCAAAGTCTATATCAGGATTTGGTACTATTCAAATACTTTTCTATTCCAAACAATGAACATGCAATATGCATGCAATTGATGCAAAGCCAAATTATTGTCATTAGCATCCATTTGTATCACAAGACAATTTCTACAAACGTTTTTTAGTATTCCATTACTTGTTTGGTGGAATGATAAATAATCCTTAATGTTGTTTTAGTGGCTTGAATTTGGCTAAATTTGTAATTTTGACAGAAATGACAACGAAAAAAGATCTCAAGTACATCATGGATTGAAATTTTGAATTCAAATAAATGGAAAAACCATAATCGGTATGCACTAATGATCACTAAATGCAATGTTGCCATCTAGCTACCCAACTTGGCTAACTAGAATCATTTAGGGCCATAGAAGCCTATTCAAAGGTCGAGTACTATACTCAGACAGGATTAACATTTCTTTGTAACCAATGTTTCTGATAACATTATGTTAAAACATGTTGGGTTGCGTCTCCAATTCCCGCAATGCTCTGTTTAGTTCGAGGGAAAGGAATGAAAAATGGTGAACAAATATGAAGGCCAAAGAAAAGGTGTTGGAGGAAGAGTGGAAAATCAGTGATCGCAAATTTTATAGGACGAGGATTACGTAAAAAAAGTGTGGGAAGGAGTAAAATTTATTCTCAAATATGTGTGTGTGAGCTCCAGTTCAAATGTTCAGGAATGAAAATTATAAATTTTAATGTATATTTATAAAACAGTGCATGTATCATTCTATTCCCCAACAAATTTCATTTTGACCCAACCAAACACAGCATAAGAGTTACAATCCTAATTTTAATTAGTGTGATAAATAAGGTATGTTGCTCATATCCGTTATCATTAGTAGATGTGATTTTAACTAAATAAAGATTGATTGCATTAAAATAACTAACTATCAGTGAATTAATTTCTCTATATTTGAATGTTCTATGCATAGTTATTGTTTGGTTTTACAGAAGTATTTGGATGATGCCGGATTCTGACTTAGCACTAAGCACTAACAGAACAGGTATTTTCTAGCCCTGCTGATCTTGTTAAAGTGAGAATGCAAGCAGATGGTCGGTTGGCTAGCCAAGGTCAACAACCGAGGTACTCTGGCCCATATGATGCTTTAGGCAAGATAATCCGGACGGAAGGCGTAACAGGACTTTGGAAAGGGGTCTTTCCCAATGTTCAAAGAGCATTTTTGGTAAACATGGGGGAACTAGCGTGTTACGATCACGCAAAACGTTTTGTCATCGGCCACCAAATTGCCAATGATAACATATATGCCCACACTTTAGCCTCTGTCATGTCAGGCCTTTCAGCAACCACTCTGAGTTGTCCTGCTGATGTTGTGAAGACAAGAATGATGAATCAGGCTGCAGGTGAAGAAGGAAAGATTAAGTATAGAAATTCTTATGATTGTCTTGTGAAGACGGTGAAAGTTGAAGGATTTAAAGCACTCTGGAAGGGGTTCATTCCAACATGGGCAAGGCTTGGTCCATGGCAGTTTGTGTTCTGGGTTTCCTACGAGAAGTTTAGACAAATTGCCGGTCTTTCTTCCTTCTAGTAAAAACTATGGTATGTCCTAGTTCTATAATTCCAATTCTTCTATCAGTACAATATATCAATAATGCACTCCAGTTTGAGGTTCAAACTCCTCTATAAGGATATATAGTTGTTTGTAGTTTTGCCTTTTTTTATAGAGGAAAGAGATAACAGTGGCCTAATTTCACTCTAATTTGCGTCTCTCTTCTGTTCGCATTGAAACCAAGCCAACGTAACGGATTCCTATTTTTTCCAAGTGATATTTGAGATCCAGCTGCTTGTGAAGGTTTTGCTGAATAATAAATTTTGTGAAGGTTTCCGCTGAATAATAAGTTACGATCTCATCGCCTCTAAACTTTTCCATGCTGTACCTTCACTGTTTTTGATTTAGTAACACCATCGTCTTGTTTGGTAGTATATATAATATTTATTTGGTTCTTGTTCCAATATTTTAATCCTCCGAGACCAAGAAATCTAACGGAACCAGTCTTTTCAGCTGTTTCGGTGTAAAATTAAAGGCCTTCATTTTATCCTCTCGGCCATCCTCCGGAGTGAATATACCAAGACCGATACCGTCCTAGACCTAGCAGCACCTCCAGTACCAACTTTTGACAAACCATTTTGCAGGTTCTGTCGCCCAATAATTTAGTTCCCATTCTATATAATTAGCTTGATCAAATAATTAGGATTGGCAGGCACAGTTAAGTAGTAGTGATTTCGCGATTACATGGAAGAACGTATGGTATAAAGATATGTACTCCCTTTGAAAATGAAAAAGGGTGACAAAATTGGTAATGAAAATAATGATAAGAGTCGTGGACTTGCACGTTCGAAAGTGAAAGAAGTAATAAAGTCAGATTATTGGTAGGGAAACACAAGAATTTGATAGACCAGTCCAGCCTATAAATAAATTTGATATTCAGTTTGACAAATTACTATGCATGAAGTGATACTCGTCTCTACCAGTCTACCTCACCAAAAAGCTTGGTAGCTAACATGTTGAAAATGGATACAGTTGTGATTTCGCATGAATTGTTTTTCTTCTTTCATTCTTCTAAGGGTTAGAGTTATCGAAATCGTTACCAAATGTTGAGTTATTCTAGTGTTAATGGTTGTTTTTATCATTAATGAAATGGATTGCTCGTGCATTGATACGAGTCTTATAATAGAAATAATATCATGTGTCATTTGAAAATATTTTTCGGGGTAGTAAATAAATTTAAAATTAAAGAATAAAACTGGAAAACCTATATTTAAAGTTTGGTGAAATGCATAAAAAGAGAAAAATCTGATAGTGCTCAACATTTAGTTCTTAAATTATTTTTACTCAGTTACCATATAAAATCTGTTTGCTAAAAAATACAAGAATAGAAAATTGATATTTCACATTTAAAGACGCGGCAGAAGAAAACAGAAGGAATCAGTTAGGGTGCAGCAATCACATTAACAGCTGCAACGCACAGAAAGACGGGACACGTGTTATGCAAATAGTGCAATAAAAATTGCACCGGCGAATCACATAAACACTCCACGTAAAATCCCCTCTCTTTTCAACTGCACGCTACCGCTTTTCCTGAGTTTCCTCAACCTAATATTTATTTCCATTCCCAACCGCACCCTTAATTATTCCTCAAATTTATTTATGCGGAACCATTGTTCCGAATTGGTTCCCGAATGAGACGTCACGATACATTATATATTTTATTATATATATATAAGGGGTTACTCCAATAAAAATTAATTTAAAATAAAAATTAGAAATCAAATAATTTTTTTTTAAAACTAATTCGAAATATAACACATATGATATGCAAATTGATCGTTGATAGATGTAGAAAAATATAGTGAAATCGGATTTTAAAAAAAAAACTTACCTTTACCCATTTTTTGATTCTTATATATCACATATTTATATTATTTTTATATAAACGTGAAAAATCAAAACGGAGGGAAAAAGCTGAAATTGGGTGTGGGAGGGTGCAAAGTAGTTGGGTGGAGTGATTTATGGGTGACCATTAGATTGGGTAGATCTAATGGTTTAGATTAGTTCCAATTTTCTATTTTAATTTTAGTTTGTATTTGATCATTTCCCTATATATATATATATATCGTGATATCAAATTTTATTTTGAAAAAAAATTATTAACCGTAAATATCACAAGTAAACATGTGCAAACGATTTGGGACTTAATTTGAGGTGACTAGTATTTTTTTTTCTAAAATTACTAGTACTAAAATGATAACTGAAAATATAACACAAACGAAATATCTTGTATTTGTTGTTTCAAAAATTTTAATTCGATTTTCGCTCACATAATTATCAGATTTTATTTATAAGATATGTATGTCCAATTATTTGAAAATAATAATAATCCATTCACGAATTAGTGTCGATTAATCGAAAATCTAAAAGTAGAAATTATCTTGACGTGTTCAGGCACTAACGGCTTTCACTGCACACGTAACAACTGGAATTTACGGATCTAATCGGCGTCACTCGTCAGCAATTTATATTTTATTGTGCAAGTCGTTAGAAATTTATTGTGGCAAGCCAGAAAATATAGCGCTGCTTCATTCTATGCGAAGCTCGTGCACGTCTATTTATATCATGCCTTTCTCCCCCGCAAAACTAAGCTTCTTTAAGCTCATTCTCTCCATCCTCTCCCTCTAAACAAGGTTCTCTCTCTCTCCCTCTCTCTCTCTCTCCCGCTCTCTCTCTCTCTCTCTCTCTCTCTCTCTCTCCCTCTCTCCCTCTCTCTCTCTCTCTCTCCCGCTCTCTCTCTCTCTCTCTCTCTCGTTGCTTTAAATTATTGTCACGTTTGATGCATATTTGATTTCTTAGAACAATTTGTTAACGTGTAGTGTAGTTGATACTATACTTAGCAATCATCAATTATATATACATATGCTGTCAATTTGTTGCCTGATATAGTGCTATATGTAGTTGTAGTATATGTACATCATTCAGACGTATGAGGTGCTTCGAGTAAATAGTATTACTGTATTAGTATATTTTTCGTATACTTAAGTTCGATGACTAACAAATACTAATGCAGAGTTCGATTAGTTGAATGCTAGGCGTTAAATTGCGAGACAGTAATGCAGAGATCGATTAGTTGAATGCTAGGCGTAAAATTTTGAGTGTAAATTTATGTGCGTTAAACATGTGAAGTTGATGATACGAGTGAGGCTGTAGTGAATGAATTAATTGAATGTTTGTTCATAAGTGAAGAATAATTAACTGGATTCTTTAGTACGATTTAATAATGGACCGGGATGGAGTAATTATTGTATTATGCATAAATGTGCGTACTAATAGTTTGTGTTTGATTTTGTTCGCGTCCTGTTCCAGTCTGAACATGTTATAATTGAACTGGACTCTAGGATTTTTTTTTTAAACTTATGAAGGCATAGTTGGACAATGTACTCTTAGCTAGAGGATGTTACATAGGTTGCCTTTTGCACTAATGTAGAGGTTTTTGTGTTCTTCAATGTATGTATATTAGGGAATTTACTTAGCTGATAGATAGGAAATTTTGCCTTGGTTGTGTTCATTACAATGTTCGCATTTTGCACGTGACAATAAGTTCTATCTATATTTGTTGTTACTGGAGACAAGGTTTTACGTAATTTGCAGCCTACGATCTCGAATCTTAATTGGCCTATCTTTACCTCCAAGTTCTGGTTCTAGAATAGTGCCTTTGAGTCGACTAAACTGAAGTGTTGGCATTGCAGGGAAAGACAGGTAAAGATGAAGTTTGGAAAAGATTTTAAGAAGCAAATGGTGCCCGAGTGGATAGAAGCATACATGGACTATAATGGGCTGAAGAAAATATTACAAGATATCCACCACTCTAGACAAAGTAAGGGGCCTCCAACACCGTCGAAAGTGTCACAGCAGCAATCAGTGTTGTACACTGGATTTAGTGGTCTTAACCCGCGACCAAGAAGTGTCCATCAGAATAAAGGTGATATTGAAGACCAGGTGATAGATGTTAGCACGACACAACAAGAGGGTTCTACAAAGTTATACAACACTAAGTTTCTTAAATCCAGTGAAGAAGGAGGTGATACTGAAGTGACATTTTTCAATAAACTTGATTATGAGCTCAACAAGGTCAACAAATTTTATAAGGACAAGGTAGAGGAAGTAATTAAGGAGGCAACTGAGCTGAACAAACAAATGGATGCTTTGATTGCACTACGAATCAGGGTTGAAAAGCCTGATATTGCACAAAACAATTTTCTGGGACGTGGGGGTAGAGATCTTGGTAATTCTGTAGCACTTGAAGTTACATCTCCAAGTAGGGAAAAAACTCCAGGTAAGTGCACATTTATTATCACAATCAGTTATTAATTTTTATTTCATAATGCAACTCATATTGTTATTTTTTAAGATATCATGTATGATGCTGCAATTGAAAAGAGGATGGTGAATGAGAGTATAGTACTAAACCACTCACAGAATCAGAATGCTCGCACAAGTACGATTGTAATCACTGATGAACATTTGTGTAATGGTATAAGTTTTTTGATGAACATACGTGTAACAATGCAAGTTTTACTAGCATCGAAGTTCAAAATGCAGTGACGTTATTAAGGATTGATATACATTTAACTCCTAAATAAAAATTTAAAATTAGCACCAGTAATCAAGTAAAGCAAGATAATCACTATCTAGTACTTATTATAAATATGAATGCACTTTTTTTGATTCAGTAATGGATATAAGCAGATGTTAATATTTGTATATATATTCTTCAAATTGAAGGGGTTACACCTAAGCTTTTTAGCTGTGCGTTTTTCATCAATTTTCTTAATATGATATATACACCATTTAAGAAATTTACAACTTCATTTTTTAATTACTGTAGGGGTTGCGGATTGACATTAGGAGCCTGTGTAGATTTTTGAAGATAGAAATGCAAGGGATGTCGAGCAGATATAATTATACAATAACTAAGATAGAAAAGAATAGTGCACCTTTTAGAATCTAAAGTAGAGCTGAATGGCTGATAATTTTTGCAAAACCATCTCCAAAAATATATCGTTTTTCTTTACAGTTCATGTTATACTGTTTGCCATGGAGTACCACTTATTTTTCCTTCTTTATTGTCGATTAGGTCATAACTTCAAATGTACAAAGTACTAACTACTCTAACATGGTATTTGTAGAGGTGAAACCTGTGGATTTGACACCTGAAGTGGACAATGCTACTGCAAGCTCACAAGAGAATGCAATTTCCAGAGAAGATAATGTTGTTGTGCGTGGAAAGGAGGCAGATTCTGGCATACATCACGCAACTGAATTGGAAGTCCTTGATCGTGTAAAAATGAGCAATGCAATTGAAAATTCAATATTAACAATAAGAGGCATACTCAATGATTCAAAGGGGAAGGAATTGAGCTTTAACAAAGAGGAACTCAGGAAAGCTGAAGAAAGACTAAAACTAGCCTTTATCGAATTCTACCGCAAGCTACGTTTGCTAAAGCAATACAGGTATTTTCAAGCATGAACGTATTCCAAAGATTTGTTGATTCTTTTTTATTTGCTTAATATTCAGTGTCTTAATATTTTATGACCCTCTGAAACAGTTTCATCAACCTCTTAGCATTTTCCAAGATTATGAAAAAGTATGAAAAGGTTAGAGTCATTAATAACACTTTTATTGTGATCAATATCTAGTTTCTGAGGTTTGACGTCTCCTATTCAATTTTCTCTAGATCAAGACATACATTTGTTACAGAAAACTAATATTTGTTTATATGTGTTTGCTTTACTTAGATTGCATCCAGAAATGCATCAAAATCGTACATGAAAATAGTGGACAGTTCTTTCCTGGGGAGTTCCGAAAAGGTTCTCCACTTATCTTTGATGTGCTTTTGTTTTTTGTTCTTACCTTTGGACGTTTGTTAATTGCACTTGCTTGCAAATAAAGATGTGAATGAAATTCATGCTATAATATCAGTTGAGAACATATTTATTTTTGGAACAAATTACATATGATATAAATCACAAACAATAACAAAGCTATATTATGTAGTATGCAGTAAAAAGGCAAGTAACATGAATTTGATAAAATATCTTGCATTCTAGTTGGATTAGTAAATCACCGATACCCTTAGAGTTCCTCCATTTTTCCAAATATCATGTGTGCGTTAAGCCTGCAACATACAAGGAGCATTTATGCTGTATGTCAAGATAAATCTGAATTCTGTATAATAATTTCATTTATTTTCTATCATAGGTTGCATGCCTCTTGGACAGAGTGGAAGATGCTTTCATCAAGTATTTCTCAAAATTTGATCGCAGAGAAGGCATGAAATTGCTGAGGCCAAAATTTAAAAAGGAGAAGCACAGAGTAACATTTTTTTCAGGTAAGTTACCAGAACTTTCTCCAGTGGATGCATTGTAAACATATTTGAAGTAAATCAGTAACTGCTAATCAGTAGCATTTATTGCTTATGTACATAAAACATCATTTTGATGCAACAATATGTAATTGCTGCATCTCATTTCTTCACCTTCTCGTTTTCAACTTTTTTTTATTGTCAGTGAAAGGGTATAATATATTTCGTAGTCATAGTGTTCTGAGCCTGTACATCATTGCTTTCTCATTAATTTTACATATAAAATTTTAGGATTCTTCTTTGGTTGTGCGATTTCCCTGCTGGTTGCTGCCATTCTACTTGTAGAAGCTAAGAAAGTACTGGACAAAGAACAGCAAGCCATATACATGAACAGCATTTATCCACTTTACAGGTAGAAGACCTCCTCATACTCTTAAACACAAATTTGATCAATAAGCTTATTAGGATTCTTGACTAGAAGGCCCTTGCTCTAAAAAATTATTTGGAACCTTATTGCAGTTTCTATGCATATATTGTCCTGCATATGCTATTCTATTCTGCTAGTATATATTTTTGGAGACGCTACAAGGTCAACTATGCCTTCATATTTGGATTCAAGCAAGGAACTGAACTAGGCTATCGAGAAGTCTTTCTCCTCAGTACTGGTCTTGCGGTTCTTGTGCTTTCCACTTTTCTGATACACTTGCATATCAAAATGGACTCGAGAACTCATCAATATGATTCCGTTGACTGGATACCATTGGGCTTAGTTTGTGTAAGAATCCAAAACTAAAGTGATCAATTTGATGTACAAGACTTTATCTTATACGTCTTCTCTTCACTGGATGCAGGTTATTCTTCTCATAACCATCTGTCCTTTCAATATTATGTACAGATCAAGTCGTTTCTTCCTTACTCGATGTTTTTTTCATTGTATTTGTGCTCCTCTATGCACGGTAAATGAGTAGTACTTCGTCAATATCCAATTTACCTTTTCTGGTGCGCACATAGTCTTAACAAGTAAAATCTCTGCAGGTGACTCTTGCAGATTTTTTCTTGGCAGACCATCTCACTAGCCAGGTTCGAAATTTTCCATTTCAGCTGCAGCCTTTGCCATTTTCGTGCAACTTTCTGCTAGAATACTAATTTATATTTCCTCTTGACCTTAGGTTCAAGCGCTAAGGAGTTTCGAGTTCTACACTTGCTTTTATGGTTGGGGGAGACATATCAAGGGGGAGTCTAAGTGCCACGAACTTGATGTTTACAATGTATTCTATTTCATTGTAGCAATTGTACCGTACTGGATTCGCTTCCTTCAGGTTTTCACATTTTTCTATTTGCATATTTAATGATTGTCACCTAATCCATTCGTCATCACACTATGCAACTGCTAAAGTACATTAAAGAGATGCTTCCTACTTGGGGATAAGTACTGTAGACTTTTTTTCTTGTGTGGCATGGACAATCACTCAGAAGTGAACACTGTTGTTACCAATGTTATCCGAACTCGACTAAAAGTGTCCGACATGGCTATATTAACAAGACTTGAAGCTTTTGCATGCTTTTGGTCGCCCAAAATCACTTGTGAAGTTCACGGCCCAGCTAGTGTGAAAACTAAAGTTGTGTATTGTTTCATATTGCTTATAATGTTAATTACAAGAACTATGGTATATGTGTGTACTCCATCTTATGCTAATTATGCTATAACATGGTTTGGTCATCTTGCTTTTTGTCTTTGTTATATTTGTACACGTGATTCTCATTATTCTTGTTCACGTGATATAGTTTCTTTTACCATTCTTAACTTGCCTATCATAATTATATTATTATTGTATTTATTTAAACCATTGAGGAGCACCCGAGTCACCTGACAGACGATACCACATGTTCTATAGTGTGTTCGTCGACTATGTGAGGAGAAAGAATCAGTGCATGCTATCAATGGTTTCAGATACTTCCTGACAATTGTTGCTGTGGCCATCAGAACCGCATTCGATCTTAAAAAGGGAACTACGTGGAAGGTGTTGGCTTTTGTGAGCTCCATCATTGCAATTATGTTCAACACATATTGGGATATTTTTGTAGATTGGGGGCTAATACAGAAGAACTCCAAAAACTTTTTATTGAGAGACAAACTTCTTGTTTCGCACAGGAGTGTGTACTTCACAGCTATGGTAATCTTTATATGGCTAAACCTGATCTCGTATATAATTCCTGCTACCCTTGTTGATCAGTTGACCTATATATATGCTTTGAATGTTGTGCAGGTTCTTGATATGATACTGAGGTTTGCTTGGCTGCAACTGGTATTGAAATTCAATGTGTCTGCTTTGCGTGGTGACGCCATAACAAGCTTATGTTCCTGCCTAGAGATCCTTCGCCGTAACATTTGGAGTTTCTTCAGGTATAGTATGAAACTATGACTTGACTTCAGTTTGAGTTGCTATCTGCAGCCTTTTGAAGTTCTGCTTAAAGTTGCCTCAGATTAACAACATACATATTGCTTAGTAACATATATTATGGCAACCCTTTGTGAATCAAATATATTTATATAATGAGTTTAGAAAACCCCCAGACTTAATGACAGTCTGCTAGCTTCCGCTGCGGGGGTAAATTCAGAGGTACTTATTTGCATGTGTGGCGGATGAATCTACTCGCGACATTTCTGTTAATATATTCATTGGTGTCTTCTTGATCTTTTATAACTGTCTTTTGGCAGGTTGGAGAATGAGCATGTAAATAATGTTGGCAAATATCGAGCATTTAAGTCAGTTCCACTCCCCTTCTATTATGATGATGAGAACTGTGAAAAGGATGATTAAGTATCTGATTTTTGGATCAAGCCATCTTCTATTCCAGAAACAAGCAAGAATGGTACATAATTTTTTCTCTGTCCTCTTTCGAGTATCGTCACTGGGTGAGGGCAATGCACCAAGCAATTGATACATTTAAGAGGTGAATAAACAATGAATGCATGATAGATATCATTGCAAAGAGGCCACGCATCATATATGTTTCGTAGATGATTTAGTCCCGTAAAAGGGGGCCATCAAATGAAAACTGTTAATTCTATAGGCAAGAAAAGAAAAAAGGAAAAGTGTTTTGAGTGTCATGGGGAGATTTTTTTGATGCATATACATCTTCATCTATGGCAATTGTTTAAGAGCATACCATGCGTAAGTGAACAGGATGTCATATTGTCATCACAGACCACCCCGCTTCATTAACCTGTGGTGAAACTGGATGCTTTTCAGGCCACCATATTTTTTAATAATCTACCATTTTTTCATAGTTGGCACTTCAAAAATTTAGCTGTTTCAGTAATTCAGTCTGTATCTGGAAAATTCTGATATTGGAATGAGCATTTAATACTATTATATGGGAGTTACATGTGTTATTTTTTGTTCCATCTGTGAAAAAACTATCGAAATGGTGAATGTTTCGGCCAAAAATGTTCGAAATCAATTTCAAGCGATATGTTCATAATCAAGTTCTAGACATTCTAGACAGTTGCCGAACTATTCTCAGCTCAATGGATAATATCTTGTTCAGTACTCCTTAAATTCCCAATTGTTATTATTTTTAAAAAAAATGTATGATACACATATTAAGTTGAATAAAAATATAATTTTATAATATTTTTTTAAAAAATTCTATTTTTGAATATAAGTAAGATATTTAAATTTTTATTAAAAAAATATTTTCTTTTAAAAGTTATTAAACTGTAATTTTAACTTAATGCGTGTCGAAGACTTTTTTTTTTGGAAAGCATGCGGTTAAGGCGGCCCATCTTCCTGTTAGTTAAATTTTTTGTTTCTGGGAAGAAACTTATATTTTATAAAAACTTACTAAATTAATTACGAAAACGACCTGAGTATTATGCTTATATATCAATTTTAAACATTATTTTTTGGCCTAAAAAATAAACAATTTTCGACACGGATTTTAAAATAGATTTTAAAATAGATGAAATTAGGATTTTCTTCAACCAAATAATGCTCTTTGAACTGATTATTTATGGTGGTACTCCACTTGCCCCTGTCATTGAAATAACAATCCAAATAGGAAGGAAAAATTATATTAAAACTCTCAATAAAGAGAGATTTATTGAAAATAAAAAAAAACAACAAGAACAATAATAATAATAATAATAATAAAAGACCTATCAATAAAAGGTTTAAATTTTTTGCAAGTTAGAAGGTGTGCAACAAACAGAAGCCATGTCATGTTGCAACTTAAACTTTGAAGGACACATATTTGAAACAATTCATAAACTTTGAAGGTCCTTGCTGGATGCATTAGTGGTTCTGAGAGGCTTTTGGCTTCGGTTAGAACCCTCCATAACATGATGGGTGGTACTCTTAATCCTGTGAGTTCTCCTTTGGTATTCTTTTTTTAAACTATTGTTTCCCGAAGCTATATTACAAGAATATTAAGTAGTTCAAATTTTTTTAGTTCGAGACTAAGAATACAAAAAAGGTCTCATTCTGGCCAAGATGAGTTGTAATAGAAGTTCCTTTTGGATATTTTATGTTTATGCAGAATGCTGCATACTTGATCATTCGAGGAATGAAGACATTGTATCTTCGTGTAAAGCAACAAAATGCAACAGCACTGAAGATGGCTAGACTTTTAGAGGCACATCCAAAGGTACATTTATTTTGGGTAATAAAGGTTTGTCTTATTCTAACGAATGAAATCTTTGTGAACAATCAATGGAGCGACTATCTTAGTCCTCCCAATGATTCTAGATATCTCTGGTTTTGGTTCATGAGTTGCATCTGTTATTCAGTAACAATCAAAAGGTGAATAAGTCACAAATTTAATTTTCAAATATTGTAGGCTGATGGATAATTTTCATGCACTACACTATTTCAATTTATGCCCCTGTGAATGGTTTTGACTGCCTAAGGTTAAATAGCCATCGTCCCCTTCAATACCTGACTTTCAGTTTCTACAGGTGAGTTGTGTATATTATCCTGGCCTTTCTAATCATCCTGAGCATCATCTTGCCACTCGACAAATGACTGGTTTTGGTGGTGTTGTTAGTTTCGAGGTAAGTCTCAGTTCTCAGATGTGCAAATCCAAATATATTTAGAGTTTTCAGGAAATCTCTCATCCCTTGGTGGTGTCTGCTGCATCTTTATGTAGATTGACGGGGACTTGATGACCACCGGAAAGTTTATTGATGCCCTGAAGATCCCTTACATAGCTCCTTCATTTGGAGGGTGTGAGAGCATTGTAGATCAGCCTGCAATCATGTCATACTGGTAGGTATACTCTTCTTAACATACTGATCAAATTGACTAGATTCTTTTGCAACTGTTTTATATGGTTAATAGTTGTTCAGTAAATGTATCAAAGCACTTGTATTCCATCCAAATTGGTAGTATATACGCGTGATCTTAACAGGGATCTCGCCCAGTCAGAAAGGGCAAATTTCGGTATAAAGGACAATCTGGTACGTTTTAGTTTTGGGCTTGAAGATTTAGGGGACTTAAAGGCTGATATCTTTCAGGCATTTTATTTCCCTTCAATACAAGTTTCAGCCATCTGCAGTTCAGGGTTCTTACTTCGTTCCTCCATTTTATTTGCCTCATCCGTGGATCTTATTACTGATGGTGCTATACTAAGGTTTTTCAATCTCATTATCAGTTTTGAAGAAAACATTTTTGCAGTATACATAAACTATATATTTTAAACAGATTTTGTTTGGCAACTCGTGTTCAACTAACTAGTAAAGTTCAACGTTTCTGGGGGAACAATTGATTATGTCCAACTTGTTTGACATCTAATACCATGCTAAACAAAAGCAAAAATAAAATAAAATTATGGAATGATATACTGCACTCACTGGAGGAGCCGGGACCAATATGGAATGAAAGCTACGACGTAATAAAAGTCTTGTACATACTACAACTGTTATCTCTGTATGCATAATAACCTGATCCATAGTAACAAAATATGGAACTCTACACTTCTGAAAGCTTGAACTTGTGTAGTAAGTTCACATGCAAATGTTGTGTATCCATAAAAGAGTGCAACCATTTGTATTTATAATATCTTACAAAAGTTAACAGTTTCCCAGTTCAGACACGAAAGTGAACATAAATGTGACGAAAGCACTAGTACCACGTTTATTGCAATATAATAGCATTCTTCTATGTGTGCTGATCCCCGTACTTGCATGATGAGGAAGAGAACTCATCGAGACTCCCAATCCTTTATCTTCTTGCTGCCTTTAGGTTTAGCAATTGGAGCATCCATCCCAGCCATTTTTGCATTATATTTGGCTCTAAGAGGATCATTATTAGTCCACCTGTAGTTTGACCATAATCAGTATCTAGGCAAACACATTATGAATCATTTTAAGAACGTAAAGATGCAATGTGCATTTGAAAACATAACCTACTCAAGACTCTGGGTATGAATCCTGAAAATAAATTTCTTGTCTTCTTTAAGCAACCATTAGAACATTTATTTACGAACCAGTGAACAGCATGAGCACATTTTCTATTCTGAAATGAGAAGTCTTGTCTAGTTGTCTTACTAAACAAAGAACAGTCTTCGATTATTTTATCTAGTCAAGTTTTAGACTCGCAACAATATTTTTGTTTATATTTTTTGCTAAATGACTAGCAACATTTAGCACTTCCACAACAAATTAGTAGACCCCTTGCCTCTTATCTTGTAGGATAGTACTAGACAAAGGTGCAGGTAAAATGGGGAAGAAGTTATAAACACTATACTGTCAACAAGTTAGGAAGTGTGAATACGAATTATTATGAAGTGCATTCATATCTCAACCAAAGGCCTCAACTAGTCTGACATCCTTACACTAGAAGCAAATATAGGCAAAGAAATTTTAAACAAATAAAAATGCACAACTTAAAGTCAGAAAAGCAGGCAGCATTGTAATAATTAGACATCAATTGAAGGACTCTGACCAATTTTAAAAAGCAATGTGCAAAGGCTATAAGTCTAGGCGGAATAAATGCTGCAATAAAAGTTTAAGATAATAGTAATGCACATACGGGTTATTCCAATCAGTAGTGTCCTCGTTGACAAGATGAGTCCATTTCGTCCTTCCACTACGGCCAAAATGCTTAACCTGCATAACTTTAGGTAATATCGTCTTGTCCATCTTATCCTCACCAGTGGGAGCAGAGAAATCACGATAAAATAAATTATCTGAGCCAGCAGTTGATGAGCGATCATCAGAATCTGTCTGGTAGAAGGCACCCTTATGGTAATATTTCTGCATAAACCTCCATTTCTGCTTAGATGGTGCAGCAGGCTTTGGATTTTTCCTCTCCCACTCCCTTCTTTCTTCCTCTGTCATATTTCTTACCCTCTCAATTTCTTCCTTCTCTTTCAACATTGCTTCTCGGTCATCTCTATCCCTCTTGATCCGTGCAATCTCACGTGCCTTCCATGCTTCATATTCCTCTGCCTCATTCACGTCATCATCAGTGTCAATATCTTCGATATCAGCATCCAGTTCCAAATTCTTCTGAATTTGTTCATCCTTTCGTATCTCCTCAACAACTAATTGCTTGGTCTCGATCTTTCTCTCTTCCAATCTCTTTTTCATTAAATCTTCAAGAGCACGGTCTTCTGCCTCAATCCTCTCACGTTCGGCTATGGTATCCCTTTCCGACTTTGGAACAAAGACAGGCTTCACCATCGCAATACCTGGTTGTTCTTCATCTGAATCAGTTTCATATTCAGATTCTTCTTCCTCCTCTTCATCTATTTCATCCTCCTCCTCCTCCGGAAGAAGCGCTGCTTCTTCTTGCTGCCTCTGAAGTAACTTCTCCCTGATTCTTTTCCTTCTTTCCTCTAAAGCATCCTCATCCTCTTCCTCTAAATCTAACCCTTCTTGCCTTCTATTCTCCTCTTCTATGGTCGAAATAATTTCAGCTTGTCTGATACGCCTGTGATCAGCTCTTACCTCTTCACGATTATCTATCTTGCTCTCTGCCAAACGGCGAAGCCTGGGGTCATCTCTTTTTGCAATATCAGAATCTTCACGACTGGGAAAAGCCTTCTCTAAGGCAACAGCCCTAGTCATCCGCATATCCTCATCTTCATCAGGATCATCTGCCCATTCAGGAGCTTTACCAGGCCAATATCTTTTGACTTTTGTTTGGCCAATTCTCCCTCTAAGCTTGTCCCGAATAGCAATCACAGTATCACTAACACCGGCAGTTACAGACATTGTGTGTAATATTTAAAGGCCAAATTCTTTACGATGAAATGTAGTATCTGCTATCTGCTCCAGCAGCCTTCACAGCAAATAATGATTAGGGATTATTAGGAACTGGTCTCAAAATCCACCTTACAACGATATATATTAGAGAAAAAGTATACACGGCATGCAGAGTGTATTTTTCAATGAAGAAGATAAAAGAACATGGTGTATGTTTACCACTAACATAACAGAAGGAATATCCTGCAAGATATTGATGGAAAGCGAAAAATAATATAATAAGCAAATGAGATAGCAAAATGGGAAAGAGAACAAAAAGAAAAAGTAAAATCAAGTGACCATATGTATTTGAAATGACTACATGCGTGCGTGAAAAGTGAACATACGTTTTGATCATCTTAATGTCAAATCTTCACATAAAAAAATCACCTAAAGTTGGGTTCGTGGGTTTGTACTAATATTCAAGATACTAGTTATCTTTTAAAGAAACAAGAATAAATGCACTTAAATTTATGAAACTAGTTTTTATTATCTTAGACCCTTTGCAGCAAATAATTTTCCTGCCAGTAAAAACTGCAGGCACTTAATTTTCTTAATGCTCATTTGGACATCTACTTTGGAACAATATTAGCAGTCAGCTTTGTCAAGTAACTTCAAATGAAGGCAACAAATTCAAATTAAACAGAAAAATTTGGTTCGCTTAAGCAATGTGCAAGATCGGAACTAAAATGTTAAATATTAAACAACTTAGAACCTACAAGAAATAAAACATACTGTACCCGTCATCACTTGCCAATCAATAGAGAACCTTGAAAAGAAGTACAATACAATTTTCTCAAAAAAATTTGGTATGCCGATGAAGATATTGCAAATTTGCAACAGACAGTAAATGTACACACATCAATAATAATTCCTGGCATACGATTATACAAGTAACACATAATATTCAAATTATACTAAAACCAAGTATACACTCCACTTTAAACTTTTTAAATTCACTTGCTTTTTATAAAATCAAGTTCAAACTCATTCAAATAATCTCATTACAAATCAATCGTAAAGTTATCGTATCATTCTTGTACAAGGAGTACCATAACATTCAACTTATATTACAACTTACACTAAAACCAAGTACACATTCCGAAATTCACTTACCGTAAATAACATAAAGTTCAAACTCTTTTAATCTGATTCCATAGTTATTTGTATCATTCTTGTAGCTCATAAAAATAATAAGAGGTCCATTCAAAGCTCGACGTGCACGAGTATTTAACCTTTTATAATTTCAATTTACCCCAAATTACTCTATATCTATAATCCTGTATTCATGTCGTTCTTTAAAATTTACGAGTAGAACTCGAAAACAAGTCCCGTGCTCATTAGTAGCTTGTTCAAACCAAATATCGAGCTTGATAAAAGCTGAACTAAAATTCAAGCTCATTTATCAAAACCTAAGCAGTGCAAAAGTCATCTCAATTACAGCAGTGTCATTGAATTTGAGTATACTTATCTATTACAAACATACAATAACTATACAATCATACATAACGCAGCATTAATATCCAATCATTAATAAACATATATAATACGAATTAAATTAAAAAGAATCTCGCGAAATTAAAGGGGGGTTTAATACATTTTAGGGTTTCGCAATTGAATTGACGAGAGTTGGTAAACAAGAGAGAGAGAGAGTATGTACCTGTAAATTTTGAAGAGAGAGATTGAGAGAGAGAGAGAGAGATTATGAGACCAAATTGATATGGTCTGATTAGCTTATTGGGCTAAGCTTGGTTCCACAGGGAATAAGGAAAATGAAGTTGAATCCTAATTTTCTTTACCGTCCTACCTCGGCTTGGAACTCTGTCAAATCCAAACTCGACCCTTATTAAATAAAAGGGTGTACCGACGAACCGCTCAACCGCATCCAATCGAACCGTATTTTACAGATAATCGCGAAACGCGGGTTGGTTGTGGATTTAAATTTTAAAAACCGCTCATTCGCGATTTGGATGCGGTTTTAAATTTTTGAAAATCGTAAAATCGCAGCCGCAACCGCAACTCGCAACATATATTTATTATAAATTATATTTCCAAAAATGTAGTTGATATTATATAAATTAATAAGTATACACATTTATTAACTAATTGTTAGGTCTCAATATGTTTGTAGAAGGGGGGTTGAATACAAACTATACCGTTTAATCGAATAAAATGCGGAATAAAAAAATGAAACAAAATTCAAGTTAAATAAAACTATTATTAAACTTGAAAGGTGTTACAACAACGGTATCGTTTACAAGGGATTAATCTCAAATAAATTATTCCAAATCTAGAATAAATTCGACATGAACTTTTTCTATTTTTGAAATAAAAAGGATCAAATGCTAAAAGCAATTTGAGATTAAGTTCTAGGGATTTTGATCCGCTAGATAGTTACACAAGAACAATAAAAGGATTTCTAGTGGTTTAGATTTAACAATGAATACTAGAAATTAATGATCTGAGAAATTGCAATAAGTTCTCTGTTGTTTTCTTGGTTCTGTGTTCTTCTGTATATTTAATATTCAATGCACTGTCTGTTGAAAATCAGCTGTTGCTCTTTTATATTAAATCAATCATTGATTTAACTGGCAAGACAATCCTTTTAGCTTAGCAAGACAATCCTTTAACTGGTAGAACTTTCGGTAGGACAATCGATTGAACTGGTAGAACTTTCGTAGGACAATCGATTGAACTGGTAGGACTTTCGGTAGGACTATCTAAAAGGCTTGGAAAGACTTTCGGTATGACAATCCAATTGTCATACCAGTTCAAATATTCGTCTTGCTGATTTAATTTTGAATATTAATTCAAAATCAATTCTGAAAAATGCATAATATTAATTCAGAATTAATTAACCAATTAATTCAATTAATCAATAAATTAATCTTTGCAGATTTAATTTATTTTCTTAATTAAATTATATGACTTAATTAATTAATAGAGAATTAATACTAATCTTGAACAACAACCACTCTTCTGACAATCTGCTGAAAATCACTGAAACTTATGAATCCATTTCACCACTTCAATGTTGACACTCGATGTACTGTCTGGTTCATGAATGACTAACATCTGTGATGTTTCTTCATATCTTGATTTTCTTCAGATTAAATCCCTGTAATTAATTGATACCCTGACGAGATCTATATCACTTGATTAACTCCACAATCTTGATTTATATCACTGAGACTTGATCAATTTCTTGAGCTTCTTCCAGTGAATTAAGTCCTCAAGTCTGTAGATGAACAATGTTACTTAATCCTTTGACATATGTTACTTTGAGAGATCTCTCTGACGATAGAACCACTATTTACTTGTTACATCCTTATTTGAGTTGAGTTAAATCCTCGAATAAACAAATAGACTATGACATATGCCTTTCAATCTCCCCCTATTTGTTTGTTAGACAATAACAACAAATACCTAGAGGATAACTCAACTAACAAATAAGAAAAAGATATAAACAGTAATGCAAAGTAAATAGCAGAAAAGTTCTGGATTATATTTAACATTTTCCAGATTTCAAAAGAAATTTACAAGTTAATACAAGATAGATGTTCCTCTAGACTGAACATATAACTACATTGAATTCAGTTGTCTTCCCTTCCGAATTCACCTTCTTCCAAATCTTGAAGCAACTCATTGTCAAAGACACGATCCTTTTCAGAAGTGAAGCTGGCTGGTCTGAGTGGTTGAACTCCAACTGACTTTAGCTTATTCTTGAACTGATTGTACTTTTTAATATTCTTTTCACAATAAGCTTGAATCAGATCGGCTGCTTGAGTTTTCAACATGGATGAATATCCAGCAGTTCTTAAGTGATGTTCCATCCAGACAAGATGCTTAGCAGAGTAGTCTTTAAGAGATTGTGAATCGAGCTGGCAGATTTGAAGACAGTCAGACTTAAAGAATCTTACCTGATGGGGATTGTTGACCACTTGAGGACTAGCCTTGCTGGCAAACTCTTTGAGCCTTTCTCGAAGAACTTCATTCAATTCTGAGCTTCTTTTGACTTTGTTGAGAAGAACCCAAATCTCTGATAAAGAACGATTCTCAAACAGATGAAGTGATACCTTGAAAGATCCTTCGATCTGACAATATACAAATATGCTCATTTCATTTAGAGATCTGTCAAAGGCAGCTGTGATCCTTGAGACTTCAGTCTTGATAGCATTCATGTACACGTCATTGTTTGGATTAGAGATCTCCAGCTTGTCAAGAAGATGTAGAAACTGCCTATCATTGTTTGTGCTCAGCTGAGGCATATCAAGTACTCTCCTAGCTTCATCCCATTTTTCACCAATCTTCAGTTTGACATCTCTTCTCCTTTCTTTAGCTTTAATAACCGCAAATTCGCAACCGCAAATGACGCGGTTAACCGCAACCGCATTTACGGTTGCGGATGACAATTTTCTAAAACCGCTCTTCGCGGTTTGGTTCGACTTTTACCCCAAAACCGATCCGAACCGCGTACACCCCTAGTGTTTACCGTTGTTTCGTGTTTGAATAAATAAAAAATATTATAATATTACTAGTCACATCACATTTTAAATATATTATACGAATAATATATGTTCACTGTCCTGTGAAACTTAAATTTTAAATTAATTTAGTATATTTCATAAAAAAAATTAATTTAGTATTTATCATATATGAAAAATATATATAATATTATTTTAAAATATGTATTCACAAAATTTTAATAAATTTACTAAATATTTATATATTTCTTATATTTTCGTTTAGTGTATGTATGCAAAAGTAAATAAATATTCGACACTATATTTAGCCGTATAATTTTGTGTACACGAGCGTCAATGTTGAGTTTTTGAAGTTTACGAGTTGAGTAATTTGAAATTTGAGCTCAGCTTGGTTAAATATTCAGAAAACTCTAGTTTGAGCTCGACTTGATTATTTTCGAATCGAATTTGATTTTTTACGAGTCGAGTTTGAATAGCTCATAAACATTTTGACTCATTTACACTCCTATTTCTTACTGCAAAAACTAGTGACCCGAAATTGTCTATATGCTATTTAATCATTCTTTATCTAATAAATTGGGATTGTAAAATTTAAAAAGAAATTACTTGGGAACAACTCTACTTCTGTTTTCATGCTGTTTACATTTTTGGATTCTTTTTCCTCTTTTTAAAGTTGAGCTTAGAGCATATGCACCATGATGGGCATCAATTCAATCAATGGGGTTAGTTACTATTCACACTAAATTCACTTTTTTCCTTAATTTTTATGCACCCATATAATTCTATCAATTCATCAATTATTATTCATCAAATAAATAATTATATTATATATCATAAATTTATTCCGTCTCTATTATTTAATGGTCCCACAAATAGAATCCAATAATATATTGTTGGATAATTTTAGATTTTGGATAAGATTGTGGATAAATTTAAATTTCTGATAAGATTTTCGTTCATTCACATTCTAACACGTGTCTTGTTCAAATTTTGTAGATAGAAAAATTGTCTATAAAATAATATCATGATCTTCTGATTATGGTATCTTAAAATCATATTTTTTTTGTCAAAATGAATGCATTAAAAAGATTGTTGAGTCAGAGTCTGAAATCATGAATACCATGGTGACCGAAGCGGCAATAGTGATGGATTTCATCAATACTACATATGAACCACAAGGACGCGGCTCACGGCCTGGAAAATCTTTCAATCATCATAGACAAAGACTATCGAGGGGAAAAAATCTTATGGAAGATTACTTCGTTGATCGTCCAATATTCAGTGAAGATGACTTCCGCCGGAGGTATAGAATGCGTACTCATGTTTTCAATCGCATCATGACAACTCTTTGCACTCAAGATTCATATTGGCATAAAAAAGAAGATGCAGTTGGATTATTAGGGTTGCTTCATTTCGTTTCTCAAGTTCTAAGATCTCCCTCGACATTGGAAGGGTTTCCTCGTCTATTTTGATGTTGGCTTCCACTAGTTGTTTTTGGTTACATTACATATTATTGAAAATAACTATAGACATCTCTTCTTTTTGGGTCATAGCTTGCTTTCCTTTTTTTTTGCATATTTGGATGCCTTTGTTCACATCGGTCTAACTGGACTAGGTGGACTTTCTGTTTCTCGATTAGACTCTGGAGTTGTGAAACCTTCTTCATCAATACAATCATCGCTATTCAGATTGATTGTCGATTCTACTTGTGTTGGGAAGTTTCGTTGAAATGGAGGAGAAATAGTAGAAACGTCTACAAATTGAGGATGTCCTGTAACTGCTTCATAGCATTCCCATTTGTCAAATGAGTTATTCATCTCCTTAAAATATAGTCCTTGAGCTTGAGTTGTCTAAATAAAATAACAAAATATGCATATTAAGTTAGCAGACAATTAATATTAATCATATATCAATATAATACTAAAAGTAAAAATGAAAAATCTTACCTCATCCACCAAATTTGTTCCACTTGCAGAGTGTATACTAGCTTGATTCTTGGCACATTGCCATTTTTTTAGTGCTCTATTCAACGGTGTCCAGTGCGAGTTAAGAGTAACTTTTGAACGAGGTTCTGCATGAGAATTTTCGGGAGTGTCGTACCAATTTTTTGCATAATCATCATGAATTCGCCCCCATAAATTATTCTTGTTTGAATATCGACTGGTTATTGGATCAACAGATTGTCGAGCCCACAAAACACATAATTGTAAATCTTCAGAAATGAGCCAATTAGTACCCATTATATATTTATATGTATATTTTATGAAAAAAAATTGGATTAAAAAGATATGAATGTGGATATTATATTTTTTGTGTGAAAAATGAATTCACAAGTTCATATTAATAAGAAAAAAAAAAGATGACCGTTAATAATTAACGTTATTAATTCTATGTAAATAGCCGTTATAGTTTCTTTTGAAAGACATGTGCACCAAAAAGATAAAAAAAGGGGGTCCGCATAATTGATATCCCTTGATTAGTCTGCCAGTTTTCAAAGCTCCACTTGGTGAATCAAATGAGCTTCAATAATTGATGGGCTCAATTCACCCCAGAAATTGGTATCAGAGCCAGTAATAGGCGGGAAATGAACAGTAAAACACTGTAGCAAAAGTAGCCGTGAATAGTAGACAGTGAATAGTAACTAATGAATAGTAAAAGGTACATGAATAGTAAAAATGAAAAAAAAATTGAAGGTTAAATGAGACCTCCGACAAGAATAAATAGAGAAAGGAATAAAAGATATAAATCTAAAATAATAGCAACTCTATTAATTTTATTTATAGTAGAAAACAAAGTAACACAACAGATGTGTAAGAAAATTTTATACAGACAATTAATCTGACTTATGGAAGATTTAAGGATACGATCAATTCAGTATATAGCTGATAAAGAACCAACATATAATAGGCTAATAAATCAACATATTGAAAGTTGTAAGATAAGCATGCAAATAATAAATGAAAAAATAGATATTATAGCTATATTACAAACAATGTTGGAAGAAAGAGATGAAAAAATTAGGAGACCAGAGGAAGAAAAACTTTTATTAAAACGAGAAAAATTTATTAAATAACCTAATTTAGAAATCGAAATAAAAGACTTAAAAGAAGTATTAACTGAACAATATAGATTAATAGACGATTTAAGACAAAAAATTAAAAAATGAATTGGACAGATCCAAATGCAATAACTAGAAATAATAGAAAACTAAAGCAATTAATAAAAAATCAAGAAAAATTAGAAATAGAACTGGAAAAATTACTAGAAAGAAAAAATAAAATAACATGGACAAGAGAGAATAACGAAGAAATTATGAGAATTTATCAATAACTTGAAAATATGATAATAACATTTAGAAATGATAAACTAAGAATACAAGGACTTAAAAGAATAATTTTAACAAATAATATAATTGGATAAAATATAGATGGATAAAATGTCATTAGAAGAAATAAGTGAAAAACAAGATATATATTATCAAATGGATGAATACGAAGGAGGAACATCACAAACCCTAAGTTTTAAACCAGATATATATAATCAAATTCAAAGTGAAACAGAAGAATTAACAATAAAAAAGATATTCAAGACATCATATTTTGAAAGAAATAAGGAAGTTAGGTATATAGCCCAAAAACATGAGAATGTAATAGATATAGATACCATAAATGGAAAAACAAGAATAAATTTAATAACAGATGGATTAATAAAAATAGAATTATCCAAATTAAAACAAAAGGAAGCAAATAAACTAAAAAATATATATTTTGGAGCAATAGAATTTACAATAAAAGCATATTTTCAGAAAAATATCGATACTCCTATACATATATATGTATTGGATGATAGAATAATAGGAAATATACAAGATTCATTAATAGCGGTAATAAAAGGAAACTTGATATATCAGAAATTAAAATTTATAATACAACCCGATTTCAGCATATCACTAAGGGATGAAAATAAAGAAAGATCTTTAACATTATACTATAAGTTAGATGGAATAAAAATGCAAAAAGGAAGTAAAGTTATTAGTATAGAAACCAAAATGGTTTATGCTATGACTGGAAACCATTACGTAAAGAAACAAACGGAATTAGGAATTATAGTACCAAAGTTATATAATGATATATTAGAAAAAATTGAACATAAAGAAGAATCTCAAATAACAATCCCAGAAGAAATTATAATAGATTTTAGTAATAGACAAATGATTCCAAGGCAAAGAATTAAACCAATATTAGAAGGATCTAGATTAAGTTTTAGAAAAGAACAAAATCCTATAAGATTAATTAGATCAATGAGTATGACGAGTAGAAAGATAGATTTAATAAAAATAGATACTGATAGTTTGAAAATAAAAATGATAATATTTGACGAAACAATAACAAGAGACTGTATAGCAGAAATTAATACAGGAGCTACCAAAAGTTTTATTCATATAAGCAAGGTAAATGAAGAAAATTGTAAATGGATAGAACCTCAGACTTACAAATATGCAGAAAATGATAGAGAAATATTTATTACTAAATGTACTAATTTAAAGTTTAAAATATTAGACTTGGAATATAATATAAATATAGGAGTAATAGAATATGATAGTTCGAGTGAATTATTATTAGGAAGCGACTTCTTAAAAATGATAAATTATAAAATTAATAATAATGGAATAAAGATAGTAGATCAAGGAAAAGAAAGATTTATAGAAAAACTATGAATATACAAGAAAAATTAAGGAATAAGAAAGAAAAGTTAAAGAAAATACAGAGTATGTTAGAAAGCGAAATAGATTCACAAATAAAATACTTAGAATATAAGGAAAGACAAACAAAGTTAGAAAATGATATTAAGAAATTAGAAGAACAGAGTAAAAATACTAGTAAATATTGGATAGATGTTGGAAATGGTTGGAAGAAGCGAATCAACAAATAATAAAATGTCAGACTCAGTATTTATAAAAAATTTATGGGAAGAAATAATAGTTAAGAAAAAACTAAATGCAATAATGAGATTGGTAGAAAAACAAGATAATCAAAAAAAATTTGAGACAAATAATAAGAGAAGAGTTAACAAGCTTATGGAATAATTCTGAAATACTTACTTTAAAAATGATACTAGACAAGTTAATAAAATTAGAAGAAGGAAAACAAAAAATTATACCAGAAAAAGAAATTACAAATAAGCCAGAACTAAAAGCCATAAATGCATGGAGAAGAGTTAATGAGCCAATGATGATAGATATAAGTAAAATGAAACCAAATATATCTGAACCAATAGGAAAGGTATTAGATAATTTGGGACAACTTAGTAAAAAAGGAAAGTTCTAATGGAAACTAAAGAACAAAAAGAATATAACGTGATAACATTTTTAAAGAATCATGGAAAAGAAATTTTAGAAAGAGAAAAATATAAGTATGAACCATTAAAAAAGGAAACAACTAGTGAAAGCAGAGCTGAGTTTAAGATTGATACAACTGTGATAGAATATTTAAAGTCAAAATTAGAACAACAAAAGGAAGAAGTAGAAGAAATAAGGACGGAGAATAAAAAACTACGATTAAATACTAATGAAGAATGGTTAGAAAAATATAAAAAATATAAAAATAAATATAAAGAAACTAAAAAGGAACTAAAAGAGGTAAAAAGAGATTTAAGACAAACAAAAAAGGAATTAAATGAAAAAACAGAAGAAAATAAAAAAGAAATAGAAATATTGAAAAGGCAATTAAATAAGTTAAAAGGAAAAAAAAAGGATACAAGTGAAGTTTCTAGTACTGTATCTACAAATAATAATACAAGTACTAGTGAATCGGAACAAGATAATTTAGGAAAAACGGTGAATATAATAGAAGAATATAACAGTAGTTATGAGGAAAATTCTGAAATGGAAATAGAAAATAAAAATATAATAGAAGCTTTAGAAAGAATGAAAAATGTAAATGCAATAATAAAACAAGAATCGAATAGTGACCAAGAAGATAAAAATAATTATACTGATATAGAAACTGAAGGAATAAAAAATGAGGAGATGGATAACTACCCAGAAGAAGAAGTAACCGACCATAATATGGAAGTTATAACAAGATATAGGAACACGATACCAAAACACATACCAATAGGACAACATAATGAATTTAAAGAATTCATAGGATCAATGTCACAAGGCGTAAACTTAAATGGATACTTTTTAGACTTAGATAATGTATATGAAGAACAAGAAATTAGCAGGAGAATAACTGATTGGAATTTAGGAATGTATATAGCATTAATGAATTCCACTCATACAGATGAGTTAGAATATACTTATAACTTGATCTCAAAAACGTTAATTGGAAAGGTAGCATATTGGATAAAGTCCATAGAATATCAGTTAAAAACTGAAGTACTAAGGTATGCAACGGATTGGAAATCAATGTTACACATATTTGATATGATATTAAAATGAGAATTCTTAGGAGAACCTTGGATAGTAGCTAGAGACCAAGTTCTAATAGAAAGAAAAATAGAAATAATAATGAATCTAAATAACATGAAATGCTGTAAAATTAACAAGTTACCAGAATATACTATAAGTTTTACTAAATTCTTTTATGAAGCTAGATTCTTACCCGAAGAAGGACATATATATCAACAATTATATTATGATCATTTACCAGAACCTTATAATACGGAGATAACTAAGGAATATAATAAGTTAGAACCTCGTGAGAACACTCTGGGTGAAAGAATAAGAGTACTAAGAGGATATCTAATGAGAAAATGTGAAGAATATAGGGTACAACAGAAGGTTAAAAAGGATAAAAAACTAGGATTAAGAGAAATATGTGGATTCACTGAAAGAAGACTAGTATTTGGATGTGAAGATAAAAAACTCTATAGGAACTATAAGAAGAGGTATAATAAGAAAAAATCATATGACAAGTACAGAAGCAAACAAAATAGAAATAATTATCCTTATAAATACAACAGATATAAGAGAAAAAGATTTAGGAAATTTAGAAATACACCAGAAAATAGGAGAAGATATAAAAATAAGAGAAAGTTTAGAAGAAAACCTTTTAAAAAGAAAGATATAAGTGAATGTAAATGTTGGAATTGTAATGAAAAAGGACATTATGCTAATAAATGTCCTAAACTGAAAGAAAAGAAAGTAAAATATATAAATACATCACAATTCATAATGGAAATAGAACAAATTAAAGAAGATGACAATAGATGGTATGAATATGAAGAGTTTTATATTAGTGAAACTGATAATGAAATAAACTTTATAAATTATGAATCATCTAGTGAAAGCAATTGGGAGGAATGGTAGCAATATACATAGATACAGGTGTAGAATATAAAAAATATAAATTCCTAAAATAAAAAATATTTATAGATAGTGGAGCAGATCTATGTCTAGTAAAAAAGGAAGTTTTAGCTTCATATAGATGGGAAAAATCTAATGCACATAGAACTAGGGTATCAGGATTTAATGAACAAAAGAAGGAATTAGATGTAATAGCAAAAAACATGAGAATAAAGCTAAATAAAACATTATTCAGTCTACCTATTGTATATCAGAATAAGATGAAGCAATCTATATTATTAGGAAATAACTTCTTAGATTATTTTAAAACACATATAGTAACTTCAAATACCCTATCATTACAAACTCCGTGTAATAAGTGAATAGTATTAAAAAGAATTATGCCAATAAGTACTATAAATACTATAAGAATAAACAATCTAAGAATAAAAAGAAATAATAATCTACAAGAATTAACTGAAAAATATAATAATTTATTAAAATCGAACTTCGGAGAAAATCCTATGAGTTTATGGGATAAGGAAAAGATATATGCTGAAATAAAATTATTAAACCCTAATGATATAATAAGATCTAAACCTATAAGGTATAGCCCTTCAGACCAAAAAGAATTTGATAATCAAACCAATGAATTATTAAAACTAAAATTAATACAAGAAAGTAAAAGTCCACATAGTAGCCCGACTTTCCTTGTAAGAAAACATAATGAACAGAAAAGGGGAAAAACCCGTATGGTAATAGACTATAGAGAATTAAATAAGAAAACTATATTTGATGGATATTTCTTACCATATAAAAGAAATCTTATAAATAGACTAGGAAATAAGAAATGGTTTAGTAAATTCGATTGTAAAAGTGGATTTTGGCAAATAAAATTAACCAAAGAATCAAGGCCTTTAACAGCCTTTAGTGCTCCGCAAGGACATTATGAATGGATAGTATTACCCTTTGGATTAAAAAATGCGCCACAAATATTTCAAAGAAGAATGGACCAAATCTTTAGAAAATTAAAAGATTTCTGCATAGTATATGTAGACGATATATTAATATATAGTGAAACTCTAGAAGATCATATAAAACATTTAGAGCAATTTATAAAAACAATAAACCGGCATGGAATATTATTGTCTGAAAAGAAATCTGAAATCTTTAAGAATAAGATAGAATATTTAGGATACAAAATAGATAAAGAAGGTATACAATTATAAGATCATATAGTAACAAAGATTGTAAATTTTAAGGATAAATTAGAAAACAAAAAAGAGGTACAACAGTTTTTAGGAATAGTAAATTATGTCTCAGATCATATTAAAGACTTACCTAAATTAAGAAAACCATTACAGGAACTAACAAAAAATAAACCTTTTGAATGGACAAAAGAACATGAAAATTGTATAAAAATTCTTAAGAAAAAGGTGAAAGATTTACCAAAACATAGAATACCCATAGAAACGGATCATTTAGAATTATATACTGATGCTAGCGATATAGGATGGGGAGCAGTCCTAATAGCATATGAGAAGGATGACATAGATAAAGAAAAGCCACATATATGTGGATATGCAGGAGGAACTTGGAAACCCAATGAATCAAACTACCACATAAATGAAAAAGAACTATTAGCTGTAAAATATGGGATTAAGAAGTTTCATTATCATTTATTGCCTGTTAAATTTGTAGTAAGAACGGATAATACTCAAGTAAAAGCCTTTATTACTAATAAAATAGAATTATTACCAGAATTAAATAAAAGAAGAAAATGGCAATCTTTTTTCTGTTGTTATGATTTTGTAATAAAAAATATATCAGGAACAAAAAATGTGTTAGCTGACTATCTTAGTAGAGAAAATAAATAATGAAAATAGAATATACAAGCAGACAAGCTCAACCATGGAAAATAATATCGGGATCTTTAATAATATGGACTACTACTTTAGAAGCTGTAGAATTCATAAAAAAATTTGCTCTACAAGGATTAGATGAAAATAATACAGAAAAACTAGAAGAAGCATTTAAGGATTTCTAGAAATAGAAAAGCACATTGGTTATTATTTCACTCCTAATAGAAGGTATATTGATGAATTATTAATATCAATTATTAGAAAATTAAATGCCATTGAATGTCATGCATTTTGTTTTTGTAAAGGGAAAATTTAATTGTTTGTTGTTCTTAGCAGGATATGGAAAATTTTGAGAAATATATCACTGATGTCACTTCTCATATATCAACCAATAATGAGAAAATCATCAAACTCCAAAAGGAGATAGAAACCCTGGTTCAGGAGAACCAACATTTTCTGAAACAAATTATGGAAGCTATAAAAGACAAAACAACTCTACAAGCTTCAGTTGCAATCCCTACAATAAAACCTATAACATTTTCATCAAAGCTTGCAACCATGCCATCACCTTCAACCAACATATCAACTACTCTGTCAAATTTATCAATGAGTGATAGGCTGAAACACTCACCTGAGATAGTGAAAACATATGAGCAAATGATGAAATATTATGATTATAAATCTAACCCTGATGTTTGTAGACTGACAAAATCTACAAAATATCCCAGATATATTTGTTGTAAAAATGCAAAACCTGACATAGTCTATAACCTGTTTATACATGGTTTTGTTGACAAGATCTTAACAAATGAAACCATGTATTGTATATCAAAACTACCAAGTATAATTGTCAAATCCATGGAAGCTATGGTACGGGAAATGGGAGCAGGCTCATACGGAATACAAGTTTTTGATGCATCAACTGATCTAGTTGGAAAACCCATAGTAATATGCCAACTATTTAAATTAGGAAGGAATATGGCAGATATTGTGTGAGAAACCAAAAGCTTGAAATTGCCAAATCCCTGTGATATTAACAAATTCCAAGAATGGTTATGTGAAAAACGAGCCATTGGTCTAGCTACCCTCAGGTCCAAAATACAAGATATACTACGAGCTCAGAAAGTTATAATCATTTCTGAAAGCCATGGTGGAGGTTTCACCGAAAGTATAATAACCTTATATTATGATAATACTATACAAAATTCAGGTACTATGGCATTAGAGATAATGCTTGATAAAATAGAAAACATGAAATATAATCATGCAAAACATACTACTGAATATTATCAAAGAATAACAGGTCCTAGAAAGAGACCTATTATCAGTTTAAAAGATAATGATAAAGGGAATTCTGATCCCTTTGCATGATACAAAAATGGTGTGATACACCAAAACACTGTAAATTGAATGGTGAAAACCAAAAAATATGAAAGAGCTATATTACCAGAAGATAAAAGATTCCTTTCAACAACAAAATATCAAGGCAAAATGACAAAAATGGAAAAAGAAGAAAAGGAAAAGCAGATTCCCTGGAAAAGATGACAGATCCTGCAAGATATCATGGCAGACACAGAAGATAAAGATGAAGAAAATATGAAGAGACGACAAAAGAAGAAATGGCAGACAAAGAAATGGCAAACAAAGAAAATAAAAGATTCGTGGAAAAAACCTGCAAAAGAGAATTATTAGTAATTATGTAAAAGAAACCGGTTATCCCGGTAATCTGTAACCATATAGAAGGACTACTATAAATAAGTCCATACATAAAATGTAAAGGATATCTGAAAATTTCTGAAGTTCAATTCTCTCTTTGAATATGTCTGGCTAAACTTCTTCACTCTCTATAAACTCTACTAAGAATATATCATAATAATAGAAAAGATTATTTTATATGTATCATATACAATCAGGATTAATTCAGGAAAATAATACCTTGGGAAATAGCAATATGGAAGAGACCGTGTGAGGACTCCTGCATCCAGCCAAGAATATCCAAAGGAGCTTCGAGAGCGTTGAGGATAATAGGGCAAGGGTGAGTTGAGACTTCCGGTGACCAGAAAGCTATTGTAAGAGGTAAAATTTCTGATTTAATTTTTATTGTGTATGATAGCATTATAAAATAATGTTCTCTAAGATTATGATGTTTAATTAGTATGAGGTTATAGGGATGATTTCATTTAAAATAATGAATTCGTTTTTGTCTACTGCTTACTACATGTAAATATTAATCGATATGAATATGTATTTTAATGTGTCTTCCCTCTTTAGGGTTGTGAGGTATATAAACGATCGAGAAATTGGTTCCCCCAGAAATTGGGGCTCAATTCACGCATCACTTCTTTCCTTCACTTCTTTCCTGTAATTAATAGAAAAATGTACTGAAGTGCTGAATTGATCTACGCGGTGGATATGCTCTTAGTCCAAAATTTTTACAAGGCGTGCATAAATAACTTTAGGATGTTAACATATAGCCTAGTTTTAATTTTCTGAACTGTTGTTTTCCAAAGCTTTAGTAAAAGAATACCAAGTAGTTAAAAAAATATTCTCAGATGTGAGGATCCAAATGGATTTTGAGTTGTCATCAAATTTCTCAGTCCTTGGCGGTGTATGCTGCATCTTTATGTAGATTGATGGGGACTTGATGACCACCGGAAAGTTTATTGATGCCCTGAAGATCCCTTACATAGCTCCTTCATTTGGAGGGTGTGAGAGCATTGTAGATCAGCCTGCAATCATGTCATACTGGTAGGTATACTCTTCTTAACATATTGATCACGATACTACATTCTCTTGCAACTGTTTTTATATGGTTAATATTTGTTCGGTAATTGGATTAAAGCGCTTACATTTCAACTAAAATGAAACTATATAGGTAATGATCTTAACAGGGATCTTGCCCTGTCAGAAAGGGAAAATTCCGGTATAAAGGACAATGTGGTTCATTTTAGTTTTAGACTTGAAGATATCGGTGACTTAAAGGCTGGTATTCTTCGGGCAATGGAGGCTATATACGCATTTTAGCCCCCTTCAATACAAGTTTCAGCCATCTGCAATTCAGGGTTCTTGACTGTTATTTGCCTTTTCGAAAGATCTTATTACAGTTGGTTCTCTACTAATGATTTTCAAATATTATCATCAGTTTTGATGTAAACATTGTTGCAGTATACATTATACATTTTGAACAGATTTTGTTTGGCTGCTCGAATTCAACTAATGAAGTTGAATGTTTCTGGACTGATTAGTGAAGGTCCATCTTGTTTGACATCAAATGCCATGCAAACAAAAGCAAAAAAAATTGAAAATTATGGTGCTCTCATACAAGCATACAAACAAGCATAAAGTGAAATTTTGTTAACATAAATCATCCTTCCTTGTCCTCGTCTTCATCATAGTGAAAAGGTAATGGTACTGATTTAAAAGCCCTGTATTTTCCCACATTATTCAGGTGTTCATTCTCCAACCTAAAGATATGAAAAAGAATGAACATGATCATTGTCTGAATGTATACATATGTTCATGCCTCTGCTCGTCTATTTGTGTGATTCTATATGCAAATACATTATATTTTCAATCAAGAACTAACTTTACCTGAAAAAGTTCCAGATGCCTCGACGAATAATCTCTAGGCTGGCCACAATAGTGATCAGAGTTTGTTTGTGTAGGAAAGAAACCTGAAAGTCCAAAACTGTTTGAAGCCAAGCGAACCTCAACAGAACATTCAAAATCTGCAGATAAAAGTAGAACCTCGTTAATTTAAAATGCTACAGAAGTAAATAAGCCGGCACAATCATAAATCTATTGCAGAGAGCTAACCATGGCTCCAAAATATAGACTGTGGTGAGGTATTAGGAGTTTGTCTCTTAACCAACGGTTCTTAGAATTTCTTTGCAATAGTCCCCAATCAAGAACAAGGTCCCAGTATGTCCCAAAAGCCGCTGCTACCCCTGAAGCAGCCCAGGCTATTATATACCATTCAGTACTATCACGGCTGCGGCTATACATTGTCCTGGTTGTAACGGCCACAATTGTTGCAAAGTATTTCAATCCATTCAGTCCTTGCATTCCATCTTTTTCTTCAACTAGTCGCCTTAAACACTGCTCAAAATGCAGAAGATTGTCAAAATTAATTATGTTCAGCTGCTCACGGTGAAAAGATTAGTAGCGATTAGCGAATAATAATGGTTAAAACTAGTTAAACTGCAATACCTGGAGGAGCCGGGAACAATACGGAATGATAGCTACAATGTAATGGAAAGTCCTGTTCATATCATTAGAACTGCAGCTGCTATCTCTGTGTGCATAGCCACCTGAGCCATAGTAACAGATGTAGAACTCTACACTTCTGAAAGCTTGAACTTGGCTAGTAAGTTGATCTGCCAAGAAAAAATCTGCAAGTGCAACCTTCATGCAGGGGAAAAAATTTAAAAAATGCAGTATGTCGTGTATCCATAAAATGTGCAATCATTTGTTTAATTTTATGTAACTGTACCTTGTAAAGCGGAGCGCAGATGCAATGAAATGCACAAGTAAGTAAAAAGAAGCGGCTGGAACGAAATATGATGTTAAATGGGCAGACAATGATGACCAATGCAAGCTGCAGAGGGAGAAATTAAACAGGTCTGTTGGTTAGTTACATGAACTTGGTAGCATAAAAAGATGACAAGGGCTTTTATCGAATCTTACAACAACTACTCCTAGAGGAAGAAGCTCAGTAAATCTTTGGTAATCGCCTGTTTTAGGGTCCATCTCCATATCAAGGTTTGCAAGAATACTTGCTAATGCTAACACTGCAAAACCAAAGGCAACTAGAAGAACCTCTCTGTAACCTAATGCAGATCCTTCCTTGAATCCAAATATGAAAGGATAATTGACTCGATATCGTCTCCAAAAGTATATGTTTGCAGCGTACATGAACATGTGTAGAACGATGAAGGCAAAAAGGCTGCAAACAATGTATATGCTACATATTATTCAAAGAAAATGTGCTTCTCATTATGATAAGAAACAAAAAAAAATGATCAGATCAATAAAAGGGAAACTGGGCTGTAAATGACCTGTACAAAGGAAACATGGTTACCATATACTGTTCTTGGCCTTCTTTTTTCAGAAGACGGCGAGCATGAATGAGCACAACCAGAGCAAAAATGAATGTTATTGTGCACCCGGCAAAGAAACCTGCAATAATTTGGAGATGAATTATTGTAAACCAAGGCATTAAATCCCGAAAGGAAATTAGTACATGTAGCAAAAAAGTTAGAAAAAATCTAAATATATAGATGTACCTAAAGAGAAAGTTACTCTATGTCTTTCCCTTTTAGCTTTTGGTCTTAGAATGCTAAGCCCTTTCTTTCTATTCGAATTTGAAAAATGCTTAATAAATGTTGCTTCAACCCTGTCCATTACCTTAACTACCTGTAAAGTTTGCATACATAAATCGAATGAGATTATCTTTAGTTTCAATTGTAAGCATGATATTCATATGTTAATCTGAAGAGGACTGTTCTTAATAGATTCAAGGTACTTCACCTCCTCAGAGCTTCCTAGATAAGAGTTCTCGACCATTTTCATGTAGGACTTTGAAGCATATCTTGAAGTGATCTACAAAATTGATCAAGAAACGTATTTGTAAGAATGTAGATACCTCATAATCAATAATGCAGGAAATCTCAGTTTACTTGTTACCTTATCGTACTTCTTCATGATTTTTGAAAATGCCATAATATTCAAGAAGCTGTTACAATCATCATTAGAAATGATAATAAGTCTCCAAGGAAACAAGAAATCAGAGACAAAACTATGTACATAAAGTAGCAGAACTGAAATTACTGATCTTTACCTGTAACTTTTGAGAAGCCGAAGCTTGTGGTCAAATTCAACAAAAGCACATTTTAGTTGTTCTTCAACTTTGTTAAGATTTTCCTTGCTGAATTTCAACTCTGCTTGATTGGGAACATTGAGGATACCTCTTATTGATGAACGAGGCGTCTCAAGAGTATTGTTTATTATCACATGGTTTAGTATTTCCAATGGAGCAGGTCTTTTAGCCCTTTTACTATTCAGTGGCTTGAGTTCTTCTTGCACACCTCTGTTTCCACTGTCTACTTTTTTATCATCATAATTTTTTGAGTTGATTTCCTTGAGTTCTTGAATAAATTCATCTTCTCGTTTTCCTTTTTCTCGGTCAGCTGATAATTCATCTAACTGTGCCTCAAGTGATATCTCTTCTTCTATCATATCCATTACAGTCACTCTTTCTACACAGTAAGTTCAAGTATTTAATATAAATGTGGATAAATTTATGCTTATACATGAGAGGTGTAGTGCATAAATATAAAGACTTACTGCTTGCTTTAAGTCCAGGAGTAGAAGCTGCTAGTGAAGCAGTTGAAGCAGCAACATCTGAAGCAAGACGAGTCATCTCTTTAGCACTATCCGGCCATTCATAGTGTGGATCATCCACTTTTATCCGAAAAGCTATCAAAGCATCCATTTGTTTATTCAAAACTGCAGCCTCCTTCATCACCTCATCAACTTTACCTCTATAAAACTTGATGACTTTATTAAACTCATCATCAAGTCTTCTAAAGTACACAAGCTCATATTCACCTCCTTCGTCTGATGTCATTAGAAACATTGTTTCTAACCCAAATTCTCCGTCTGGTTTCTTGACAGAATTCACCAGAATTGGTTGGCTCTCAATATCAGGATTAGTGCTCGGGCTAACTCTAGGAGTTGTAGTGTTTCTTTGAGTCAAACCACTAAAAGCTCTATACAGAGTTAGTCTTCTTGTTAATCCATGTGAATTAGTGGTTAATTGTGGTGGTTTTGTTTTCAGTTTAAAAAGATGGATTTCTTTCAAAAGGGTTTTGAGATATTCATAGTCCATGTATGCTCCTTGCCATTCCGGAACCATTTGAGATGTAAATTCTTTACCAAACTTCATTTTTACACTTGTCAAAAGATTCAAAAAAAATTTTAAAAAAATGAAATGTTGTTTAATTAGAGAGGAGCTTCATGTAATGCATAGAAAGATTATGCATAGAGTTGATAGAAGATGAAAGTTGCAAGCTGTACTGGTGAAGTGCTTAGAACCTTGAATTTGTAGTGACAGAATTAGTCCAATCTCCTCGTACATGGAAGATATATTCAATATAGATGTTACATCAACATGCAGAACAAACATATACAAACAATGAGACTTAACAATGGATGAACGGCTGTTTTTTCCTTTGATATTGGATTATGCAAAGACTCAAAATCATTAATCATAACATTCACTACAATGCTAGGTCTAGGCTGCTGGCAAAACGGCAAATGATGACAATGTCACAATTTGAGACTACCCTTGTGAAAGTTAAATTTTAATGTATCCATTGAAATGTCTCCCTTATTTTTCTCTCCTTCAATCTCTAGTTACAGAATTAATACCATGAATTTATAATAGGCCTGGCTTCTCTCATATATCTGATCCATAAAACTTTAGTAATCAAGTATGAGATGCGCACAAACCACCATATAGAGAGTAGAGTTGTTTCCGTGAAAACTCTTCGATTTTTTAGTTTTTTTAAAAAGAATTATTCGATGATTCTAGTGTCGAACTGAAAAGGCATGTGCAGTAAAAAATTAAACACTGATGAGTCAATTGACTGTCTTAAATAATTTTACACAGCTGTTACTTCAATTCTTCCAAAAGTGTTCAATAAAACAAATATTAAACAGTTCTGAAACCATCAACCTGTTTTTGGACTGCATTATTTAAATATGTTTGAGTAATTTGTTGGGATATATCAAGTATATCGAATATATAGATTTTAGAGTTGATTGTCCTATCTGTTTTGTGGCTGTCTATTCATACAAATTAAGTTTTAATACTATGATTAGTAGTAAAGATGATCCTCTAGAGAAGGTGCATAGTACACAACACTCTCGTATCAGGGAAATTTCGGGGAGGGACTAGAAGTCTACGATGCTTAGGATCACAATAATAACTGCTGCGAGCATGTGTGAACATTACAGTACCGATCTGGTTACAAACTAAAACCTTACTAGGTATTTCCCTGGTGTTCTTTTCTTTGTTGATCATTTTCTTCCTTGCCGGCCATTAATTTAATACGAAGTTTGATTAATTATTATTTATAAGGTGTACAAGTCGATCCGTTACTCAGTTCTGTCTTTTTACTTGCAGAAGCTTCTACCACCCCCAATAAACTATAACAATTAACAACTAGTGACTTAACTTTCTGAATGTATGGAGAGCATTTTTCATTATCTTCTTTTTTAATGTTAACCCTCTATTTTTATTTTAATATTTTTGGTTTCAAATAGTTTCATTTTAAGAAAAAAGTTTCAAACATTTTCAAACTATATCTTAAATGTTTCTTGAAATATTATAACCCATCATAATCTATTTAGATTAAATGATTTTTTTTTAACTCACATAAACACAATTGATTAAAATCGATTATAAGTTATATTATTGTATTTGATACCACTATCACTACTTAATGATTAAACTGCATAAAATAGTTTACAAAAAAAGAAAATATCAAAGTTATAAAAGTAGTTCCCAAAATTAGTTATAAAATGTCAAGTGGGAGACTTCTATTTGCTAAATGAAAAAAAATGAACTTCTATATTAAAAAATGAATGAATTCTTCCGCATTTATATCAACAATATAAAAACTTTAAAATGTCACATATTTGATAACAATTTTTTATAATATTTTTTGTCGACCGCCCAACCAACAAAATGCATGAAATATATTGAACTTATACAGGGGGGTGAGCTGATCTATTAAAATGATTGCGGATTGTTGCCATAGGCCCATAACTCCCGATTTGTAGACAAAAATGAACAGTAGAGCCAAAGATACAAGTAGAGTCTTCCTCGAGTCAAAAATTTATGGGCAACGAAATGGTCTCAGGTCTTAATCCATCAGTCCATCGTGAAGAAAGTTTAAGGCTTATTGGGCTTATGTACTAAACAAGTACTAAACAAGGCATGATTTGTTGGAAAATACTAACAATAATAGCTGGATTAAATGATAGGGTTGAATAGCTGATAAAAGAAGAATATAAGCAGATGAGAGGAATGTTGCTACTCGGAGATGTGTTTTTATTCATCACAAACGAAGCTATTTATAGCCAAAACAAGAGACAAGGAAATTAAATGTAATGTGAAGATTTCCAAGTTTAAGCATAGCCTTACTATTTAATCTTTGACAATAGCAATCAATTTACAACACTCCCCTTTGATTGTTATTTTGGAATGAATCATAAACTGCCTCGTTAAAACCTTGTCAAAGAAAAACCCAATGGGATAAAAACTTTGGCGAAGCAAAAAGAGTACAATCTCCCTCGGAAGAACTAATCATTCTCCAAAATTTTGTTGTAACAAATCCTTGAACCGACGCATTCCAATATTATGTCGTAACTTCCCAAACGTTGAATTCGGTAATGATTTCGTGAATAAATCAGCAAGGTTGTCACATGATCGAATTTGTTGTATATCAATTTCACCATTCTTTTGAAGTTCATGAGTATAGAAGAATTTTGGTGAAATGTGTTTCGTCCTGTCTCCTTTGATATATCCTTCCTTGAGTTGATCAATGCATGCAGTGTTATCCTCAAACATAATGGTAGGACTTTTAGAGATGTCTGATAATCCACATGATTCCTGAATATTCTTGATGATAGATCGCAACCAAACACATTCTCTACTGGCTTCATGAATTGCAATGAGTTCTGAGTGATTTGTTGAGGTTGTCACTGTAGTTTGCTTCGTAGATTTCCAGGAAATGGTTGTACCGCAATATGTAAACACATATCCAGTTTGTGATTTACCAAAATGAGGATCTGACAAATATCCAGCGTCTGTATATCCAGTTAACTGAGATGTCGAGTTTTTCGGGAAGAATAATCCAAAGTCTGTTGTTCCGCGAAAATAACGGAATATATGTTTGATCCCATTCTAATGTCTGTCCATCGGAGCAGAGCTAAATCTAGCCAATAAATTCACAGCAAATGCAATATCTGGCCTTGTATTATTTGCAAGATACATAAGCGCACCAATCGCGCCTAGATATGGGATTTCAGGACCAAGAACATCTTCATCATCTTCTCGTGGTCGAAATGGATCTTTATCAGGCTCTAAAGATCAAACCACCATTGGAGTAGTCAATGGATGAGATTTTTCCATGTAAAATTTGTTCAAAACCTATTCTGTAAATGTGGTTTGGTGGAGGAAAATTCCTGTTGACAAGTGCTCGACTTGTATCCCAAGACAATATTTTGTCTTTCCAAGATCTTTCATTTCAAACTCTGTCTTTAGGTATATGACAGGATCATTAACCTCTGTAGATGTTCCTACAAGATTTAAATCATCTACATATACAGCAATAATCACAAAACCAGATTGTGATTTTTTGATAAAAACACATGGAGAAATTTGGTTACTAATATACCCATTCTTTTGCAAATAACGACTTAGTCTGTTATACCACATACGACCAGATTATTTCAGTCCATACAATGATCGTTGAAGTTTAATGGAGTATATATGACGAGGTTTCTTGAACTCATCCATTTTTAACCCTTCTGAGATTTTCATAAAAATTTCACTATCGAGTGAACCATATATGTATACAGTAACGACGTCCATGTTAGGTCCCAATGTGTTTGTAGAAGGGGGGGTTGAATACAAATAATACCGAATAATCGAATTTAGTGCGGAATAAAAAATTGAAACAAAATTCAAGTTAAATAAAAATATTATTAAACTTGAAATGTGTTACAACAACGGTATCGATTACAAGGGATTGATCTCAAATTAATTATCACAAATCTAGAATAAATTCGACATGAACTTTTTCTATTTTTGCAATAAAAAGATTCAAATGCTAAACGCAATTTGAGATTAAGTTCTAGGGATTTTGATCCGCTAGATAGTTACACAAGAACAAGAGAAAGATTTCTAGTGGTGTGAATTTAACTTTAATAACTAGAAATGTGATCTTGAATTTAGCAGATGAAAAATAAAATGTTTTCTGCGGCTGCTTTTCTTTTGTTCTTGAGTTGTTGGATGATATTTGACTTCTGCTGCTTTTTCTTCTTTTATAATTCATTCAACACACCTACTTGAACTGGCAAGACAATCTGTTAATTGGCATGACAATCAGCAAGACAATCCATTGAGCTAGCAAGACAATCAAAATGAACTGGCAAGACAATCCTCCTCCCAGTGTAACTTTCGGTGAGACTATTGAAAATGGCCTGGCATGACAATCGGTATGACAATCCAGATTGTCATGCTAGTTCAATTTCAATTGTCTTGCTGAATTAAAACTGATTTTAATCCAATTAAAATTCTGAAAATTCTTAATATTAATTCAGAATTAATTAATCAATTAATTCAATTAATCAATAAATTAATCTTTGCAGATATAATTTATTTTCTTAATTAAACTATATGACTTAATTAATTAATAGAGAATTAATATTAATCTTGAACAACAACCATTCTTCTGAAAATCTTCTGAAAATCACTGAGAATTATGAATCAATTCCACCACTTCAATGTTGACACTCGATGTACTGTCTGGTTCATGAGTGACTAACTTCCGTGACGTTTCTTCATGTCTTGACTTTGATACTTGATTTTCTTCAGATTAAATCCTTGTAATTCTCTGATACCCTAACAAGATCTCTGTCACTTGATTAAATCCACAATCTTGATTTATATCACTGAGGCTTGATCAATTTCTTGAACTTCTTCCAGTGAATTAATTCCTCAACTTTGTAGATGAACGTTGTTTCTGAATCCTTTGACAAATATTACTTTGTGAGATCTCTTTGACGGTAGATCCACTATTTACTTATTACATTCTTATTTGAGTTGAGTTAAATCCTCGAATATACAAATAGGCTATAACATATGCCTTTCAATCTCCCCCTATTTGTTTGTTAGACAATAACAACAAATACCTAGAGGATAACTCAACTAACAAATAAGAAAAAGATAAAAACAGAAATGCAAAGTAAATAGCAGAAAAGTTCTGGATTATATTTAACATTTTCCAGATTCCAAATAGATGTTCCTCTAGATTGAACATATCTTCAAGTAGTTTCATCTTCTTTTGTACAAACACATTTCCTGTTGAGAAGCGCATATCTCTCTTGCTTCTCCCCCTATGAGAATCAACTGCTTAAAGAAGATCACCTTCGTTTACCACATCTCCCGTACAATAGGATCCGCAGATAAAAACCAATGGTACTCCCCTTTTAGAAAATAGCTTCTTCCCTTACTAGGAAATCACCTTGTGTTTACCACCTCTCCCGTACAATAGGATCCGTAGTTACAAACAACAATGGTGTAGTGTAGTGTACATATGTAGGATCTTTTTCTTCCTCCCTGCTATTTCTCCCCCTTAGTTGAGGAATCCTCCAAACTATTACTTAAGCTTTTATCTCCCCCTTAGAGAAGGAATGTATGCCGTTGTCTGAAGGAGTTCTCATATTTCACTTGGTTGGAAAAGAAATAACAAGTAGTTTATCTTTCTTCCTCACTGTGAGTATGTGATTCTGTTTAGTGTACCTCACATGTGTTTCACTCTTCTCTCCACTCGTGTTTACACTCATTCTCACAAGTGTATCACTCCTCTCATAGCTCCAACATTCAGCTGTACCTGCAAGGAAAATCACTTTAGCCATCCTTAAGGAGGTCACAGGTGGTGCAATGGGAGTTCGCAAATCCCCATCCTTGTTAAACTCGTTAGATGAATCTGAGTCATAATCTACAAGTTGCTATTTTCCCTTTTAGGGTTCCAGATTTGAATTCTGGGAAGGTAAACAATGATCCAACGAATTTAGCATTAAAATCAAAGTTCCCTTCTAATGTCTGTGAAGACATTTCCTTGTGACTCATCAGGTAATATCTGTATCATTGTCAACAAGTTACCGATCTGCACCTATGTCAGATCCACTATCCGTAGATGCATCCAGGGGATTTAAGCCTGAGGAGGTAGACACTGACCACTGACATATGGCTTTTGGATCAGTATCCTCTCCTAACACCTGTAAAGGCAATTGGTCCATTAACGAACCTTGAACAATCGAATCTGACCTTAAAATGGTCGAAACTCTTATTTTCGTCAACTCATCCTTTGTATGTGTAACCTTTCCTTGTGCATCAAGAATTATTTATATTTGAGGTGGTGACACTACATCGGATACCCTGGATGACATGCAAATTTCAATAGACACACCATATTGAGAGAATGAATCTAGTAACTGTTTCTGTGCCTTTTCAGCCATTACATCTTTTTGAGAAGATGTATGGGAGCTAGCAATTGTCTCGGTTTAAATACTACTCCTCTATGTAGGAGACAAAGCTACTGGGTTCACTTCAAAACCTTCCTTATGTGGTGCACTAAGGCACTATCTCCCTCACGCTCATTCATACTTCATTTTAGTGGTAAGAGAGTGTTGGTTGGTTCTGTTTTTGTGTTTGTCTTCACAATCTGGGATAGAAGTTGTGGGTTTTCAACCTCTTGACTGTCAATGAAAGAAAGCCATTGGAGACTGAACCTGTATCACAGAACATATGGCAATATAGAGATAAAATGTACTTAAGATTTTTAAGGAATGAAAATTATATATTTAATCTTTTGAGAGAAATGATGTACACTAGTGATTTCAAAAGATTTTAATGAAATAAGAAATCACTAATGTAGAAAGAAGTTTGATTTACTCCTAAAACTCACTGCACATATAAACCAATATATTTGTGCCTAGTAATAAGAGAGTTATTAATATGTCGACTCTACTAGTTCATATTAAACTGTAACTTCAGTTAGAGTGCCATACCATGTTCTTGACGATTGCTTGAGTAGTACACTAGTTCATACCAACCTGAAGTGAGATTGTGAAGAAGAGATTGCATAGTCCAATAGATCTGCAACTGCAAAGTCCATGAACTGTGGTGCATTGACTTCCTATTTTGACTCACCAACCAGGAGTACACTTGTACACATCTTACTAGAGTCCAATTCCAAGTGTAATGTGCATCAAGTGCCTGATATGTCGTAATATTCTCAAGTCTCGTCACTGGTGCTATATGTTAGATATTGCTTCCTGATAATAACCTAGCACAATATACAAATTTACAATGATAATATTTCCAGCTTGTAAACAGCCATATCCCTCAGATAAACCTTTGCTGTTATCTCCAAAGGTAACCAGTGAGCCAGCTTTCTCAACCACATTTGATAGCAGGGCTCTATCTCCGGTCATATGTCTTGACTATCCACTGTCAAGAATCCACACTACCGGTTCCACCTGTTTACTGCCCTGCACTTCAAATGGATTAGACCTTCTTCGGAACCCAAACTTGGTTGGGCCCGGTATACTTGTAGAATTGACCTTTGTCAGGCAAAACAACATTCTTAACTTTAATGGTCTCAACTTTCACAATGACTGAACATTTGACCTTGTAAACAGCCTTAACAAATTTCTGTTTAGGCTTAGGCACAAATGTCTCCTTTCTAGCCTTAGAAGGACTAACAGTCTTAGACCTATCATGCTTCATATTATTCACATGTTGACGAGGAGTAGTCTTATCACTAGAAACATGCTTACCATTAAAATAAGCATACATCAAATTAAAAGTACAAGACATATAATTAGCAACATCACATGCTTTATGAGAGGGATTAACAACAGGCAAATTATACATGGTAGACATGGCAGTTTTGTTATCCAACTCATGTGTGTCTGAGTTAGTCTCAGTTGCTTTCACAACTTTGACTGGAACTTTCGACACACTGGACTTGGAAACAACCTTCTCATTAGCAAGATCTTCAGCACACATTTATTCTTGAATAATAGAGGAGGTCGTATCAAATGGTTCAACAACTGATCTTTTATAGAGGGGTTCATCAACACCCTTAAGCACATGTGGTACTTCCCTACCTTTAACACAGACACGAGGAGGGGAGTTTATGCCTAATTCTCCAATAGCAGAATTGTAATCATAACATATTCCAGATGTTTGATTAACAACTTGCTTACTGTAGAATTCTTTAACCTTCGAACAAGAATTGAAGTAGGCTCTAACCTTAGTCTCAAGACCGATGATCTTGTATTTGAGAATAGTTTCGAGTTGTCAATAACAGTTAAATCTATTCTCTAGAAAAGATACTTATTCTTTTAACTTGTCTTGATTAATGTGCACAAGTCTTAATTCATTGACCTTTTTCTCAAGGTCTTTGATCTGCTGACTTAACAGTTCATTATCACGACGAGCACAATCTAAGGAACCTCCTAGATGATAAACTAATTCAGCATCAGTAAATTTTACCTCTTTTCTTGACGATGAAGTTTTTCCATCAATAGCCATAAGAGCAAGATTCTCATCTTCTTCATCTTCACTATCAGTATCATCCCAGCTTCTTCCCTTTTCCAGGTAAGCCCTTTCAGAGTTACTCTTCTGATTTGAATCATAAGAGTTCTTCCTTACTTGCTTTGGCTTCCTGCATTCTGTGGCAAAGTGTCCCAACTCATTGCAGTTATAGCATCTAATGGTGCTCCGATCAACCATCCCTATTTTGTATCCACAACTACTGGTGTTAGAGGATGAAGATCCACCTGTCTGGAATCTGTTGTAGTTGGACTTGTACTTGAACTTGGGATTTCTCTTGAATCTGACATTGGAGAATCTCTTGACAATCTGGGCCATTGACTCATCTTCCAATTGCTCCAGCTCTTCCAAGAAATAAAAATCATTACTGGATTGATTTGTAGTAGGAGGATCATATTCTGCTACTAACACATTTTCCTCAGCCTTGGAAAACTATACCATTCTCTCCGACTGTTGAGATTGTTGTTGTTGTTGACCTTCAGCTATAAGAGCAGTAGATGTGCTGACCATTCTATCTTTCCCGTAGACTTCCTTCTGCTGAATCTGCTCCAACCCATAGGTTTTTAACACACCATAGATTCTATCCAAAGAAATCTCACTCAGATCTCTAGCTTCTCTTATGACAGTGATTCTATGTTCAAGATGAGTTGGCAGTGTTAAAAGGAACTTTTTGTTGACCTCCCTGATTGAATAATATTTTCCATTTATGTTCAGGTTGTTGATCAATGCATTGTACCTCTCAAACACTTTAGTAATTCTTTCTCCTGAATTGGATTTAAAATGTTCATACTCAGAGGTTAGGATCTCCAACTTGTTATCCCTAACTTCCTCTGTACCTTCATTAATCACCTCAATAGTTTCCCAGATGTGTTTGGAATTTTTACAGTTCATAACATGTCTGTTCATCAAGGGATCGAGGGAATCAACTAAAATTAACTGAAGGCTGGAATCCAAGGAGGCTTCTTCTTTTTCAGCAGGAGAAAAATCCTCAGGCTCTTTTGGATAGGTTCTAGCTTTGGTAATCACAACATCATCTACTATCACCTCTGGTTCAATAACCATCGGAGTGTTTGGACCCTTCTTTAACAAGTTCAGATATTTGGGATTTGCAACTTGTAAAAACAAGAGCATCTTCTTCTTCCACATGATATAATTTCTTTATCAAATAGTAGAATTTTAACGGTTCCAACTTTTTATGAAGTCATTATGAATTTTTGAATAAATAAAAATTCAAGGAGTTGAAAAATCACAAAAATCTAGGATCTTGATTTGTTCGTTAATCAGAAGGCTCTGATACCAATTGTTAGGTCCCAATATGTTTGTAGAAGGGGGGTTGAATATAAACAATACTGAATAATCAAATTTAGTGTAGAATAAAAAATTGAAACAAAATTCAAGTTAAATTAAAATATTATTAAACTTGAAAGGTGTTACAACAACGGTATCGATTACAAGGGATTAATCTCAAATTAATTATCACAAATCTAGAATAAATTCGACATGAACTTTTTCTATTTTTACAATAAAAAGATTCAAATGCTAAACGCAATTTGAGATTAAGTTCTAGGGATTTTGATCCGCTAGATAGTTACACAAGAACAAGAGAAAGATTTCTAGTGATTTGAATTTAACTTTAATAACTAGAAATGTGATCTTGAATTTAGCAGATGAAAAATAAAATGTTTTCTGCGGCTGCTTTTCTTTTGTTCTTGAGTTGTTGGATGATATTTGACTTCTGCTGCTTTTTCTTCTTTTATAATTCATTCAACAGACCTACTTGAACTGTCAAGACAATCTGTTAACTGGCATGACAATCGGCAAGACAATCCATTGAGCTAGCAAGACAATCAAAATGAACTGGCAAGACAATCCTCCTCCTAGTGTAACTTTCGGTGAGACTATTGAAAATGGCCTGGCATGACAATCGGTATGACAATCCAGATTGTCATGCTAGTTCAATTTCAATTGTCTTGCTGAATTAAAACTGATTTTAATCCAATTAAAATTCTGAAAATTTTTAATATTAATTCAGAATTAATTAATCAATTAATTCAATTAATCAATAAATTAATCTTTGCAGATATAATTTATTTTCTAAATTAAACTATATGACTTAATTAATTAATAGAGAATTAATACTAATCTTGAACAACAACCATTCTTCTGAAAATCTTCTGAAAATCACTGAGAATTATGAATCAATTCCACCACTTCAATATTGACACTCGATGTACTGTCTGGTTCATGAGTGACTAACTTCTGTGACGTTTCTTCATGTCTTGACTTTGATACTTGATTTTCTTCAGATTAAATCCTTGTAATTCTCTGATACCCTAACAAGATCTCTGTCACTTGATTAAATTCACAATCTTGATTTATATCACCGAGGCTTGATCAATTTCTTGAACTTCTTCCAGTGAATTAATTCCTCAAGTCTGTAGATGAACGTTGTTTCTGAATCCTTTTACAGATGTTACTTTGTGATATCTCTTTGACGGCAGATCCACTATTTACTTATTACATTCTTATTTGAGTTGAGTTAAATCCTCGAATATACAAATAGGCTATAACATATGCCTTTCAGTCCATAAGACGTGTTTCCAAATTTTCTTTAAATGCCATACCTAATATAAAACGAAAAGTAATTCCATCTATCACTGGCGAGTATGTCTCTTGATAATCAATGCCAAACCTTTGAGGAAACCCTTGTGCTACAATTCGGGTTTTATATCTCATAATTTCATTCTTTTCATTTCGCTTTCTTATGAATACCCATTTATTCCCAACAGGGTTTACACCAATTGGTGTTTGGACAACAGGTCCAAATACTTCTCTTTTACGTAATGAATTTAATTCTGTTTGGATTGCGTCTTTCCATTTTGGCCAGTCTTTTCTTTGACGACATTCATCCACGCTTTGTGGTTCAGGATCAGAATTTATGTCTACATCCAATGCTGCGGAATACACAAATACATCATCAATTATGGCTTTACTTCGATCCCATAATTTCATATCATGCACATAATTTATTGAAATTTCATGATTGTTTAATCCCGTATCTTCAGAGGATGGAATCTCTTCAGGAGATAATACCACTTCAGGGGTATTTGCTTCTTCTGGAGCATGTGCCACTTCAGGGACAATTTTCTTTATTTTTCTTTTCCGTGGTGCAACATCTTTTGTACCGACCGGTCTACCACGCTTTAGGCGTGACTTTGATTCTGTAACCAATTCTTTAGTATATGATTTTTGAATTGGTATATCTATTCTGGCTGGAGTATTTACTGCAGGTATATGAGATTTAGTTATATTTCTAGAATCGTTAAATGCGTCAGGCATTTGGTTTGCAATATTTTGCATATGAATAATTCTTTTAACTTCAAGTTTGCATTGATCGGTACGTGGATCTAGAAAATATAGTCCTGTTGCATTCCATGATAGGTCAAGATTAACTTTATTCGAATGTTTATCTCCCCCTAAGGGAGGAAACATAGACTCGTCAAAATGACAATCTGCATATCTTGCGGTAAATAAATCTCCAATTAGAGGTTCCAGATATCTAATTATAGATGTGGAATCAAAACCAACGTAGATACCTATTCTTCTTTGAGCTCCCATCTTCGATCTTTGTGGTGGAGCAATCGGTACATATACAACACATCCAAAAATTTTGAAGTGAGAAATATTAGGAACTTGACCGAGTACCAGTTGTAGCGGAGAATGTTGGTTGTAGGAAGTTGGTCTAATCCTAATAATATTAGCAGCATGAAGTATTGCGTGACCCCAAATAGATGTAGGTAATTTTGCTTTCAACAACATCGGTCTTGCAATAAGTTGGAGTCTTTTGATAAAAGACTCGGCTAACCCATTTTGTGTATGTACATGAGGAACTGGGTGTTCAACTGAGATTCCTACAGACATGCAATAGTCGACAAAAGTTGCAGATGTGAATTCGCCGGCATTATCTAAACGAATTGACTTGATGCAATGATCTGGGAATTGAGCTCGTAATTTGATTATTTGGGCAAGTAATTTTGCAAAAGCATCATTACGAGTTGAGAGAAGACAAACATGAGACCATCTAGTTGAGGCATCAATTAATACCATGAAGTACCTAAATGGGCCAGATGATGGGTGTATAGGTCCACATATGTCGCCTTGGATCCTTTCTAGAAAAATTGGGCTTTCAAGCTGAACTTTAGTAGGGGATGGTCGAGTGATCAATTTTCCTAAAGAACATGCTGAACATGGGAGGTCATTGTTGGAGAGAACTTTAAAATCTTTAAGAGGATGGCCAGTAGAATTCTCTATAATACGACGCATCATAGAGACGCCAGGATGACCTAATCTTTCATGCCAAAGAGTAAAAGATTTTGGATCTATGAGTTTGGAAGCAATGACATTGTGTGACTCAATAGTTCTAATTTTCATCATGTATGATCTTGAGGAAAGTGAGTGAAACTTTTCTAAAATTTTCTTGTTGCTAGGATTAGCGGAAGTAATAAGAAAATATTCTCTATCAGTCTCAGAGGTAGTTTCGATGTGAAAATCATTGAGTCGAATATCTTTAAAACTAAGAAGATTTCTAGTAGACTTACTAGAATATAATTCATTTGAAATGTGTATGTGGGTACCGTTAGGTACGTCGAAACTATCTTTTTCAAAACCTTCAATTATATTAGATACGCCGGAAATCAATCCGACTTGAGCTTTGGTTTTGGTTATTTGGGTAAAATACTTTTGGTTTTGTAGAATCGTATGAGTTGCACCACAATCAGCAATGCATATATCTTCAGAATCCATTCTGTATATAATTAAGAAACATAATTTATTTGATAAGAACATAACACACTACATAATTCAAACAAAATAAAGCACACAATACACACTACTAATCTTCAGCCTCCCATATGGGAGTTTCGTTAGGTTCATTCGGACCATTAATGCTTATTCATCCAGTTGTGATTCTCGAGAAATCATCTATGTTATTGTTGGCGAAATTTGTTTCTACCATTTTCTCTTTTGATTTTTGAGAAGATTGGTATAACTTAACAAGATGATCTGGGGTATGACAATTACGTGTCCAGTGCCCATTCATGCCGCACCTATAGCAAACATTTTCATTTTTTCCTCCTCGTGATGCCTTTCTTTTACTCTGTGATTCAGATTGCCACTTCCGGTGACCAGAGTTGTTATATGGACGAAAATGCTCGTGGCTCCGACCTCGTCCACGGTACCGCCCTTGGCCCCGTCCACCTCTATACCCTCTTCCACGTACATTCTGCCGGAATGACATGTTATTTACTTCAGGTAATGGGGCAGATCCTGTTGGACGGGATTGATGATTCTTAATCACCAATTCATGATTATGTTCAGCAACGAGGAGAGTTGATAGAAGATCACCGAATTTAGTGAATTTGCGCTCCCTGTATATCTCTGCTAAGTTGATATTGTTGGGGTGAAAAGTTGATAGTGTTTTATCGATTTTTCTTTTTTCCGTAACTTTCTCACCGCACATAATAAGCCTAGAACTTATTTTGAACAAAGCAGAGGTATATGCTCGGACACTCTTAAAATCCTGAAGTCTTAAATTAGCCCAATCATTTTCAGCTGCAGGTAGATAAACTAGTTTCTGGTGATCGAACCTATCCTTTAGATTTTCCCATAAAATAAAAGGATCCTCGACTTCTAAGTACTCAGATTTTAAATCTTCATACATGTGGTGTCGGAGAAAAATTATGGAGGTAAAGTTTTCTTCAGCCGTGAATTTATTTTCTGCCTTTATTGTATCGCTTAATTTCTTTGAACCCAAGTGCAACTTTACATCTTGTACCCATGATAAATAATTATCGTCATAAATGTCCAAGGAAATGAACGACAAGCTTGTAATATTTGTCATACTAAATCTGAATTAACACGAAAATTATTAAATTTTAATTCATCAATGTAAATATTACATAAAATCCTACTTAATCGGGTGCGTTAACAAGTATGCAATAATCAATGTATATATCATTATTATCATTGATAATATAAACAAATCTATATATAAAATGACAAATGGATTTTCACCCGCCATACGGACGTCTGCGTATACAGGTTATCTCCGACCAATAATAAATTAAAGTGGACAATCCTGCATAAGTTAGTTATGGGCAAAGTTATTATCCGATAATTATGCAATTTATAAAATAAGGTTCCCACTATATTTCGGTATTACCCAAAATTAAATGGTACCGTAAAATAATTTTAATAGGCGGTGCTCCGGCCATATATATTTAAATTATTAGTAGAGGGTGTAACCACGTGTACTTCAGTCACACACATATATATATATATATAAATTATATGTAGAGGGTGTAACCACGTCTACTCATATATATGCATATTTAAATTAAAATTATACCTTCTCAGTTTCGGCAGGGCTTCGTGCTGATAACGTGTTGTAAAATACTAACTATATTATACCAATAGCTGGATTGGATTAAATGAAAGGGTTGAAGAGCTGATAAAACAAGAATGCAAACAATGAGAGGAATGTTGCTGCTCGGAGGTGTGTTTTTATTAATCACAAACGAAGCTATTTATAGCCAAAACAAGAGACAAGGAAATTAAATGTAATGTGAAGATTTTCAAGTTTAAGCCTAGCCTTACTATTTAATATTTGACAATAACAATCAATTTACAACATGATTAACATTTTCCATTGGAGTGCATATTTTTAAATTTTTGGAGTTATCTTTGAGTGAATAATCACTAATTAATTTGATTGATTAATTAGGAGATTAATTGGAAGTAATTTAATTAATTAAATAATAATATATAATTTTATTTAAAGTTTATTAAATTTTCATAAGATGTACAAAATAATATCACATGACATTTATTCATATTTAATATTTAAGTAATTTACACATATATTTTTTTAAGATGATTGAACAAATTTGATATTTAAGTGATTTATATATATATATATATTTTTTCGAATGATGATTTATACATAACTCACTACTTAAAATTTAAAAAGTTGATACCTAATATATATGAATTAGATATAAATTCGTGATTTGCTAAAATTAGTTATCTAGCAAATCAACTGTGGGAGATTTTGAAATGAATGAATCATTCTGTAAATTTTCGGGAAAAATAAATGTAATGTAATCGAAGAAACTCATTTGATTATTAGAAATTAGGATTTAGGACAAATGAGAGTCACGATAAGTCAATATATTATTATTAAATATTAACTATTATTTTGAATTTAATTTTTTTTTAAATATTTTTTTAATTAGTTATCACCATTTGACCGAACTGACCAATTTTTGACCTAATCCAACGACTTTTGATCGTTTTTTAGAAAAATACACTTTGAACCGGTTTGTGATTGATCAAGACGAGAATTGTCCAAACACCGATTAATCAGTTAATGTATTCTTATTTTTACGATATACTTGGTTTGGCTGAATTGTCGATCTATTCACTTATCTCCTAATACTTGTATAGTTACCTATATTATAATTTTTAAGAATTATTTGTAATGTTAATATTCCCATAAATTTAAATAAAATTAATTAAGAGCTTAATACTCCTAATTATATATTAGGTACTTAGGGCCATTTTTCTCAATTTAAATTACTTTTAGCTTCTACAAAACATAAACAATGTACACTAAACCAAGATATCTTATCCAAAATCCAGTAGCTATAAATACACACACAGCATGTACTATCATTACCAGTTTACCACTTCACCACCAGTTGCAGTTCTGCAACTAAACAAACAATGTCAACCCTCTTCTATCTCAACCAATCATCTTCAATCTTAAAACACCATCACTCTAACTTCAAACCACCTTCAAAAAGACCATCTTTTTACATTAACTCACTCCTCCCAGTTCAATCTCCTCCAGCTCAGCAAGTTCAAACATTCTGGCAATGGCTGTCTGATGAAAAGGTGGTGACCCACAAGTCTCCAGCTAAGCCTGGTGTTGTAGCTGAAGGGCTAGGATTAGTTGCACAGAGAGATATAAGTAGAAATGAAGTTGTTTTGGAGATTCCTAAGAAGTTTTGGATTAATCCTGATACTGTTGCTGCTTCTGAGATTGGTAATGTGTGTAGTGGATTGAAGCCTTGGGTTTGTGTTGCTTTGTTTCTTGTTAGAGAGAAGCTTAGAGGTGATGAATCTTGGTGGAGGAAATATATTAATGTTTTGCCTGAGTTCACTGATTCTACTATCTTTTGGTAGGTTAGTTTGCTTTTGTGGTTTGTCTTTTGTTTCTTGATATTTGTTGTGTGGTGTGTGAGGATTTCCGGTTTATGGTCGTGTCCGTAAATGTGTCAATTTGGTATCGTTTTACTGAAATTTGCTAAAAATGAATGTAGAAATTAAAGGAATGAAATTTTAGTAAAAGTATTGTTTTGTTTTTGATCAAATTCAGGTTAATCAAATTATGCTGTGTTATTTTTGGATTTATTATTGTAAAATTGAGTTGGGTTTCGAGTCACGAGTCGTGACATTGCTACTCCTAATTGTTAGCGACATTGCTATTCCTAATTGGTATTTTTTTGGTAACTTCTTTTGCAGGTCAGAAGAGGAGCTATATGAGATTCAAGGTCAGTTGATTAACTTTTTTATTTATCCTTTGCTTTTTAGTTTTCATAAACAGTGGCTAATTTCTTTGATTAAGCTGCGCTAGTGTTGATTATCTATTTGTCTTGGTTATCTATTTTAGAATAGCATAATCATGAAGCTGAATTTGGGAATACGACCTCGATTTACATTTAGTTTTGTAGTTTAATTAAACCATTCCCGGTAATTACGTAGTGTGGAATTTTCGGTATCAAGATGGTGATCATTTCGTCAAACTCCTTGGATATTTAACTAGCAGTTTGTGAATTTAATAATTACTTTTATGGGGCTCTGTCTTTATAGAGATTAAACTGAGCTTCTTGTTGAATCTTGCCAGTTGCATTAATGTATATAACTTTGTTGAATCAAAATGGATTGATTTACCTAGTTCTTAGCTAATAATACTTGTGTTAATGTTAAGCTTTGTTGATTGCCGCCCGCAAGGGTTGGCTCAGTTGGTTAAAGAGGGGATAACTATCCTCTTGGTCACAGGTTCGAATCTCACTCCCACGGGAGGGGAGGAGAATTTATGATTATGCCTCCTGAGTCAAAGCCTAGCCTGTCGCTTAAATGCGGTTTACCTTGGTTCACGTGATTTGCAAGCTATTGCGTGAGCCCGTAGGGCTACGATACAAAAAAAAAAAACTTTGCTGATTGCCTAATTCCGAGTCTAAGCTCAAAAATAGCAGTTTAACTGAAAAATGACTATTTAGGAACCCAACTATTGAGCACAACAGTAGGTGCCAAAGATTATGTGAAAAGTGAGTTCTTGAGAGTTGAAGAAGAAATCATACTTCCAAATCAGAAGCTTTTCCCTTTTAGTATAACAGTGGAAGACTTCTTGTGGGCATTTGGAATACTAAGGTCAAGGGCTTTTTCTCGTCTTCGTGGACAAAATCTTGTTCTCATCCCCCTGGCAGACTTGGTAAGTCTTCTTCTCCTTATCCAATATAGTTTTGTCTGCAGTTTTTTAAAATTTTAAGTAGTGTTAGTTAACAAAGAATGTTTTTTTTAGTATGATCCTAAACTAAAAAAAGCTGCTGGTTTGCGTCTGTATCCAACCTGGTCCTAGTATATCTATTTCTATCTTTCAGGAGATCGAAAATCCTAGGTTATTACCCCTATGATTGTGTCTAGATATTTTACCATAATTTTATCTCTTCCATATCACTTTTATGTAAAACCTATAGTGGCCATTCATATCATCTGTCATAGACTGGTCTGACAAAGGGAATGAAATAAATTGTTAATTATGTAAAACAAAACTACGTTGTGCGTATGTAGCCTGAAATTTGAAAATATGTGAAATCCGTGGAATACGTTTTCAAATGTCCCAATTTAGTTGTTGAGACAATTTCCTGGACGAGAAGCTGCAAAAGGTCATTCCTAGTGCACAAAACTCTCGCGTCACGATATGAGGAAAAGTCCTGGAGGAACTACAATGCCTAATATAATAATAATTTTCAATCTCATACCTTCTTCTAATATTGGTATTTGAAATTCTAGTACAACTATAATGCAGCAGATAGAATGTCTACTTCATAGTTGTTTTGTTTCTAGTCAAATGTCAACTGCTTTTGTTGAAAATTAACTCTGCTGACTAATATATGTTACAACATACAGATCAATCACAGCGCCAGCATAACCACAGAAGATTATGCATATGAGATCAAGGGGGCTGGTCTTTTCTCAAGGGATCTTATATTTTCTTTGCGTAGCCCAGTACCAGTCAAGGCTGGTGAGCAGGTAATATACGTTGGTTTTATGAAGCAGTACCAGTGTACCACACTAAAGTTGAGTGCTGAAATTATCATAAATATTAGTGAAGTGTTTCATCTGGAATTAACTTATGGATCATTAGATCTTTGTGACCCCTTGATATACTTTTCTTGGTCATTTTAAAATCTAACTGTAGTAGACGCAAGCATACTGTGTCTCCTTAATTGCCAGAAACCATCAAGTTATACTGACTGAATCATGAAGTGGACAGGTTTTGATCCAGTATGATTTAAACAAAAGTAACGCTGAGTTGGCTCTGGATTATGGATTCATAGAATCAAGATCAGATCGAGTTACTTACACATTAAACCTAGACATAGCTGAATCAGACGAAAACTTTGGGGACAAGCTAGATATTGCCGAGACAAATGGGATGAATACAACAGCTTACTTTGATATCACACTGGACCAACCTCTTCCAAAGGAAATGCTTCCATATCTGAGGCTCGTAGCTCTTGGGGGAACCGATGCTTTTCTCCTAGAATCTATTTTCAGAAATTCAGTTTGGGACCACCTTCAGTTACCTGTCAGTCGTGCAAATGAAGAGGTCATATGCCAAGTTGTACGAAATGCCTGCAAATCTGCTCTTGCTGGTTACAACACCACACTCGAAGAGGTAACTTAATCTATATATGCATCAATTAGACATGGTGTTGCTGCTTGTCCCATATACTTTCCTGTTCGTATAGATTAACAGTGAGAACTATCATAACAGTGAGAACTATCATTGTTACAGGATCAGAAATTGAAGAAAGAGGGGAATCTTAGTCAACGGCTTCAGATAGCAGTCGGGATAAGAGCAGGGGAGAAAAAAGTATTGCAGCACATTGATTCGATATTCAAGGAAAGGGAACAGGAGTTGGATGAGTTTGAATATTACCAAGAAAGGAGGCTCAGGGATCTGGGTTTGGTTGGGGAACAAGGCGACATCATCTTCTGGGAGCCTAAATAAATTTTGTCAATGATCATCAAAAGCTTTGCTTGCATTCTTGGCTAAGAAGCTGTTCTTACAGGGCATGGTTAAATGGAGAAACACTATTATAATGACACCTTATATTGAGTTTTCCGAAGAAAGTGCTTGATGAAAACGCACTAGCACCAGTCCCCTTGTTGAGCAAGGTCAATATGATAGCTTCAATGCTGCGGTACCATATTTTCCTGTTGCACTTGTCCCTCTGCCTTCTCCCTAGCTGAGCTAGTTTTGCTACAATTTACATCGACTTCCTCACAGGTCATAGTGCAGAAGAAATTGTTTTTCCGGTATTAGTCGCGTTTCAAAATTTAAGTAACATATAGGCTGTTAGCTCTTCTGGAGAAATATATATATTGTTGTTGTGCTAAATATGAAGTGAAGCTCTTCAGCTGATATTTTCCTTGTGTAAATGAATTTATTATTTGAAAGCATTACAAGTCTACAACTAAATATCACATGGAAGCTCTCTGCGGAAAAGAATTATTAGTATTGCATTCTTTGGATAACTGTGAAATTGTATGATACTGAGGAAACAAAGAAGAAGCAAACAACATATAAACAAAAAGAATGAACAAAACGGTATATAGATGCCCGAAGCAGATAGTATTCTGGCTGATTCTTGCGAAGCTTGTCAGGTACGCAAGTAGCCTATTGTCGGACTCCATTTTTTAACTCTTCGGGTCCCTTTGGTTCCCAATGCTTTAAAGCTCTTTATCCGTGTGCTTAGGCTTGGCAAAGATTCTCAAAGCAAAGAACCATGACATCTAACCCATAGTAGCTATGCATGGTCCAATATAAATATATTGATGACCCTGTCAATAAGCTTTATAAACTTCATCAATTTGCCTCATTGTAAAACTTCAGTCCTATTTCCAGCAATTAATGTATCATCACAAGTTGTTTCTTCGCAGAAACACTCATAAGGGTTTGCATAAAAATAATCTTCTTCTTTGGGCTTGTCTACATCAACTCTACGACGAGTGGGCTGTCCCATTCTTCTTGCATGTGTAGATCTCAGAGAAACAGAGAATTCGTACCATGAAAGTGTTCCATTCAGATGTAAGTCAATCAATTCCACAAGTTTTCTGCGATCAAGTTGGACTGTTTTTCGAAATTCAAGGTACCTGCATTAAAATGTTGTGAGAACTAGTTTCGGGATCCAGTTATCTCCTTGACTTCACTTTTCATGAAAGAAGAAGAAAAAATCAAATAAAAATCTTTGGCGTATGTACCTGCGGTGACCCTCCACTAGCTTTGCCATGTTGCCATCATAAGTGGGAATAAAAACACTACTAGCAACTGAGACTATAAAGTCCAGAGCTGCCATTTGTGATGAATGATTTTGAAATTGCCGCAGATCATCAGGATCAAGCAGGTTTTCTTTCTTTACCTGATGTCAAATGTTTAAGACTTTAAGCTTCAATCCCTCTAGATACTGATACCATATGAAACAAGATTACAACCAAGATGCAAGCATATATACAGTTTTATCATTCTCTTCACAGAACAAATCAGGCCAATAGACTCCCTAAAAAAACCCTTGATTGACCCTCTTTAATGATCAGGGAGTATGCAGCCATATGGATGATTTAGTTCAAAAATTAAGTTATTTACTAGTCAGCGCTCATCATCGATGCATCATTACATCAGGACACGTGCTAATAAAACCATGTTATTTCAATATATCATGATCTTACCAAGATTCTTGCAAGGGGGCCAAAGTGCTATATTAGTGGAAATATAAATAGCATCACTGATATTATGAATGAACCCAAGACCTACTGTACCTATGGTAACACTGGGTTTTAACAATGTTTTAGTGATTCGAGTACACATTCTGGCCACAACACTAAGCGGGCTATAACATTGAGCGAACCATGCATATGATTTTCTAATTTTTAAATGAGGGGAGCTTCAAGTTCATATATAAAAGAACTACACAAATGTAAGGTAGAAATCACTCACAATCCGTGGAAATGAAGCTCGTAATGCTGCAAGTCTCCTTTCACTGCCATAAATCTCACCAGATGCAATATATATCTGCATGTCCTTGTCAAAATCTAATGCATGCAGCACTAGATCTGTCTCCTCAGGTGTAAGAGGACACAAACCTTGCATTCTCCTCTCTTCAGAAACTATATCTTTCTCCCTCCACCAAGGAAATGCATACCTGAACAAGCCGCAAGTTGAGAGAATGATATAATTTAAACTGAAGTCATCGTCATATAGCTTAAATTCATACATTTGCGTAAATTAATTAAGACTCAAACTTTAAAATTTAATTTAAAAAAGGCTTGACGACATAACGGGCGTTGATCTGTACACATTTGAACATCTAAAACATTAAATTTTCAAAACTACATTTAAGCAATAAACCCTTGGCAATTAAACAATCCAAATCCTATATGTTACGACTGGAATGCCTTCTGTTAAGTATTTAGTGATGATTAGGGGTCAATATATGTAACTAAATCAGAGTTTTAACGTTTAAGTTTAGAAGTACCTTTGCAGTGGTTCCATCATCTATGTGTTCATCATGCATGTGAACATCAGGATCTATATTTGTGAATTAGCCAAAAAGAATTATCAATTCCTCAAAAACCTACTTAACTTGATATTTTTAAGTTTTAAGATGAGTCATTATTCCTTAGGAACGAAAATGAGTATACTTATATGTTCAATTTGGTTGGAAGGGATGAATTTAGGTGGGTATGGAATGACATTGGTAGGTATATATTGATAATTTCCAACGTCCATTCAAATTTAAACTAGGGTAGGATAAATGCTTCATTGTCCTACTCATCTTCTTCACAAAAACCATCGTTTCTTCACCTCTAATTTTCTCATTATTTTCAAACAATTCATTCCCCATTCCATTGTCTCCAACCTCATGGGGCACTTGTGATAGCTAACTATCTGGGTATAAATTAAACTGACCACATATACTTGATGCACTTCTTAATAGGACTAGGTTGGACAAAAAATATGGTAAATATTGGATTCATTACAAGATGCATGGGCATATATTAGGAAATATTCAAACAAGTGATGGACGCACACATACATATCATAAGAATTTTTAAAGAATCACAGACTACTATAACCATATTCTAAGCTAGTAAAGATTGAAATTAGACCAGGTTATTCATACGTGTCATGTACTTTCGTGTTTCGTGTACTAAATACTAAACCCATACACACCTCTTTCAGATTCGTGTACTTTCATGTGATGTATCTTCAAATAAAAAAATAAATAAAACATTAAAAATATTAAATGTTTAGCTAAAACTTTTACAGATATGTAATAAATATATAAATATTTACATCATTTTATTTTTTTTGCTAAACATATTTACATACAGTGTTATAAAATTATGTATAATATATAAATAATTATACATAACTATACATATATCTATTATAAATATTAATATTTAAATGTAAATATACTTATCTCGAGTAGTGTTCTTTAGTGTCGTATCGTGTACCCTAAGGGAAAATTCAAACATGACAGTAAAATCTAAGTCGTGTACTTAAAATGCAAACACAAACACTAAATTTTTGTGTCGTTTCGTGTCATGTACTAAATTTCTGGATCTAATTGAAATGAGCATAATTGATGTACTTTGAAGTGGGATGGATCACCTCAGCTGTTTAAGCTCTTCAGCTTCCTGGTCTGTACAGCCATGTGTACAACCAGAAAAAGCCAGCATATCCATCTCGTATCTTAGATGCAATGCTATAAATGGCCCTCTGTCTTTAAGGATATGAACTAATTTCTTCCCTAAAGCCTCAATTTGAGGAGTGAATCTCAGTGCCTGGAAATTGACACGGCACCTGAGTTTCTGAAGATCAAGGGGGATCATATTGTTTGCCAAACGTGTATCCGTCCTGTTAAAATGTATCACCTTGTGCTTTCCGAAAAGAGGCAGAATCTGTACAAGGGAATAAAATCATAGAATGTAAAATGAACAGAGAGAAGCAAAGGACTAAAGTGAGAGAGAAAGAGAAAAAGGGAACACTTTTCATCTTATACATAACTTGGCATGATTTAGCTTAAACGAGTAAATTTATATCTAATACAACATTTAGTAAATGGTAAAAATTGGAATTAAGAACGAACATGGACAGAATTATCAACAGTCTATTGTTGTGAAACCAAATATTTAATATAAGTTTGAGGCTGACGATAAAAACAGATAAGAAGCGAGGCATACAGACCTGTTCCATGTAGTATTTTTCACTCGACCAGCTAACAGGAGGCATTTCCAGTGGCTGGTAACCATATTTTCTTGTAAACTTTTTTGGTAACCGTTTAATGATTTTGACTTCATCCCTCAGTGAATCAATGAAGTGCCTCACATCAAAAATGTCCTCAAAATCACTGCACGCAAAAAACCATGTGTTTTATCATCAAATTTTTTTTAAAAAAAAATTGAGCAAGTCGCAACATTTTACATAATAAACAGGCACCTAGGATCAGCCCAAAAGGATGTCTTATCAAGTTCCGGAACAACCAAAGTAAGGTTTAGCATTCGAGCAACTGTCACCATGTCACATATCTGAAATTTCCCAATTTGTGAGTGAATAAACTGCTGTCAAGATATGTAATAGAACAAAAAAGTGAAAATAACACGAACCGCAGCACGCATCTGATTTAAACCGCCGTTGCAAGAAACTTTGAGAAAACCATTACTAGTGTAGTTCCCTGAAGAATAGGTATTGAGGTAACGTTATATGCTTTACATGAAAAGTAAAAAGAGTGTCTTTTTCTATATTATTGAATATAAAGAACCAATTGAACTTTGATTATATCTCAAGTAATTAAAAAGCTGATACATTTATCTCCTCTCTAGTAAGGAAGAAGTGCCATATGCTCAGACCACAGTCACATACCAGCATTTATGTAAGTACATTGAAAAGTAGCCTAATATGACCTAAATCTAGGCTCCATAATTATACTCAACAACTTGAAATTAGTAAGAAATTTTTCCAATACACGAATAATAAGGAACATCCCCATCCTAATAACATAAAATGTGTACTAGTTCCCTGGAACTAACATTACAGCCCCACATCTCATATTATTACCAAATAACAGTCTACCATACCAGACTATGTTTCTGCCCAGTCAAAACCAAACTATATGTTTCATTAGGTACGAGACCTTAAACCTACTTGAAGGACTAAAGAGGTTGTTCCTGTAAAGACACAACACCCTCCCCCTTCCTGGGGAGATTAAGGTAACAAACTTACAGAAAGTTACAAAATAAGGCCAAATAACAGTATGCAATATGTTAAATGAGCTAACATAACTTGAACTTATAACAGTGTAACAGCAAAAACAGCATCTCCGTTTATCGAAATACTAATCAACAGTTACAAACACATCATGTCCACTTACTATCACATTACTAATGGCAATTGGCAATACACTAATTTCAAGAACAAAACTTTCAGAACAAAAAAGATACATACTTGCAGGAGGAAGTGGAGGCATCGACTGAACCGCCTTTTTCTCCTTAAAAATCTTCGAAGACCCATCTGAATGATTCAACAATCCAGACAACAAATGTGGATGCCAAAGCTCTCCAACAGTAACAATTTGAACCAAACAGGTCCAAATCACAATGCTAGAACAAACCCTAATAAACCAAACTTGTAATCTAGTTTTAGGAATCACTTGCCCAGGTAACTTATCACACCTTAATTGTACACTCTCTGATCTAACCTCCATTTCAATCCTCATTTCAAAATCCTCATTTTTAATAAAAACAAATCTAACCCATTAACATCTATACAAATCAACACCAACCCAAATCAAGAAAATGCAAACCCCTAGATTCAAATCAAAATCAAACCCAATATATACAATACACACAAAATCAAGAAAAGGGTGATTTTAAGATCAATGTATTAAATAAAAAAGGCCCTTAATTGACACTCCCTCAAAACTTTAAAGAAACACTTAAAGATTCAATCTTTTAGCAAAAGAACAATAAATGGGGCGATAAAATTAAAGATTTTAGTGTAAAAAGAGGTGGGAAAGCGGCAAAAAAATAAAAAAATTCACGAGGTGAGAATAAAATTTATATAATTAAATAAGCTTCAACCACCAAGACAAAGAAACCCAACGAGCGTCAAAATTTTGTGTAGTGAATAAAATAATGTTAAATCAGTAACGGGTTTTAATATTAAAGAAGTAAAAATGTGAATCTGGAAAAATATATATACAAGTGTGTGTACATGTGTACGAGTGGGAACAGTTTAGGGTGTTTTGTTGGCAAGAAAAACAAGGGAGAAGAAACTAGAAAAAGGCATTAATTAACTGTTTGGTTGATGTGGTAGTAGATTACCCATCAATAGGCCTCCGATTATAATGGAACTTTTTATTTTGTTAAGTTTATTGCAGTTTTTGACATTACAGAATAAAACAAAAAAATGTTTTAGTGACGGTTCCTGAATAACCAAGGCATCTCGTGAAAAAATATTAAAAAGAAATCATAAAGATCATTATATGCTAACAGCGTGGAGACGCTCCTTAGCAATAATATTTATGTGACAATCAAATCTATATTATCTATAATAATCGGAATGGGTTCCCTAATTTTGGTTAAACTACTAAATTATTAAATTACTATACATATAGTCTAATTATCCTACTAAATTACAATCGTTTCTCCTATTATTAAAAAATAAATAAATAGAGTTATATATATATGTTAAACTACTAAACTGTTAAACTATTAGATATAATATACTTATTATACTAAAATACAACCACATGTTATCCTATTTTTTTATAAATTTATTATTATTATTATATAAATATTTTAAAATTATAATATAACGAGATAAATAAAATTTTAAATATTAAAGGAAAGCAGTGCATCGCACATGATTTAAGTTAATATACCTAATATGTAAAATATTGTTCACTCCAACGGATGCTCCTCCTGTTAGGTATAATTTTAGATTACGTAAAAAGTGCACGCTACATTTGTTGACTCTGCTCCCATCATCTAAAATAATCCACGTCATTTTCTTGCTTAAATTTTTTTGTAAACCTATGTTTTTTTGTTTTTTAAAAATATAATGTCTCACTTCAAATCATTTTTAAATATTAATTAATTGTTAACAAAAATTTTAAAATCTGATATAATAAACTACGTTTTAAATATATATTTTAGAATTTATATAAGTAATGTTTGTTAATTTTATTTTTTCTATTTTTAAATATGTTACATATTTATAATTGTAATATTTTTTTATTTATAATATTTACTTAAGATATTTACATAAATATGAAAATATAAAAATATTTTTATTAAATATCTTTTTATTAAATACATATTTTATTTTTAATTTTATTGATTAAAACGAATTTAAATTTATTTTAATTGTATGTTTAAAATTAATAAAAAAAATAAAAATAGCTAATGATTATAACTAACACTACTACAGCACAAATACTTACGGGTTCACAAAATTTTTAGATAATAACTTTTTAGTTAACAGGTTTACATGTTAGACTTGGAGATTCTGAAAGGATTTAACATATATCTATATTATACCATTATAAGCGAAACATGATTTTTTTTGTTGGTTACTTAACACCTTTCAAAAAAACACCTCTTCCCATAATTACTAAAAACACAAAAATTAGAAACAAATAAAAAAACACATAACAAAAAAACACCCATTTCCATAAATAATAAAAACACACAAATTAAAAATAATAATATTATTAAAAGCGCATAACAATACTCATGCACAACAAGTCCGTAACATGAAGATTTCTGTGCACAATGAAAAGAAATAATACCCAAAATACATCATTTTTCAGTTTTTAATGTCAAAAATGTATGTATACGGATTACGTATTTATGGATTACGGATTACGGATTACCAAAATAAGGGGATAATCGTTGAACCGAATTATACAGCATTCTGAATATCATAGTTTTGCGTATTCCGATTATCATGGTTTAGTATAAACTAGCTTAGAACCGGTGTGATGCACAAATTTTTTAAACATTTTAAATATTTTTTAATTAAATTTGAATTGTAAGTTTAATTTATTTTCATTGATTTGAAATAAATAATTAGTTGGTTATTAATAATTATAAAATTCTTGTTTTATATTATAAGTAGAACTATGTTTGGGAAAAAAAGGGAGTTGTTAGAAAAAAATTGGAAAAGCTAAATATACTTTAGCTGAAAAAGACAATTTGTTAAGTATTAATAATTATATTATTATTATACTATCATATTAAATATAATCGTCCATTATGTATTTGAAAAATGAGGTATTTTAGTTTGGTAAAATTGAAAAGATAATATATTTTAGTTGAAAAAGGTAATGTGTGTTTTAGTTGAAAAAGATGATTGGTTATTTATTAATAATAAATTAGCGTAAAAACCCGTGCGAGGCACAAACCTTCATATATATATATATTGAAATATTATCTCGAACGAATTTGTATTTATACAGAAATAATTTTTTACTACGATAAATGCTTATTTTAATTTTTCACTAAGTTGTCATACTTCTTTTTCTTCTCATACATACTATTAGAGCGTTATTAGATAACTTAAGTTGTGATACTTATTTTTTATCGTAGAGTTCGATTTTAACTTAACCCGATAATTTTGAGTTTAGATTTTTATTGTAAGCTATATGTAAATAAATAAAAAATCAAAACTACATCATTATAATAAAAATCTTTGAAGTTTGTTTGTAGGGATATACATTGTGTCACTTCGGGGTCGGGGAGTACTATATCCGCCCCTGAACCCCCAACACACCTTGAATCCTAAACGAGAATTTTTTTCATTACCGATCCCCGCCGAAACGGGAATTCCTACGGTAATACGGAAAATAATTAAAAACAATAATTTTGTATTATTAGTATATTTATAAAAGCATTGATAATATCTTATATCTTTAATATCAAATCATATTAAAATTGATTTTATAATGTAAATGAATGACAAGTTAAAAATATGTATTATATTATAATGTAAAGAAGTGTTCAATAAAATTATAATCTGTTTTAAAATTATTATAATTTTTTAAATACTATTTTTTATCAAAATTTATTTAATAAAATATATAAAAATATATATACGAAATCTCCATATATATATACACTAAGATAATTTATAAATGTGAATTGAGTGAAATAAATTGGAAATAAATATGAGGTGAATGAAAGAAATATGAGGTGGTGGCATTTTTAAAATATCTTCTATATAAAATAAGAGAACATAGTGATAATATTCATGAGATTAAAAAGTCTCATTAAAATGACTAATTTACCCATGTACTTTAAATTTATATAAAAATGTTGTTGGGAGGAATTGAACTCGAGTTTTTACATTTACAAGCACATCACCTTACGACTATACCACATTGTTAAGTTTTTTTTCATCACATAATATATGTGTGTCATAAATAGTGAAAAATGATTTAACTTTAAACTTGATTACTAAAATATTTGTAGAGTTAGTTTTGAACAATTGAATTTGAGATATAAAGTTAAGCATAGTACATAAAAGGATCATTCCCTTATTTATTAAACAATTTTTAATTTGAAAAGTATGTCTCATACATTTTTAATATATATTTTTAGTGAAAAATCAATTGTACGTATAATAATTTTTTTATATGTTGAAAAGAGATACACTTATATAAATAATATATATGTGTACTACATATTTAGATAAGTTATAATTAGCGTATTTCGATTTATTTCAAATTCAAAATTAGAACTTTGCCCACTTTTTAAAAAATACTCGAAATTTGACTAAATGACCTGCCCGTAAATATCACGTCACTGCATAGGTTTAATTTAAAATTACGAGTTCGACTAGAAAATCTTACCAACAAAAAAAAGTTTTGTGATATGTTAAAATTAATATCTTTGAGGTCTTTATATAATCAAGTCAATTGATAATATGTATCAAAATTACTAGCTTCAAAATCAGAATTTTACCCATTTTAAAAAATACTCGAAATTTGACAACATGACCCAGCCGAAAATACAACATCACTATCTAGGTTTAATAAATTTAAATTACAAACTCGACGAGAATATCTTACCAATAAGGATAAATTTTATAATATCTTATATTAATAAAAAATAATATTTTTGAGGTCTTTATACAATCAAGTCAATTGATATTATGTATCAAAAAAACTAACTGACTGATTTTACATTATTACATCTGGAACTTGACCCAATATTTAAATATATTCAAAATTTGACATAAGATGTCACAAGCTCCGTTAAAATTACGAAGATATACTAAATCGATTTATTTATTAATGTTTTAATTTAAAAAAAATTAGGTTTAAAATATTATTCAATGATGGTGAATTTATAAAGAGAAGCTCCTAAAGTTCTATTTTTTTCATTCTCTTTAGAAAAAATTAAACTACAACTATAAAGTAAAAATAATAATTTTCATTAACATGTTATTTGAAAAATGGTAAGACATTTGATACTTTTTCATAAAAAATAGTTTATTTATTGCATTATTGAATTATAGACATATTTATATTCAAATATTTGTGAGACAAATCCTAAATTTTATATTATTCAATTTGTTAGGGTTATTATAAGTAATCATATACATAAAATCCCTATTTTTTGTGGATTTCTGGAGTCTGAAATCCTAACTTTATATTAACATCCAATCTAATGGTTCAGGTTTTATGTTTCTAATAATTTAAAAACTAAAATAATAAACTACATGATATAAACGTGTGTTATGGTGTTATATCATTAATGTTCAGCAAGTTGAATATTTACGTGTTCTACAACGTGAATACGTATGTTCTTCAAACTGATCATGTTCTATAAAATCATATGTTCTGCAATGTTCAACATGTCAAATGTATGAGATTTGAAAGATATTTATTAAAATAGTGATATTTGTAGAACATGATTCACATTATAATATGTTTTACAAAAAAAATATACTATTTTACTTGCAGAACATATATGGACTCTCGTACTCAATTAAAAATAAGGACTCCATAGAATTTAACTTATATATATGCATATATATATATATAAGAAACTTGAAAAATTATATTTAAAAATCACTCTAATATGGTGTAAAGTGACTTACAAGGTTGATTAGAGCCAAAATGTGGCCTAAAATTGACTCGTGTAAAGTGGTACCAAGAGGTGGTAAAAAGATGTAAAATTGGATGTATATGATGTTTACATGTTAATTGTATTAATATATGGTGACAAGTGACTCTTATAGGGTGCAAAATAACTCTAATATGGTGTAAAGTAACTTACAAGGTTGATTAGAGCCAAATATGACCCAAAATTGACTCGTATAAAAGTGGTACCAGGAGGAGGTAAAAGGATCTTAAATTAGATGTATATGATGTTTACATGTTAATTGTACTAGTATATGGTGGCAAGTGACTCTTATAGGGTACAAAATCACTCTAATATGGTGTAAATGACTTACAAGGTTGATTAGAGCCATAATGTGGCCCAAAATTGACTCGTATAAAAGTGGTACCAGGAGATAAAATGATGTCAAATTGAATTTATATGATGTTTATATGTTGAAAAATATTGTACAGCTATTTTGAATTATTTGAAAAAAGGTTAAAATTATAATGTATTGCACTATTTGATTTAATCCATGTTATGCTATCTAAATAATTTTTTTTAATATTAGTCGATATTTTGAAGGGATTAACAAGTTCAACTAATATTTAAGAAAATTCAACAAATTGAAAATATTTAATTTTATAAAAATAATATACAATATTATCAAGTTACTATAAAAAGAAATACTAGAATCATAACTGAAAGAAACTTCAAAATGATTTGAATGATGATATTAGTACAAATTTATCTTCAGATTCTTGAAAAAGAACTTCTGAATATTAGTAGTTAGTCTTTACGATATATGAATTATTTTTATGTCACATACATGACTGATGCTCTGTTGAGTAAAAATAGATATTGTTTGATTATAAGTGCTATTACGACTACAATATATAAATCATTGTAATTTATTTATTAGATAATTATAATTTTTGAATAATCATAAATAAAGTTATTTGAGTAATTTACTGAATAACAATTAGATATATACATGACCAAGATATCTAACATATAAATAAATGAGACTAACATAATTTACTCGAAAATATAATAAATAATAATTTACATACATACACACACATGTGACTTTATCTTTACCAATATTAAAAGATTCAATTTTAATGGTGTACTTCAGAGTTATTGATATATATATATATATACACTAGAAGAAAATAACAAAATTCTTTTATCTTCAGAAAATAAGAATGATCAATTAAATTTAAGGTTTTTCTCAATGTGTTAAAAACTAAATAGATTATGTCAATTTTAGTTTATGAATTGACAATTATCTGACATCTTATAAAATTAACTTTGTATAATAGAGATGATTAAAAGCTAAGTACACGGCCGATATCAACTTTAGTTAATGAATTAAGACATTAACAATAATATTAAATCAACATAAATGCTGAATTAAAAAAATAACATTTTTCTTAAAAAATAAACTTATATTAATTATAGTGTAAATTCTACTTTGTTGAATATTACGATTGCAGAACTTGACCACTTTAATTATGCATTACTAACCCTTTTAAATTAAGCAAGGTAATTGTAAATTAGTAATCACTTTAGTAATAAAATATCTCATTACTCCGGGTTTATTTGACCAAAACTCAAAAAATTTACTCGACTCTGCAATATACATATCTGTTAATTTTTAGTTTCTTTTTATAAACATATTGACAATATTTGATGGATTAAATTCAATCTTTTCATTTTAAACGTACGGTAACTACCCTGCTTATATTCATTTAGTAAAACCAAATTACACGACACAAACAAGAAAATATGTATTATGATTAATGAGATATATTAAAAACGTTATGAACGTTATTAATGTTTTACATAAAAACATACGCATTGACACATACTCAACTTGTATTTGATATGTTTTAGACGTTATGTACAATATTTATCAATAAAAAATGATCAAGAATTTTACTAATATAATTGCATAGTAAAAATCTAGAAAATGATCCGTGCCTTGCACAGGTTATTATGCTAGTTTTATAATTAAAATACAACAACTAAATAAAAAGGAGACACATAAATAATATAAACCAACATTTTATTTACTCAAAAATTAAAGTAATAAAAAAAGAATTTAATAAAAAAGAGAGAATATGGTTTATTTAATAAGAATTTTAAAGTAAGGCCCCATTTGTTTGCTTCTGAATGACTTCTTCATGAGCTGAACTGAGCGATTCTGATAGTTCAGATAATTTGGATTCTTCTTTTCATTGAGCTGAGCGAATAATATACAACTGATTCTAGCAGTGTATATGAGCGATTCACCTACAAGTTGCTCTGTTCTTTAACCATTTTTATAACTTTACGTGCATAAACGTTAACATGAATTACATGCTCGGATTAAAATATTAAAAAGGAAAGGTAAAGGTAAGGTGAAAAAAATCTAAAAATAACAACTGTATCACATATAATTTTCATGCACAACATGTATAAGTATAATTTGTTCATTTATATAATAAGATTGTTTAAATTGACTATTTTTTAAATCTATTTCCTATGTCTTAAAAACAAAATTAATATTATTTTCCTTAAGAAAGGGGAACAATTACATTATAATATTTTACACATAAATATTCAAATAATTAAGTTTATTATTTATGTGGCAAAAGTTAAAAATCAATGTCATTCAGAAAGAGTTATATTTATTTTCCAAATAATATTTTTGAATGATTCAGATTTTTCAAATATATTAATCATTCATATATAAATCAGTCAGATTTGCCAAATTACCCTTAAGTCAAGATGTTATGTAGCACAATGATAGTGCACAATGATAGTGATATGAAATCTTTGATTAAGAGATTTGAGGTTTGATTCTTAGTACATACAATAATATACCAATATTTAACAAAACTTGTGCGAGGAATCGTATTTTTATAATTTTTCAACATAAAGGACAAAATTGTAATTTTATCATCATTAAAATGGTTCAATTTGCCCCTAGTCCTCTTTTAATATATAGGAGGAGATATAATTATAAATTAAACTATGAAAACTAGAAAAAAGTTACATAAATAATATAATGCAATATTTTATTTACATAAAAGTTAAAATAATAGAAAGAGATTATGATAAAAAGAGATGATGTGGTTTATTTAATACGATTTTTGAATATAACTCAATGAGATATGTAGCATAGTGGCAGTGACATGTAATTCAATAATAGAAGGTCAGGGTTTTGAATCTTGGTGTATATATAAGTTCTTCTTAATTTTAGTTTAAATTATATATGGGTGTCATTTGTGTAATTTTTGAAAATAAAAGGGTAAACTCGTAATTTCACAGCCATTAAAATGGACCTTTACTATATAGAAAATACATAAATTTTGAGTTTTCTTGAAAAATATGTTTTTAAATATATATATTTTTTTGCAAAAATATAACTTCTTTAAAAAAATTATTTGCAAAAATATGATTTTCAAATTTTTTTTACAAAAGAAAAATAATTTTGCAACATGATGCAACCACAAATACAACAAAATTAATTAGACATTTTTTATAAAATGTAAAAGAAGTTGCAAATATGGTTGTTTTTTGTTGCAAACCGTATTTTTGCAAAAAGAAAAAAGAAAAAAAAAAAGAAAAATGCAAACAAATTTAGAAAAAGTAGCATTTTTGACAATTTTTCTAATATTTTTAAATTAATGAACGAAAACTGTTAAACCAAAACTTTCAATGTTTCGGCTACAGAATAAATAGTAATATAGTAAATATAAACATTAGAAATTTTGATACGATTGTTACATATTAAAACAAGTATATAAGAATCATTAGATTCAATATAATTGATATTTTGAAATTTAATATTTAAACTATCTAAAATTGGTATGTGTCAATAACGTAATATTAGTAATACTTTCTTTTTTTTGCTAAATTAATATTAGTAATACTTATATTAATCATACATAATTATTGTAACATATATTTTATACATATAATATAATTATTATATAACCAATTAAATTATGAATGTTATAACCAGTTCGTACATTGCACGGGTTATACGCTAATATATATATATATATATATATATACATACACACACACACACACACACACACATATATATATATATATATATATATGAGAATTGTTGCTCAGCCATCGTTGGATGGGATAAAGCTGTCGCAATGAAGTATTACGGCAACACTCACCCGCCGCTATGAAAATTGTTGGGATTTGAAGTTGTGCAGAGAGACTCGAAGGATGAGAAACATCCATCGGCATAGTAGTTTGGCTATCCGACGGATGACTGCTGTTAGGCACATCCGTCGGGATATAATCACTATTCGACGGATGAATAATATCCACCGGGATAGAAGAAATGAATGATTTTGGAGTGGAGACTATTGTAAACTCTGTGCAGATTGATGAAAATTTGGGCACAGATGTCTCAGTAGACTCAAAAAGAATTGACAAGTGAGCCAACAAATCATCTAAAAGATGATGCTCACTTACATGGATTTTTGGCTTCTCCAAGAGAGTTAAAGATGGAGAATTTGGTAGTGATGTATGAATCATGTCTTTGGTATTTCAGGTGCTTCAATGACTAATGATTTTGGCTGTGACTCCATATTTATTGGAGCCACATCAATCTGACTTTGAGATGGTGTAGTGACTGGGTCTTTATCTCCAGTTTGCACTGTGTGTGTTTCCTGTGTATCCCCAAGGGTTTTAGATCTTTTCTTTCTGGCATAAGTCTATGGTGAACTTGTGTCCCTAGCCCTCTTGGTTTGTGCTCCTGGTTGGGAGCTTGTTTCAATAGTAACATCCTTTTGGGAGGATGAAACTAGAATTGAGTTGATTTCCTTATTAACAACCACAATTTGTTGGGAAACTGTGGTGTGGCTAGGCTTGGGTACACTAAACTCACCAGCCTTATCCTTAGGGTTTTTCTGATTTTCACCCTGTCCCTCACCTAACTCACTCTTCTTCACACTCCCCTATTTGTGTTTGGTAGTTTTTGCAACTGGTTTCTTTTCAAAGAAACCATAGGGGGCTTTCTTAGCTTTGGATTTTAAAATTGTTGATTTGGTAGCTTGGGTAGGCATCTATTGGGTCATTGATACAGATGTTATAGCTACACTTGAAGGTAAAGAAATTTGTGAGGTTGGAAGAGTTGAGACAGTGGTGCTTACCTCACTTACCTAAGGGCCCTCCATGATTGGAAAATAATAGAGGGGCACCTCTTTGTGGTGATTTGCTCTGTTGAGATCTGCAATAATTCTCCTTTCTTGAACCCAACAATTCAGCTTATTGGTTGGGTTCTCAACAACAATGTTCTCAATAAGATGGTTAGCAAGCATCATAAAAAATCTAGCATAATAGACACTTTTACCTCTCTTATTAAGTTCCCCTAACTTATAACCTAACTCAAACATGATCAAGTCACTGAAGTTAAAGTACTTATCTAGAATATAAAGCATGTTAATCATGGAAATGTTAACAGAATCAAAATTAATCACTTTACCAGAAAATATCTTAATTACCACATCACACAGATAGCTCCATTCCTTTCTAAGACCTAGCCTCCTAATCTCACTTAGCTTAGAGGTAGAAAGTGCATAGCCCATAGAGTTTAAAATGTAACTAAATTATCATCAGTGTGTGGAACAGTAGTAGTATTGTCTGGAATTTTAAAGTATTCTTTGATAATGTCACTATTGATGCAGAACTGCTTACCTTTAAGAGAGAAAGTTATGGTCTTGTCAGAGGATTGGTACACAGCAGTTGTCCATATCTCCTCCATAACTTCACAGTAGATTGTGGGTGATTCCAGCATAGCATAACCGATTTTACAGTTCTTCACAAAGTCCATCATCTTGTGAAAGTCTCCAGATTGTGGAATCTCCTTGTTCATAAGAGCTACGAAGTTGTTCTTTTCATAGATAAACCCAAACTGAGACACAATTTTGACTACTGGTGCCATTGTAGAATTATGGAATTTCGCAGAGAGAGATTTTGCTTTGGATAAGAAAGGAGTTAGAGCAATTGATTTGAGAATGATAAAAGAATAGAATAAAAATGAATTCTTCTTTTATACTATCTCAGAATTAAACTGTTAAAAATAATAAAGTGAAATAAAGTAACCAATCAAAATAGCCCAAAATAGCCTTTTAAAAATAAATTAATTGTCAAAATTCTATCAATTATCTGTCGTGTTATACTTACAAACTATAAGTATACCCGATGGATAATGTTCAGAGTTTTAATGGCTAAGATTGAGATAATTCGACGGATGAGAGTAAAACAATTATCCGTCGGGTTATAAAATAATCCAGAAAAATAATTAATTTTTATTAACAAATAATATTCTGACGGATGATCAAACTCGATGGACAATGATCATCCGTCAGGATGTAAATTTTGACTCAGCCAATATTTCATCCACAGTAGAAAAATCAATTAAGTTTATGGCTGCAATTTAACTTGCAAAACTATCTGAAATGATTCAAGAATAATTAAGCATACCTAACTCACTTACCAACCTTGAAAAGGTGGATTCATCAAGTGGCTTGGTAAAGATATCTGTAAGCTGCTTTTCACTTGGAATAAAATGAAGTTCCACAGTGTCATTCATCACATGTTCCCTAATGAAGTGGTACTTGATGTCTATGTGCTTTGTTCTTGAATGCTGTACTGGATTTTCAGTGATGGCAATTGCACTTGTGTTATCACAGAAAATGGGAATTTTGTCCACTTGTAGACCATAGTCCAACAATTGGTTTTTCATCCACAGAATCTGTGCACAACAACTACCAACAGCAATGTATTCAGCTTCAGCTGTAGAAGTAGAAACTGAATTTTACTTTTTACTGAACCAGGACAAAAGCTTGTTTCCTAGGAATTGACAGGTTCCTGTTGTACTTTTTCTGTCAATTTTACAACCTGCATAATCTGCATCTGAATAACCAGTTAGATCAAAACCAGAATCTCTAGGGTACCAAATGCCAAGTTTTGGAGTTCCCTTGAGATATCTAAAAATTCTCTTTATAGCTACTAAGTGAGATTATTTAGGATCAGCCTGAAATCTAGCACAAAGACATGTAGCAAATATTATATCTGGCCTACTAGCTGTTAAGTACAGAAGTGAGCCAACCATGCCCCTATAGCTTGAAATATCCACGGACTTTTCAGTTGCGTTTAATTCAAGTTTAGTGACAGTGGCCATGAGAGTTTTTGCAGATGTGCAATCCATTAGATCAAACATCTTTAAAAGATCCTGAATATATTTAGTTTGACTAATGAATATTCCATCACTAACTTGCTTAACTTGTAAACCAAGAAAGTAAGTTAGTTCTCCCATCATGCTCATTTCATACTTATTTTGCATTAGTTTGGCAAACTTTTTACAAAGTTTTTCATCTGTAGAGCCAAATATAATATTATCTACATAAATTTGAACAGTATACTAGAGCCATTAACATTTCTAAAGAATAAAGTTTTTTCAACAGTACCTCTTGTGAAGTGATTTTCTAAAAGACACTTTGATAAAGTGTCATACCAGGCTCTAGGTGCTTACTTCAGTCCAAAAAGTGCTTTCAAGATATAATAGACATATTCTGGAAAATTTGGATCTTCAAGAGGTTGACTGACATAGACTTCCTCCTCCAAATCTCCATTTAGAAAGACACTTTTGACATCCATTTGATAGACCTTGAAATTGGCATGGGCTGCATAGGCTAAGAAAATTCTGATGGCTTCAAGTTTTGCAACATGAGCAAAAGTTTCATCAAAATCTATTCCTTCATGTTGACAGTAGCCCTTAACAACCAATCTAGCTTTGTTCCTGACCACTATGCCATTTTCATTCATCTTATTTCTGAATACTCACTTGGTGTCAATTGGATTCTTTCCTTTAGGTTTGGGTACCAGCTTCCATACCTTGTTCCTTTCAAATTGATTTAGCTCCTCCTGCATAGCTAAAATCCAATCAGGATCCAACAAAGCTTCTTCTACCTTCTTTGGTTCTTCCTTAGATAGGAAGCTGCTATATAGACATTCTTCTTGAGTTTCTCTCCTTGTTTGAACTATAGAAGATGCATCACCAATGATGAGCTCAAAAGGGTGATCTTTAGTCCATTTTCTTTGTTGAGGTAGATTAGCTCTAGATGAAGAGGCCTCATTGTTGTCTTAATATGTGACTGGGTTTTGATTATTAGAAACTCCCCTTGAGTTTGTGAATTTTTTGATTTGAGAAAGGGGTACTTTCTGTAGGTGATCTGTTTTGACTCTCAGCTTCTCTCATTATTCTGACAGATGATGCATTTTGTATTCTCATTATTCTGGACAAAGATAATTATCACCACTGGAAGGTGAAGATACACCTACATCTTCTTTCCCAAGATGAGGCCTATGTGGACTGCATAGAGAGAGGTCCTCATGTATCAATGATAGCTGCAGCTGGGAATGAACCATCAGTTCCAAAACCTAGGCATGAATGGTCTGATCCAGATATCGAACAAGTCAGGAAAGATAAGAAGGCCATGAACATACTGTTTAATGGTGTTGATGGTGATATGTTTGATAACATCATTAACTATAAAATAACCAAAGAGGTTTGGGACACAATATAGATTATTTGTGATGGTACTGAGCAAGTAAGGGAGAACAAGATGCAACTCTTGATTCAGTAATATGAGCATTTTCACTATGAAGAAAGTGAGTCACTCACTGATATTTTCAGTAGGTCTCAAAAATGACCGAATGCTCTAAAACTGTATGGAAGTGTCTATCAGACAAAAGACTCCAACCTCAAGTTCCTTAGATCTTTCCCAAAAGAGTGGAAGCCAATGACAGTCTCATTGAGAAATTTACAAGATTACAAGGAGTTCACCTTGGAAAGACTGTATGGAATCCTGAAAACCTATGAGCTTGAAATAGAGCAAGATGAAAGGATGGAGAAAGGAAGGAAGAAGGGAGGATCCATTGCACTTGTTGCTGAGTTGGAAAAGGAGAAAGAAATGAAGGTGGAAGCTGTTGAGTCTACATCAAAGGTCTGTGAAAGCAAGGGTAAAAGGCTGCTAGCTAAAAATGATGATCAGTTGAGCCAAGATGACATGGATGATATTGATGAACATCTAACATTCTTATCCAGGAGATTTGCCAAGCTCAAATTCAAGAAGAATTTTAGAGCAGCCAAGCCATACAGAAACATGGTTGATAAGTCTAAATTTACGTGTTTCAAATGTGGTTTGGCAGGTCATTTTACTAGTGAGTGTAGAAAGTCTGATGCCAACAAAAAGAAGTTTGAGCCTGTTGATTATAAGCAGAAATACTTTGAATTGCTCAAGCAAAAGGAAAGGGCTTTTATTACACAGGAAAATGACTGGGTTGCAGATGGATTGGATGAAGATGAAGTAATAAGCTATGTCAATCTAGCCCTGATAGCCAAATCAGATGAAACAGAGACCAGTTCATCAAACAATTAGGTAATCACAACTAACCTAGCACATTTATCTAATCACCTGTGTGTTATACTTAAGTCCCTCACTAAGGAAAATGCTAAAATTAAAGAAAATAATTTATTTTTAAGTGAAAGGAACAATGTGCTAGAGTCTTAGTTTATTGAATTTGAAAAATTGAAAATTGAGTGTAAAATTACTAAGGATGAATTAACTGAGTCCTTGAAGAAAGAAGAGATTTTAAAGAAGCAGCTTGAACGAGAACATGAAGTGATTAAGGCATGGAAATCATCTAGAGATGTTTATGCTCAAATCACTAAAGTTCAAGGTATTGAGTCCTTTTGTGATGTAGCCTGGAAAAAGAGTAACGAGAAGCTTGAGTCCAATTTTATTGAAGGACTGTCAACAGATGATGAATATTATCCGTCGAAAGACCAAATGGACTATACGTCGAAAGATAAGGAACCACATCCGTTGACTGAGAAAAAGCCATTTAGCAAAGCTAAGCTAGCTAAGTTGAATGAGAAATATGGATCAGTTTCTAAAAACTTTGTTCCAGGAGAATCAAGTCAAGTGAGAAAAGAAAATAGAGTTAATGTTGGGCATCTGTCTATCAAGCAATTGAATGACAAATTGGAAAAGATTAAGGTTAAAATAGAATCTAAAAGGAAAAACAATAGAAATGGGAAGGTAGGAATTAACAAACATAACAACTACACACCTGATAAATATGCACCAAGAAAAATCTGTGTTAAGTGTGGTAGTGTTAATCATTTGTCTGTTAATTGCAAGAATGCTACGCCTACTCCTATGACTGCACCCTCTTCTTTTCCCAACATGACTGCCATGCCTACCATGCCTATGAATATTATGCCTGCTCAGAATATGAATGCACAATTTGCTAATATGTCATTTGCATCTAATCCTTATTATGTTGCATTTAGTATGCCTCAAATGCCATTTAGCATGCCCTACTGAAATAACATGTTTACAAATAGCATGCCTTTTCATGTAAACCAAAATGTGCATGATAATTCTGTGTTAATGGCTGGTTTCAAAGGTCCAACTCAAATGACTAAGGATGAATCTCAGATCCCCAAATCAGATGAGATAAAACCTAAGAAATCAAAGAAAAAGGCTAACAAGGCAGGACCCAAGGAAATTTGGGTACCAAAATCAACTTGATTTGGTTTTGATGTGTGCAGGGAAATAAAAAGAATATTTGGTATCTAGAAAGTGGTTGCTCAAGGCACATGACTGAAGATTCTACCCTGCTCACTGAGTTCAAGGAAAGAGCTGGCCCAAGTATCACTTTTGGAGATGATAGCAAGGGTTATACTGTGGGATATGACTTGATTTCAAAGGATAATATCATCATTGAAGTGGTTGCCCTAGTGGATGGACTCGAGCATAATTTGTTGAGTATCAGCCAGCTCTGTGGTAAGGGCAACTCAGTCACTTTTAATTCTGAAGCCTGTGTTGTGGCCAACAAGAAGAGCAACAAAGTGGTTCTCACTAGAGTGAGAAAAGGAAATGTGTATCTAGCTGATTTCAACTCATCAAATGCATAATCAGTAACTTGTCTTCTCAGTAAAGCAAGTCAAGATGAAAGTTGGCCATGGCACAAGAAGCCGTCCCATCTAAACTTCAAGACCATGAATGAGCTATTCAAGAAATAGTTGGTCAGAGGTATTCCTCAAGTGGAGTTTACTAGGATGGATTGTGTGATGCCTGCCAGAAAGGAAAGCAGATTAAAGCATCATTCAGAAAGAAGCTTGATTCAATAATTGAAGAACCTTTGCAAGTATTGCACATGGATTTATTTGGACTAGTCAATGTGTTGTCCATCTCTAGGAAAAGATATTTCCTAGTTATTGTAGATGATTTCTCAAAGTTCGCTTGGCCATATTTTCTAAAATCCAAAGATGAAGCTAGTGAAATCATCATCAATCACATAAGGCAAGTCAATAATAATCCTGATTTCAAAGTAAGAAGAATCAGGAGTGACAATGGAACTGAGTTCAAGAATTTTGTGATGAGATCATTTTGTGAAGAGAATGGGATTATGCATGAGTTTTCTGCAGCTAGAACTCCACAAAAAAATGGAGTGGTGGAAAGGAAAAACAGATCTCTTATTGAAGCTGCAAGGACAATGCTTGAAGAATCCAAGTTACCAACATACTTTTGGGTTGAAGCTGTGAATACAACATGCTACACTCAGAATATTTCTTTGATTAATCAAGCCAAATGCATGAATCCTTATCAGTTGTTCAAGAATAGGAAGCCATCTCTAAATTTCTTACATGTCTTTGGCTGCAAATGCTATATCTTAAGGAATCAAACTGATCAACATGGAAAGTTTGATGCCAAAGCAGATGAAGGAATCTTTGTTGGATATGTTGTTCGAAAAACATATAGAGTCTACAATCTAAGAACCAACATTGTTATGGAATCAGTACATGTTATGTTTGATGATAAAAATATTGAAGGGCTGCAAGATGGAGATTTCCATGAGAGCCTCAAATTTGATAATGTGGAGATGATCTGTGAAGATAGTGATGATGATAGTGATCAAGAACCAATATCCAAAGACAGTGCAGAAAAGTCTACAACTAATAAAGCACATAACTCAACATTCGTCAAAAGACCAAGTGCATCATCCATTGAAAGACAATCTGTTTCATCCATCGACAGAAAAAGAACAACATCTATTGATCCCTCAATAGGATTTAGAAGTCAAGTAAGATCACAATCAGAAAGAACCTCTTCTTCAAATCAAAGATCCATAAACTAAGGGGGAGTTTATGATCATCAGAATTCTTCTAATCATCAAGATAACAATGAGGCCCCTTCATCTAGAGCTAATCTACCATAACAGAGAAAATGGACTAGAGATCACCCTTTTGAGCTCATTATTGGTGATGCATCTTCTAGAGTTCAAACAAGGAAAGCAACTCAAGAAGAATGTTTGGATATCAGTTTTTTTTCTAAGGAAGAACCAAAGAAGGTGGAAGAAGCTCTGTTGGATTCTGATTGGGTTTTAGCTATGCAGGGGGAGCTAAACCAATTTGAAAGGGAACAAGGTATGGAAGCTGGTACCCAAGCCTAAAGGAAAGAATCCAATTGACACCAAGTGGGTATTCAGAAACAATATGGATGAAAATAGCATAGTTGTCAGAAATAAAGTTAGATTGGTTGCTAAAGGCTACTGTCAACAAGAAGGAATAGATTTTGATGAAACTTTTGCTCATGTTCCAAGACTTGAAGCCATCAGATTTTTCTTAGCCTATGCAGCACTTGCCAATTTCAAAGTCTATCAAATGGATATAAAAAGTGCCTTTCTGAATGGAGATTTGGAGGAGGAAGTCTATGTCAGTCAGCCTCCTAGTTTTGAAGATCCAAATTTTCCAGAATATGTCTACTATCTTTTGAAAGCACTTTATGGGTTGAAGCAAGCACCTAGAGCCTGGTATGATACTTTGTCAAAGTTTCTCTTAGAAAATCACTTCACAAGAGGTACTATTGACAAAACTTTATTCTTTAGAAATGTTAATGGCTCTAGTATACTTGTTCAAATTTATGTAGATGATATTGTATTTGGTTCTACGGATTAAAAAACTTTGCAAAAAGTTTGCCAAATTGATGCAAAGTAAGTATGAAATGAGCATGATGGGAGAACTAACTTACTTTCTTGGCTTACACGTTAAGCAAGTTAGTGATGGGATATTCATTAGTCAAACCAAATATATTTATTATCTTTTAAAGAAGTTTGATCTAGTGGATTGTACATCTGCAAAAACTCCAATGGCCACTGCTACTAAACTTGAATTGAACACTATTGAAAAGTCTGTGGACATTTCAAGCTATAGAGGCATGGTTAGCTCACTTTTGTACTTAATAGCTAGTAGGCCATATATAATGTTTGCTACTTGTCTTTGTGCTAGATTTCAGGTTGATCCTAGAGAATCTCACTTAGTACCTATTAAGAGAATTTTCAGATATCTCAAGGGTACACCAAAACTTGGCATTTGGTACCCTAGAGATTCTGGTTTTGATCTAACTGGTTATTCAGATGCAGATTATACAGGTTGTAAAATAGATAGAAAAAGTACAACAAGAACGTGTCAATTTCTAGGAAACAAGCTAGTATCCCAGTTCAGTAAAAAGCAAAATTCAGTTTTTACTTCTATAGCCGAAGCTGAGTATATTGCTGCTGGTAGTTGCTGTGCACAGATTTTATGAATGAAAAACCAATTGTTGGACTATGGTCTACAAGTGGACAGAATTCCTATTTTCTGTGATAACACAAGTGCAATTGCCATCACTGAAAATCCAGTACAACATTCAAGAACAAAGCACATAGAGATCAAATACCACTTCATTAGGGAGCATGTAATGAATGGTACTGTGGAGCTTCATTTTTTTCCAAGTGAGAAGCAACTTACAGACACCTTTACCAAGCCACTTGATGAATCCTCCTTCTCTAGGTTGATAAGTGAGTTAGGTATGCTTAATATCTCTTAAATCATTCCTGATAATCCTGCAAGTTGTAATGTAGCCAGTGTGAAAATTGATATTTCCTTTCTTGATAAAATATTGACCAAGTCATAATTTGTATCTCGACGAATGTTCATTATCCGTTGAGAATGAATATCCGTTGAAACTTAACATCCGTAGGAGTATGAATTATCACTCTGGGTATTTTACTATTATCCGTCGAAGTGTCTCAATCTTAGCCGTTGATTCTAAACATTATCCATCGAAATTACTTACAGCCCGTATGTATATTTCAACGGATAGTCTTAGAATTTTGACAATTTTGTAATTTTTAAACGGCTATTTTGACTGGGTACTTTATTTTACTTTATTACTTTTGGCAGTTTATTTATGAGAGAGTATAAAAGCAACAATCATTTTTATTCTTTTCTTTTATCATTCTCAAAACAATTTCTCTAACTCTCTTCATATCCAAAGTGAATACTTTCTCTCTGCAACTAAACTTAATCACAGCAATGACACCTATAGTCAAGATTATATCCTCAACTGGCTTTGTCTATGAAAAGAACAATTTTGTAGCCTTGGTGAACAAGCAGATTCCAGCATATGAAGATTATCACAAAATGATGGACTTCATGCTAAACTGCAAATTGAATTATTCCATGCTTGAATCCCCAACCATCTACTGTGAAGTTGTTGAGGAAATCTGGACTACTGCAGTATTCAGCTCCAATGACAAGACTATTACCTTCACTCTCAAAGGTAATGAACACTGTGTCAACTGTGATGTGATTGAAAAGTGTTTTAAATTGCCTGAAAATAACATACTTGCTCCACACACAGACACTGATGTGAGTATCATGCTAGTCTCTATGGGTTATGCTCTAACTGCCACTAAGTTAGGTGAAGTTAGAAGAATAGGCCTTAGAAAAGAATGGAGTTTCTTGTGTGACTCTTTTATCAAAGTATTTTCTGGTAAAGTAAGTAATTTTGATGTTGTATATTATTCACTTGTGCACATGCTTTATATGCTTCTTAGTGATAAGTACTTTAATTTTAGCACTTCTGTCATGTTTGAGATAAGGAGTAAGTTAGGAGATATCAAGAAGAGGTCTAAGAATATCTACTATGCTAGTTTTTAATGATGCTAGCTAATTTTGTCTCTAAGAATCTCATCATTGAGAACCCAACAAACAAGTTAGATTGTTGGGTCCAAGAGAGGAGAATTATTGTTGATTTGAACAGGGCAAATCATCACAAGGATGTTGCACTTGTGTACATGCCAATCATGGAGATGCCTCAGGTAAGTGAGGTAAATGTCTCTGTCTCTATCACTACTTCTCAAACACCTATTTCTTTGCCTTCAAAATTGGCAATGACATCTTTGAATGTGACAAAAAAGATGCCTACCCAAGCCACTAAACCAAAAATCCCTAAATCAAAAATAAAGAAAGCCCCCTCTGGTTTCTCTCAAAATAAACCAGTTGCAAAATCTACCAAACACCAAGAGGAGAGTGTGAAGGGGAGTGAGTTGGGTGAGGGACAGGGTGAACATCAAAGAAGCCCTAAGGATAAGGTTGAAGAGGTGAGTGTTTCCCAGCCTAGCCATACTGCAGTTTCCCAACAAACTCTCAGCCAAGAGCATCCTCCCAAAAGGGTGTGACAATTGAACAAAACTCTCAGCCAAGAGCACAGGCCAAGAGGGTACTAGCTCAACCCAAATTTATGCCAAAAAGAAGAAATATAAACCAAATGGGGATACACAGGGTGCACACATAGTGCCTACTGCAGTCAAAGACCCAGTACATGCACCATCACAAATTTAGCTTGATGTGGCTCCAACAAATGTGGAGTGACAACCAAATTCATTAATTATAGAAGTACCTAATACGCCAAATTCACCCACACACTCACTGTATGTAGATATGATTCATACATCACTTCCAAAATCTCCATCTTTAACTCTCTTGGAGAAGCAAAAAATCCAAGCAAGTGAGCATCATCTTTTAGATGATTTGTTGGCTCACTTACCATTTATTTCTGAGTCTACTGAAACATCTGTGCAAAATCTCAAATCAATCACCACAGATGCAACAGTAGTCTCCACTCCAACCTCATTCATTTCTTCTGTCTCGACGGATATTGTTCATTCATTGACAAGTGATTGTCCTTCGACGGATGTGCTTAACAACAGTCATCCGTTGACACTTAAAACTACTACTTCGACGGATATTCCTCATCCATTGACAGTCACTGCGCCACTTCAAATCTCAACAATTTTTACCAGTGCAGATGACCTAGTAGTAGTACAATCACTCTTAGGACCGATGGAAGGGAGTGAATTGATTGAGAGGCTGGGTTGCTCCCAGAAAAAAGGAGAGGAAATGAGTGAAATCATGCAGGCTATTTCTTCCAGCCTGGCAAAAGAGAGTGAGAGGAATCCCACCTTAGTAGGTGAAGGTGAGGGTGTGAGGGTGTGAGCCAAGGGGAGCCCTTGATGCAAGAAAAGAGAGATAATGAGAGAAAAACATGTATAACTGAATGGGAAGAGCCTATTGTAAGTGAGTTAATGGATGTCAATGAGGCTGACAAGAGACAGCTAATTCAGCAAGAATATCAAGCTATTTTAGACTATGTTTCTTTTGAAGCTGAGGCATTTACTCACCATGTGTCAGCATATCAAGTTCTAGCTGAACTGGACAATGTGGCTGCAAAAAAGATGCTTAACTTGGTGCATACAACTGCTTCAATGTAAAGAGCAATGGATGCCATCACAACCATGCCACCTAAAGCTGGTGATGATGTTGACTATGGAACTGGTTAGTCCGAAGAGTTCTTTGGAGATGAAGATGGTGATGAAGAAGAGTTCATGAACATATGGGGAGAAGCAGGCCCTACCTCTAGATCAAACATTCCACCTTGGGTGTTTTCTAAAGAGTGTGACGAACAATATTTCAAGACAACTCTTTTTCACATCATTCAACAGATACATACTCCTCTTCAAGCCACCACTAATGCTAGCACCAAAAAGCTTCTACAAGCACACCTTAACTCTCTACGACTACATCAAATTCAAGCTCTTCAACACAATCAAGATTTTACTTCAATCAAAATAGAGATTGACCAAATCAAGAAGGATGTCTCTGAAAGATTGGATGCTAAATTTCCAGATACAACAGTGCTTGACATCTCTTTGGACACAAGACTGAAAGCAATTGAAGCCTCTCTCACAACTATTCATCTACATCAAGCACAACAAACTCAGTTGCTTCAAAAGCTGGTGGCTGCACAAACTTCTACCTCCACTCTACTTGATGATAACAAAAAGGGGGAGAAAGATTCAATCATCCCAGTTAGTCAAGGAGGGTAAACCAGTGAGGGGGAGCATGTGATAAATGTTCAAATCAGTCAAGTAATAGTTTCAGAAATTACTTTGCCAAAGCCACCAGTATTGGACATCATTGATCTTATCCAAATTGCAGCTGCTAAGCTGGACTCTAAGTCAAATCTCAAGATGCTTGATGTTGCAGCTGTAGAGAAGGAATTGGATGACAAGTGGAGGAAAATAGATGAAGAAATTCAAAAGAAATTTGGGCCAATCGAGAAACCAGACAAGACTTTTCATCACTAATCACAAGTCAAGCAAATTCATGTGAATGAAATGAGTCTAGGTAGCTTGGAAAAGGCCAAACTTCATGCATCAAATCTCCAAAATCCAATCTGATTTTGAAGCCTAAAAAGAACTAATCAAAGTCATCAGACAAGAATCCCTTGGATCTCATGTTTGAGACTCCAAAACCAGATGAAAAGAAGCTATTGGAAAGGTCCATAGCATTTTACAATGATCCATCTGATTTAGAACAAAAGAAGAGAATTGCCAAAATTTACAGGAATGGAAAAGAGATTTGTGTGGTGGCTGGACACCCTCAGTTTGCAGCAACAAAAAGGGAAGAAAAAGAAAGAATTAAGCAAGAAAAGAGGAAAGCTGCTTTAGATGCTAAGAAGCTCAAATAGAAGAAAGAGCAAGCTGCTATAGTAGCCAAGCTTCAAGTTATGAAAGCTGCAAATGAAATCTCTGAAAAACCACCTGTGATTACTGAAGCTCAAAATCAACAAATGCAAAATGAACCTCAACGGAAAAGGAAATTCAGATACAAGCTCCATTCCAAAAGAAAATTGGACTTCAGTGATGAGGAGATGAAATATTACATTCCCAAATAGTCTATAACTTCAACTCAAACATCCAAGCCCTCAATGGTGCATGAGGAATTCAAGGTGGACCCAACAAAGAACTTTTATGGTGAGCCTATAATTCCCAAAGATGAGCCAATAGACTGGGAAAGTTTGCCAATTCCTGAACTAAATTTACCTATCTTCAACAAGCCAAAGAAAACAAAGATTAAAGCAACCAAGAAGGTCAAGCCTCTGACTCTCAGAACCAAGACCCTAACCAAATCTCAACCTACAGTCAATAAGGGAGATTTTATATATATATATATATGATATCAAGGAGTTTTCATATTTAAACCTCTATTTGGATAAATTGGAAGAAGTAAGAGGGATTGATGCTCACAGACATCTTCCTGAAAGACTGATGTTTAAGTACAAGGGAGGGAGAGAAATCATATGGCCTCTTCATAGGTTACTTCAGGAAAGCTGCTCTGTACTGATAAAGATCTTCTCATCCTTCAAGAAAAACTTTGGTTTCAATGTAACTGCAAGGAAATTGGTCCTAAAGAAGATAGAAGATCTAATAGTAATAAAGCCAAGAATGCACTTCCAAGAATTCTAACAATTCCCTTCACAGGAAGTAGAGTGCATTTGAGGCCTTATTAGCTGATGGAATTCATGGATGACAAGGGTGTTAGAAGATTCTTTAGACTGGATGATCAATTGAGTATCTCTAGCAATGAGACTCTATTGGAAATGCAAGAACAGCTGGATCTATCTGAAGCTGATGAACTTGAATTCCACGGACAACTCCAGAATCAAATAGAAGAAAATAACAGGAAGCTTGGGAAGAAATCCATACAATCAAGGAAATAAAATCATCTGCTCAGTCTAGAGGAGCACCTTGATAATGATTGTGAAAACTCTTTAAAAACTTTGCTTTGTTCAATTCTCAATAAATTTTGTAGCACTTATCAGTTTTATCTACTATACCTCATTTTGTACATTTAGGGTGTTTTCGTTATCACCAAGTTTCTCTTAATTTATGGCTACAATTCCAGTAGACATAAATTGGGGGAGATTGTTAGGAATATGTTGTGAACTTGATGATAAGTTAAACAAAACACCTTAATAGATTTAACTTAGTGAATTTGTAGCTTTCAACGGATGATCACTTTCACTATCCATTGAAAGAGTAGCTTATGTAAATAAGTTTAGTAGCACATTTCTGCATACTTGTATAAGCTTAGTGAACCAGATTTCTGAGAAATGTTTAGGTCATGTTAACTACTAGATTGATATGCAAGATAGGTTGGTTAATTGTAAATAGATGATGTCTTGTAATCTTGTATAAGTGAAATGGAGTTAACTGTCAAGAAAATAGTCTCAACGGATATTTCACAAAGCTTCAACAGATGCTCATATAAAGCTTCAATGGATTATCTACAAAGCTTCAACGGATGATCAACCAAAGTATCAACGGATGATCAACTACAGCTTCAACGGATGATCCAATGAAGTTCCAATGGATGTTCAAATTCAAAGAGCAGTTGACAGTGACTTGACAGTCACATGCGTTGATTATATGCAAAAGGAATGTGGCAGCCTAATTACTGGTTTCAGAGAACAATGAAGCATTACCATTTTCATGCAACTAAGAAGATATTCAAAGATGCTGGAATAGAGTAATGAAGTAGCATGGAGTTAGACTAGATATAGTTTTGTTTTAGTATATTATCTTACTATAATATAAACTTGGTGATATATAAACCAAGTGTAGCAAGTAGAACAACTAACTAAGCAAGCCTATTTTAAGAGAAACATATCAAGCTGTATTCTGTAAGAATTTCTATGTAGTTTTTGTTTGTTCAACTTGTAAAGCAGCTGTGAGCTATTCAAAGCTTCATAGAGTTCTCAATTTGATATATATATATATATATGGTGGATACTTTCAAATCCAGCAGAAAGTTTTAAATCTTATGTTTTATTACTTAGTGTTTTGATTTCTATTACTCTTTCATTCCGCACTATTGCAAATCAAACACTGCTATATATATTAAGTTAGAACAACTTTAAAATCTTAAAAAGAAGCCAGAATTACATTCAACCCCCCCCTTCTGTAATTCTTGTTGTATTGTTTAAAGAATAACAAGAATTAATATACATTGATTCCATTAAAAGTTATCATTGATCGGGTAATGATAAAAGTGGACATTGGGTATATTATGAATCGTATAGGAAATATGAATTATCTGGATGGGATTTAACCCTCCTATTTTAGGAGTGATATTATTGGCCTCTTGTGTGAGCTAGACTATGAAATGTGTGGCCACGCTCAAATGCTGATTTGATATGATAGTCTACTCATTGATCAAGGAAACATGGATTAAACATTGATGAGGATGACACATTATATGCCTCTAGTTTAATCTATAATATGTGGTTAAAGGGATTATATTATATTGTACATTATTTACGAAAGGTTTAATCGATCACCGATTAAATTATTATTACTTAGGTAGTACTGATGTATTACTAGATGCCGCTCATTATTTACGATTTGAAATTAGATTTAAAATTCATTGCCAATGTAATAATAACCTATAGGGTCACACACTAAGAATGCTTGAAGGATTATTTTATTTAAATTGGATTTAAATTATATTAAAGTAATTCGAATTATTTATAATATTAATTAAGTATGACTTAATTAATTATATACATATTGATATTCGAATTTACTAATATTAATTATGAAATTCATTTATTAAATAATTAAGTGCGCCTTAATTATTATACAAATAGGAATTTCAAATTAATAATAAATCCTAATTAGTTAAGAGTTATAATTCTTATTATACTCTCTATATAATATCTCTTGTGTGGCTGATTTTGTATGCAAGACTTTACTAAAACCCTAGCCACCAAGAGAGAAGATGGAGAGAGCAAGAAAAAATGATTTTGTGCTACTACACATTCAATCCTTGCGTTCAAGCATTTGTGTGGACACCGATAGAGCGTAGATCGCGAGAGCGGGATGCGTGGTGATTGAACAAGCTTTGGATCTTCATTAGTCAACCAATTTGTAAAGCTTTTTAAGGTAAATAATCTGATTTACGAATTAAATATCTATTTTCGCATGGATCCTGCGGCGGGTTTCGAAAATTCTGATTTTTCACGTTTTTTATTACTGTTTCCGTTGCGTTTATGTGCTCGAAACCCAAAAATGGCATCAGAGCTACTTGCGAAAAGTGTTTAATTCATTTATGTATTTACTGATTTATGATGATAACATGTATACAATATTTCATGACTATTATGTATGCGATTTCGTATATTTTACATGTTGTTATGTTTATATATGCGTATGTATATAAATGTTTTAAATATATGATATTTATGAGAGTTGTATAATCATATGATGATTATATAATCTGCATATATACTGATATATACATGTTTTGTATTTGTTCTTATTATAAGAATCGTATTTGATACGATTCAGAATCAGATGCAGCGGATTTGCTAAAATCTGTGTCTGGTGTCGGATTTTGGCGAACGAATACGCTATTTCATATGTAATCGAGCGTCTGAACGTAAATGATAGTTAAAGCTATCATCGACTGATTTGTAAGGCGTTTGACGTCATTTAGGCCATGTAATCTGCGATTTAATATTATCAGATTTAATTTCGAATTTTATGATTTTTTTAATATTTAGTTTTTATGATTAGATCATGATGGGTATGATATGTTAAGATCAAATTATATGTTTTAACATGTTCTTTTGTGTTAATTGAGCATTGTGGATGGCTATGGCTTATGACCTTAGGTTAATGGTTTTGTTTTTTCAAATACGACTTGCATGTCGTTTAATCTTGTAATTATTAAATCTCGAATGTAACTCGAGTTCTTCTTTTAAGTTCATTAGATTAGTTTTCATTTTTCATTCTTGTAATATACATGAAGACATGAAAATTTGAAGATCAAGGGTAATCCCACATGGAGGCCATCCAAGGAAGCAATACAAGAAAGAAGACATGTAATAGTTAGCCTGTATTTATTTTCCACCTTAGATTGACCTAGATCTTTGTTATTAGCTTGATAAAGATCACATAGGACGAAGCCATAACCAACCACGTTTATTTATTGCACTTTACATATATATGCACATATGATGAATGTATGTGTAGAGTAGTTTATTAAGATGCATGCTTAATTAGATTAAGGATGTTAGATACGACACCCATGCCATGCTTGATAAACAAGATAAGATTTTCATTTTAGTTAAATAAATAATAGTTGTTTATTCTATTTTAATGATAAGGCTTATAATGTTGCACAATTAGTTAATAATTTATATGTTCTAAGATGACTCAAATCAAATATTACCTCTACCATTGTCATTAAGCCATATTAATGAGAAACGCATTTCTGAGTTACATATAGATGGATACTTGGATAAGTTTTATTTTGAATCATACGGAAGATGCAAACTTTGTTTCATTGGAAAAATGACTAAAGCTTCTTTTACCTGATCAGGTGAAAGGGCCACCGAACGATTATGACTTATACATAATGATGTATGTGGTCCAATACATATGATGGCAATGGGTGGCTTATACTACTTCATAACATTTACTGATGATTTTAGTAGATATGGTTACTTGGTTCTTATGAAGAACAAATCCGATTCTTTTGAAATGTTCAAAGAATATAAGGCCGAAGTAGAAAAGCAAACAAGGGAAAAGTATAAAAGTTTTATGATCAGATCGTGGAGGAGAATACTTAAACCTCAATGTCAAGAGTTTCTTGAAGGAGTGTGATAGTGTATCATAACTTACTCCTTCTGGAACACCTCAATAGAATATAGATTCTGAGAGGAGAAATTGTACCTTGTTAGACATAGTACGATCGATGATGAGTCAAACAGATCTTTCATTCAGTTTCTAAGGTTATGATCTAGAAGCGACTACATATACACTTAACCAAGTTCCGACTAAAGCAGTTCAAAATACTCCGTATGAGATATAGAGTGATAAATGTCATAGCATGTCATTTATGAAAATTTGGGGACGTGAAGCGTTTGTAAAATGTTTAGCCTCTGACAAGCTTGGATCAAAATTAGATAGATGCTATTTTGTGGGATACCCAAGTGAGACTAGGGTATAATTTTTATAATCCTTCTGAGAACAAAGTGTTTGTTGCTCGGGCCGTTGTATTTCTTGAGGGAGAACTACTTTATAAGAAAATTAGTGGGAGGATAATACATCTCGATGAATATTGAGAATCACATGATAACATTGAACCAGAGTTGGAATAAGATCAGGATGTACATCAAAATGTTGAAAGTAATCATGTCCAAGAGACACAGGTTATTCATAGATCTAGTAGGATTCACCATGAGTCCGGGAGAAATTATGGATTTTTTTTGACTCAAAATGGTGATGTGATGCTTAAGGATAATGATAAAGCCTCTCACCTACCAAGATACTATGAATCATCCAGACTACGAGAGATGGCCGAAGGCCATGAAATCCGAGATGGAATCCATGTATCAAAATAAAGTACTGACTTTAGTTGATCCACTCGAAGGGGTAAAATCTATAGGGTGCAAGTGGGTTTTCATGAAAAAAACTGACATGGATGGTAAAGTACAGACCTATAATACGCGACTAGTGGCAAAAAGTTTCAAACAAATTGATGGTATAGACTATGATGAGACTTTTTCACCGGTTACTATGGTCAATTCCATCAGGATTTTGTTAGCAATAGTTGCTTACTTTGACTATGAGATTTGGCAAATGGATGTCAAAACTGCTTTCTTATATTGGAGCCTTGAACAAGATGTATATATGATACAACCTGAGGGTTTTATCGATCCAAAGTTTGCTAAGATAGTTTGTAAGTTGCTTCTATCTATTTATAGATTGAAGCAAACCTCGAGGATAATGAATATTCATTTTGATGAAACGGTCAAAGAGTTTGGCTTTATTCAAAATGAAGATGAACCATGTGTTTACAAGAAGGTTAGTTGGAGCCATGTGACATTCCTAGTATTATATGTAGATGACATATAACAAATAAGGAATGACATACCTTCTCTACAGGCTGTTAAGACTTGGTTGAGAAATAGTTTCTCGGTGAAAGACTTAGGCGATGCTACCTATATATTAGGGATCAAGATCTATAGAGATAGATTAAAAAGATTAATTGACCTATTCAGAGTACATACATTGATAAAATATTGCATCATTTTAGGATGCAGGAGATAAAGAAATGATATGTTTCGATGTCTCATGGGATAATGATCTCAAAATATAATTGCCCCCTAAATTATTAGATGATAAGGGCCGTTTGAGAAAGCTCCATATGCTTTAGCAATTGGATCTATAATGTGTACAATGATATGTATTTATCCTGATATTTCGTGTGCTTTGAGCATGACGAGCAGATACCAGTCTAATCCAGGTGAGGGTCACTGGATAATTTTCAAGAATATTCTTAAGTACTTGAAGAGGACTAAAGATTTATTTTTGGTGTATGGAGAAGATAAGGAACTGGTTGTAAAGGGTTACACTAATACTAGTTTCTTAACCTAATTTATGGATAGACAAATATGATTATGTGTTTATGTCTGGTTTGTGTTTTGTCTAAATATAAGTTATGTTAGCTCGAATGGTTCACAACAAGAACATTGATGATTCTATAATGGAAGCCGAATATATTGATACTTTTGAAATAGCCAAGGAGACTGTTTAGGCATGTCCTTAGGCGATATCACCTTATTAATGAGATTAATGATCAAGGAGATATAAATGTAAAGTGCATAGTAATGATAGTATTGCAAACCCACAGTCTAAGGCTTTGTTGCAGCAGAAGCACGATGGTCATACTAGTTCCATGAGTATTAGATACATGGGTGATTGTCTCTAGTGCAAGTGGGAGATTGTTAGTGTCTGTGCCTTAGAGACAATAATATGATGTTTTAGTTTAAGACATTATGATTATTAATGTTTATGTTCTATTGATTATTCCCTTTATAATTTATTAATTCTTAGTTTACCGCGATATAAATGTTAGATTAATAAATATCCTTGGAATATAATATACAATTCTATATCTCTAAGTACGTGACTTAGAAATGAGATTATGAGAATAATATCATATTCCTAAAGGTCCATAGTCGAGTATTATTATTAAGGGACAATAATAATGCATTAAGACTGGTGTGTTTGTTGACTGATGATCACATCTAATTGATCACAGGTATAGTGATACTAAAGTCAAAAACACTGGCAGATGTATATGTACATGGTGCTGGACAGATCCAATGTGAGATTCTACATGTCTGTTGTGTCATAAGTAATTCTCACAATGATAATGATGTAATGGCCCTTAGACCTGAAGTCATTATATTTCTATACGAGAATTAATATACATTGATTTCATTAAAAGTTATCCTTGATCGGGTAATGATAAAAATGGACATTGGGTATATTATGAATCGTATGAGAAATATTAATGATCTAGATGGGATTTAACCCACCTATTTTAGGAGTGATATTATTGGCCTCTCATGTGAGCTAGACTATGAAATGCGTGGTCACGCTCAAATTTTGATTTGATATGATAGTCTACTCATTGATCAAGGAAACCTGGATTAAACATTGATGAGGATGACACATTACATGCATCTAGTCTATATATTCTTAATGACTACTCCTTAATTTACCCATTTTCCAAATGGGTGCCCATAACCCATATTAAGTATAAAATCACTAGATCCATGGATATATCCACAAAATTTACCCAATGGGTAAATAAATTTACCCATGACCCATATTAAGTATAAAATATATATATCCATGGATATATCCATATAAGTTTACCCATTTTTTTACCCATCAAAACACTAAACATGGAAAAATTTTGAATTTTAAAATTTAAACATCTTATCTAAGGAAAGATTTGCATGATTTTCTCACATCTGTTACAACACTAATTCAATGATAATTATTGGTTTCCTTATTCTCTCTCATTCTTTATTTACACATTCAATTTTTTTTTGAAATATAAATTTCCTTAATTATCTCATATCCAATCAAATTACCCACTTAATATTATATGTGTGCTACTCAAGATCCACAATTTTAGCCACGAATACGATAAAACTATCTATTCAAATATATCTACCTTCAAAAACCACTATTTCAAATTATATCAAACATTTATCTCTCTCATTCTTCTATTTTCAATTTTTTTTCTTTTTATTCGACTTTTTACTTTTTTTTTTGTAATTTTAGTATATTTTTTTGTATTGATTTGATATATCATCTCTTTTACTCTTTCTTTTTTGTAATTTTAGTATTATTTTTTTGTATTGATTTGGTATGTTTGTATAAATATTCTTAATCTACATTTATAATTTGAAATTCAAAAAGCAAGCTATCTATGGAAAAAGATTTTAGACTAATCAATCATGCATGATTTACTCCTTTATTTGTTATATTTTTAAATTTTGAATTTTATACTTATCTATAGAAACTATCACTCCTTGATTTATAAATTGAGTTAAATTATTGATATATATATATATACGTCTGTTATTCTTCTTCTCTCAAATTTCAAATCTCAGAATCTCATTTTCTCTCTTTCTTTTTGCAGGTTACATGTAGATTTTAATTGAGTTTCATTTGCTAATGAACAAACAGGTTAGTACATCATAGTTCTTCTTTTTTTCTGTTTTTCTTTTAATTCATCTCTGCACTCCTTTCTTTATGTAATTTTAGTGTTATTTTTTGTATTGATAATATGTTTGTACTATTTCTAAGCATTGTTGGGTTAAGAATATTTGGAGGTCTGTTAGTTATGTCATGAGGGATTTTGTTGTTATTTTGGTATTGCTGACGATGGATTGCACTATGAGCATTACGTAATTTTGTAAAATATTACAAAAGGTGAGTTCCTGCAGGAGAATCAGCCACAGAACTCACCATCAGAACCATGGAAATATTGAGAAGGATGAATCTTGGGTTCCTGTAAAGTTTCTTCACTCTCATACTCATAACTCAAGAATTGTTTTTCACAGTTCCTTATAATAAAATGTGCATCAATATTTTTTATTTTGGTTTCAGCTACCAGAAAAGATATACAAAAGTCTGTCAGTCCACATTAAACTTCTGAGATTCAAGATTACTTTTCCCATATTTGCATATCTTCATATGTGGTGAGAAATCATCTATGTTTTGATAGAAGCTAACATATGTCTCTAAGTTCTTAGAACATAAAAGCTCATAATTTCTACGTATAATCTGCATAAATAACATATCAGCAAAAGTCCAGGGAAGAAAGGTTCACAGTTCAACCCATATAGTGAAATATTTCACCTGAGTGAGAAGAATTTGGTGGTAACGTCGACATTGTGTTGGACTGCAATGCTAGCTTTCCTTGGCTACATGGCTAATACATTTGGCTAGGACTGCTGCAGTTAATACTATTAAATTACAGTGATATTGCACCTTATATCATGTATCATGCAAAGAAGTGCTGATGCAATTGACAATGATGGAGGAAGCTAATGCTAGAGGAATGAATTGAAATTTAACTGTAATGCCATATTTCAGTGTTAGTGTAGGTGATATTTGCTAATTTGTAGTCTGTTGCTTAGTGAACTTCAATTTTCTAAATTATGACCAAGTAATGTAAGATTGTAATAGTAAAGTAAATAGTGAGTGGATTCTTCTTTAGTATATTTGGTCCAAGAGTATGTGAGACTGCATGCTATGTTTAATAATTGTATTAGTATCTTCTTCGTGAGGTCTGAACTATCAGGGCTTGATGTGTTCTATTTTAATATATCAATTGACTTTATAAAAAAAGGACGTTTTTATAGTTACAGAAATTGCAAAGTATATAAATAATAAATTTAGTACAAGTTGATTCATTTTTACATTTTATTGAAAAAATCATATTAAAAAGTATCATAGTATATAAATAATAAATTTAGTTTATATGCATACTTTTTATTGTATTTAACTAATAAAATTATTAAGTTCATTCAAGTTATGTACAAAAAAATATTATGAAGATAAAAGTGCAATATTAAACTATGAAAAGTTTGGATAAATTATGTAACCTTATGTAATATTGATTTTGAGGTCAATTATCTTTTGATATTAAAATCTCAAATATTGAATGAATTAATGAAAATCTCAAAAAAAATTAAAAAGAGATAGTGTGATATTTATGTGATATTTTTATGCATTTCAAAATATATGCATACACAGTTTATATTTTCAAAAAAATTATATTTATCTACATTCCAAAATCATTGTTATATTTTATGTAATTTTAATTTTTTTACAGCAAATTATGTCGAGAAAAGAAATATTTTAATTTTATAATATTTTTTCTAAGAATTAATTTTATAATGCTTAAAATATGAGGTGTAAATGTTAGGTGAATATAAGTAATATTAAATTGAATTTTTAATAAAAAAATTCCGTTAGAAAAATAATTTTAATGCACTAATGTTTACTTTTGTAAATTGTATACATCAAATATAACATAGTAGTTGTCAATTAACATATTTTAAAATAACTTATGTAAAGTATTTATATATATATATATATATATTTACAAAGTTTAAAGTGTGAGGTGTTTCCATGGCGAGTAATATTGAACTAAATTCTATATCAAAATTGAGCTATTTTGATATACTTTTCATTTGTCTATAGTATATATTTACCTTTTGACAATTAATGTAATTTATATAATTTTAATTTTTTTTACATCAAATTGTGTCGAGAAAATAAATATTTTGATTTTATTATTTTTTTTGAATAATTAATTTTATAACGTTTAAAATTGGAGGTGTGAGTTTAAGGTGGCTATCGGTAATATTAAAATGAATTTTTAACAAAAAAAATTTGTTGCAAAATAATTTTAATGCACTAATATATATTTTTGCAAATTGTATACATCAATTATAATATAATTGTTGTCAAATAACATATTTTAAAATAACTTATATAAAGTATATATATTTATTTTTTTAAAGTTTAAATTGCGAGGCCGAGTGATATTGAACTAAATTGTATGCTATTTTGAATATAACTATATAATTTTTATTTGTATATACTTATCTTTTGACAATTAATGTAATTTTTATAATTTTAAAATATTTTAATTTTATTATCTTTTTTTTGAAGAATTAATTTTATAATGTTTAAAATTGGAAGTGTTTTTAAGGTGGATATCAGTTTTATTAAAATAATTTTTTAATAAAAAAATTTCGTTGTAAAATAATTTTAATGCACTAATATTTTACTTTTACAAATTGTATACAAATTGTATACATCAAATATTACATTGTGAATTTCAATTAACATATTTTAAAATAACTTATTTCAAAGTTTAAAGTGTCAGGTGTGGGACACCGAGTAATGTTGAACTAATTGATATGTTTAACAATTGTATTTTTTTTATCGTAGGTAACCCGCAGCCGCTACCCTTAGGGTGCGCACTGGGTAAACCCTACGGGCTCACGCAATAGCCTGCAAACCACGTGAACCAAGATAAACCGCATTTAAGCGACAGGCTCTGGCTCAGGAGGCATAATCATAAATTCTTCTCCCGTGGGATTCGAACCTGTGACCAAGAGGATAGTTTTTCTCTCTTTAACCAACTGAGCCAACCCTTGCGGGTTGTTTAACAATTGTATTAGTGTTTTTTTCGTGAGGTTTGAACTATCAGGCTTGCTGTGTTCTATTTTAATATATTAATTGACTTTGTAAAAAAAGAACTTACAGAAATTGCATAGTATATAAATAATAAATTTAGTACAAATTTATACATTTTTACATTTTATTGAAAAAATCAGATTATATAGTATCATAGTATATAAATAATAAATTTAGTTTATATGAATACTTATTGTATTTAACTAATAAAATTATTAAGTTCATTCAAATTATGTATAAAACAATATTGGATAGATAAAAGTGCAATATTAAACAATGAAAAGTTTGGATAAATTATGTAACCTTATGTAATATTGATTTTGAGGTCAATTATCTTTTGATATTAAAATAACAAATATTGAATGAATTAATGAAAATCTCCAAAAATTTAAAAAAGAGATAGTGTGATATTTATATGATATTTTTATGCATTTCAAAATATATGCATACACAGTTTACATTTTCGAAAAATTATATTTATCTGCATTTCAAAATCATTGTTATATATTATAAAATTTTAATTTTTTTACAGCAAACTATGTCGAGAAAAGAAATATTTTAATTTTATAAATATTTTTCAATAATTAATTTTATAATGCTTAAAATAGGAGGTGTTAAGGTGGATATCAGTAATATTAAAATGATTTTTTTATAGAAAAATTCCGTTAGAAAATAATTTTAATGTATTAATATTTGCTTTTTTAAATTGTATACATCAAGTATAAGTTATCAATTAACATATTTTAAAATAACTTATATAGAGTATTTATATTTTTTTCAAAGTTTAAAGTGTGATGTGTCGCCTAACGTGATGGCGGGTAATATTGAACTAAATTTTATATCAAAATTTAGCTATTATTTTGAATATTTTAATTTTATTATCTTTTTTTTTGAAAAATTCATTTTATAATGTTTAAAATTGGAAGTGTCACTTTAAGGTGACTATGAGTAATATTAAAATGTTGAAGAACCAAAATTTGTGTTGACGGGTATTTCAACCATCCTTATATTACTTCTATGTCATCTGTGTCGTTTTCAAACCTGATTAGCATTTGATAGCGTCATATTTTTTGTTAGAGCTCTCATCTTCCTTTATAATCTAACTAAAGTAGGTTATAAGGTTAATATCTAAAACAAGTGCATTACTGCATCTGTTTATGTAGATATTTGGTTATTGTTGCAATTTCGTCAATATTATTTTGTGTATGATGTTCCATGCACGGGTAATCCAAGATTTATGTGAAAAGTTTAAACATGATATCGGTTTTAAGCATGTTGAAGGGGATTTTGACTCACAACAAGAAAATGGTTATCAATATAACTTGATAATCATCACACGCTGCTCAAACATAGGGGAGTAAAAAAATGTGGTATCACTGATACACATACTACATTATTTTTTTATTACTTATTTTTTATTTCTTTTTATTTTGACATTATTAGTGGCAAGTTTAAATACAACATATCTTATAAATATTCCATAATTTAATTTTTTTAAGGGGAACTAATGAATATGCTTTCTATCCGGGTGATTATGCTATCGATGTGCGCATTTTTATACCTATATCACTTTCATCACCCTCAAATGCAAGTTACGCGTGACCGGTTATATTGTTACATTTCCTACCGTGTTAGACACAATATTCATGAAACAAGTTTTCTAAATCTCAATCATATTCTTTGGATTACAATTGACAGAGAATATTGTGGATACACAAACTCTCAGTCAATTAATCAATGAAAATAGTGCATATCTATTTAAAAGTTGAAAATATTATGCAACTCTACCATAATCAACTTCATTTAACTGTACTATATATTCACATGCTTGGGCTCTCAACCTATACTCAAACATCAGAAGAACATAATAGAGATACACATTCTTGATTTTCTCAAATATAAATTGAAGTTTTATATTAATTTATTAAGTTTCTCCTCTTCTTGCATTCATATATGAACGACCATCAGCATTTTTCCGCTTTGGATGCTACTCAAGTAGCTTGGAAATTGAAGGTTCGAGTGACAAGAATGTGGATATCAAGGAATAACCATGGGGAGACAATCATGCATAATCTTATTCTGTTGGACTGTTGGGTGTGATTTAATTATATTAGTTTCATTCGAACCATTGTTCATATCTCTTGGCGCATATTCTGCATATTAACATCCTAATTTTAATCCCGATGATGAGAAATCCTGATTTTTTCTGCAATAAGATATGATCAAGATCATGATATGTTCCTGGATTTCTCCTTTATCAGGATATGAATCAATATTAGGATATGAATCAGGGTTTGTTAGCATCAAGATTAGAATCATCATGTGATTACAATCTTAACTTTCAATTAGATTCTCCATGATTACAACTCACAGAGAATATTATGGCTACACAAATTCTCAGTCAATTAATCAATGAAAATAGTGCATATCTGTTTAAAAGTTAAAAAGATTATGCAACTCTATCATAATCAATTTCGTTTAACCGTACTATATATTCACATGTTTGGGCTCTCAACCTATACTCAAACATCAAAAGAAGGTAATAGAGGTACACATTTTTTATTTTGTCAAATATACATTGCAGTTCCTTAGTAATTTATTAAGCTTCTCCTCTTCTTGCATTCAGATATGGACGACCATCAGCATTTGTCCGCTCTGGATGTTACTAAAGTAGCTTGGACATTGAAGGTTCGAGCGAACAATCCCATTTCTCACATCTATTGGAGCATACTCTACATATTAACATCCTGATTCTAATCTTGATGCTGAGAATTCCTGATTTCTTATGCAACAAGATATGAATCAGGGTTTGTCAGTATCAGGATTAGAATGAGGATGCGATTACAATCTTAACTCTCAATTATATTCTCCATGATTACAATTCACATTGAATATTATGGCAAATTCAGCATTATGATTAGAATCAGGATGTGAATACGAATAGTATATTGTTTCATATCTATGTTTTTAGTTAACTTTTTTAATAACATTTGCAGAACACACATATGCTTGCAATTTTGCAATTAGCTATTTGGAATCAATTTGTGATTTCCATGAAATCTACTGTTCAAGAGACTTCCAACAAATCTTTTAGAAAACTGGAGAATCATTTTGCAAATTATAGAGCACTGATATGGATCTGTGTTGATAAAAAAAATATTTTAATTGTATAATGTTTAAACAACGAGGCGTCGCAATAATATTAAAATACTTTTGATTAAAAAATTTTCTTTAGCAGAATAATGACTTTTGTTTTAATGCACTAATTTATATGTTTTGTATATGTATTCAGGTAAAACATTATGGTTTTCAATTCAACAGTTTTAAAATAACTTATATTAGTATTTATATCTTTTAATTTTCAAAATTTTAAACTGCGAGGTGTCGCCGTAAGGCGACGCCGAGTAATATTGCACTATTTTTTTATATTTTAGTTATATATATAGTAATACAGTTAGAGAGTAATTGTCAAAAAATGATTTCAAATTCACATGAGTAAGCAATATATGTAGAAATGTAACATTATAGTTTTCAATTCAACTGTTTTAAAATAACTTATATTGAGTACTTTCATTTTTTAAGTTTCCAAATTTTAAATTACGAGGTGTCGTCGTAAGGCGATGCCGAGTAATATAGAACTATTTTTTTTATATTTAAGTTATATATATAGAAATACAGTTAGAGAGTAATTAACACAAATTAATTTCAAGTTCATATGTTTAAGCAATATATATAGAAATGTAACATTGCAGTTTTCAATTCAACGGTTTTAAAATAACTCATATTAAGTATTTACATTTTTTTTAATTTTCCAAATTTTAAATTGCGGCGACCCCGAGTAATATTGAACTAATTTTTTATATTTGAAATTTATATACAGAAATACAGTTAGAGGAGTAATTGACAAAAATTGATTTCGAGTTCACATCTTTAAGCAATATATGTAGAAAAACATATATGTAAAAATTAACTTTAATAGATTTTTTTAATCTCAATATACAAATATAATCCACTGTCAACTTTCATTATTGAAGTAGACACCATTGTATAGTGCTATACAAAATTGAAATATCTGATTAGTAATGTTTAGACAGTAATAAAAATCAACCAAGTTTTTCAATATGCCAAATCTATTCACATACTGTGTACCAATCTAAAGCAAAGTTTAAGCAGGAACAAGATTGATAAAAATATTCTCATACTTTAAAGAATCCTCATGGTGTACTATTTATGTTATGTAATATTTACTGGATTTTTTTAAAAAGTATATAATTAAAAAAAATATTTACTCAGTTTTGTTGTACAAATTATTAAAATATTGACTACTAAAAACGTAAAAGAGAAATGTTAAAATATGAGTTAAAAGACTTTTAATTGGTTAAAATGTGAGAGAAAGAAAACTAAATTAAATTACTGAGATTTAACGTTAAACTATAATATCAATTTTATATTTTAAAATAAACGGAACCTAAATAACTGTAATAAATAAATTAAATAAAACTAGAAGATAACCGTTTTTGTTATAAAAATTACAAACTTCGTGAAAAAAAATTCAAAATTGAAGAAATTTGGAGCGCGCGTAGCGTGGACAAAAAGTCCCTAGTTTAATCTATAATATGTGGTTAAAGGGATTATATTACATCTATTATATATATAATACTGCAACATCAAGTTTTTGGGGAAACATTTTATTTGTAATTACTATTATACCCCTGTATTTTATTAAATGTTAAAAATTGATGTTTTGGATGGGAATCGAACCCAAGTCAACTATTTATAAATTTAGCATATCAACCACTTGAGCTATAGACACATTTGTGTACCTATTGATAACATTAAGTGTTGAGGTAAAGGTTATTTATTTACACTGTGTTTTACTCTATATTTAATTTGATATTTATTTTAATATATCTATAAAATATAACGATTTGAGGCTTGATTAATTAACTCATTTCTATATACTAGCTTTATACTAGGGCAAAACAACAAGAGTATATATATATTTTAATTGTATAACTTTTTATTTATAGTTAAATTTAGAGTTCATAGAAAACTTTAATAAAAAATTTCGTTTTAAACCCAAATTTCTTGTGTAACATAGCCAACTTATTCTAATCAACGAACCGAAGCATGATCTTCTAATCATAGTAATTTTAAAAATATATTTTTCTCTGTAACCATCAAACCATGTTACTGCAACATCAAGTTTTTGGGGAAACATTTTATTCATAATTAGTATTTTACCCCTGTATTTTATTAAATGTTAAAAATTGTTGTTTTGGATGGGAATCGAACCCAAGTCAACTATTTATAAATTTAGCATATCAACCACTTGAGCTAGAGACACATTTGTGTAACTATTGATAACATTAAGTGTTGAGGTAGAGGTTATTTATTTACACTGTGTCTTACTCTATATTTAATTTGATATTTATTTTAATATATCTATAAAATATAATGATTTGATGCTTGATTAATTAACTCATTTCTATATACTAGCTTTATACTAGGGCAAAACAACAAGAGTATATATATTTTAATTGTACAACTTTTTATTTATAGTTAAATTTAGAGTTCATAGACAACTTTAATAAAAAAATTCGTTTTAAACCCAAATTTCTTGCGTAACATAGCCAACTTATTCTAATCAACGAACCGAAGCATGATCTTCTAATCATAGTAATTTTAAAAATATATTTTTCTCTGTAACCATCGAACCATGTTAGCCTCTTTATACTAATTTTATAAAAGAATAATGTAGAATATTCATAAGCATAATATATACAGTATCGATAGACGAACATTCGGTAAGTAAATAAACTCATCAAATAAATTAATAATCTCGGTAAATAAAAAAAATTACATTCCTGAATGTATTTATTCATCGAGATTTTATTGTACATGTTTGTGACTGTTCTAGGGATAAGCAAACCCGGACCAAAAACTGAAACCGAAACCAAGACCGAACAAAACTGAACCAAACTGCACCATTAAAAACTGAACCAACTAATAACCAAACCGAATAAAAACCGATCCGATAATATGGTTGCGGTTTGGTTTTAATATTTTTTAAACCGAATATAAATCAACCGAACCAAACCCTTCACAAATTTTCAACACATCTGTAATTCACAAGTCAATTGATCACCCTCCATTTTCATTACTTTGGTAATTTGGTTGATTACTTTTTTATCATTAAAATTGAGGTATAATTTATATATGTCTTACAACACAATCAAATATTCATATTTATCCCAACAGGAGCAAAATGAAAAGGGGATAGGCCGGTACAAAAATAACTCGGTACTTTTTTTAGTCATCTATGGAAGGAGGTTGTAAAGAAATAGATTTGAGACGAAAATATTTAATGAAAAAGATTTTTCTCTTTCCCAAAATATATGTATATCCATTCACGATCTTATAATAAGAGCAGGGGATCATTCCCTATGAATCGATAATTATTTAAAAATTATGAACATAAAATCATATTTATGAATAAATAATTTAGAATCAATCTATACCCCCGTAAGCACATAATATGTGACGTCGAGTATGCCCATGAATTGCATGGGGGAAGTAATTAATACCGTTGATATTTGAACATGGTGAGAAGATAAAAAAACTCTTAAAACAACGCACATAATGACCATCGCCCATTTCACGATAATTTTAAAATTTTCATTACTGTTAAAAACTAAAAATATCTCGGTATGAAATGTTTAGCTACCATCATTAATAATAATCATGCTCTATTTCAATGATTTGGATCAATTCTTATTGCGTAGTTAATTCAAATAATTTATTTTAAAGAGTAAAATTTTCGATAAAGGAAATTAAAATAATATTTTCCTTTATACTACAATCACTTTGAATATTACACATTCTTACATATTTTTTATAAATATACCCATATTTTTCAGCTACAAATATTTGTAAAATATATATTTAATAAATATTAAAAAATTTAAAAATTAATAGATAAGAATTACCCGTGCCCTGCACAGGTTTAGGAGCTAGTTGTACATTATTCACGAAAGGTTTAATCGATCACCGATTCAATTATTTTTACTTGGGTAGCAATGGTGTATTACTAGATGCCGCTCATTGTTTACGATTTTAAATTAAATTTAAAATTCGTTGCCAACGTAATAATAACCTATAGGGTCACACACTAAGAATGCTTGAAGGATTATTTTATTTAAATTGGAATTAAATTATATTAAAGTAATTCAAATTATTTATAATATTAATTAAGTATGACTTAATTAATTAGATAAATATTGATATTCGAATTTACTAATATTATTTGTGAAATTCATTTGCTAAATAATTAAGTGTGAATTAATTATTATACAAATAGGAATTTTGAATTAATAATAACTACTAAGTTGTTAAGAGTTATAATTCTTATTATACTCTCTATATAATATCTCTTGTGTGGCTGATTTTGTATGCAAGACTTTACTAAAACCCTAGCCACCAAGAGAGAAGATGGAGAGAGTAAGAAGAAACTATTTTGTGCTAGTACACATTCAATCCTTGCGTTCAAGCATTCGTGTGGATACCGATAGAGCGTAGATCGCTAGAGCGTGATGCGTGGTGATTGAACAAGTTTTGGATCTCCATTAGTCAACCAATTTGTAAAGCTTTTTAAGGTAAATAATCTGATTTATGAATTAAATATCTATTTTTCGCATGGATTTTATGGTGGGTTTCGAAAATTCTGATTTTTCATTTTTTAATTACTGTTTCCGTTGCGTTTATGTGCTCGAAACCCTACAAATTTAACCCATATTTAGTCTTTATTTATTCGGTTTCCTTGTTTTAATTGAATGGATATTTTCCGACGATTGAGCCGGATTTGTTATACCGGACACAAAAATGGGGTGATTTTTCCACTTTTGATTGATTTGTGTTCACTTTTCAGTGATTTAGAGCTGTAGTAGGTGATTTTTTAAATATTGGTGGTGTAGTAGTCGTTTAAATATGTTCCTTAATAATTAAATCTGATGATTATCGTTATGATTTTGGTGGTCAGAGCTGATAAACGGAGCAGGTGGTTAGATCTGGCGGGGGGAAGATAGTGGTCAGATCTGGTGATTTTGATTTGTTGGGAGTGGTTTTTTGTTTTTCAGTGGTGATTTTGATTTTTTTGGGTGATTTTTCATTTTCCGATGGTGATTAATGTTTTGACGACAATGATTTTTTATTTAACAGTGGTGATTACTAGTGGACGCCGGAGGTGGTGGTCGCCGGAAATGGTGGTCGGCGGTGGTTAGAGGTGACAGGTGGTGGAGTTACCAAGAAGATGATGTTGAAATATTAAAATGTTAAAAATTAATGTGTTGTGAGAGGTTGATAATGGGTTTAAAATGAGTAGTTATAATTGAATCTCATATCTCACAATAAAAAGGTTCTCAATGGAGTAAGACCCTATATATATATATATATAGGGAGTTGCTCAAATGAGAACCCCCACTAATATGAGAATTGAGATCTAATCTCAACCCTTCATTTTATAACATTTCTTTTAATCTGTACCACACAATTTCTTCTCTTTTATCATACGCACTCCCTGACTTCATCCTCTTCTTTTCCACTTCTCTCTCTCCTCTCTCCACAATGCTTCTTTCCCTAGAAACAACAGAAAACAAATACTGAACTTCACATTTCTCTCTCTCCTCTCCTCCTTCTCTTCACTACCTACACCGCCTGTACCACCGTCGACGTCAGCTACATAGCCTTTGACGCCGCCTCTTCGCCGGAACACATCGTCGGCGCTCTCTATTCCCACCCATGTCATTTCGTTTTATCCGTGCGCGCGAATCTCCACGATCTCCGTTGGTTCCGATATCGTTGTTGCTTCTCAGGTTGATTTCGGTAATTTTCTCATACCGGCAATTCAGAACTTGAAGCGATCGTTCGACTCGATCGAAATATCAGAGATTTGTGTTTTCTCTTACTGATTTTAACATGAGGTAGTATGGTGTGGCGATTCGGTGTGATGCCGGTGGTATAAGTCCGAGAAGATGAAGTTAGGAGCATATGAAAGTGGTGATTAATATATGATTTGGTGATGTTTATGAGAATATGGTGATGATTTTTGTATATTGGTGGTAATTTATAGGTGGCGGGTGAAATTATTGGTCGGAGACGGTGGTCGATGATGACCGATATTAGTGATTTTTGTATTTTTGATGGTGATTTTATGTTCATCAGGTCACATCCTATATTGTTGATCGAGTTATTTCCATTACGTTTTGTTGAGTTTTATGATGGTTGTGCTGATTTTGTAGGAGGTGGTGTGATGGTTGTGGTGTTTATAGTTTATTTGTGGTGATTTTGTTATGATGGTGGTTGTCGGAGGTGATGAATGAAGTTGGTGGCTGGCTGGATCTGTTGGAGAGAAATAGTGGCTGAGTGTGGTGATTTTTGTTGGACGACGGTGATTTTTGATTTTCCGGTGGTGATTTTTATTTGCCGGTGGTGATTTTTGGTGGTGATTTTTGATTTTCCGGTGGTGATTTTCTGGTGGTCTCCGGAGGTGGTGGTGGTCGCCGGGGGTGGTGGTCGCGGGTGGTGGTGGTGGCCAGAAATGGTGGTTGCTGGTTGTTGGTGGTGGTGGTGGGTGGTAAGTAAAAAGAAAAAGACGGAAGAGGTGATTGTTTGAAAAGATGATGAGATTTAAAATGAATGGTCAAGATTAAAAATAGATTTAAATTTTTATGGTTGAGATTAGATCTCATATCTCACCAAAAAAAGGTTCTCAATGGAGTAAGACCCTGGGTCGCGCTCCAGTGAGAACTTCTTAAAATGAGAATCGTGAGAACCAGTGATCTATGTAGTTAAAATTGGTGATTTTCTGAAAAGTTAAAATTTTGAATTTGGGTAAATTGGTAATTTTGTGCAAATCAAAAAATTTAAATTTTATAAAATCACAAAATTTGACTACAAAAATCACCGGTTCTCATAGTTCTCATTTTAAGAAGTTCTCATTTGAGCAAAAGCCATAGGGAGTTGCTCAAATGAGAACCCCCACTAATATGAGAATTGAGATATAATCTCAACCCTTCATTTTATAACATTTCTTTTAATCTGTACCACACAATTTTTTCTCTTTTATCATACGCACTCCCTGACTTCATCCTCTTCTTTTCCACTTCTCTCTCTCCTCTCTCCACAATGCTTCTCTGCCTAGAAACAACAGAAAACAAATGCTGAACTTCACATTTCTCTCTCTCCTCTCCTCCTTCTCTTCACTACCTACACTGCCTGTACCACCGTCGACGTCAGCTACATAGCCTTTGACGTCGCCTCTTCGCCGGAACACATCACCGCCGCTCTCTATTCCCACCCACGTCATTTCGTTTATCCGTGCGCGCGAATCTCCATGATCTCCGTTGGTTCCGATATCGTTGCTTCTTCTCAGGTTGATCTCGGTGATTTTCTCATACCGGCAATTCAGAACTTGAAGCGATCGTTCGACTCGATCGAAATATCAGAGATTTGTGTTTTCTCTTACTGATTTTAACATGAGGTAGTATGGTGTGGCGATTCAGTGTGATGCCGGTGGTATAAGTCCGAGAAGATGAAGTTAGGAGCATATGAAAGTGGTGATTAATATATGATTTGGTGATGTTTATGAGAATATGGTGATGATTTTTGTATAATGGTGGTAATTTATAGGTGGCGGGTGAAATTGTTGGTCGGAGACGGTGGTCGATGATGACCGATATTAGTGATTTTTGTATTTTCGATGGTGATTTTATGTTCATCAGGTTACATCCTATATTGTTGATCGAGTTATTTCCATTACGTTTTGTTGAGTTTTATGATGGTTGTGCTGATTTTGTAGGAGGTGGTGTGATGGTTGTGGTGTTTATAATTTATTTGTGGTGATTTTGTTATGATGGTGGTTATCGGAGGTGATGAATGAAGCTGGTGGCTGGATGGATCTGTTGGAGAGAAATAGTGGCTGAGTGTGGTGATTTTTGTTGGACGACGGTGATTTTTGATTTTCCGGTGGTGATTTTTATTTGCCGGTGGTGATTTTTGGTGGTGATTTTTGATTTTCCGGTGGTGATTTTCTGGTGGTCTCCGGAGGTGGTGGTGGCCAGAAATGGTGGTTGCTGGTTGTTGGTGGTGGTGGTGGGTGGTAAGTAAAAAGAAAAAGACGGAAGAGGTGATTGTTGGAAAAGATGATGAGATTTAAAATGAATGGTCAAGATTAAAAATAGATTTAAATTTTTATGGTTGAGATTAGATCTCATATCTCACCAAAAAAAGGTTCTCAATGGAGTAAGACCCTATATATATATATATATAGCGCTATATATATATATATATATATATATATATATATATATATATATATATAGCGCTACTACGCTAAAAATCCCCTTAAAATGAAAATTAATAATTAATGGCTTTTTATAATTATTTACAACTTCAACACCTAAATATTAAACACAAATATACACCACCAACCTCATCCATACCCTTACACATTTCTTCCATCCACCTACAAACACCACCAGACATGAAATCCCTTCTGATATCGCAACACCGCCGCACCACCGACGATAATAACCAGATCTCTCATTCTTGTTCTATGTCTCTCTCTTCTCTCTCTCTCTCTCTCTCTATATATATATATATATATCCATCTCTCCATCTCCCATATCCCCTAACCTGAACCTCCTCCGCCTACCATGTTCCGCCGCTGCGGCAGCCTCCTCTTGCCCCTTCTACCGCCTCATCTCCCTCATATCTCCGTCGTCTTAATATTATTTTTTAACCACTCATACACTTATATTTTCATCTCTTCACAATCTTTTCTCTGTATTTTTTTCTTCTCGATAATCATCAATGATGCGCATCGAACCTATAATTCCGATCATATTGTTATATTTTTTGGGCATATGCACATGAAATATGGTGATTTTAAATATATGTCTATGGTGATTTTGTTGAAATTTAGATGATGGTGTGTGGTAGTGATGAATATGGCACGATGGTGATTGGTGACATCGTTGTAGTGGTGATAATTGTAAGCGGTGGTTATAATTAGTAATAGTGTGATTGCTGTTTTAATTAGTCGTGATTTGTTGCAATAGTTAAGTGATTTATGGGTGGCCGCAAAATATGATCGGAAGTGGTGACCGGAATCGGTGTGGTGATTTTTTATTTTTCAGATGTGGTAATTATTTTCAATGGTGATTTTTTTTTGAATGTGGGACCAGCTGACCTGGAAGTGGTCCCTGCAAATGTGGGGGCTAAATTGTAAAACCGGGGAAGTTATTGTGTGAACTAGGGGTTATAATGTAAATTTTAAAAATAAAGGAAGTATAATATAAATCTTAAAACTTATTTCTAGTTTTCATTTTAAGGGCTATTTTTATTTGAACAATTGCCTATGTTCGGACTTCATCAAGAATCAGTTGCTATTTATCCAAACTAATGTGCCCTGGTATGTTCTTTTTGTTGATTAAATAGTGTTGATGGTTGAATTTATAAGCTAGGTTAATGTACACTTAGAATAGTGCGCGTGAACTATTGAAGGATAAGGACTTTCTTTTGAACCGTTCTAAGATTGAATACATGCAAGCTAATTTTAGTAAAAAAATTAATGAGACAAATGTTGCAATTTGTATGGCTGAAGATCAAGTTTCACTGACAAATCATTTTAGTGAGGATATTTATGCACATGTCACTCATCGTATTAAGGCCGAATAACTTAAATGGATGGCAGCCATCGGAGTGTTATGTGATAGTAATGAACCTTTGAAGTTGAAGGTTAAATTTTATAGAATTGTTGTTAGACCAACATTACTATATAGTTCGAAGTGGTCATCAAAAAATATTTAAGAGTGTCGATTCGAGACGAAATAAATGTGTATGTTGCGATAGATGTATGGTCGTACAATGGCTAATCATCTATCAGATGATGCATTTATACGAGCATTAAGTGTTAAGTCTATTTCTAAAAAAAAAGTAAGGCATGAAAATGTTCGGAGACGGCGTGAATCAGCTTCAGATAGAGAGGTTGAAAGTATATTCGTGTCAGGGAGACCTCGTAGGACTTGGCCTGATCAATAAAATTTGAATATGGAGGTATTAAATCTCATAGTAGACATGAACTTAGATATGGCTGCTCGTAGACAATAAATTGGAGTAGTTGAGATTATATCTAGTGATTTAGGACGACTTCATTTATATAATTATTTTCTACTTTTCTATAAGTAGATTGTATGCATGTATGAATTTTTTAATTTTCGAATGCATACACATATACCAAAGATTTTTTGAGAATTTTAATCTTATCGTGGCATGCATGATCAAAATAATTGGTCATTTTGGGCACTCTATCTAATAATAATTGTTGGAAATATTCAGTAAAAATGTGAAATAAAGGGCTTTTAACCGAGGAAGAAATATTGACATATAATATGGGCATGACTTTTCTTATTAACTTTTATTTTGTTTTATTTTTATTCAGAAATATTATTTGGCAATAGAGTATAAAATATTTCGAATTTATTTTTTTACTTGATTAAGATTGTACCGAGGAAACTTTTTTTTACAGAGTATTAATTATTTTAAATAATAGTTTTCAAAAATATGAGAGGAAAAATAATATTATAGTGAAATAATTGAACATTAACATATTATATTTCTTTATTTTTTTAGTATGACATGGTTTCTATTTTAATCTAGTAACTAGCATGAACACCCGTGCGAGGCATGGATCATGTTCTAGTGTAACTTCTGAGATGTTATACTGTGTACAGTGTTCATGATTTATAATGATTGTGTTGTATTTTAGTTATGAAGTTACCTTTTTGTTGATAAAAATCAATTTTATGTGTGTAACGTTATTATCATCCACAATTGAGATATTTTTGAGTTACGAATTTAGTAACCCTCATACTGAATATTTGGTGTGTGTAAGATTTATTCAAAAAAAATATTTAAATTTGTTTTTGTTGTGCGTTATGTACGAAATTATGTACAATTTTCATAAAAAGTGTAAACCAGTTTTTTTGTGTTTTTGTTCAATGTATACAAATTACCTTTTCAAATCATTAGATATAAAAGTTAAACTCGATAGTACACTTACATAAATGAATGAACTGTATGCAATGAAAATCCTTATATACCCAATTCTAAAAAGAAAAGTTTTATTTTCAGCTAACATAATTTCATATGTGCTTAATGGTTTCGGTGTGATATGTGCATTGGTACATGGTGGAAAGTACATAAGAATTGAGCTTGGTTTATATTATCATTGACAATGTATGTCAAGTTTATACTCAGTACATGTGTTGATGCATTTATGATATTCTTATTGATTTTGAAGTTGCATAAATGTAGTTTGCAATTTTACTGAAGATATACGCTATTTTACAATTTAATCTGGCTTGCTTGTTTTATCGTAAAGGTGTAGTAGTTTATGACGGAAATTGCCACACATCTCCTGTATTCCTTCCTATAAGTATGTTTATCTTCAAAAAAAATTGAGACTGCACTAAGAACTGACAAAGTGCCTAATATTTTCTGCAATCTCGAGTTGTATGAGCCACCGATATGTCTGTTGTACCAATTTTAGGGTTTTATATAAGGATGTGTAATAAATAATCCTCGGTAAACTTCAAAAAAAAAATTGAAATAAAAAACCCATCACCCCTTTAAAAGCCTCCCCCTTTAAACGGTAATAAATCCAAGTTTCAAATTTTATCCTTGTAAAATTGTTAGGTCACACACACTGTAGAGGGGGGTGAATACAGTGTATAATACAATCAAATCGATATTAAGTAACAGAAAACAAACTTTATTGAAACAATAAACTCTGTTACAGTGTGGAACTGTTACCTCTCAGTGATGAACAAATATCACGAGAGCTGCTAGGGTTACAATGAATAATCTTCTCGAATATGATAACACTTATAGTGTAAACCCTATGTCTGTGTTTATATACTACACAGTTACAAGATAATCGCTAATTGATATGGAATATAATTCTGCTTCCTAAAATATATCAATCAGATATCTTTTCTTCCAAGTATTCCATTCTTCACGGAACTCCTTCTTCATGCATATCTCTTCTTATGTTTATCTTGATCTTCTTTCCTTTAATCAGCTCTGATCGTCCTTCAGCACTTAAGTTCTGATATCTAACTTCTGATGATTATCTCCTGATAATATAAGTACTGATATCCTTAAGTCTTGACTTCCAGTATAAGTACTGATCAACAGTTAAGTACTGATTTGTCCTGTTAAGTAAGATCTGAAATCTAAACATAAATTATATTAGCCATGACATTATCAAATATATCTAACAATCTCCCCCAACTTGTAAATTAGCATAATATACAAGTTTAACAGATATTTGATGATGTCAAAAACATTAAGTACAAATGCATGAGAATTAGACTAGATAACTACAACTTACAGTCCTTAAAGCTTTACCAATATTCAACTTCTGATAACAACTTCAGTCTGTACAAATATCAGAATTTAAGCAGTTGTAGATCTTCGACTTGGCTTCATCATCTGATCTCTCTGATGTCAGGAGTTGTTCTGAGATAGTTCTTCAACAAACATTTCTCAGCATATCTGAGTTCATCAATCATTCTCCTTTTGGTATCTTTAAGCTCTGCAGTATCTTCACCAGTTTGAAAGATTGCAGCTCTGAGATCATTGATCTTTGCTTTTCTCAACTCCTGATCTAGTCTTATGAAATAGGCTTTGTCAGACTCCAGATTGAATTCAAGTCCCTTAATACCAAGATATGTTCTGATCTGTGCAGTATTAGGTTTCATATCAACAATATCACCATTGTGATCTCTGTACTTTGGAACATATGTGCTGTCAGACTTAACAGAATAAAGCCTTTTCTGTCTCTGAATCTGTTCTTTTAAATAGTTTGCAGCAGTCCCTGTTATTCTGTCATCCACTTGAAGTAAGAAAAGTACATGCTCCAATTCTTCAAAATACTTCAATGGAATGGCATTTTGTCTTATATGATAAACCCTACCATCTGTCATGAAATACAACATGATATATTCTTTCAAGTAGGTATGGTAAACCATCTGTACAGATTCCAATTGATTCAATCTCTCAGGAGTTGTTCCAATACCTGGTTCACTCAAGGAAGTTGGATCATTGGTAGTGTTATGTATTCTCCTTTCATCAGCACTTCCCAATCCAGTTTTATCTCTTGCTTCCTTTCCAGTAACTACTCTTGCTTCAAAACCACTTGCAGTAGTCTTCAAAGGTTGAGTCTGTTTTGCTTTAGTGAATCCTGGTAGGAGTATCTTTGGTCTATCTTCTGATATCAAGTTAAATTGAGCTATGTCAGAGATTACTTGCTTCTTCTGAATATCAGAACTTACAATTTCTTGACTCTGAACAACTTGAGCCATGTCAGAGGTTGTTTTAAGAACTTTTTTTGAAGTCAGAGCAAGATTATCCTTTTCATTAGTAATTTCTTCATCCTCAGGAGGCACATAAACCTTGATAGGTTCACCAACCTTTTCTTTACCGTTGGATCTTGATCTATCTGCGGTTGTGATCTAGCCAATGTTGCTTCAGTAAGTGTCCTTTCTTTGATCATAATGCCTTTGAGTTTTGGAAGTGGCTTTTTACCAGAAGCTTCAGATTTAGATGTGACTTTCTCTGATTTAAGCCTGGCTTCTTCTTTCATTAAACTCTCCAAGTCCATTCCTGGATTTTCCTGAAGAAATAACTGTCTTAACATTTCCTCATCAAGATCTAAAAGTTCATCAGAACTTATCCTTTTACCAGTAGCAGAACTTATTCTGTTCCCAGTATCAGAACTTGTCCTGTGACTAGCTTGTCTTGATGTAAATCCTCTACCTTGACTATGACCTCTACCCATTCCAGAGTTTTCTTGATCATCTTTTTCATTATCCTTTCCTGTCAGTGTTTTGTCAGTCTTGCATTTGGACTTAATTACTTTCTCCCCCTTTTTGGCATCAGCAGGTAGTAGAAGAGAGATAAGCAATTCCACTGAGGATTGGATTTCAGTTAATTGTGATTGCTGAGAAGCTTGATTTTTCAGAATTTCATCAATCTGAGCTTGTTGATGATCTTGAGTCTTCTCAATATAAGCAATCCTGTCAATGGTAGGTTGGAAGAACTTTTTCTTATCAATTTTCCAAACTTGTTCATGTTTGATAAAGTTCTCCTGAATCTTGTGGAGCTCTGCATGAGTAGTTGAATGAAGACCTTTTAGATGTTTAGTACTCAATGCAGTGACTCTAAGCTGGGTTTTGAAATCATCAGAATTTAACATTGCATCAGCTTTAGTCAAGTGCTCAGCAAGATGCTTTTCAGTTAGAACACATGAAACTGAGTTCCATTTCTTAGTCCACTCCTGAACTGCAGGAGTTTCACTCCAAGGTACTGGTGCTTCTCCAGTAACAAATTTCTTAACCAGTTCAGACTTTAGAATAGTCTGTTGAGGAGCATGTTCTGAAGGACCTGCTGTATCAGCATCTGCAGTTGGAGCAGCATTACCAGTATCTCCAGCATTTGCAGCATCAGAACTTAAGGAATCAGTATCTTCTGATAAGACAACAGTATGAGTAGCAATAGAGGCTTCAACATCCTCTAATTGATGATCTTGTTCTAAGTTCTGATCAACAGCCAAATCCTGATGCTCACCTAAAGTCTGATCTTCAGCATCATGATTCAGAGAAGATGTTGTTGATAACTCTGGAGTTTGAACAACATCAGGAACAGGTGTTGTAGAAGGATTAGTTGATGGTGGAGCTTCTAAGAAAAGTATGTCAGGCACAACCAGATTCTGAATATCAATTTCAGCACTTAGGCCTGGATCAACAGGAGATACAGACTTTTGAACAGGAGACACAGATGGTGTGTTGGCCTTTTCAGTAGCAGCTTCCTTAGATGGAGTTGATGGAGAAGAAGTGACTGGAGCAAATTCCTTGTCTTGTGAGATCAGAGATTCCTGATCCCCTTCCTTAGCTGCTTCCTCTTCATCATCTGAAACTGGCCTTTTTGCCCTCTATTTCTGGTATCTCTTAGTTGATTTGGATTCCTTGGGAGTTTCAGGAACTGTCATTCTTCTAAGCCTTTTGAGAATCCTAGATCCCCCAATTCAAGAATCCTTCTGAGAAGTCTTTTTCTCAGCTTCACTTACAACAGGTTCTGAAGAAGGAACCTGTTCCTCAGTAACAGATTCATCTCTCAAGGTAATCCTCCTTCTCTTTTGAGGTGTTTGAGGAACAGTTTTTGTCCTCTTTGGCTTGGAGGAAGAAGGCTTCACAGTAGGTGTTGAGGCTGAGGGTTGATCAGTCTGTGAAGTGGAGAGATAGGATTTGAGATATGTCCTGAGGGTAGGTTGAGTAGAATGAGTGGTAGGTGCTGAGGATGATGGTTTTTGGGTGTTTGTGGTTGGTTGGACATCAGAGTAAACAGATCTATAAGTATGAGGATCAGCATTTACTAAGATCTGTTTTACAGAATGAGGAATCTGTAATGGTCTAACCACTGATTTCTTAGTATTAGCATTTACCAGGTCATTAAAGTATCGTTTTGCAACTCTAAAAGGTGGGGTTGAGGAACTGATTAATTGAGGTTCATCAGTACAAAAAGTATATATAAGTTGACAGAATCTAGCAAAATAGACAACATTCCTATCCTCTGTCATCCTATCCCCAATAAAACCAATTATACCAGTTGCAAAATCAAAATGAGTTTGATGGATAATAGCATACCCTATGTGCTGACTCAGAATTGGGATAGCATCAAAATTCGAACATTTGTTCCCTAAAGCTTTGGTGATGCAGTCGAAGAAGAAGCTCCATTCTCTTCTGATATGAGCCCGTTTCAACTGCCCAAGTTTTGCCAAACTCCTTTCATACCCCAAATTTGCCATTAACTCCTGAAGAGCTGATTCTTCTGGAATTGAAAAGGTACAATCTTCTGGGAGATGTAGAGCTTTGCGTATTGTACCAGGAGTGACTGCATAAGATGAATCACCCACTTCGAAAACAATACTGGGAGTGCCATGTCTACCACCATCATCAAAGTGCCCAGTCCGCCAAAATGTCAGAACTTGTTGGCTCGAAAAGACTGAAGGTTGGGTCAGTGCATACCCAATCTCACTGTGTGCAAGAAGATCTTGCACAAAATGCAATTCAGACGGAGCTTCAGCATGATCAAGAATTGCAGCATAGTTGTTTGGAACAAACTTAGCTCCATCAATGATTAAATCCTTAGGTGCCATGTGAAAAATTGAGATTTAAAAGTGCCTGTTAGGTGTTTGATAAAATGTCTGTATGAAAAACCAACGTGAGAGAAAGAGAGAGTAAAAGCAAGTAGAGAGAAAAATTATGAAGGAAATAAAAGATTAAAGAAATCCTTTCTCTGTCGTACTTATACTCTAAAAAAGATGTTACCGTTGGACACCTGTCAGACATGCAGTAATAACGGATAGTTACTGGGCACGAGAAAACAGTAATCATTACTTGCCCACTTGCCTGTTTTCAAGGAAAAACCGTTCCATTTACCCATATATTCCATTAATCAAGGTGAAACATTTTTAAGTCAAAATTGAAACCGTTCCCACTGATTTAATTATTTTTCACTGCATCATTAATATTCTGAAAAGAAATCAAGTTAAAATGACCAAGATAAATCAAATGAGTAAGTACTGATAAAGGAAAGTCAGAACTTAAATTAAAACAGAATTTATATGGTTATCAGAGTATCAATCAGGATTTATCAATGCATTACAAAATAACTTAGAGACAAAATCTTGAAATAAAGACAGATTTCATTAATATATCAAGAGAATACATTCATGAAATGGAAATTACATCAATACTTATACAAGATTTCTCTAAGCTACGAAACCTAACATCAACAGCTTTAGGCCTAGCTAAGAAGCCTGACAAAGCTGATGATGAAGAAAAACAGGAAGAAGACGAGATTAAATCATTTCTTCTTCCTACTCTCGACAAACAGAATGGCGAGTCGGATGATTCACTCTTGCTGGTCGAATTAATTCTACCTCGTCTCCCCAGACTTGGAAAAAGAATAACATTCATTGGAAAGAGAAAACATGGTTTAATGCGCACAAGACACAAGTAAAAGTTGACTGTTCAAGTACGAGTACCATTAATCCTAACCATAGTGACTATTAATCTTCCACTTCACATGTTCTAGATTGTACCGAGACTGTTATCAAATTTTATCCACAGATAAGTTAAGTAAAAAATTTAGACTGTAATATCAGAACTTAGACTTATTTCAGAACTTAACAGTCATCAGAACATAATTTCTTAACTCGAAAAAGGAATGCCTATCTTAGTAAATCCTCATACAAGTGCTGAGTTATACTCTTCAGAACTTAATCATCAGAATATGCAACCAGAACTTGTCCTCAGAGTTAGTGCAAAATGATACAATGACTGTTTATCTAAAACAACATAGACCACCACAGTAATTTTCATCATTCAGATGGAGTGATTAGTGTGTGCATCAAGCTAAATAGCAGACAAAGAGTAAAGTCTGATTCACTTTAGTATATCTTAGAAATAAGGCATAACTAAAATTTTGCTAAAGAGCTGTCATTATCCTGAAACCTACTGATGAATGAGTTCATGCTTGAGTCCACCTCAACTGTTTTGTGCTAATTTTATGCATCTATTTAAATTCTATTTTACAGTGGCTCCTTAGTGTAAGTGAGTCACGACTGCTTATCAGAATTTATGCTATTATCAGAGTATTTCTCCAGTAATCATAGAGTGTGAAAAGTCACCAAGAAAATATTTTGCTTTTCTAATGCATATTTACTTAATACCAACAATGCACTTGGGTCGTTCCTTCCACATTTTTACTCTAGATCTCAAAGGAGTACCTGATTTTATTCTTTGATCCTTTTGATTTTTTTCTTTTTATAAGTGAGGTTTATCAGCACTTAGTACATTCAACAGTTTTACTAGTATCAGAACTTAACAGATGAGTAGCATTATTCTAATTTGTGACTTAGTAATAAGATAAACAAAGTAAACTCAACTAAGCTCAATTATCAGAATTTGCTAGTGTCATAAGATTTCCACAAAAATAATTACTTCTTACATGGGATCATTTGTTTATTGAAGACTAGTAAGTCAGTATCTAGCACAATTGTCCTCATAGGATTGAATTGTTACTTAGACAGACAAATCACTTATCAGAGTTTAGAAACATATATCAGACAACAGTCAGTACTTAAAAACATTTAGCAAGTAATCACAGAAAGAGATTAAATTCGGTAAGTACTGATCATAAAGTCTGATAATACAGAACAATACTAAGCAGATTTAGAGAAAGAACCTGAAATCATTCCAAGTTCATTTACCAATCTTGTAAAAGTGGCTTCACACAGTGGTTTTGTGAAGATATCTGCTAGTTGTTGATCTGTTGGAACAAAGTGCAATTTCACTGTACCTTCATCCACATGTTCCCTTATGAAGTGGTACCTGATGCTGATGTGCTTTGTCATTGAGTGTTGAACTGGATTACCTGTTATAGCAATAGCACTTTGATTATCACAGTAAATAGGGATTTTGAAATATGTTAACCCATAATCCAGTAACTGATTCTTCATCCAAAGAATCTGTGCATAACAGCTTCCTGCAGCAATATACTCTGCTTCTGCAGTTGATGTGGAAATTGACTTTTGTTTCTTGCTGAACCAAGAAACCAATCTGCCTCCAAGAAATTGGAAGCTCCTACTTGTGCTTTTCCTGTCAATTTTGCAACCTGCAAAATCTGCATCTGAGTAACCTATTAGTTTAAAATATGAATTCTAGGATACCACAATCCCAGATCAGCTGTTCCTTTAAGATACTTAAAGATTCTTTTCACAACTGTTAAGTGAGGTTCTCTTGGATCTGCTTGAAATCTTGCACAAAGACAGGTAGCATACATGATATCAGGCCTACTAGCAGTTAGATAGAGAAGAGAGCCAATCATACCTCTGTAGTCAGTAATATCTACTGATTTACCAGTATCCTTATCCAGTTTTGTTGCAGTGGCCATGGGAGTGGATGCACTAGAACAATCTTGCATTCCAAATTTCTTCAGCAAGTTTCTGGTGTACTTGGTTTGACAAATAAAAGTGCCTTCTTCATTCTGCTTAACTTGAAGGCCCAGAAAATAGCTAAGTTTCCCCATCATACTTATCTGATATCTTGACTGCATTAGTTTGGCAAACTTCTTGCAAAGTTTGTCATTTGTAGACCCAAAAATGATATCATCAACATAAATCTGGACCAGAAGTAAGTCCTTTCCATGGTTGAGGTAGAACAGTATTTTGTCTATTGTTCCTCTGTTGAATCCACTTTCCAGAAGAAACTGAGCTAAAGTCTCATACCATGCTCTAGGAGCTTGCTTAAGTTCATAAAGTGCTTTATCAAGCCTGTAGACATAATCTGGATGTTTAGAATCTACAAAGCCTGGAGGTTGTTCAACATATACCTCCTCCTCCAATTCTCCATTGAGAAAAGCACTTTTCACATCCATTTGAAAGACAGTAAACTTTTTGTGAGCAACATAAGCCAAAAATATCCTTATGGCTTCTAACCTAGCAACTGGTGCAAATGTTTCATCATAATCAATTCCCTCCTGTTGAGAATATCCTTTTGCAACCAGCCTTGCCTTATTCCTTGTAATTATGCCATCACTGTCAGTTTTGTTTCTGAATACCCACTTTGTACCAACAACAGATCTATCATTTGGTCTTGGCACTAGGGTCTAGACTTTGTTTCTTTCAAATTCATTTAACTCTTCCTGCATTGCTTGCACCCAATCAGTATCTTGAAGAGCTTCTTCCACTTTCTTTGGCTCAGTCTGAGAGAGAAAAGAATTGTAGAGACATTCATTTGAAGTACCTGTTCTAGTTCTGAAACCTGCATCAGGATTTCCAATTATCAAATCAGGTGAATGTGATTTTATCCACTTCCTTGCAGATGGAAGGTTTTCTCTAGAACTGGATGCTCCCCCATGATCCATGCTGTCTTCATTTTCATTTTCTGATGTTCCCCCTGAAACTATGCTCTCTGAGTTGGATTCTTCAGTATTTAGATTTTCAGCACTATCAGAACTTGGCTTATCAGAACTTGATGAATCAGAACTTGAAGAGCCAGATGTATGTTCTGATGTTTCTTGAGATGTGGTAGGATCTTGAGTATGCTCCCCCTGCATAGGTGCATCTTCCTTTAACGTAGTCACCACAGTTTCAATAACATCAGTGTTTAATCCATCAGAGTTTACAGTATCAGGACTTAGACTGTCAGGATTTTCAGTATCAGAATTTGAGTCTTCATTTTCAAATCTCAGCTGATCATGGTCAATGAAATCTTCAAGACCAGTAATCTTCTTGTCATCAAAAGAGACATTGATAGATTCCATGACCACTTTTGTTCTCAAATTATAGACTCTGAAGGCTTTTGTGGAAAGTGGATATCCAACAAAGATTCCTTCATCAGCTTTTAGATCAAACTTGGAAAGCTGTTCAGGATGAGTCTTGAGAACAAAACACTTGCATCCAAATACATGAAAGTATTTCAGATTTGGCTTCTTTTTCTTCACCATCTCATATGGTGTTTTTCCATGCTTGTTAATGAGTGTTGCATTTTGAGTAAAACAAGCAGTCTGCACAGCTTCAGCCCAGAAATAGGTTGGAATCTTTGCTTCTTCAAGCATTGTTCGTGCAGCTTCAATGAGAGTTCTATTCTTCCTTTCAACAACTCCATTTTGCCGTGGAGTTCCAGGAGCAGAAAATTCTTGCTTTATTCCATGGTTTTTGCAGAACTCTTCCATTATCAAATTCTTGAACTCAGTGCCATTATCACTCCTTAAAATTTTCACAGAATCTTTGACCAATTTATCCAAATGTTTGACATGATCAATCAAGATAGATGCAGTTTCACTTTTTGTGTGCAAGAAATACACCCATGTGTATCTGGTGAACTCATCCACTATGACCAACGCATATTTCTTCTTTGCAATAGACATGAAATTTACTGGACCAAATAGATCAACATGTAGTAGATGATAAGGCTCAAGAATTGATGATTCAGTCTTGCTCTTGAATGAAGATTTTATTTGTTTGGCCTTCTGACAAGAATCACAAAGGCCATCATGAGCAAATACTGACTTTGGCAGTCCTCTCACAAGATTTTTCTTGACCAGTTCATTTATATTGTTGAAATTTAAATGAGAGAGTTTCTTGTGCCAATTCCAGCTTTCTTCAATTGATGCTCTACTCATCAGACAGATTGCAGAACCATCAGTACTTGTTGAAAGCTTAGCTTCATAAATGTTACCACGCCTGTATCCTTTCAGAACAACTTTGCCTTTAGATTTACTCACAATTTCACAGTGTTCTTCAAAGAAATCAACATGATAACCTCTGTCACAGATTTGACTTATACTCAGCAGATTGTGTTTAAGTCCTGAGACCAGAGCTACTTCTTTAATTATGACATTTCCAAGATTGATATTGCCATATCCCAATGTTTTTCCAATGTTGCCATCTCCATAAGAAACACTTGGGCCAGCTTTCTCCACAAAGTCTGATAGCAGGGCCTTATCTCCAGTCATATGTCCTGAACATCCACTATCCAGAACTAGAATATTTTTCCTGTTGCCCTGCAATCACAAAGACCACTAATTATTAGTTTTAAGGACCCAGACTTGCTTGGATCCTTTGGCCTTATTAAGTTTGTTAACATTTGCAGCGGATTTAGCATCAGAGTTTATGTTAACATTTTTCTTATCAGAACTTACACTATCAGACTTTGAATCAGAATTTACACTAGAAGGAACAATGGAAACTTTCTTCAAAGAAGGTTTTATTTGATAATAATCATAGTACAAACTATGATATTCCTTACAAGTATAAATGTAATGCCATAAACTACCACAATGAAAACAAGGATTTTGTGGTTTGTATCTAACAGACTGACTCTTAACTCCTGATTTTGAAGGTAAGGAGTTAATATTCTTATTCTTCCTGCAAAAAGAAGCCAGATGGTTAGAACTTCCACAATTATGACATGTTTTCCTAGGAGCATCAGGAACAGGTTTATAATCATTGCTTTTATTCACACCTTCCTTTCCATTCCTATTTTTCCTAGGTGATTTCACCTTGTTTGCATTCTTAACATCTTTCAGCTTATGCTTAAGCTGCTTCTTTGTCATTAAGCCTATGTTCACTTCAGCTGTCTTTTCCTGTTTTAGTTTGTCAGAAGTTGATTCCTCTTTAACTTCTGATTTCTCATTTTCAGACTTTACAGTTACAAACTTAACAGGTTTTAACTTTGGCTTTTGCTTAACAACAGGCTTAATTTCTTCAGTTCCTTTATCATTCTTATCTTCTCCATAACCTAAGCCTTCTTTCCAGTTTCCACTACTTAGCAAATTTTGAGTTGTTTTGCCAGAGTTAGTCCAAGTCCTGATAATCTCTCTTTCCTTTTCTAACTCAGTTTTTAGAGATTCATTCATTTTTAGCACTTCATCCCTAACATAAAAAGCATCATCTCTATCCTTCTGAGTTTGATGGAACATGACTAACTCTTTTTCTAAGAAACCATTTCTTTCCTTAAAAGCAAGATTTTCAGAAGTTAATCTTTCACATGTTAAAGTTTAATCTCTATAACTCACAAACATGGTTTTAAGATATCTTCTCAACTCATTAATATCATCAGTATGAAAAGCATAAGTAGTCTGAGGTACCTTTGTTTCAGCAGCTTCAGAACTGCTATCAGCACTTTCTTTATCAGCATTGGCCATCAATGCATAGTTTTCCTCACTTTCAGAGTCTGAGGTGTCTGTCCAGTTTTTCTGCTTTGTGATAAGAGCCTTGCCTTTGTCACCCTTTGCCTTCTTGCAATCAGGAGATATGTGGCCTTTCTGACCACAGTTATAGCATTTAACATTGGTATAATCTCCTATGTCAGACTTTCCTCCTCTGCTTTCAGATCTTCTGAAATTCTTCTTGTCAGAACTTGTGCCTTTCCTGAAAAACTTCTTTCCCTTCCTGAACTTCCTATATGCAATCTTTGTGATTCCTTTCACCATAAGAGCACACAGCTTCATCATCTCCTCATCAGTATCAGTCTCAGGCAAACTTTCAGAATCTGAGTCATCATCACTTTCAGAACTTGATGACTCAGTTTCAGACTTTATGACAAGAGCTTTACCCTTGTCTTTCCTTGAGGAAGCTGCTTTGGGGGATTCTTCTTCAGCCTTAAGAGCAACTGTCCTTGACTTTCCTCCTTTCCTCTTGCTTCTTTGTTCCATCTCAAGCTCATGAGTCTTGAGCATTCCATAGATTTCATCAAGAGTTGTTTCATCAAGATTGTAGTTGTCTCTTATTGTCGTTGCCTTCAAATCCCAGCATTCAGGAAGAGCTAACAGGAATTTAAGGTTTGAATCTTCAAGTTCATACTCTTTATCAACCAATGACAAATCATTCAAAAGTTTGACAAATCTATCATATAAATCATTCAATGACTCATTAGTCTTTGAGTCAAAATGTTCATACTCTTGAGTGAGTATTGTCTTCCTGTTCTTCTTAATTGTGTCAGTTCCCTGGCACCTTATTTCCAGAGCATCCCATATCTCCTTAGCAGTCTTGCAGTTGATTACCCTGTTTGACATTACATTATCAATGGCACTATGCAGTAAGTGTCGTACCTTAGCATCCTTAGCAATTGATGCTATATCTTCAGCAGTATAATCACTCTTCTCCTTTGGTACGGTCTTTGCTGCTTCACCTGCAACTGCAACAGCGAGCTTGGTTGGTTTGTGAGGCCCTTCCTTGATTCTATCAAGGTATTCTGGATCTGTTGCTTCCAAGAACATGGTCATCCTTACCTTCCATATGGGATATTCAGATGGTCTCAGTATGGGAACTCTGATGGTCTCATACCGACTCTGAATTTGTGTCTTTGGTGGTTCCTCAGTTTTGGTAGGCTTAGTTGGAGTTTCTGTGTCCGACATGATTGTGTTTGGATCTTTAACTGTATGTGTGTTAATAGATAGGCTCTGATACCACTTTTTAGGTCACACACACTGTAGAGGGGGGGTGAATACAGTGTATAATACAATCAAATCGATATTAAGTAACAGAAAACAAACTTTATTGAAACAATAAACTCTGTTACAGTGTGGAACTGTTACCTCTCAGTGATGAACAAATATCACGAGAGCTGCTAGGGTTACAATGAATAATCTTCTCGAATATGATAACACTTATAGTGTAAACCCTATGTCTGTGTTTATATACTACACAGTTACAAGATAATCGCTAATTGATATGGAATATAATTCTGCTTCCTAAAATATATCAATCAGATATCTTTTCTTCCAAGTATTCCATTCTTCACGAAACTCCTTCTTCATGCATATCTCTTCTTATGTTTATCTTGATCTTCTTTCCTTTAATCAGCTCTGATCGTCCTTCAGCACTTAAGTTCTGATATCTAACTTCTGATGATTATCTCCTGATAATATAAGTACTGATATCCTTAAGTCCTGACTTCCAGTATAAGTACTGATCAACAGTTAAGTACTGATTTGTCCTGTTAAGTAAGATCTGAAATCTAAACATAAATTATATTAGCCATGACATTATCAAATATATCTAACAAAAATAATGTTTTCCTTGCAAAATTATGTCTTTTATTATATTGACAGTTCAAGGCGCACATTTTATTAAATGCTAAAATTTAGAAAAAGACAAATTAATCATGTACCTTATATTTCATTTAATAAATTATATTTATAATTGTATTATTGGTATTCTCTAATGGAGGCACGTGTTATGACATAGACATGATAGGACATTGTGTATCAATGTGTTTGAAATATTTATTTGATATTCTATCGAAGTATTATGATTTGTATAAGTATTTGTGAACATTTGTTGAATTCTTATATTTAATAAGCTGCAATGATTAAAATATTAAATATATCTCCATTACGCGGCACACACGTGTGCACACACAGTCACGTATCATACGCGTAATTGCAAATACATGATTGGATGGTCACGTGATCTGTGACGCCGTCAATCTCGGGATTAGGAAATGAGGACCCACACACCATTAAACTAATATAACAACAACAGATATAATAAACCCCGATTAAACACTATCAGGATCTAAACAGGATTAAGTATGAGACACGATTACAACTACTAACCAGAATAAATACATTACAACCCAAAATAATAATAAATTCAAATTTATTCGATTCCGATATGGAACCGACAAATAACCCATTATATCTGAACCAACTTATACATTCATTCCTGTTAGGAATATGTTGTGTACTTGCTGATTAACTTAAACAAAACACTAAGTAGATTTTTTATTAAGTGATTTTGTAGCTTTCAACGGATTATCATTTCAACATCCGTTGAAAGAGTAGCTTATGTAACAATAAGACTAGTAGCTCATTTCTGCATACTTGAATGGCTTAGTAAACTTGATGTTGTAGATTGTTCAAGTCATGTTAACTACTAGAGTGATATGCAAGATAGGTTGGTTAATTGTAAATATTAAATGCCTTGTAATCTTGTGTAAACAAAGTAGAGTTAACTATCAAGAAGACAATCTCAAGAAGACATGTTATACCATCTGCGTGTTACACTCAAGTCTCTCACTAAAGAAAACACCAAATTTAAAGAGAACAATTTGTTTTTAAGTGAAAGAAACAATGTGCTAGAGACTCAGTTTGTTGAGTTTGAGAAATTAAAGATAGAATGCAGGATTGCTAAAGATGAACTAACTGAATCCTTAAAGAAAGAGGAGATTTAAGAAAGCGGCTTGAACGAGAACATAAAGTAATTAAGGCATGGAAATCATCTAGAGATGTCCATGCTCAAATTACTAAGGTTCCAGGTATAGAATCTTTCTATGATGCAGCCTGGAAAAAGAGCAAGGAAAAGCTTGATTCCAGTTTGGTTGAAGGACTTTCAACGGATGTGGACTCAATGGATGATGAAAAGTATCAGTCGAATAATCAAAAGGATTATCCATCGAAAGACAATGAGCCACATCCATTGAGTGAAAGTAAACCAGTCAGTAAAGCTAAGCTAGCTAAATTAAATAAAAAATATGGATCAATTTCTAAGAACTTTGTTCCAAGAGAAACAAGTCAAGTAAAACAGAACAAGAAAGTCAATGTAGAGCATCTGTCCATTAAGCAATTAAATGACAAATTGGATAAAATTGAAGTGAGAACAGAGTCTAAAAGAAAAAACAATATGAATGGGAAAGTAGGAATTAACAAACACAACAACTACACACCGGATAAATATGCACCAAGAAAAACTTGTGTTAAGTGTGGTAGTGTTAATCATTTATTTGTTAATTGTAAACTTGCTATGCCTACTCCCATGTATGCACTTCCTTCATTTCCCAGCATGCCTACAATGCCTGTGAATGTTATGCCTACACATAATTTGAATGCACAGTTTGCTAATATGCCATTTGCACAAAATCCTTATTATGCTGCATTTTAGTATGCCACAAATGTCATTTAGCATGCCTTACTGGAATAACATGTTTGCACAAAATATGCCTTTCCATGTTAATCAACTTGTGCATGATAATTCTGCAATGATGAATAGTTTTAAGAGCTCTATTCAATTTGCTAAGGATGAATCTCAAATGCCTAATTCAAATAATGACAAGCCCAAGAAACCTAAGAAAAAGGAAAACAAAACAGGACCCAAGGAAACTTGGGTACCAAAAGCAACTTGATTTAATTTTGTTGTGTGCATGGAAATAGAAAGAATCTTTGGTATTTGGATAGTGGGTGCTCAAGGCACATGAATGGAGATTCTACCATGCTCACTGAGTTTAAGGAAATAGCTGGCCCAAGGAAAGAGTTGGCCCAAGGATCACTTTTGGAGATGACAGCAAGGGTTATACTGTGGGATATGGCTTGATTTCAAAGGATAATGTCATTATTGAAGAGGTTGCCCTAGTGGATGGACTCAAGCATAATTTATTAGTATCAGCCAGCTTTGTGACAAGGGCAACTCAGTAACATTCAGTTCTGAAGCCTGTGTTGTGGCCAACAAGAGAAGCAACAAAGTTGTTCTCACTGGAGTGAGAAGAGGAAATATGTGCTTAGTTGACTTCAACTCATCAAATGCATAATTTGTCACTTTACTATTTAGCAAGGCAAGTCAAGATGAAAGTTGGTTGTGGCACAAGAAGCTATCCCACCTTAACTTCAAGACTATGAATGAACTAGTCAGGAAATACTTGGTGAAAGGTATTCCTCAAGTGGAATTCTCAAAGGATGGACTGTGTAATGCCTGTTAGAAAGGAAATAAATCAAGGCATCATTCAGAAAGAAGCTTGATTCAACAATTGAAGAACCTCTACAACTATTGCACATGGATTTATTTGGACCAGTCAATGTGTTGTCAATCTCAAGGAAAAGATACTGCCTAATAATTGTGGATGATTTCTCAAAGTTCTCTTGAACATATTTTATAAAATCCAAAGATGAAGCTAGTGAATACATCATCAATCACATAAGGCAAGTCAACAATCATCCTGACTTCAAAGTAAGAAGAATCAGGAGTGACAATGGAACTAAGTTCAATAATTCTGTGATGAAAACATTTTGTGAAGAGAATGGGATCATGCATGAATTCTCAGTAGCAAGAACCCCACAACAAAATGGTGTGGTGGAAAGGAAAAACAGATCTCTTATTGAAGATGTAAGAACAATGCTAGAAGAATCAAAGTTACCAACATTTATTTGGGCCGAAGCTGTAAATACCGCATGCTACACTCAGAATATTTCTTTGGTTAATCAAAAAATGCATGACACCCTACCAATTGTTCAAGAATAGGAAGCCAATACTAAACTTTCTTCATGTCTTTGGCTGTAAATGTTATATCTTAAGGAATCAAACTGATCAGCATGGGAAGTTTGATGGCAAAGCAGATGAAGGCATTTTTGTTGAATATGTTGTTGGAAAAGCATATAAAATCTACAATCTCAGAATGGAATCTGTACATGTTGTGTTTGATGATAAAAAGATTTAAGGACTGCAAGATGGAGATTTCCATGAAAGCCTCAAATTTGAAAATGTTGAGATGATTTGTGAAGACAGTGATGATAAAAGTGATCAAGAACCAATATCCAAAGACAATGCAGAAAAGTCTACAACTAATGAAGCACATAATTCAAATCCGTCGAAAAACCAAGTGCATCATCTGTCGAAAGATAATCTGCATCATCCGTCGACAGGCAAAGAGAAACATCCGTTAATCCATCAATAGAAATTGAAAGCCAAGTTAGATCACAATCAGAAAGAACTCAAATTTCAAGTCAAAGATCCATAAACCCAGGGGGAGTTTCTTCTAATCAAAAATCTGTCACACATCAAGACAACAATGAGGCCTCTTCATCTAGAGCTAATCTACCTCAACAGAGAAAATGGACTAGAGATCACCCATTTGAACTGATTATTGGTGATGTAACTTCAAGAGTACAAACAAGGAAAACAACTCAAGATGAATGTCTATATAGCAACTTTCTATCTCAGGAAGAGCCTAAAAAGGTAGAAGGAGCTCTGTTGGATCCTGATTGGGTTTTAGCTATGCAAGAGGAGCTAAACCAATTTGAAAGGAATAAAGTATGGAAGTTGGTACCCAAGCCTAAAGGAAAGAATACTATTGACACCAAATGGGTATTCAGAAACAAGATGGATGAAAATGGCATAGTAGTTAGGAACAAAGCTAGATTGATTGCTAAGGGCTACTGTCAACAAGAAGGAATTAATTTTGATGAAACCTTTGCTCCTGTTGCAAGACTTAAAGCCATCAGAATCTTCTTAGTCTATGCAGCCCATGCCAATTTCAAAGTCTATCAAATGGATGTTAAAAGTGCCTTTCTAAATGGAGATTTGAAGGATGAAGTCTATGTCAGTCAGCCTCCTGGTTTTGAAGACCCAAATTTTTCAGAATATGTCTACTATCTTTTGAAAGCACTTTATAGATTGAAGCAAGCACCTAGAGCCTGGTATGATACTTTGTCAAAGTTTCTCTTAGAAAATCACTTCACTAGAGGTACTGTTGATAAACCATATTCTTTAGAAATGTTAATGGCTCTAGTATACTTGTTCAAATTTATGTAGATGATATTATATTTGGCTATACAGATGAAATTTTTTGCAAAAAGTTTGTCAAATTGATACAGAGTAAATATGAAATAAGCATGATGGGAGAACTAACTTAATTTCTTGGTTTACAAGTTAAGCAAGTTAGTGATGGAATATTCATTAGTCAAACCAAATATATTTATGATCTCTTGAAGAAGTTTGATCTAATGGATTGCAATTCTACAAAAACTCCCATGGCCACTGCAACTAAACTTGAATTAAACACAACTGAAAAGTCTGTGGATATTTCTAGCTATAGAGGCATGGTCGACTCACTTTTATATTTAACAGCTAGCAGGCAAGATATAATATTTGCTACTTGTCTCTGTGCTAGATTTCAGGCTGATCCTAGAGAATCTCATTTAATAGCTATTAAGAGAATTTTCAGATATCTCAAGGGAACACCAAAACTTGGCATTTGGTACCCTAGAGATTTTGGCTTTGATCTAACTGGTTATTCAGATACAGATTATGCAGGTTGTAAAATTGATAAAAAAAACAACATGAACCTGTCAATTTCTAGGAAACAAGCTAGTATCCTGGTTCATTAAAAAGCAAAATTCAGTTTCTACTTCTACAGCTGAAGCTGAATATATTGCTGCTGGTAGTTGCTGTGCACAGATTTTATGGATGAAAAATCAACTGTTGGACTATGGTCTACTAGTGAATAAAATTCCTATTTTCTGTGATAACACAAGTGTTATTTCCATCATTGAGAATCAAGTACAACATTCAAGGACCAAGCACATTAACATCAAATACCATTTCATTAGAGAGCATGTTATGAATGGTACAGTGGAACTTCATTTTGTTCCAAGTGAAAAATAACTTGTAGACATCTTTACCAAGCCATTTGATGAATCCACCTTCACTAGGTTGGTAAGTGAGTTAGGTATGCTTAATTACTCTTAATCTAATTTGGTGTCTAAGCAATTTGTTTTGCAGCCAGAATAATAGTTGATATTTCCTGTCAGGAATGTAAATTTTGGCTAAGTCGGAATTTACATCTCGACAGATGTTCTTTATCCATTGAAAATGAACATCCGTTGAATTATATCATTTGTCAAAGTATCAGTTATTACTCTGGGTACTTTTATCATTACCCGTCAAATTGCACTCAATCTTAGCCGTTGATTTTGAGAATTATCCGTTGAATTTACTTATAGCCTGTATGTATATTTCAACGGATAATCTTAGAATTTTGACAGTTTTCTGTATTATTAAAATGAATATTTTGGATTAGTTTGATTGGTTACTTTATTTCACTTTTTAGTTTTTTAACAGTTTACTTCTGAGAAAGTATATAAGCTAATTTCATTTCTATTCTTCACTTTTATCTTTCTCAAGCAATTTCCCTAACTATTTCTTCTCCAAAGCAAAAAATCTTTTTCTCTCTGCAAACTATTCTCATTCTTAGAAATGGCACCAGTAGTCAAGATCATGTCCCAATTTGGATTTGTGTATGAAAAGAATAACTTCGTTGTATTAGTAAACAATGAGATTGTTGCTTCTGATGATTACCACAAAGTGATGGATTTTATTTGAAGTTGCAAACTGAAGTATGTTATGCTGAAGTCTCTTGTTATCTAC